>NC_073733.1:17180100-17805100 GCF_023634155.1 Falco peregrinus
CTTTCAGGCTATGCCTTCGGCAGGCTGACAGACTTCCTCGAACACATCTCATCATGCAACAGCCCTCTTCCAGCACCAGCTTTTATGGGCATTGGATGGAAATACCATGCCTTCCCTCCCTGGCAGAGAAAGGAGCATGGCTGCACACACCCGTAGATCTTTGGGTAGCCCAAACAAGGGGATGCTGCGGCCACAACCCCAGCAAAGCCAGTGCTGGGCATTCCCCTAAGGAAGCACCATGGAAAGAAGAAAAAGACACTTACCAAATGACTCCTCCCCAAAAGAATGAGAAAAACACATAGAAGGCAAGGGAGCCCCAAATCACAAAGTGGTTCATCCACGTCCAGAATCGGGTATCTAATGCCAGCTGCGTGAACAAAAAAGAAATTATAAAAAAAATAAAGGCAGAACATACATTAGATGCAGGGTATATTTGATTGTATTTATACAAAATTTCAGACTGGTTTCACATTAAGGTTGAAGGTTCTCCAAACAGCTACCTCTCTGTGTATGTGTACCAGATTCAATAGCTACAGATTGACACAATATCAACAGGGAAACAGCAAGTTCCTAATTGTAACTGACACTTTTTAATAGATTGAATTTGATGCAACCTCTGATGCTACAGGAAGAAAATGTCTAAGGGTTACAGGGACTGTAATTGCCTCCTGCCACCACCTGCTGTCCCGAACCAAACACAAAAGGCCTTTTGTAAGGTCCTACACAAACTGTTTGTTCTAGAAAGCTCTGCGAAACAAAGCAGATGTGCTATTATTATTTGACAGATGTGCGTTTGGGGTCCCTCCAGTGCTTAACCATGCCTAAAACAAGGTGGACAAACCCAGGTTCTCCATTGCTCCTCTCCTCTTGCTGCAGCTGAATGCCAAGGAGTGAAAGTGTGGGGAAAAAACAACCATAACCAACTAGAGTTCTCAAAAGAGCGCAAAAAATAGGAATTTAACCAAACCATAAATACTTCTAGACCAGCACAGCCCAAGAATACAGACCACAGGCTACAAGAACGACAGTGGTCGACAAGCAAATTTTGCCTCTGTGGAAGAACAGAAGATTTAAGTGTGCTGGGAAACAGAGTCATAGAAACTTCATCTTCCAACACATTTACTGCATGATTTTACAGCACATATCGCAGTCATTTTCCAATGCATGTGTAAGTGACTGAAAAAAGGAAGGAAGATCCTAACCTTCAGAGTGACGGTGAACACCAGCACGGTGAAAACAATCGTCCCAAAGGTCCAATTCCCAAAAACCTGAAAAATAGGTTACATTGCCACAAGTGCCTCAGTCCATCTCCTTGGAGAGGCACAGAAACGACAATGAGGACAGGGGTGCAAGCAGGGCGCGGAAGGGAAGGACGGGATGGAGCGACTGCTACAGGGGATTGATGCTCAGAGAGGCGCCAGGCACCCCGCAAGACTCGCCTCCCGCTACACTACCCTGTGCCATGCAGTGCCACACAGACGGGTGACCCAGAGTTGGGACGGTGACAGGTACAACCTCCTACTAACAGCAATGTCGATCGAGGATACAAGTCATTGGACCACCTGTATTTCATGATTTCTTGGTAATTTACTCAGTTTCTGCTTTCTTGCAACACCTCTGCTCATCATCTCGTTTTAGTCCCATTTGCAGAATGCACCAATGGGTATTTTTCCATCGGGTTTGGTTTGCAGATACTAGTGACTATGCACAACAAAGAAAAGCAGATACTGTATATAAGTCCAAATGATGGCAATGAATGGGAGGGATGCTTACCAAAGGCTGTCAAGATCTGAATGCATACATTAAAACAGAAAGTGAAATGTAAAAGTTTTCAAAAAATGCAAAAAAATTAAAGTCAATAAGAGCGAAAAAGGAGTCAATCAAACACACATGGATATTATGAACAATTGCTGGTAGCAGTTCTTACAGGCATAAGTGTTTACAAAACAGGACATAACCACAGATCTTATTTTAGTGCCACATAGACTTGACCTCCGAAGGCATTTGCAGAATGTATCAGTGCTTCATGTTTTATTCAAATACACCCAGAACGGCTATAAATACAAAAAAGCACTGAATCTACAATACACGGGCTTGACTGCATCTATCTGGGGCCATAAATGTTGGCATTGATGCAACGTTTGCATACACATACATTAAGTGTCATCAGCTTTTTTCCAAGTGTTAGCCACTAAAAAAAGCTAAGGTATTTTCAAGGTTCACAAGTGATGGTGTAATGAAGTTTTCCACCAGCTGAGATCTGATAACACACTGCACACACCCGTGCAGAAGGGGTCCTGAGACAGCCCAGTCCACCACGCACTGCACTAATGCTTTGCTCTGTACTCAAGTTAACCAGCAAAATGAAAAAAGGAAAAGTAAAAAAAACGGGGGAAAAAATTAATCTTGCCCCCCCCACCCCCTTTCTATGTAAGATCACCCGGAGTAGCACCCACACCTTGCCCACGTGGCGATGCAAGCACTTGTCCCAACACAAGGCACGAGAGAGCGGGCAGCAGGGGAAGATCAGCCTGCTCGTTCCGACAGCGGTGCGAACTTACGCCGGCCAAGAAAGAGCAGCAAAACCCCAGCACCAGCGTCCCCCCCTTGCAAAGGGAGGCAGAAATCACACCCTGGAGCAGGCACAGCACACAAGCAGCCCTGCATCTGTCTGTGCTAAGCAGCAGCATCTTATAAAGGTGGGCTATTTCAGTTGCTTGTAACCAGCCAAACGTGTGCTGAATTTCACGTGGCACACTGGAGGGAAGGATGGACACCGCTCCCACCCTGGGCCAATGCCTGAGACCATGCAGAGGAGTGGAAGAGCACTGTGCAAAGCTCATTGGGTTGTAATAAAGCTGTGTGTAAGACTAGTTATTTTACCTAGTGAGTATAACCAGCCCTGCCCTGTCTCCATGGCGATTTTGAAAAATGTTTTATTTCAAGCGTTTGCTGCAGAATCACACCATAAGCAAGGCTACACCATCGGACAAGACTTGAGACACATTGCACAGATTAAGCGTGCAGATATTTCCTGCAGGCATATAAAAGAGGCAATGCACAGAAGAAACACTCATTATTATTTTTTTTGGTGGTGTTACCTTTCCATTATCTTCCAACGATGAATTTTGAAAAAGAAAATAAACCCCAAAGAAAAACACAAGTCCTTCAAAGGCGCCCAGAAAGGTCCAGTACAGGAATGGCCTCCACTGCAGCATTGCATTATCTGAAACCTTCCTGCCAAGAGACAGAGTAACAAGAACATCACTGTCATGATTAGGACGTGCTACAAAGCCCCCTGCACCAGGTGATCAGTGGGCTCTGGAGCAAGCCCTCGCTGTAGGAGACAAGGAGGTGAAAGACAAATATCTGGCAGCGTACAGGACACACACAACATATGCCGTATGCAGCTGCCAGTCACGAGAAATTGTAAGAGGTTCAGCACATTCATGTCTTTTGTCCTTCTCCTCTAGGTAACTTGGATTAGAATCCAAGGCAGCCCAAGGCGAAGAGCTGTAACGCTGTCCTGAGCCTCTCCCGCAGCCCCTGCACCGCCCACGGTATCTGACATCGCCCGCTGAATTTTAAAAGTGGGGCAATGCTAAAGAGCTGTACCAGATGCAGCTAATCCATGGTGTGTTTCCCTCTTTTTGCTGAATGCACAAACTCTGTCTTTGAGAAAAGCTCTGCGAGTCCCATTCCTGGAAGCCGTGGGGGTTTTTGCACAGGCTGAAAATAACCTCCTGAATTGTATGGTGGGTGTTTTTAACATGGGGGTTGTAGCAGGAGGCTCTTGCCTGAATATAGGATGAGATCTGGCACAGAGGCAGCAGCAGCAAACTGATGCACTAAGGGCAGAGCTCTGCAGGGACCACACACAAAGCCTGGGGGGTGCAGGGCAGCCATCAGGGCAGGAGGGAGTTAAAGTTTCCTGCATCATTAACTTTTCAGATTACTTTTTTTGAAATTTGAAACTCAAGGGGGGATAAAAGCATGTTTTTGGCAAAACAAAAAACACCCATTCTTTTCTCATTTTTCTTCCTAACTGCTAAAGCAATACATCCATTTTCAGCAAGATGCACCTTGCAAACCAGTGTGATGCTGTGCTCCTGTAAGGGCAGTTTCTAAAACAAAACCCTATTGAATCCTATGCACGATGATGCAGCAACGATGCTCTAACTCACCGCAATTTGGGTATGAGTAGGGAGCACAGAGAAACCAGACTGTAAGTGGGTTTTATAGCAAGGAGAGAAAACACAGCCAATTTCCTCACCGCGAGCTCTGTTTTGCATTCATATTTATGTCCTGCAGCGCTCATCGTAAACAGGCTTTTTACAGCGCCTCAGACTAGAGATCTGCACTGCAGCAACTCAGCACTCCGTAAAGCAGAGGCACAGCAGTCACTCTGCACTCAGCAGCACATGCAGTCATGAATATTCAAGCTGAAGCTATCTGCCTGCACATTTAATCTGTTTTCCCTCAATGGACAGACCCCAGAGATCAGACAGCCCACCACGCACAATGCACAGGGGCCGGCTGTTATTGGTCTATGTTGCACAATATTACATTACCAATTTATTTAAAAATACACATGGCGGCATTTTGCCATACCAACGGAGGAGCACAGAGGTCTATCAATCGTAGATCTGAGTGCTTACTTCAGAAGCACCCAAGCCCCTTCCTAGCCTTGCAGCTCTTGCTGCACCTGCTGATTTTTCTATACCTAAAGCAACTTTCACATGGTATCTTTAGGCACCTGCTAATTCCCTTTGCTGTCCCTGCAAAGGCATCGCTCTTGGCTCGAGCACAGCTGTGCCACACACAGCTCCTCCACGGCTGAGGAGCATCACGTGGTGGTGACATGACTTGTATGGGGCACTGGCTAAAGCAGCCCCAACCTGGGCTCTCTCCGCAGGGGTGAACTCTGTGCTGAGCTTACGGCCAGGCAAGGGAATTAGCAACAGCGACACGTGAACAGGGGCTTCCCCCAAAAAGCATCTTCCTTGTCCTTGCTGAAGGGCTGCACCCAAGCGCATGTGTATGGGCACGGGTGGGAGGAAGATGGGAAGAGTCTCGGTTTCCACAGGAGGTTGCAGCCTCTCCACATTGCAACCAAGGAAGGAGAGAAAGCAACCAGAAAATCAGAGAGAGACAGTCTCCTCTTAAACTGTCCTTTCCCTGGGCAACACGGCGGAAAATTCCACGGAGTGCACGGATCAAACAGCAGAGTTCCCTGGTAACTGGCTCTGGCATGGGGATTTGGCCTGTGGAGGGGAAGCCTAGGGGAGGACATCCATCTAGACAAGGTAAGAAACTACCTGCCTAAGCTGGGCTTCAGAAACATTAATCTTTCTGAAAGTAAATGGATCTTTCTTCCTCCTGAAAGCTAGATCTCCCCTCCATCCATTACACCCTCTATCCTGTGCTTGGCTCATGCTGCCCGGCTCAGAGCTAACACGAATGAATGGTCTTGGCCACACCTGCAGCTTGATTTTTCCTACAGATGAAGAATTCCACCTACAGTTTATTTTTCTATAGTGACACAGCAGTGCAATTTGCTAGGCCAGATACTGTTAGGAATCATAAATACGTAGAAACAGGCAGTACATAGGACGTTGCTCAGCTCTAACACAGAAGCAGTGGGGACAGAAACAGCCTTTTCTGCAGTTCATGGCGACCCCACCACCCACAGGGGACAGGGACACCTGCCTACACTCCTGCACCAACCAAAAAAACCCATGGTGAACCAAGTTGTGTGGAGGCTGACCCAGTCCAGTGCTACTTACATATACAGCTGAGGATCTGAGGTCAGTGTGTCGATGTTGATATGCTGCTCCAGGAGGCTGTAAGCCAGGATAGGTAGTGATGTGAAGCAGATGTTGTACATGGTAAGATAAGCAGCATCGTACAGTGGCTTTAAAAAAGGAAGAAAGAGTAAAGTGAGACAGAAATTCCACTTTAAAAGCCTCCCCACAAAGAAAGTAAAAGTTTCCAGCCCTTGCCTCCGTACATACCCTACAGACTCATCCCTTTGTCACAGCCACATAAGACAGTGTCATTTGACAGGGGTCACGCTCCATGTGATGCCGGGGAGGCCAAGGCACCTACAGGCTGCTTGGCCAGGACCCCACTCCCACCACTGGGAAGTTTTGTGACTCGGCTGGTCTCATCTCCAGCTCATTCTCCAGAAAAATGTGATTAAACAGCTCTTATCACAGCTTTTCTGTAGCTGCTTTTGTGCTGCTGCTGCTTCTATTAATACACTTGATGTCTCCTGTGACTCTTCAAAGACTACACTGTTTAGAGGAACTATAGCTTCTTCTTTTTAGAAAAGAAAAAAAAGCACCAGTGGTTCTGCCAAGACGAGGGAGAATTATCTCCTATCCTTTACTCCCCTCACCGTTATTTTTGAGCCCAAATAGACACAAAAGTCCCTAAGCTGACACAAAAGCTAAAGCTCTGATCTCCAAGCACGTGAACCCACTCACCACATGGATCTGTCCCTCTGATGCTTGCCCGGACTAAGCAAGGCTCTGAAGACACTCATCGCGTGTCTTTTTTTAAAGGCTGCATAAAAGAATGAAATGTTCTTTCTTTTGAGAGACACCTTTAATGCAGGGAAATGCAGCAGAGGAGGAAAGATCAGGAAGTCCTTGAAAAATTTTTCTCTTAAGGCAGGCAGAAGTAGCAAAATCTGGTCAGACAAACCAGATAACCCCCCCTCATTACTTCAGGAACATGTCCGTCTGTTTATGGGTGGTGGATACGAAAGGAATGAAAGCAGATTTCTTGCTTTCCAGTTACAGGTCTCAGAAATATGCTCCAGATATGGTGCTGATCAATGAGATCGGCTCCTACCATCCTCTAAAGCAAGCTGGGGAAGAGGCAGGAAGGCAAAAGCCAAGTTTCTGCTAGGAAGCCTCATTGTGCCACTTGCTTTTTATCTTGGCTTTACAGGCACGTTACTGGAAGTTACCTGCTGTGAGAATCCACAGAAGAACTGGTATAAAAACTGCGGTAAAATGAAGCAAAGGTTCTAGGGAAACAAAACACAAACTGTTAGCAGGGAAGCGCTTGACGACTTGGTCTAAAGCCAAATAACTTTTCCTGTTATCAGTCATTGGTGTCTGACATTACAGCATCAGACAAGTTAGGGTAGGCGTTTTCTACCCAACACAAAACTAATACAGTGTGTAGTTGGTATCTGCGGAAGGCACTGGAAGAAGTCATGTTCACATTCCCCTGTAAGCGCTGTTTTCAAGTGACAGGCACAGGGCAGACACAGCCTGTTGTAGGGAAGGAAAACAGAGCTACAGAATAGCCTATACATTTTTCCCTGGTTTTTTTCTATTGTCAAACAAATCCGTGGTATAAACAAAGAAATAAGCTGCACACGCATCCTTACCTTATAGAAGAAATACTGTACAAGGTGTGCTATTCTCACGTAATACAAATGCCCGTGTGCTAGTAGCAATTTTCTTAAATGTTTAAACTTTGGCACAGCATAGTCACTGTTTCTGGAAGCCTGCCGTCCTTCTTTGCCTTTTATACCTGGAGACAGAAGCGTGGCGAGGGGTTAATCCCTATGGGACTGGAATCTAGACTGATGCTACCCACTAGGCTTGTTCACATCCCTCAGCATCCCAAGGCATGACAAAAGGACATATTTCCTTCTCAAGTGCCCCAGGAGAGCAAAACATTAACGTGCTGCAAGACTCGGTGTGGTTTTGGCTCCACACCACTCGGACCTGCCTCTGGAGTTTTTAAGCTATATTTAGGTTGCTGTCTGAGTTCCTGTGTAAGAGTGTGGTGAGAAGTATCTAAGCAAACCTGATAAGCGATAAGGAACTGGCTTCCCCACGAGCTTGCCCGCACCTCACGCAGCCCTGTTATTTCACTGCAGACGCTCAGCCCCCCCGAGACATCCCCGCAGGGCTGAGCTCCAGAAAGACAGTTTTGTTCCCTCAAAATTTTGTTTCCTCAAAAGCCACAGCCAAACGAGCTGCACCACAACCCCGTGCGTTAGAGGGCACTGCAGCATCTCCAACAGCCCCAGATAAAGAGGCTGCCCTTTCTCTTCCATTGACCCTTCTTTAGCTGCATTGCAAAAATCTCCAGTAATTCTCAGATGTCTGACACCAATCTGCAGAAAGCAGGATAGTTTCCAGCCTGATGTCAGTCACACAGGACTGACACGACATAACTGAGCATCAGCCCCTGGGAAACATGCGCAGGTCGCCAGTGTTGAGTTACTAGCAGCTGTAGCCCAGTCAGCCCTAAATAAATTCTGATCCTTTCATTGCGCTGCCTTTGCAACAACTGCTGGTAATCACCCATCAATTTGCTACTTTTGCCTTTTTTTTTTTTCTGACCAGTGAGTAAACTTTACCACTTTGAATTCGGCCACCGAGTTCTGGAACACAATCTGCAGTTTATCACCGGTAAAGAGAGCGGTACTATCAAAGGTGGGCAGGACATGACGATCCCAAGCGTTTACCTGGAGTCAAACCCTGGCTCCATAGGAAGCAACAGCAGGCTTCCTGCATTTTTCAGCAGGATCAGTTCATCCATGTACAATCAGAAATACTGACTGCACCTCAACAGTGAAACCCAGCAACAGCAGACAGGTCTTAGGTGTCAGACGGATGTTATCAGGGTTCTCACCTATTCCAACATGTGCTTCCAAAATCATACTGACATCATTTGCACCGTCCCCTATGGAAAGGGTTATTGGGCTCCCTTTTGTGTTCTTCACCATTCGCACAATCTAAAAGATTTAAAAAAAGGAGAGCAACAGAAACCACAAATTCAGTTAAAAAGCCTCCAGAGACCTCCCACTGCCCCACTTGCAAGAGACCCCCCAGGACAAGCAACCAGGCTTCTACGGCAGCAAAACCACCCCCGGAGAGTTCAGATTAGTAAAACTGCTCCTTCCTTCCTTCGCACTCACCGAGCAGAAGCCAAGATCCAGCTGCACAGGGCTGAAGAACAATATTTAAAAACAAATCCCAGGCAGCAAGCATCCCACCCTTCCCTTCTGCCAGACCCTGCTCTGCCAGAGGTGGGACGTCCCATGTGTTTCAGGGGGAAACCCTCCCGTGGAAGAGGGGCAGAAACACGCCGCTTATCAGGCTCGGATACCACCAGCAGGCGTGAGGAAGTCACAGACTCCACTTGACAAATTTGGAAAGGGAAAAAAGAACAAGCAGGGGGGTTTGTTTATTTCTAATTGGCTTGGGTTTGTGGCTTCCTGCAAGCATATTAAACAAAGGTTTTACATTCAGATTTCAAAGACTGGTGTGTTTCATGTGTTTCCACCACACTGTGAAGCTCAGATGAGACTTACACACAGCCTGGAGTAGTCCTAGCTGATTAAGAAGATCAGGTCAAGTCCCAGCCAAAGGATTAAAAAGAATCACATCACCTAATGACATACTTCAGTCAGTTAAAAGTAGAGTAAATACCTGTGCTTTCTGCAAAGGAGCCATCCGGCAGCAGAGGACTGCAGTACACTTCAAGCAGATTTGTAGAAATATGTTTTTGTAATTGCTAGAACTGGAGTCCTGAGAAGGGTTGAGTATCAGCGACAGCGTCGAGCCATCTATAATCAGGCCATATTCTTGAGTCAACGTCCAGCTTCTGGGACACAAAGAACACGTTTGAAATAAAATCAGATTTTAAGTCAATGTAGCTGCTGGTATCATCTTAGGGAAAAAGAAATTACTTTTGTATTAATCTTCTTCCCATCCCTTTCGGGGGGTATAGCAACCTTGGATTTAATCTGCACCCTTTGCTAAGGGAACTGTGTAATTAACTTCAAAACCCACAAATACCAGGGATGATGAGCAAAGCAAAGGTGCCAGCCACGGTGTCTGCCAGTAGCCGGCCCCCCAGGGCCACCGCGTGGTCCCGTTTTCTCTACAGACTTCGCATCTGAATCCAGAACGTGCACGGGCTGTGCCCTCTCTCTCACTTACCTCTTCAGGCCTCCCCGGTTCTTGGGAATCTCCTGAATCAGCTTTTTATGGTACTCCATCAGCAGCTCATGGAGCCGATCCTCCTTTCTTTCACTCTCACCCACCGTTTTCGCCGTCAGCTCCAGCAGCTCGGTGCTGGTCTGGAAGAGCCTGCAGGCATAGCAGGTGGATTTGGCAGTTTCCATCTTGTCTCCCGTCAGCACCCAAACCTTCATGCCAGCTGCGTGCAGAGCTTCAATCGTCTCTGCCGACTGCTCCTGCAGCCTGCAAGCAGAAGCAAAACATCACTGCTCAGGTTGGCCCATGCTTAACCCATATAACCCTTATTTTGCAGGTAGGAAACACCAGCTTAGTAGAAGTTAATTGATTTGCCCCGTGCTGGAGAGACCACTGCCACAGGAATAAGGATTAGAAGTCAATCAATCCCAAATTTTTATTTGCAGCTAAAAAAACCAAACAAACAAATCACCGCTTTACACTGTGAGACCTAAAAGTCAAGAGTTTAATTTACAGGTGCAGTTACTGTAACTGAATTTGTTTTGATGTACAAATTAACACTGCGTGCCTAATTCGCTCTCTAGAAGCACAAGTAATTCTGTAGTTTCATTAATATATCCTAATTCCTGCTACATCAGCCAATTTTAGCAACTAGGGTACTGCCACAGAGTAATTAATTACTCTGGACACTTGCAGCACCTGCTTGGCTGCTCAGTTCCACCACAGCAAGTCAGGGCCACGATGCAACGTCAGAGAGAAACCGTAGGTACCACAGCATCAGTGGTGGTGGTGGTCACCCCTTTACCTGTCTTCTACAGCAGTAGCCCCTATCAAGTGCATGTCTGCTTCTGTGTCTTCAAAAACTTTTGCCATCTTTTCCTCCCTGTCCTGCAGAGCCATCTTTGCTTCATTAAGTTGCCTGTCAATTTTGTCATACTCCTTCTGAGTTAGTTCTTTGAATGCCACGCAGAGTGTTCGGTAGCCATCCTGGTAGGGAGAGGGAGAGAAAATAAAGTGGACAAGCGCCCTAAAACCAGATTTTCTACAGCTCCTCACTTTAGGGCTAGTGCTTTTCTCCACCATCAGTGCTTTCTGTCGGTACTGACCCTGATGGCAATGACAATTTGTTGGCTCGAGTCAAAAGACTGATTTCTCTGTGTTTACACAGTAACATCTTCCCATCAGAGCAACCGTGGTTACGCCTATTACGTGCACGTAATATGGCGGAGAGATACTAAGGGAAGGACCGGAGCCAAGAGCATGCATCCAACAGGGAGAGCAGGGGCTGGGTGTCCTCATGACCGGGACCAGGCACTACTCCCACCACAGTAAACTGCCTGCTATTATTATTTCTATTTTTAACTTGCTTAGGAGATGCTTGGACACAACTGTGATGGAGACCATATAAGTATATCAAAAGTCAAATAAAGGTGGAAGCCAAAGAAACAGAAAAGGAAAGAAGCCTGGCTTCAAAACAATGTCAAGTGACAGATTTTCAGTACTTCCCTCCAAAGCAAGGTCACATTCCTATTTTTGGAATAAGGCTTTCCTGACCCCAGGAGCCAGCCAAATTCCATCTACAGGCTCACCATAGCATTGCGCTCCACATGGACTTTTGTTTGTTGGATTTCTTCTTGCTGCACCCTTGGAAAAATAGAGGAGTCTGCTCCTTTACAGAAGAGAAGCAACTTTCCTAAAAGCAAATTACAGTTTATAGCATTCACAAATTGTAGAAAGACTGACCAGCTTCAACAGCAAGCAAATGATGCAGAGGAAGGGACTACTAGAAGCCCAGCTGCGTACCAAAAGTGGTCTTACACTAGCCTGCACAAAGCCTTGTTTGACCTCAAGACGGGACGTTGGGCATCCCCACCAGCCCCTGAGCGAGCTTGCTGCAACAGGCTGGACAGAGCCTGTTTAGAAGCCTCGGCAACCTTTTCAGGGTGGGTAAAATCAGCAACCCATACCTTACAGGACTGACATTTGAGAAGGATGGTGACCTCTGAATTTTTGACTGCTACTCCCATGAAAACCCATCCTACTCAGGGGAAAGTCTCACAACTCCCCTCTCCCTGTACCTGGACCTCCAGGCTGGAACAAGGCAAGCAGGGAACTCTCCACAGGTCACTGTCCCCATCCCTGTCCCCTACTCTTATCTGGTGCTGTTCCCTGACAAATGCTATGGAGAAAATTAACTCTATCCCAACCAGACCCAGTACAGAATTTAATCAGACCAGCTCAGAAGAGCTAACAGCTTTGCCCCTCTGGGTTACAGGAATAAAGAGGATGTGTTTCGTACTTGTGTGCACGTGCACACATGTATGGGAACCCAGAAATGCATTTTAACTATACCTGTGGTGGTTCTCACAATGACGCTCATACGGCGACGGACAGGATCAAAGTTCAACACGTGAAGAAGCTGGTACCTTATGGGAAAAAAACCAAAGGAGCTTAGACTCAGTAAAAGACAAATAC
This sequence comes from Falco peregrinus, assembly GCF_023634155.1. Lineage (NCBI taxonomy): Eukaryota > Metazoa > Chordata > Aves > Falconiformes > Falconidae > Falco > Falco peregrinus. The sequence goes on from NC_073733.1 coordinate 17,192,550, forward strand.
TGAAGACTGAAAATCACTAACAACGACCTGCAGAAATCAGTACACCCTACAAGTGGCAGCACCCACTGGGCAATGTACTTTCTACAGTTACTGCACAAGAAGAGAGAGTAAAAACACCCACTGCAGTGCTGCTTTGAGCATGGGGCTGGGGGTGTGGGTGCCCACCAGTGCACTGAGCCCCCAGGCTGGGCAGCAGCTCAGCAGGCAGCGGGGACCGTGTGCCACAGGCAGTGACATCGTCTCTGGCATTTAAATGAAGTTTCACCATAAGGGGAGTAAGAAGTGAAACTTGCTTGTGGAGGCAAGTTCTCGGGGAGCGCTGGGATTAGGTCAGTGATTCTCAGATGTCAGAGCTGTGAGCGCAGGGTGAGACCTAATTATTTTCAGCTCAGGAGGGGGAAAAAAGTTACAGGGAAGGGAGCCATATCATGTGGTTTAGGCTTGCAGCATCCTGCTGCGAGGCCCAGCCACCGTCTGCAAGGTCAGCAATCGCCCCATGAATCCCGGGAGCCATCTGCACAGCCAGGCACAGATGAAGGATCCATACAAGGGACTGCGGGCACTTAAAGGGAGCTGAATTTAGATGTCACTGAAATTGCCAGCAGATCTTTGCAAGCCAGCCTTTCAGCCTGCACCTTGCTGACAGCCCTCTGCAGAACAGCCTTGACCTTGCCAGGTGGGCCACATTGACCAGACCCAACTAAGCCGGGTGGGAGCCAGCACAGCACTAGCAGCCCCGCTCCTCAGCGGCCCCGGAGGCACTTACATTTCAGTTTCATTCTTTTGGTTTCGTATTTTCATGAAATTGTTTTCAAGTCCTAGAAAAGTGAAACCATACCTGTCAATAAACAAAAGGACAGAACAACATTGAAAACACCCATGGGCACGCATTATACACTAACAATGTTCTCTTTTCACCTCCTGTACTGCAGAGAAGAGCAAAGAAGTTAGCAAGCCTGAGCTAAAAAAGCTGGGCTGAACGTTTGCTTGCTCCACGCAGAGCCTGCTGTGGTGTCCTGGCACTGCTCCCATGACCTTGAGGTCTGGGCACTGCAGCGCACAAACACCAAGAGCCTCTGGATGTGGTCCCCTGGGTCTCCTGCAGATTTACATTGCCATGAGCAAGTATATACAGCTGCAACAGCCGCTGCCTAAAACCTAGGGGCTGGCAATAGCATAGAATGGTTGGAGTTGGACAAGATCTTAAAGATCATCTAGTCCCAAACCCTCTATTGTGGGCAGGGACACCTTCCACTAGCCCAGGTTGCTCAAAGCCCTGTCCAACCTGGCCTTGAGCATCTTTGCCAGGGTTCGAACGTGCATTTGATAAAAGTAACCCATCCCATTATTTTACTGCTACATGCCAAGGAAGCAACTGGGCTGCAATATGCACGTGGTAACTGGCCTCCATTTCTCGGCGATAAAAGCACGTGGCCATGGGGGCTCCAGCAAAGGAGCCTCGGCCCAGCCAGGCACTGCAGCAGCTCGGGGCTGCTCTCAGCGGCGAAGGCAAACCACAACCTCCAAAGAAGTTGCGCAGGGAAGACCCTTTGCAGAGCATCCCTTTTACAGAGAGCTCATTTAAACCCACAGACACACATGGCATCACAGGGCTACAGGTCAGGCCCAGGGTTAGTGTCACAACGAGACACTGCAGAGGGAGCTGCAGTCTTGACCGGGGAAAAGGGGTCTATCGCCTTCAGATAACCCTCACCTCCTTCCCACCAGAGAGAGGGAATTAAAAAACCCAACGATCTTTTAGTCTTACTTTTCTGCGCCTTTCACCAAAGCAATTTCATCTGGGGAAGAGGAGATATAGGAGTATTTGCGTTCTGGATGTCCTATCAGCCCGTCCATCTGGTCTGCTTCCTTGATCTGAACAGTGTGGCACAGGCAGAGGGCTCGCAGGAACAGCTCCTCACGGCTCTGGGCAGGAGGGAGGGAGGGCTCATTGCCAGCTCAATGCCATGCACCGAGCCCACCTCGCAGCGCTTGGTTGTGATTTTTGTGGATGCATCTTAAAACAAAAAAATGAACACCCCCTCCCCGCCTTCTGCTGTACGTACCCAGCCAGGAGCTGACCACAAAACCCTAAGTCATCAACATGCAGATTTCTCACCTTTTCTGCTTTGCCATAATATTTTAGGGGTCCATCAGTCTGAGAGAAGCCATCCATCTCTGAAATGCAGTCTTTGTAGTTATGCCCATCTATGCAGCACTCTATGAACTCCATGCTGTTTTCTGTCAGGGTCCCAGTTTTGTCTGTGAAGACGTACTCCACCTAGAAGCAAACAGGCAGGCTGCCTCGCTGCACCCCAGCCCCATGTGCCTGGGAAGGAGCCCCCCAGAAACAACGAGGCTGGGGTGGTTTAGTGCATCTGTGCCAATGCTGAAGAGTACGTTGCTGCTATCCTAAACTGGCGCCCCAAAGATGCGAATGCCCCACAGGAGTTACACCACTACGTAGTTCTACTACTTTGCTCCTCAGAGTAGCTCCTTTGTTTTCAGCCCATTGCACAGGTGGCAGGAGGCAGCTCCTGAAGACTTAAAAATCTGTTTCCAGGCTCTGTGTGTTCCCCTCACCCTCTTTATTGGGTCCTTTGCTATAGCTCCTAGCACTCATATAGCTGCTGCTGCAGGTTTGCTGCCTCCTTTGGGGGATTTCCATCTTGGTGCTGTATTTGAATTAGGTAATTGCTACTCTAAGTATTTATATATTTATGTTAAAGCAAAATAAAAAGCAGGAGGCACTACACCTCTCTCCCGGTGCAGATAAGAAAGGGAAGCCTGAGCTGTCTAATTGCCCCAGCAAAGCCAGCAGCAGCGTGGCTGCACGTGCATTGCGTGCCCAGAGAGATGGCTGGGCAGACATTTTCATTAATCCTCGAAAAGACAGGATTTTTAATTTTCAATTGAAGCAGCGAAAGTAAACCACCCTGACATGCAGAGAGCTGTGCCTGATATTCCCCAATATGGAAACAATTGGCGTGACCCAATTCCTGCTCTTTCATGCACTATTTATAACCTTATCCGTTTCGCAGAGCGAGTAGAATCACATTAAATGGAAAGTGCCACCAAACCGGCTGAAGCTCTGCCCTGAGGGGACCGCAAGGGACTGCCACAACAAGGGTTCCTATCAGAGAGGATGTTTTTGTTCACAGTTTCATCCAAGCAGATTCAAACAGAGCGTGTTCTGACCTGCCCAAGCTCTTCGTTCAGGTCTGAGGTGTTCACCAATGCTCCCTCCTTTATTTCTTCGTCATACATCTCCTTGTCCCAAGAGATGAAGAAGGAGCCCAAGAACTTCTGCATCTCTACTGTAACATACATGGAGACTGGGATGATGAAATTGAAGAGGACCATGAACGACAAGAAGTCTGTGAACATCCGCAAGACCTGCCATAGAAAGAGGAGAAGACGATGCAGTCTGTGCCTATCAGGTGTAACTCAGGAGCAGTTTACAGCAACACCTCTGGGGTTTTAGGCAGCTTTTCTTCCAAGGTTAAATAGAAAAAAAAAACCCAACGAAATCTGAAAACGAATACAGCTAAGATACAGGGCCAAATTCCACCTTCCTTTCATGCAGATAAATCTCACTGTCTTCTGCAGATCGACAAGGGTATAATACAAGGGTACATCTCACCGCTTCACAGTGACCAAAATTATGTTTTATTCAAGTATATTCCTCTTAAGCATATACTACTACATTCTGCTCATTCTGATCTCGGGTAACTAGAAACAAGGAGCAAGTGGCTTGAGACCTGTCAAGCTATGGTGAGGGTACAACTCATGCAGCGACACTCCCGTAAGTCCTACTCAATGATCCATCAAATAACTGATTTCTACACACTCACATTCACTCTTTCAGACTTGACTGCCCATGTCTTGACAAGTTTAAGAAGCTGGTTGACATGGCCTCAGTTTGAGTTTACCTACTCAAAGCTGAAAGATAGCTCGAGTTCAGATAAGGATCCACATCAAATCAGCTGCTGCATTTCTAAAAAATACAGTATTTATTTATGCTTCGTCCCGCTCCACGCAAGCATCGCCTTGCACAAGCACGAGAGGCAGGAAAGAAAGGCAAACAGCACTCGAGACAAAGGAAACGACAGCACTTCCAGTGAGCAAACAGGGCTCTCAGGGCTAGCAGCAGACACTGTAGATTAAATAAAACCCTCAGAATAACAAAGCCGGAGGAGGCACTGAAATACAAATCCACTCACCTTGAATGTGTCTCTCTCTTTTTTAGTCTTTTCATTGTACCAAGGCTCATCATTAAATGGATTACTCTGCCAGACGTATTTCAGAGTTGTGCACACAGTAGCCTTGCTCAACAGGATGCACAAATACACTATCAGGAAAGCATTGATAGATCTGAAAGACAGGTTTCTCTTTAAAATTCTTGCAGCTATTATTATATAGAAAATGACACAAATAAGCAGGAACAAGACTTCCTTACTTTAAGAAGGGAATGTTTTTCTGTTAATACAGAACAAGTGCTTTTGACACTGTAGATATTCAGGGTCAGTTCATACATTTTAACAATTCTTAACTTTGTTTTTAAATAAAAAAAAGCTACTAAATGATACAGCTTCTTGAAAGATATGCTTAATCAAATACACAGATTTTCTATGCAATCAGAGAGCATCTGAAACAAAAGGCAGCAGATTAGGGGATTATTTCTGTACATGTCATCCATTAAAAAAAAACAAAAAAACAACAGCTTTTACCATTTTTTTGCTGACTATAAATACTCACTTTTCTACAGCAGACCGTTTCTGAGATTTCCCTTGGTAGTTCAAAGCCATTTTCGTTTCCATTCCAGTATAGACTGCAACTCCTACAGGGTATTAAAGCAGGGCTCATAAGGGACTCGCAGCCCCGGAGGGACCCAGCTCGCACTTAGCCATGAGGGGCATTGGTGGTTACATGAAACTCGAATCCCAGCTGAAGAAAAAGGCATTACCCAAGGACTGTTCAACTACAGAAACCTCCGAGGCTGCTAAGTAATGTAATTGCACATATCCCAGAGCACTGAGCAGGAGCCTACGGATCACATACAGTCAGAAAAAACATCAGTCTTCTGTAACAGCCGTCACCCTCGATCACTAGTGTCTGGGACAGTGATCCTAGCGCATGTTTTCAGCAAAGGATTTGGGAACAGCTGCCTGCTCTTTGTATCTCAGGTAAAAGGAAAAGCTTGCTCAGGTGTATTAACACGCCCTGCACTCGGCCACACCGCAGGTATCGCCAGTATCTCCTAATGTCACCCTGTCAACTTTGCAATCAGCTTGCATACCAAATCTAACTGTGGAGCCCAGGCAGGCAAGCTGTAAGGAAGTATTTTCCCTCGACAGGTTGAGTGATGAACATCTACATTTGTCATTATTTATCAGAACTATTTAAATAAATAAAATAATAACAATAATAACTGTTCACCATAAATCTTCTTGGTATTTTTGAGAGTAGCACCTTTCAGCAACAGGTTTTCAGGACCCAAAGACCTAAACATAAAAGAAATTATTGTATCACTTAAAGAAAATTCAATCTGCCTTATAATTTAGACCCAGAGATAGATTATAAAGCTAAACAGATGGTTTTTAGATCTGATTACTTGTTTTGTATGTTAAATTGGGCATTGCTTAAATTTAGTTTTCTATTTATATACTTTTGTATCTATTCCATTTTACACAGACTACCCTTGGTGCTCAAAGTTTCAAATTTAATGGGGGATTACCAGTAAGGCTCTTGAGGAATAAGTACAAAATGTTCAGATCTAATATGTTCCAGCGCTTACATAAAAAACTGATTTTAAAAGCACTGAAAACCTGTCCATTCCAGCACAGTCGATTAACGCCACCAAAGCCAATGGGTTATTTTGCTCCCGGCTGTACTTTTGTTTCTCTTCAAAACCCCACTCATGACTCTGTTGCTTCTAGAGTCCAGGTAGAACCAGCACAGCATGAAACACAGCCAGCACTGCTCTGGTGACAGCCATCTGGTTTTGATGACTTATAAATGTTATTTATTTTTTTTCCCCTGAAACACTAATTGATGTTTAAGTTTCTAGTTTCCTTCACAGAATGACAGAATGGTCAGGATTGGAAGGGACCTCTGGAGATCACCTAGTCCAGCCCCTGCTAAAGCAGGGTCACCTGGGGCAGGCTGCACAGAGTCACGTCCAGGCGGGTGTGAATGTCCCCAGAGAAGGAGCCTGCACAGCCTCTCTGGGCAGCCTGTCCCGGGGCTCTGCCACCCTCACGGTAAGGAAGTTCCTCCTCGTCTTCAGAAGGAACTTCTTGTGCTGCAGTTTGTGCCCTTTGCCCCTTGTCCTGTCGCTGGGCACCACTGACAGGAGCCTGGCCCCGTCCTCCTGGCACTGGCCCTTAAGATACTTGCAGACACGATGGGATCCCCCCTCAGCCGCCTCCTCTCCAGGCTGGACAGGCCCAGCTCTCCCAGCCCTCCCACACCAGGGAGATGCTCCAGTCCCCACATCATCTTCATAGCCCCGTGCTGGCCCCTCCCAGCAGCTCCCTGTCTCTTTTGAACTGGGGAGCCCAGCACTGGACCCAGCACCCCAGATGTGCCTCACCAGGGCAGAGCAGAGGGCAGAGTCACCTCCCTCGACCTGCTGGCCACGCTCCTCCCGATGCACCCAGGGTCCCACTGGCCGCCTTGGCCACCCGGGCACACTGCTGGCCCATGGGCAACTTGCTGCCCACCAGAGCTCCCAGGCCCCTCTCCGCAGAGGTGCCCCCCAGCAGCGCAGCCCCAACTCCATTGGGTTCCTCCCTGCCCAACCCTCCAGCCTGCCCAGGTCTCGCTGAATGGCAGCGCAGCCTCTGGGGTATCAGCCGCTCCTCCCAGCTCTGTACCATCAGCAAACCTGCCCAGGGTGCTCTCTGTCCCTCATCCAGGTCACTGATGAATACCAGTATTTTGCAATTGCTTTGTAAATTTGTTTCCCATCAGCAGGGGAGGACATTACTGGCAGTTCCCGCATTGCTTCCCCAAGAGGGGCACTAACATATCACCGGACAGCAGAAGGGAGTAAGTGGAGATGTTAACTATAAGCCTCCCTCAACAATGAAATATTTGGAATGGTTAAAGAAAGACATTTCCTAATGATGGCAGCACAAGTTCAGGTTCCTGAAATTCAATGCAGATACCCAACCTCCCTCTCCGAGGAGGGTCAGCAAGATTGCTGCAAGACCAACCTGGCTACGGGCTCCTGGTTACTTCTGTAGATGATAATTCTTCCAACAAATCTGCAATAGAGGTATGAAAAACTTGCATTACAAACACATTATAAAGAGCTACTACAAGCATACTAAAAGAAGTCATTGGCAGGAGATGGAAGCAAACATGTAAGCAAGTGCATTTGAGAGTTTAATGCTTCAGAAAGGTGGCTGTGCTCAGGACAGGGAGAAGCCACACACCCCCCCAAAGCCAAGGGTGTCCCCCAGGTGCCACCTACCACAGGGCAGCAGCAGCACCTGACCGTGCCTGCGGACTCCAGCACATCCCCATTACAGCATGCAACACACCCCAACGAACCTCCTTCAAGGGATGCTAACAACAAAGACCGCTTACTCCTGGAAATCATTTGGCCCAATGCATTTTAGCTGGGAGGTAGAGTGCCCTAAGAACAGGCACATGGACTGTTGCTACAGCTGAGCTGACAAAAAATAGCTCATTACACCATGATGAGTGTTACATGGGGGAGGTTTTGCTGCAAAGAAACCGAGCCCTGAAGAAATGTGGTGTCAACTTTGCCATCCTCATATTCAAGAAGCCCGGCAGCTTCTTGCTGCCTGGAGAAACCTTTTGGGCTCTGACAAAAAGAGAAAGCCCTTCGCTTTGCTGAACTGTAAATGATTAGATCCCCTAACTGATGGTGCTCAGGTGTCTGCAGGGAGATGACACCGGGCAGGGGCAGCAGACTCACTTGTAGAGGTCAGGCTGTGGCTGTTCGCACTCGATTGTGGCTGTGAGGGAGTCAATGGCTTCATCCGTACAGAGCACAGTGGTATCCCGCACTGCGTAGTGAGTCTGGACAGAGAAGCACAGGCAGAATCACCACGAGCCCGCAGCACCACCACCCATCCAAGTTTTTTACCCCATTACTTTAAACACCACTGTGCAAAGGCTTGTCAGCACCAGCAGCTCACCCAAGCCCTCGCCCTGCTCCCACACAGCAGCTGAAGCATCTCTCAGCGAAAGACTGAAGTCAATAAGCTTAAGAGAAACCAGAGCAGGAAGGAGCTGCTGTATGTTTGTTCAGTAAGGTGTGCACCAAAAGCAGAGCATCTTTGGCTTCTCTGCAGGGACTTGCTGCCACCCCGGCTGGGGTGGGGTGGGGGGGTGCTGCAGGTGCCTCCAGGGCAAAGGGGCTCCCGGGGACCACCTGCCTGCCCGCTCCTGAAGGTAATTAGACACCAGCTCCAGCGCCCAGGGATCAGTCGGAGTGCTGGCAGACTCCAAACTATTTTTAGCAGCTGCTGCTGCAAAGGTTCATCTCTCACAATTAACTGGAAACCGTGAAGGATCTGCTCGCTGCCTTCCAGGCTCTATTTATAGGAGCTGCTCAGAGCTCCAAGTCACGGCAGGCTGCTCAGCAAGCTGCCTCAATCCATCTTCATAAACAAATTCATTAAAAAGCTTCCTCCACTCCTTACATTTGCATTCCCCTCCTTGCACATCCCGGGAGGAACTGTTACGTTACACATGCTGCAGTCACGACATTATAAATACCCACCTTCATGTCATTTTGGTAGCCTGCCTGGCTTTTCGTATTGAAAGCAGACACACAAACACATACACACCTCTGGTATAAATCACAGCTTTTGTGAAACAACTCAAAACTTCCTGCAGTGCCCAGTACCAAACCCAACCCTTGCGCGGGGTTTTGCATCCACTGCTCCTGTCACCATGGACACTGTGCAATTACTGAGTGACCCTTCAAAGCTGCCTCCTAATCAGTTCCACGATCTTTACATCCTCAGTCCTTTAGCACACTTAGAAAACACATGTTCTTTTAGATACCTATGACCGAAGATGCATACTTCAAAGACAGAGCCCTGACAAAATCGCCTTCGTGGTTCTGCTCCACTTTCACTTAACCAGGCATCTTTCCCATACCTTGACCTGACATGCCCCAAATACCAGAAGTGCAGATGAGGTTCTGTGGGTACCTGAATGTGCTCCCCTCGCCCTCCTTTTGCAGCAAACCCTGGTTCCTAATGTCAGACCCATATCCCCAATCACCACTTGCTTTTCTACTCCTTCTCCCCCTTTCAAACTCATCTTCATCTCATCAAGAAACAGGAGACGGCTCCCAGTCACCTACAGGAACCCAGAAAACAAGAAAAACACACCACAGTGCTCAATATAGAAATTCAGCATTGCACTTACAGACTTCAAAAGTTAGTAAGAGCCAAGACTCTGCAAAAGTTATGTGAACTCATGCATATAATACACCTGACACAAAGAAGCAATTGCCTGTTTAACATGGTTATCTATTTTTAGCCTCAAGCCACTTCAAAGCTCCACTCCTCCTCACTAGTGGAACCAGTACGGTGTACCAGCACTGCATCAGCTCCTACACAAGATTTCCAGTACCGATTAACAGCCACCCGTAAAAAGACGAGCCACAGAGCCCATACAATACAGACCAGATTGCCAATGGCATCCCACTGACTTCAGAGTGTGCTGGAATGAATCATGTCATCTGAAAGGACCTTCCAGTCTTACTATTGCAGTTGCTGCTATTTGTATAAATATTTATCAAACACAAGTGCAAACAAATGTTTATGTCTTCTGATGCATATAAGTTTTCCTGTTGTTGTTGCTGTTTCTTTCCCTAGTTTGGGGTGTGTGAATGAAGAAAAAAAATAAACTGGAGATTCATCTTGAGCAAGACTAGTATTAAATTTCACTGCTTGATTCAGGGAAAAGGTGAAAAAAACCCAAAAAACAGAAGCAATGTTTTTCTCATGCAAGTGAAAAAATCCCCAAATTAATGTAGACATACTGCCTCAAAAAGTCCCCAGTCTCACTGGAAAAACTCAGTTTAGTAACAGACACGTCAGCAGGTACTGGAAAGGGAGCCAAAGCAGCTGCAGGCACTGTTTTACTAATGCACCAGACCTCGCAATGTGCAGCTGGAGCAGGAAAGCACTACCACTTTCCCACAATGGGCAATAAAACAGCAAAGCCGTATCAATAAACATCGATACAATGTGGGGCAGCGCCAGTAGAAATGGCTGTTGGGAGACAAAGTGGAAACAAACAATCCCCAGAGGGCTTCCATGCCCCCTGCACCCATGCACTGGGAGCAGACAGAGGGAAGAGCTGTTAAATACAGCCACGGGGATCGGCTCTGCAGGAGCATCCTCCAGTTAAGCACATCCCACCCCGTTCAAGCACTGGCTTTAGTGGTAGCTCCAGGCATCCAAGTACCCCTGAGCACTGCCCCATCCATCCCCGTCACCTTGAAATTGGACTCGCCATCGAGACTCGCTGTAGTGACGTAACAGGTCCCATCAGTGCTGCTGGAGGCCAAAAATATCAAGTCACAGGGGAAGGTCTCATCCGCTTTCACTTCTACTATGTCTCCAACCTGGAAGAAAGGAAACATCTACATGAAAAGCCCTCTCAGTTGTTATTAGATAGTCACAGATTTAGCTTCTCTCAAAGCCTAGCAGATAGCGTCTTGGCTAAAAGGGAAAGCAGGCTTCAGGAGGTGCACAGGTCCCTGAGCATCACTCCACAGCCCAAAGGGTTGATCCAGCCCAGCACCAACTCCCAGTGCCCACATGGCATGGTTAGTATTTATGTCTCTGCTAAATCTCGATGGAGCAAGAGACTGTACTTGTCTGAAGTGCAGTGTGATAAATTAACGTCAAAGCTAAGCGTACTTTCCTGGTGTCCTTGGGAGATTTGGAAATAGAAGAGGACTGCCTGTCCTGGAGAACTGCAAAATGCTGACAGATCTGTCAGTTGTCAGCCCTGGTATGGCTTTTGCAAGACAGCTTTTCAAAAGCAATAAAAAAAAAAAAAGCAGCAGCATCACTCCTTAACCAGGAACGACTCTCAGAGCATCTCATCTGAAAGCGAGCTCACTGGGGCAGCTCTAACCGCAGTACATCGCTCCTCCCCTGCTCTTGTCTCCTTACCACATACCCCGTGTTCCCATCGGCTTCAGCGATAACCACACGCAAGTTCTCTGTTAACAGTTACCTTGATTTTCTCACTCTCCTTCTGCACTTGCTTTGCGTTTTCGACAATGAAGACATTGCTTTTGTTCACTTCGTTGTCAGCTCTGTGCCTCAGCCAGTCCTCATATCCCTGAGCACACAAATACAGGCAACACAAACTCGTAACGCAGTAAATTACCGAAAGAGAAAGAGTAGGGACAGAGATAGGGACAGGTTTAAAAAATGAATAAATTAAGCAGTCCTTAGAACTCCTTCATGCCTGACAAAACATCAACCAGAGTAGCTCAGGATGAATCAATTTATTTTAAAAACTTCATATGCATATTTGACAGATTCATAACCGATTAAAATAACACACAAAAATAATCTATATGCAGCGCATGCAACAAGCAGCTGAACTACTGTAACATGTTTCTATTATTCTCAGCGTTGGCAAGAAGTGGCTGATAATATGACTAATACCCTTAGCACCCCGCAACTCTTTCCTATGGTAACGCAGGATGAGACTCTTCCTCTTCAGTCTTTACTGAAAGAATAAAACATTCAGATTTGAAGCAGATGGCTTTTACTCTAGCACTCCCTTTCTGGCCCCTGAAGAAGAAACTTCTTTTATTATTCAATCCTTCTGTAGAGGAAATTTTAAATGGCACATGTGCGTACGATGGGAGGAAGGGCTTTTAACACCGCAAGAAGATGAGAAGTGCATATTTTCACGGCTAGCTGAGTGGTTGAACAGAACCTGTCCTTTCCATTTACCAACACCAGAGCAGAGTGTGAGCTATATTTGGAGCACATCTCTGCGAAGACTCAGACAGCATTTCTAAAAAGAGAAGAAAAATTCAAGTAAAGCCAGAACTACAGTAGTAACCTTTACTGACCCTCGTGGCTTGCTTACAACGGTACATATAGAGATGCTTTACATTGTCAAAAAAAGAGAGAGCAATAAATAACCACACTCAACATGCAGCCTCTCTTGAAAAGCACCAGTACACGTCTCACCTTCTGAGAGGGCTTCACCAAACCTACCAGCCCATTTTGGTGACTTTTGAGTATATTCAGATACACGCTCATCATTTTCTCTACTGCATGTCTTAAAGAGCATCTTCCTCCCCCCACGCTGACACCTGTACCTGTTTGATAGCTGTGACAGTGATGACAAAGAAGAGCGGGAGGCCACTTGTCACCGGGCTGGTTGGGGTGTCCACTATCACCTGCAGAGAGAAAAAATGCACTGCTGACAACTGGCTTCCAGGCAGCAGAAGAATCAAAAACTCTGGTAACGGGGGCAAAAGGGTGCTCATCCCACTGGGGGTAAGGCACAGGCCAGCAGGGGAGGAAGGGGCACACGAGAATGACCAGCACAGGCATCCCCCGGAGTGCTCTCCTCCATCATGAGGGGACTACACCACCTCCTCCCGAGTACCATGGGATGTCCTCAGGTGGGAAAATCCCTATCAGAAGTAGCTCACAGCCTAAGTCTGACCTTGCTCTAGTGGGAAACAAAAGCCTGGATGAATGGGCTGCTGGGGACAGGCTGTATAAACGCAACTACTCACGGTGCGGGTGCCAGCAAGCCTGCTCCCACCACGGGGTGTGCTGGAGAGGACCGAGGCAGGGGAGGGGAGTGGGGCAGAGGCAGCAGCACAGAATCACAGAACAGTTGGCATTGGAAGGGACCCCTGGAGATCACCTAGTCCAGCCCCTGCTAAAGCAGGGTCACCTGGGGCAGGTTGCACAGAGTCACGTCCAGGCGGGTGTGAATGTCCCCAGAGAAGGAGCCTGCACAGCCTCTCTGGGCAGCCTGTCCTGGGGATGTCTCCCTCACGGTAAAGAAGTTCTTCCTCGTCTTGAGATGGAGTTCGCTTCATGCATTTCTGAAGCACAGGAAAATCCACCCTCGTCTCCCACTAAGCCACAGGAGGGGTGCTTCTCCTCCTTGGCATGAAGACTGGGCACATCTGAACCCTAAAACGCGGCCGGTTGTAAGAGGGAGACCAGTACCAGTCGCCCTGAGCCACTGACACTCCGAGGTTAAAAGTAACAGGCATCAGCCCAAATTACCTATAAAATACATTGCATAACGGAACAGGAATATTTAAATAGAACAGAAATCCATACTTTGTCTTTAAACTCTCAGATCTGGAGCTCAGAGCACGACTCGAGCACAGCGACCGACTGAGGGCCTCAGGGGGACGGCTGGATCCTTCCCAAGCTCAGTGCGGTGCTCCAGTCAGCACCGCGGCAAAGACCAAGCCCCTTCCATCGTTCATCAACTGTGCCATGGCTTGGCCCGAGGGGCAAGAACGGCAGGACAGGTTCGTAACCGGGACGGAATAACGTAAGAGGAGGACAAGCTACAGCCCTGCCCCACCTTCCGAACCACGGCACACACCACCGGCAGCTTTTCCTGCTGTGCCCAGAGCAGGAGAGGCAGATGGTGAAGCTTGTGACAAAAGGGACAGGGAAGCTCAGCAGAAAGGCTTTGTGTCCCCACAAAGGGACTCTGTTTCCCTCCGCTTGTTTGCGCTTCCCTGGCACGCTCACCAGCAGCATCTGTATATTTATTGTTTCAGGCTGCCCGTAAAATGCTGCATTAAGGACAGGACTGCTCTTACCGGCTGGAAGCTACGTGGAAATTTTTAACTCTGAAATATTACCCTGCAGTACCAGACCCAGAGAGAGAAGAGCCAGAAGGTATCCAAGTGGAAGAGATATGCCGCAAGCAGCAGCCAGGTAAGTGGTGTACGAGTTAAGGGGCATGAGGGTAAACCAAGATAAACACAACAAATATTTCCAGGGACACAAAGCCCCGGCTCAATCAAATGGGTGTAAAATGTTTACAAGCAGAAAGCCTGGCAGAAATCAGACCTTGGAGGAACAACCTTGAGTGATGGTGGTGCCAAGCGTCACAAGGACATGCAGCACGTGGGACGGCCATGCACTGGGGTGGCATCATTGCACTTTAGGCTGGTCAGCCAACAGTTCTCTTGCAAAAACCTGACAGATCCTGGGAATACAAGAGGAACTTTGGCTTTTAGCTGAGAAGGGCAAGGGAGAGGACCTCCTGCTGCCCAGCAGCAGTTTTCTGCAGTGGGCAAGATGTAGTTGCATTGAGTTTGTTTAAACAAATCATACGATTTCTGTCCACACAAATGCTGTACTATAGATGTATGAATGCAAATATTAGATGAAGTCCCCGGGATAACTCATTTATGTATTTGGAGAAGGCACTCCCCGCACATCCCATGGCTGGATACTGCTCTTCCCATTCATGGCTGGTGGAAAGCTGAAGGACACACGAGCAACGAGCCAGAACATCAAAGGCAGATTCCTTTGAAGCTATTTTTGAGCTGGTTTAGGACTTAAACAGTTTAATTTGGATCCACTTAAAGAGTGACAAAATCCTCCTGTTACTTAATGGCTTCTTCCTAACTCATTGTTTAGGAGACTGAAGACCACAGTACAGAAGTCACCTCCATCAATCAAAAGGGACATTTTTCATTCCTGGAACCTCCTAAATTAACTTACATCCATCAGCTTGGCCTGTCTACAAACACACTTGGACTATGTTTACCCTGGGCCAGTCCTTTCCATCAGGAGTTTACTCAGTTTCCTTTGAATGTTGCAACAGACGACCCAAAGAAACAGCTATTTGTATCCTGTTAGTGTTCTAATATGTGTGCTACATTTAATACAGGTATTTTCTCTCTCCAAAACAAGAGCGGAATTTGGAGGAACAGACATTTTGATAAAGGGTTTCAGCAGCAGGTAGAGCAGGGGCACCAGGCAATTCCCCAAGCGCCGGGATGCTTCACTCCTCATGCAGCACATAGGGCAATTCCATTAATTTGAAGTAATGTAAAGATAAGCACCAACATTTAAGCTATAGATGCCACTTATCAAGGTATAACCCTTGGGATTTTAAATGAATGGAGTAGCCCTGAATGCTTTTTTAAGGCAAGTGACATCTCCAGAACAACAAGTGCCCGGGGGCAGTCGGTTACTCTATACAGCAGCAAGTATATTAGCGCTGTCAGGTCGGGTTTTGTTCAGTTGGGTTTGTTCTTCCTCTAATAAAAAGAGCACGAGTGTTGCTCCCTTATTTCAGAGGTGCTAACAGAATAAAACCAAGGAGAAACAGCCAGTCTGTTCCCTCACCTGCATACACCTGTGCCTAAAATGTGTAAAGTAGCTAAACTGCAATGTTTTTTTTTAAGTATAATCAAGAATATCCCATGTTCTCCATAGCCAGGGGTTCAATAGATAAAAATGTAATACCGCATCACTAAGTGGCCAACTACACAAAAAGGACATCCCGACTCCAGGGCATCACTTCAGTTCAAGGCAAATTACAAATTCAGTCTGACAAAATGGAGCAACGCCAGCGAAATCAAGAGATGGAGGCGAGCCAGCTGATGCCGGGGTAAATTGGCCTTTCATGTAACACTGCCAGGAGGAGCCATCAACTGCCGTTATCTTGGGATCCCCCATTTCTGCAGCAGCCACCAAAATGACTACAAATCGTAACTTTTACTGTAAGGATAAAACATTTCAGGCACTCGTCTTTTAAACACGCAGCCTAAAAAGAGTGATACCCCAGACCTGAACCACCAAAACCCCGGAGAAGTCATCTAACAGCAGGCTGTTTGCCGTAGCTGCACAGCAACATTTAATGTGCGGGGGCAGAGTTTTGATGCCTATTTTCAGCCCTAGGGCAGGCTGTCTGCCGAGCCCCAGGCTGAGGATTTATAAGGCGAATAAATGCACTGCAGCGATTCTCCCAAACTCCCTTTGCCCCAATGCATTTTGACAGCCTGCTTTTCTTGGTTGACAGAATAGAAAATGAGTATTCAGATCTGCTCCTTAACCAAAGCCACAAAGCAGAGCAGAAAAAGTTTGCCCATGTATAAAATTTGCTATTTTGTCTGTGCAGAGCAGCTTCCTGAAGCTTCATGTTCCCAAAGCCTATGTGGTGCATCCTCTGAATATTCCTCAGTCCGGCCTCTCTTATCCTGCTTGCCTTGAAACTCGCTAAAACTAAGATATACAAGTATCTTATAACTTGGGAAAATTCAGCTATGTAACAGCAGAAGGAAAGGTGACAAAAAACTAGATCTCAGTTCTGTAGCACCAAACATATTTTCACCAGTTGACTGATGTTAATGGTTAAAGAGTTAAAATGCTTTTTTAATTGTTTCAGCAGTCATTCACATGCCACAGGCCCAAATATTTTAATTGTTCTTATGCCCTGGGTGGTGTACCAGAATTATAACACAGCTTCCAACAACAAACCACTTATAAGCAGCAACAGAACCAGTTCTGAACCTCAGTTCTTGTTCAAGCTGTGTCTACCATCAGTACGTAAATAAAACCCACCCTCCGCATCAAAGCTCTTACCTGCACGAGGAAGATGATGAGGAAGTAGAAGTTGGCAATTCTTCTAAACTGCTCAAAAAGGTTCTTCGGGAGGAAGTTCCAGAGGGTGTACTGCGGGGAGAGAGGGAGGCTCACCGACAGACCGAGGCACCACGCTGACTGGGGACTAGAGCTACAACATGGGAAGCATGTGCACCAAATAAGAAAGGCATTTTCCCTCTAACGCAGCAAGGAGCACCCCAGCGAGCTGCCTGAGCAGCCCTGGCGTGCTCCCAGCAGAGATCCAGGTCCCTGCTTTAAAACCAGGGGCACAGTGCAGCTGGACGCTGAGATGCCACTGAGCTCCTGCTTCACCTCCGAGCTCCGTCTCTCTCCACTCGTTCATTGAACACCTGCAAGTGTCTCACAGCTACATGGGAGGGTTTGTTTCTTTGCTTTAAAATCGGCGACTATTTCTCTTTGGTCAAGATAACCCACCTACATGGCTGAAGACGGTAAAAGGGTAAAATAAGATAAAAACAACAGGCTCTGTTTCAGCAGACAACTTCTAGACAGGCATTTGCAGAGACGTGATTTCATGAAAACATAATGCACAGTGCAGCGATTTATATTTTTTTCCAAACAAATTACAATAACCAGCTTCTTCTGTTAAAAAAAAAGCCATGTTCCCAATACAAGTTTGTTATTAGGTTGTGCTTCATTACCATTTTAAAAAGGCTGCCAAATCATTTACTTTGGAAAACATGTAGAATTTAAGAACAACATGGAAAATAAAGGGTCTAATATCTGATCTTTCAGTCTGCCTTGAATAAAAAAAGAATAATAAAGCAGCCAAGTCCAATGTCCACTTAATTACAAAAACAGACTAGTCAGGTAAAAAGACTCCCTGTCTAGCAAATATAAATGGGAAAAGAGAGCAAGGACACAATATTCGAAAATAAATCAGGGTAGATTTAAAATTAGTGCTAAAACAAACCATTTGTCGGAGAGGAAAAGGAACAGAAATGAGGAAGGTGTCCTCTCTGAAGGACCCTCTTGCATGCCAGGGAAACGTCAACGGGAATGCCACACAAATCAAGCACGGCTAGACTTAAAACTTTTCCCCAATATAAAGTCAGACAGCACAGGCATATAAAATCATATAAGACCCAAACTGTATAAAAAAAAAAAAAAAAAAGAGGGGAAAAACCCCCTTACAGCTCAAGTGAAGTAAGACCAAAGCCTAACTATGCTGAGCATCATGAATCCTAACCAATGTGTTATGTATCCAGCTGTGCTGACAATATGGGATGCCACTTGTTTGATATTTTACTGGAATCTGCTTCAATTCTTTCGGAACAACTTCATAAATGCCACGGAAAAAAGCTAAGCAGAAGGCAGATGGGTGTCATGCAGTTTTCCACCATAAACAAAAGCTGCATTAATACAGTATGAATGTTTCCCCTTTCATCCAAAGGGATAAACAGAGCATGGTTATTTTTGTCCTATCTCAAGAGAGAAAAATCCCATGGAACAAGAACAAAACAAAAAAAAAATTAAAAATAGGGGAATAGTATTTTTCTCTCCATTTATAAAATAATCCCCGCTCCCGTTTGCAAATCCGAGTTGCTGTTGCCTCACGCCATATTACGCTTAACCTGTCCTTTCTTCCCAAAGGGAATGCCAGAAAACAAAGCAAACCGAATCCAAAAAACTACAAACACCCCCCCCCCTCAACAATGACACATCCATGTGCTTTGCTCACATCCAGCCTAGAAGAAAGGAACTTGTACGCACCCCCACTGGACTGATAGGAAGAAAGAGAGCCTAACAGTGAGACTGGAGCTGGGGCGTGAGGTATGGACCTCCGCATGCAAAGGGACCTTTACATCCATCCTTGAGGAATTCAGAGGTTCTCACTTTCAAGAACAACCATCAAATAAAGCCAGGGTGAACGTACGAGCAGGGAATACTTGTGCACGATGCACCTGGACAAGCGGAGCAAGCTCACCTTGGAGGAGACAATCCTGTTGTCACAGAACTTCTGTGCCACGTATGCATCTGTTTCCGAAACTGGACGGTGCCCCACCACCACAGTGCGTGTACCGACCCGCTTCTCTTCCCCAGCACACTGTTGGGGCAACCAGGAAAGGGCAAAATTAGCTTTTAGCTCAAAAGAAGTCAAATATTTATATTAATAGCTTCCAGCTTCTGAAAGCACAGTGCTGTTCATTGGAAATAAAGCAGCTGGAACTTCAAAAATTCACTTCTTTGCCCCAGCAAAAGCACAGAGAACGAAGAGGCACATGTAAGGTCATTTAGCAAACCCAAAGCAGTGCCGAGCCTGCAACCTGGGGTCCTCAGTGCTGCTCAGCCACTGGCCCACCAGGACCACAGCCCATCCCACACTCCACCAGGACAGGTCACCGCTCACGTCCCCCACACTCCTGCCCTAAGCAGGATGGCTGCTGCCCATGCCTGGCAGATGGGCGCAGGCTGCAGGTAATTTTTCCTTCTTGAAGGATACACCTTTATCAAACACTTCAGTTCATTAGGAATATAATTGATTTTCCACACATCTCTTCCTAGTCCCAACCTGGAGAATCCTTCCGTCTTGGGTTTGTACAGTGGCTCCAGGCTCTACCCAGGACACCACAGAGGATGATGGAATCCGCACCCTCCCTTACACTTGCTCTCCT
Source organism: Falco peregrinus (assembly GCF_023634155.1). Classification (NCBI taxonomy): domain Eukaryota; kingdom Metazoa; phylum Chordata; class Aves; order Falconiformes; family Falconidae; genus Falco; species Falco peregrinus. The sequence continues at coordinate 17,211,826 of NC_073733.1, forward strand.
GTCAAACCCTCAAGTCCACCTGACACATCTCACGATCACACTGGTGCCTGCAGACTTGGGATTTAGCTTTAAAAAAAAGCATACTTTTGCTATTTTAAAGTCTCCAATAAAACCAGAAACAATGAAGCAGACAGTTGCACATCGCAAACTCCTCAAAAAGACATGCAGGGTGTTGGGGATGCCACCTTGTCCTGTTGGGGTTGTATTTTAAAGCAGAATGAGATGTCACAAGTGAATGCTAACCTGGCATAACGGGGGCTCAGCGACTGCCCCGCAGCAGCCCGGGGAAGGATGAGGGGAACTGCAGCAGAACCAACTCAGACAGGGGAAGCAGAGCAGCTCCACGGGAGGAGAGCATCCCTTACACAAAGTCATGAGAGATGCTTGTGACTGGCAACACGGGGCTCTAGCAGAGACCCCCATCCCCACAGCCCTTGCAGGCTTCCCAGGGGAGGTCCTGGTGCCCGGCAAATTAAAGACAGATCCTTCCAATCCAACAGACAGCTTTTAAAATAGTGCCTAGAAAAAAAGGTAGTCAAATACACTGAAAGTAACAGTGCTCTTAAACGTAACTCTTAAATATGAAATTTCCAACTTTCTGTCACTTTGTTTGAAAACATCTGTGAACTGGTGACAAGGCAGCAGCAACACAGGTCCCCACAGCCCTGGGGAAGGCTCTTGGGTGGAGGGGACAACACCACAGCCTCTGTTCCCACCAGCTTCCAGCTCCAGGCTGCTCCACACGCACGAGATTCTCAGTGGATGAGAAAAGTTTATTTTTAAAAGATATGCAAATGTGCAATAGTTTAAAAATCAGCTTTTCAACCTGTCCAGGTTCCACCTTGCAGGTAACAAAGTGTGCCTGCCACAGCTGCTGGTGGCCAAGCCCAGACACTGGGATGGCACTGGGAAGCGTTTTGCAAGGTCAAACTTAAAATTATAAAGTGAATTTGAAATGCCCACTAAGAGTGGATGCGGTGGAGGGGGGGGGGGGGGGGGGGGGGAAGTGGTCTTAGGCTAGGCTAAGGTTTTTTTAGAGTTAAAGTTCTGGATTTTGAAACATGACCAGAGAAGACATTCGTCACTGTTCACGGTTCAAGGGCATTAGCAGGCAACAGGGCTGCTAAAACACCAGCCGATACTGCTCCTACTCCACTCAGTCTCATTAAACCTCAACCTTACAGCTTACTTGCCTTCAAATCCCACCAGGGCAAGTGACGGTGCAAAAATGCCCAATTGCTATCCTGTGTCTGCTGCCCAGCGTGGGCTCAGCCCGCCGCCAGCGGACACTCCTGGCGTGCCCAGGACCCAGGCTCAGCACCCCAGCTGTCTGAAGGGCTGGCTGCAGGCAGCTCATCAAGCTGCAAGCAAAACCCAGCTAGAGAAGAGGTGCTCTGAAAACAACCACACTGTGACAGCAAGGCCCGCGACTAACTACTGCTTGGGAAAAGTGTGAAAACAACACATGCACACCCCCAAAACAACATTAAAACATAAAAATCTGAGCCAGCCCTATTCATGTACCTGGACCAGCAGCAACTGTATGGATGTTGCACCAGGAGTGGGATCTACCTGAAGAAAGCAGAAGCTCTTCCTTCCCCCGTTCCTCACCCGTATCCGCAGCATCTTTAATTAAAGAAGTGCTTTCACACCATGCCTAAACCCAGTTTGGTGTGCTGACCACTCTCGCTACAGCCATCCTCAAACCTCCAGCGGCTGACGTAGAGCAGAAGCAAGCTTCTCACACCACTGCAGGTGTCCCTGCACCCCCGGCTGCAGAGCCAGCAGCACCCACCCACCCACCCGCCCCCCCGGCACTGTGCACACCCCCACGGGGCACGGCTGGCTCCCCAAGCTGAATGCCACCACCCCAGCGCCCTCCCAGCCTCACCGCCACCGCCTGCAGCAGCGATCAGCACATCTCAGCTGGAAACCAGACCCAGGAAAGGCTCCCCGCTGTAATCTGCCATGCTACAGGGGTGGCAGCCAGCCTGCACCCCAGAAGCGAGAGGCAGAACCGTCATCCACACCAGCGCCGGGGAGCAGAGGCAGACTGTCCCCAAGGCTGAAGCCTCCACCGTGTCCCCAGGCAGGGGCTGGAGCCAGGCGTGTCTGGTGAGCATCCGTCCAGCACCGGGAGGAAAGCAGAGCTTCCCCCCACGCTGCCGGCAGGGCGGTGGGAAAGGGACAGGGTGAGGGTTTGCCGAACACACACATCGGGCATGGAAGCAACAAAAGCTCTGGTTAAAACATTCCTGGAAAAATATACGCAAGTCTTTACTCTGCAAGACTATCTGTAGTTAGCCATGGGAAACCTGGAGGACGTGAAGCCCCAGAGCAGAAGACAACCCAAGTCCCAGGTGTGGGGTGCTAGCTGACCAAGCCCCACTGAGTTATCCCCACCAAGCCCTAGGCGGGCTGTCACCCCTCAGCTCCTCCTCAGTTCTTTCTGTGAAGCATCCCCTACAAAGGTGACAGCAACCCCGCAGCAGGGCCCTCCACAGGGGCAGCAGAGGGAGAAGTCCTCGCTCTCTGGTCTAACTGGACTCCCACCACTCCCAGCATTTCATTTCCCATTCCCTTGACCACCCCACGGTGTCACACCATCATGCAGCTACACAAGCAGCTGGAAGGCCTCATACCACGTCTCTCTCTTTTTTCACCTCCCAGAAAGCAAGCGCACACTACGACAATGCCCACAGTGAGAGGCATTGGCTCAGCTCGGCAATTAAAAGCTCTTATTTTGACACGCTCACCTTCAATGGCTCGCTGGGCTGCTAATAGATTGCCAAGTCTTAATAACGGCTCTCAACGGAGACTTAAGAGGAGATTTAGGGAGTAACTGCCAGGCTTTTGGGAAAATTATAAAATATGCAGATTAGCAGAGAGAGGATTTAGATGACTTTTCCCAGCCGCCTTTCATCAAAAATTTTAATTCTGATGGAAAAAAAAAAAAAAAAAAGAAAATATTACTTGGAAACAATTCAAACAGCTGCCTCGCTGCCTGGTGGGGTTTTGTAAAGCCCATGGTCCACAGCGCAGGCGTCAGCTGGTGTAAGCAAAAGCCAGAGTTCTTGCTGCTGTTTAGAGCCAAGCCTGACAAAAGGATTATTTAAGAACATAAACAATTGCATTCCCCCCATATGCACTGTATCACCTCCCTCTGCCTGAGGCGCGATGCTCGCAGGAGCGCTGGGAGAGCCAGAGCTATCGGTAGGGATCAGCGGTGTCAGGCTGGCCTCGGGACCGCACCGTGGGAAGCTGCGCTGCATCCCCCCACCAAACCATGAGGATCTGGGGATGCTGGCAGGCCACCCCAGTCCCCTCTCTGCCATCCCCTGCCCCAGCAACCCAGAAGAGCTCCCAGAAGCTGGCAGACACGGCACCCTGGGGCACACCGCACACCCCAGGAATCGAGAGGAGGGAGGGAAGGAGGTATTTTTGAGAAGAGCCACTATCCTGTTTGCATTATTTGAACACCAGCACCAGAAATGCAGGTCTGTCCTGCAGCATTCCAAGCTTCACTCAAGGCTCCTGTTCCTCTCCTCCAGCACCTAACCAAGCCCATCAGCGAGTTAATCTTTCAGCAAAGCATCCAAACCAGATTGCTCCTGAAGGAGCTCAGCTGGAAGACAACAGCCAGACAAACACAAATCATAGGAGATAAAGATGAGGCTAGCGAAGCTGTTCTGCCAGGAGCATCTTTCCAAGCTGGCAGCTCACTATCTATCCCCGCTTCCCACCTCGGGCAGGAGCAGGTGCCCAGGCTGCAGTAATAAATAACCACACTGTCGCCACCGATGCGGACACGCACGCTCTGCTGCACGCACGGCGGGGCACGGTGCTGCTGCAGTACAGCCTTCCTCGTACCACAGTGAAATTCAGATACAGAACATATTTCTGTTAAATATTTTGATGCAACCCAACCTTCCCATACTTTCAGCTTTGTATAAAGCCCACTTACTGCCAGACAGAGCAGTTCTGAAAAGAAGGCATTAGGAATAATGGCTATTTTCTTATGCTGTCCAAATTCAAAAAGACCATCTACACATATCAATATGCCCACGGAAGGTCACCTGAGGCTTGGTATTTTGCTATAAACTCTTCTTTGAGGAGTTAGGAACAGGCATGATGTGAAGGCATCAGACCAGGGCTAAACATACCCATGGATGCAACTAACGACCCAACTTCATTGATGACTTGAAGCTGCTGAAGCATTACACAGAGATGGTGGAATTATGTTCGCAGCCCACAGCGCTCCCCAGATCCTTCACCCTGGTTTGGGTGAGCCTCCCTTTGTGCCTCTTTCCCCTTCCCATCTGTGCCCTTCTCCCACAGGGATGCCCTGGCCCAGCACAACAGCCACGCCACCCCGCCCCCTGGAGAGCATCATCTCCACCCACCCTCCCAAATATCTGGCTGTCCATCACAGCACCATGTACAGGACCTGGCCGGCACTTGATAAAAGTTGCAAACCTGGGTAAAAATTAGCAAGCCTGGGTAAAAATTAATGGAGTTAGGAGTTCAACAGGAGAGGTGAACCTGTACTCTGCAGCCGCTGTTGACAAGGAGCCACTCTAAGTGGGCTATTTCTAGGGCAGCTGCAAAACACAGTGTTTAATTATATCACCCATATGGAAAACAAATGTCTGCGCTACCTGCTGGCCCCATTTCCAGAAAAAAAACAAAAAACAAAAAAGCCCACCATTTTATTTACTAGTTTCAGAAAGCACCTAAACCAAAACTAACTAATCAAAAAAACCTCCTTTCATGTTTGCTGAAGATATCATCAAGCCACAAAGTAAACACAAATAAGTCTTAGAAAAAAGATCTAATAAAAAACCACAGGCATTTAAAAAAGAAAGAAGTCATCTGCTAAAACCGGAGATAATTATACAGTACAAGTACAAGGCTCAAACATTTGAATGAAATCACAGCTTATATTAAATATATGCAGAAGAAAGATTAAATCACGTTACTTGGCTTAGATCTCATGAATAGTTTAAACTCTGATCACTTCCATATTGTTCCATTTATCATAAAAGCAGTAGAGAAGTCGACCTGATTTACAAAAAAAGCCTGCAAAAATAACACCACCTCCCAAAACAGCCTGTTCTACCTCCCATTGCACTTAGCCCCAGAATAACCAAGAAAAACACATCCACAGTTTTTAAAAGCCTCCGTAAATTTACCATAACCTCCCCAAATTGCCCAGCAGCCTCAGAAAGCTGCTCGGTACACCAGCCTCATTGCCCAACCGATATATTTTTAATTAAAGTTTTTCCTGCCAATTTTTCTATTATTCTTTATCCTTAGTCGTTTCTATGCAAGCACAGGTGATGCTTTGAGAAAAGCCTTAATAATTTAGCAGCTTGGCTATGCTTACCCTCACCGACCACATTTTTCGGCAGCTCTCCTGATTTACAGACAGAATTCCATCGATCGGGATCAACCCCTCCACTCTCCCATACGCCTGTGGGAATGGGTCAATAACATGCACAGTCCTCAGAAAAAAAACCAACATCGCATTTAAAATACTGAAAGGCCACAGGTCCAAAAGGAAGGGCTACGAGCACCGCTCCAAACTCACTTCCCACCGGAGAGGACTTCTGCTGCTCATCCCTAAGCAAAGAGGGAAGGCCGGTACCTCAAGAAAGCAAAAGGTTGAAATTTAAACCATTATCCCTTCTCCTCTGTTGAGACTGAAGATCCTACTGGTAATTCAACCAGACAGAAGACAGCACCATGAAGGAGTGCCCTGGGGGGCAAGCTGGCTCTAGCCGAAGTGAGGTAGACATGCGAGCCCCCAGACCAAGCAGAATAACAAGCAAAAGAGGAGCCATGGGAAAAGGATCAATACTTTTTTAAAAAAAGAAAACCCATGGTCAACACTTGATAGGGCTCAACACCCAGACCTCATCCCTGGTCCCTGCTGGGGATGACAAAGCATTGGATGATGTGCTCCAGCAAAGCATCATTGACACCAGCCTTAACACAAGTCAAAGTACGTCCAGCAACATGAAAGGGCCCTGGCCAAAGCCCATCCTCGTGTCCCCTCTGTCCCCAAAATGTGCTGTCTCACCATATGGGCATGCAGGAAGGTCACCTTCACCATGGACAGTGGGCTGGAGAACAGCAGAGCCCGGGCTGAGTTTCCTGGAAAGGCTGATTTTGCCAACAAAGCCACCGATAAAAGCAGAGAGACCCGGCAGGGCGGGGAGAACAGGGGAAAAGGCTACTTGAGACTTAAGAAGGGTGGAGAGAGGAAATACAACAGTTTTTTTTCCCCCAGATAATAAATTTACAGGAGAGCCCAGCCCTCTCCCGGACTCGGGGAGCACCGTGCACAGGGGTGACAGCCCAGCTTCTTTTGCTATGGGCTTTGGCTTTGTCGCTTGTGTTTTTCCATCTGGAGACAGCCTACCCCAAATCATGCAGCACTGCATCTTCCCAGCAAACACGCCACACCATCCGTAACCACAGCTTCAGCCCCGCAGTGCTCTGCAGAGAGTCAGGTTCACGTACGACGCAGAAAGCCAACGCCAGAGCAAAGCTAGCAGACATCAATTGGGACTGCATTACTTCAGCGCTGCTGTTTTGTGGAAAATCTGTTGCTCCTGTTCAAACATAAACACCAACTTTTGGAAGTTTTCAGGATCTCAACTCTACTTCCCTGCCCTGCTGGCAGCCAGGGCGATGAAACCGTCACTCAATTTGAAATACAGGCAGCATATTTTTATTTTTGGCAGTCCAAAAGAAAAGTTTGACCAGCATGCTGCTAGCATATAAAATTCAAGCTCACAGGAATACTTCAGACTAGAGAACAGAAAAAAGGACTCTGAGTAAGAGCCAAATGTTTTGCAGAGGTCACAAAGCAAATACAATGAGGTCTTCCTGCCTTCAAACCTCTTACTCCCTCCTTCCCCCGGCTCAAGCTGTGCACATATGTCCGCTCATCGGCAGCTATTTTAGCAGGGCAGCAAGCAGTGATTTGCCCTGGCAAAAATTAAAGTAAACGCAAACTGGAAAAAACCTCTAAGTTTGCAATTGTCAGTGCTTGCATCAGCCAGCAGAGCTATAATTTTTGGTTTTCCCGTTGCTTTCTGGTCCTCTGAAAGCCTGAGCTCTTCAGTTATAGAAACAAAACAAAACAAAAAAACCCTAAATACTATGTTATGCATCCCAGCTCGGCCAGACATCACTCTGACCTCTTCCACCTACAGACACTTTGCCCCCTTTTAAGTTTTCCTAGCATTTCAGAGCCAGGCTGCCAACTGCCAGGCAAGAAGCCCGTTTCCCAGAGCAGCTCCTTCCCTTTCCCCTGGGAAGCGAGCCTGCCCGGCTGCCCACCCTCCAGGACAGAGGCTGCAGACCCCCCCTGCCAGGGCATACATCACGGCAGCAACCCAGAAGCAAGGGCTGGTACCCAGGCCTGCCCAGCCCGCATCCCCCCAGGGCAAGCTTCTCCCCAGGCAGGCTCTCACACTCCCACAGAAGAGCCAGCAGGAGGGATGAGGGGGCAGGTCCAGGCTGCACAGGGTGACCAAGCCCCGCACTCACATCACAGGGCGCCCTCACCCCCTGCAATGGGTACCCAAGGTCCCAGCACCCCCATACTGCTTGCTCACACTGGTTCAAATTAATTTTTTTTTTAGTCCAAAAAAGCAAAAGCTGTGTAAAAGTAACAGAAAAAAAAAGTAACTAACAAAATGTAACCAACAGATTTATCCTTGGGGCTGCAGGCAAAGTTAACACTAGGATCCTGGATCAGTGCAATCCACCCTGTCAGGAGAGAAATCCTCAACATGTGGCCTAGAACTGTTTATCTTCAGGAAATCCTTTTGGCTCATGTTCCTGCCGGGCTGGGTGAAGTAGCTGCAGAGCAGCTCCAGCAAAGCACATGCTGCTCAGGGCTGACCCAGCACCTGCGCTGAGCAACGCCGGTGTCCAGAGGCTGCAGCAGGAGGGAAATCCGCTTATCCACAGGGACATGGAGCAGAGGTCTGAGCTAGCCCTGGGATGCTGGAGCTGGTGCTAGAGGGGTTTTGGTGCAGTCCATGCCGGCATGGTCAGCTGCAGAAGTGAGCCCATCCCACGTGGGAGAACAGGGCAGCACCCCAGGAGATAACGCATGGCGTCCCCATCCCACCAGCCACTTTCTGTAGATGGGCACTGAGATAAGGCTTTCCTGCTCTCAGTTACCAAGCCAAGCTCCTTTACCCAAGGTTTCCTCTTTCTGCATGTCTGATCATCCCACCCTGCACTTACCGGAATGGTCAAGTGGAAAGTCCCACTTCCATCCATTCAACTGCACTGGAAGAAGCCGCCCCACAGAAATTATGTACTCCACACATTAATCTGGCTGATACAAGGATGACAGCCTTCTGGGTATCGCAGCTAATTTTACTGCGCTGCCTCCCTCAGCAAACATTTATAAGGAACAGTGAGCTGCAAGGAAGTTAAAAAAAAAAACCTTCCACAACTCGGAACAAAACTGGCATGCAACCACCACCCTGTGAGCCACAAAAAAAAAATAAAAAAATTTGCATTTTAAGCTTGGCTTTGCAGTGCCTGTAAGAGCAGGGCTGCTGTGCTGCTGAGCGGGTGCCCCCAGTGCAGCCTGAACCCCCCCAGCCCCGAGGCAGTGCTCAGGACCTCACATCACCCCTGGTCCCTACAGCCCTACAGGCAGCAGCTGCTTGACTTTGTGCAAATGCTGGGGAGGAATTACAAGAAATCATAATAAAAGATGGCAGGGCTGCTCACAAAGTGGAATTTTTTTCCCCTACATTTAATCTCCCAGCAGTGACATTTTTGATTTTTTTTTTTTTCTCCTCTTAAGCCAATTGAGACTCAGGTGGCCGAGCACAGCAGTGCTGCCGTCTAGCAGTACTTAATTTTTATTACTGCTGAAAAGATCTTGGATTGCAACACCAAAGAAACACTTCAAATTGTCTAGTCTTGCCTGTTGCACATCTTGTTCAGCCTTTCCAGATCCTTTACTGTACAAAAAAAATAGGTTCCCTTCATTTTGCAAATTAGTGCATTCGTTGCAAACAAATTACATCTACCAAGTGAGCGCTGCTTCTGTTACCCACTTTAATAGTCTTATAAAATCTTATTAAGGTGTACAGCACACTTTAAGAGAGGCCAGACAAAGACTGCTTGCTGACCCTTTGAAAATACACAGCACTCAAGCCCTCAGCACACCGCCCTGCAAAAGCGAGGCTGGGGCCAGACCACGGGCCCTTCCACCTATAGATCCTGCAGAATTCCGGTGAAATCACACAGCAAAAAGCCCGCAGAGAAGCACTGCACATCTAAGGCCACAAAGGAGGTCAACAGGAATCTTGTTTGAGTCGTGAACAAAAATAACGAGCCCGATTTGCTCTCAAAATACCTGGCTATGACAGCCTTGCAGGTGCCTAGACCTCCCTTCTGCTGCAGGAGGAAAACAAAAAGCCCTTTACAAACAGCCAGATCAAAAATAAGTGCATTAAGCTTTCATTAAGGAGAGCAGGACAAATGTTTCTGAACTACAAACGCTATCAATTATGGCTGGATGTCAAGAGCAGGCATGCTTTTAGACTAAATTGGCTTCGGTTGGAATTACATCTCAAACAAAATGACTAAAGTTTTGGGAAATAAAAAATGACTGGAGTCAGCAAGATGCAACAGGTGTCTGCAAGAGACATGAACATCCTGCAAATGCGCAGAAGGGACTGCAGAAGGAACTACAAGGGGTTTTTACAGAGCACTTGTTCTGAGCAGCATCCACAGCAGCAAGCGTCCCTATGAGAGCATGAAAAATGATGGAGGGGAAGAAAAGCACAACCCAGGACTGCTTCACTTCCACCAGTGAGCCCTTCACTAGGGCATCACCCGGTTCCTCTCCCCAGCCAGCCCCAATGCCCCACCTGGGGGCAAGCAGCTTGATCAAAGTGGCACCTCGTGCCAACTGCTGGCCGGCAGCTCCCTGGATTTTGGCTAAACCTGGGAAAGAGCTCATAAAAAATATATATATATTTAATGCATCTATATATATTGCATACATGCATATTTAATGCATATATATTGCACACATTTATATTTAATACTTCTATAAAAATATGTAGTGAAGTCACTGCAGCCTCTGGGCAGAACAGGTTTTTCCTGACCCAACAGCCACTCTGCTGCCAGGCAGGAGCTGGGCAAGGGCAGGGGCCAGAGGAGACCTTTTAAAATAGGGAAGTTTCATCATTTCCCCAGGCTGCAAGTTAGTAAACTAAAGCTTTAAAACCGTCTGCCACTTACTGCCCATCCCCTGCGGCACACAGGCAGTACCGGCATCGCTCTCCTACCACGAAAGGGTGACGGCAACCCACATAGCAGCTCCATGCACCACTCTTGGAGACAAGCTCACTGCAAAAAGCAAAATACTAAGTGCCTAAGTCACATGTCAACCAATTCAGGCAAACCCTGGGTGAAACTTGGAGGTCAGGTGTTGGATAATTCCAAGCAATTCATTAAACTGCGGTGCAATGATTACACCGAAAGCAGCCAGGGCTGCCTTGTGGTGGCAGAGCCAGCGGGTGGAAAGGGTGCAGGGGGTCACAGGAGAGCAAAACTACAAGAAGAAAATTATTATCTAATAATTAGGAAAAAATAATAGAAATGGCTTACAATCACCAGCAACATGAGCAGCAGTGTCCTTATTATCCATTTCCAATGAGCAGGACATGCTTTCTGACTGGCATGGTGTCCCTAAAGGCAAGGCACTGTCCGAGCACAGCACGCCTCACCGATGTGTCCTTCACACAGCGCTCGCTGCCAGCTCCCCGTAAATTAGGGAAAGCTGAAAATCTCCAGGAAAACAAGGGTAAACACTAAAAAAAAAACCAAAACACCACCGAACCTCAATATTGCTTGGTAACTAAAATAGGGGGGAAAAAAACCCACCTGTCTACTTGCAAGAGGTGAGGGAGCCAGGGCAGGAGATGAGTATCAGGGCTCTGCTGGCTCCCCTGCAGCAGCATGCAGCATCTACAGATGGTCTGGATGCAGGTCTGCTGGCTGGGAGAGCACAGGAGGTGAAGTCCATGACACCTTGTGTATAGCGCTGGTAAATGGCACTGGTAAAACCTGCTCGGCAAAAACCAGCCCATCCCTCCCAACATAAGACCTCAGCAAGCACAGAAATATTTCTGAGATGAGCAACAAGAAGCAGACTGCAGTCTAACCCCACCGGTAAGGTACTTCCTGAGATCACCTCGGGATAGCCTGTCAGCACACAGGACCAGAGCTGCTGCCCAGTCCCCCTGGCACAGCTCGGCGGGGGACCTGGGGGACACTTTTGGGCAGAAGGCCACTGAAGCCTGGGCCAAGCCAGGGGAGGTGCGCAGTAAAACCTCCGTGTTGCCCTCCAGCCTCTGCACCCGCCTCCTACACACAACTAAATACAGGAAACTCCCTTGAAAAATCCCCCAGCTAACGTTTTCAGGGAAAGGCAAGCAGGTTAATAGTGCACTCAGTCACCCCATGTCCATGTTTCTTGGAGAACTCACCCTTCCCAGACACCCCAGCCATGCCAAGCAGCTCGGTGACTCCCTTCCCCTGCCGTGGCAATGCCAGCTCCTCCTGTGGGCACATCTCGGCCACATGTGTCACAGGGGACATCCCCTCACTTGGCCACCCCTGCATTTTCTCAGCAAGGACAGTAAGTTAAAGTCCCCCACAGAGCCCCATGCCCTGAGGAATCAGCAGCCTAAGTCTGTTTTTCTGTTGCATATCTCTGCAGGTAAGAGATGCAAGCTTGGGTACGGCGGGAGGAAGATGCCCACAGGGACCCAACCTACACTGCTAAACCGCGGTCACTGGCAGAACAACTGATTTTGGTGTGAAGGCTTCTTCTGCCATACAGACTTCATTAACACACTCGACCAGCATTGCTTTTAACTAACATCAAGAAAAACCCAACCAAAAACCCCACCTCTTCACTAGAGAGCACATCAGCGGTTACAGTCAGAAAGCAACAGTTTTAATTGGAAAGGAAGTGCCTAAACCAAAGGCAACAGGATGAAATTAAAGGCAAGTCTGAAAAGCTTGCTATTAATAGATGGTCTGTTTGCTTTTACAATTTTTATTGTTACAAAGCAAATTGCCGTGCCTTCAGCTGCAACTCAAGTCAGCTTAGCTCTGAAGCTTCCCCACACAGCCCAGACAATCGTTATTATTCTTAGCAAAATACCAACTGAAGACAAAAACCATTTCGACCGAAGAATAAAATCCAGCCTCGAGACACGTGTTATCTTCCACAGAAAAGTTTTTGCAAACCGCAGGTTTAACCGGCGGCACCATTTATCATGAATGTTTGACCAGTGCTTTCCACTCCCTCCTTGGCAATTTCAAACCTCTCCAAACTTTAACTGCACATATGAACATTTCCATGCAGCTGCTTCTCCAAGGCTGGTTTGTTTGATTTCTATTTCTTTTTAACCAAACGGTTGAGCTATTTCTGGGAATAAGGCTGTTATTTCTGGGAATAAGACTACCGTTCGGAGAGTGCTTTGCAACGTTAAAGAGAAACAGTTACAGCAATTTCAGAAACTCCTGTGTGGCCATTTTCCAGGGTAAGGGCATCCATGAGGGATTGCAGCCCCAGGGAAGAGCCTTTGCAGCTCCAGGTTCACAGTTTGAGCTTCCGTTGTCTGCTCTGTGGTCAAGCACGGGCTTCCCTGTGGCTGCTCTAGGGGAACTGGCCCTGAGCACACGAAATGCTGTTATCATGTTAAACACACATTACAAAATAAATTCTAGCAACATTCATGAAAAATTCAAGTAACTTCATTAAAAAATCCACACTCTTTTGAAGTGTGGGATTTCTCCAAGCAGAGCTGCCATCCAGTGTCACAGTGACACCCCAGCCCGAAGCTTTGCTGCTTATAGGTTTTTGTCACATTAATGAAAGTAAAGCGCTTCTTGCAGTCAGATACAAGGTATTTGACACGCAGCCTCACTCTCAAGGTGTTAACATGGCTGGGTTGAGGTAAAAGCAAAAAAAGCAATCCTCAAGGCTTCCAACTCCTACCTATGCTCTTCTTTCTTATTAGAACAGAAGCTGCAATCACACACTGTAATGTTTGGTTCACACTCTCTAAGGAAAAAAAAAAAAAGCAAGCGTGAAAGAAAATCGCAGATGTGCTCCGTGTCCTGAAATAGACTTTATTACACATTTACTGCAAAAACTACAGGCGGGAGTGTAAATCTGTATCCTCCACCCCAGACTCTGACATCTCCCGCAGAACGCATTCCAGCATCCCCACGAGTGGGGCAGGGTCCGGGCGGACAGCAGCCAGCAGTGGCCAGCCCCGCACTGCCTGGTGTGCCCCAGGGGCTCTCCCCATCCACCCCTGCCCCTTCTCACCTACTCCCCACTGCCAACGGGGAATGTATTTCCCTTCTAAAAAGTGACTTTGGGCCGTTTCTCATTTTCTGCCATTTGAATAGGTCTCAGTGGGGGTATTTTCCCCGCAGTGCCAGGCAGAACCTGCCCTACAGGGCTCAGCATCCCCGCCTGTCCCGCTCCTTCCCAGGCTTGAACCATCTCTCCAGCTGCCAGCACATGCCCCTTGAGCCCACACATGCCTTCTCCGAGGCCGCCCTCCTGCCTCTGCTCCTCCCCAAAGGGGCCAGGCAGGGCTTCAGGGACAGGAGGGGACAAACCACCACACACTGATCTTGCTGATGGCTCTGCCTGTGGTGGGGCATGCCACCCAGACCCCCATCCCTGGCAGCACCAGCCTCTCCCCCCAGGGTGTGGGGGTGCTGGGGCATGCTTGGGACGAGACAACCTTCAAAACATCCAAAAGGGCTTTGCAAAACTGCAGCAAAGCCCAAACGGAGCCCCAAACCCTACATGAGGCACCACTCCTGTGCTCATGAGCCCCCACCTGCAGGGACAGGATTATTCCCCCCAATGTTTTGGGAACAGCAAGGATTTGGAAAGGGAATTTGTGACACTTGCAAGCACTTTAATGAGAGAAACCATTCCCTAGTGTTGGCAGAACACCAGTGGCACGGCAGGCACAGCCAGGGGATGCAAAGTGGCAAAGCAGTGCCCAGAGAGCCTGGCTGGGGCAGCCCCCACAGAGGTGACAAGCCACAGGTGACATTAAAGCTCGGCCTCAAGTGCCTGTCACCTGCAAGCCTGCCTCGTGGCAGTTTGCATACGATTTTTTTTTAATTAGATAAAATGAGCCCCAGATGGAAAAGCTCCACATGAAAGCGGCACCAAGCACACAAACGGAGAATAACGGACCATTAAAGGCAGCTCCCTGGTTTTAGGGCAGCACAAAGCAAGCCCTAAGTGGGCACACCCGAGGCATTCCAGCAGGGACACCAAGGGACAGGTCCTGGCCCAGGGGAGCTGACAAGTCCCCGGGAAAGGCAGATGGTGGAGGGCACGGGACCTCACACAGTCCCATCACCAACCTGGGGGTACCCCCACTGCTGGCAGCCACGCAGCAGAGATGGATGGAGACCCCAGGAGAAGACCAGCAAGGGAACAGCATCACCAGACCACAACAAGGCAAAGGCACCAACTCACAACACAGGTCCAGCCCAGGGACTAGCACCACATGCCCATCTGAGGCATCTTCCCCCCAACCTCAAGCAAACATTCTTGAAAGTCAGGAGCTCACAACCAGCCCAACATTAGCTAAACACCAGGGATTTATCAGGGCACGGGCTACAAAGAGGATCAAGCCCTAAGGTATTTAATTAAAAGGGAATAACACGACTAAGGTCCTGTTGTCAGACACTGCACAAACACACACAACAAAAAATTTTGCTCCTAATTACAGACTGATTGTTATTTTCTTATTTATCCTGGGGTTTAAACATCAGAAAAATACTAAATACTAGAGTGAAGAGCCACGCTAACTGCGGAGGCAAGAGACCCAGGTGGGAACACCGTGATGGGCAAGCATCGGCCCATGGGCTCAGCCAGCACCAGGCACCCTGCAGGGAGGGAGAGCATTCCCCTGGCTCAGAGCTCCTCTGCTATGAGCGGGGTGGCAGCTCCCAGGGCTTGCTTCCAAACCAGCCTTAAGTAAAAGCAAACAGGGAGAAAAAACTGAAAACAGGGGCATCAGTAACTTTTCTTTCTGCATTTCGTATTTAGTTCTTAAACCAGACCGAACGGCACTGGCCCTGGCCCCGCAGCACTGGCAGAGCTGTGGTGCATAGCCATGGCCCGGAGGTACAGCTGCCTGCATGCTTCAAAAGAACCAGGAAAAGTAATTAAGGAAATAAGCTGCATTGTCTGTGATGCACGACACAGGGACCAGCACTTCCCATGTATCTGCCAAGCGAGTCTGGAAGTGGGCAGTACTCATCCCAATCCTGTGAAGAGCCCTGCACAAGGAGACAGACCCACACCCTGCCCTGGTCACCAACGCACTTCCCCACTCCACTCCGGCATCCTCCCCACAATAGCCGTACAAGTAGCATGAGACTAAAAATAAGACTCCAATGCCAGATTCCGTTTCCAAAACAGAATTAAAGTTATATTTCAAGTTGACAGTATCTCCTTAAAGTGGATTAACCATGGCAATTCAATCCTGCCTCCCTGCAGTGATCCTGGCCCCACTTTCCTTTCAGCAGGGATGACTTCAGCGGTGTAAAGTGAAGTTCAGAATCCAATTTGTTCCTGCAGAGAACATCAGTCTGCGCCCCAGGGTAGCAAATCAGACCCCACATACACCACTCTGCCCTTCTTGCTCTTTTTACCATCGCGTTTTGTACCCTATGCAAGATCAAAAGGTTTATGGGAGGGAGAAATGGAGCCACATAACAGTCATGTTGATAAGCCAAGGCACACGCGTCATGCCTATGCTGTGAAATACATCTGAAAACAGGATTTTTAGTATCTGTTGGTATTTATGAGCCTCTGGCAAAGACCACACAGTGGAGAGGTGACAACATTTGTCTGAGTAGCCCTGTGGGATCTTAAGTGTCAGATAACCTGCAGCATTTAATAACTGCAGTGAATTTTCTGCAATGCCACTGCCACGCGATGAGCATCGCTTGAAGCCCTGTGCTACCTATACAGGACCAAGGGCAAGACCACAGCTTGGGGGTACCTCCAGGGAGATTGCAGTGGGCTGTGCCCTCCTCCCACAGAGCAGGAGAGGGGACCAACCCAAACCTCCTGGGAGATCCAACAGGGCTGGGGACAGGGCAGAGCCACCGCAGAATGTTGGGTGGCAGGAGCTGCTATCTGCCCAGGGCTGGGGGTATGTGTGCACTGAGCCAGTCTGATAACAAACAGCTTGTTGCTGCTCAAACAGCCCTTACAAAGCCAATAGATAGAAAAAACGCTAAAAACCCTCAACAACAAAGCCGCTGCCCTGCTCCCTGAGCAGTTGCTCCTGTAACCTTCCAAACATGTGCTGCAATAGGTTAGCCCTGAACAAAGCTGTTAGAAATACCTGGGTTCGGTGCTCAGGGTTGTTTCATTCCCACTCTGGTGGATATCACGCCCCAGCAGTGGTGCACATCCCCTCCCCATGCCAAGGGACTGCGAGAGGTGGCACAGAGCTGATGCGGGACCACCGGGCCGGTGTGGGGTCATGCTTCACGCATCAGGAAGATGCTAGAGCCGGAGCCCAGCCAGGACCTCCATGGGTAGCAGCTCACAGAAGGCACCCACCTAAAAACTCCTTTAGCTAATCGCTGAGGAGATGCTTCACATCCCAAACCAACTCAGAAAAAAGCCTCCTGCAAGGGTGGGGTAGGAAGCACGAAACACAAAGCAGGGTTAAATTGAAAGTCATCAAAGTCAGAAACCAGGCGCTGAGATTAGAACCGATAGGTTTGTCCCTGAGGCTGCAAAACAATAGCTGCAGGAGGTGTGTTCTCTACAGGGCTAACCCAAAGCCTGCAACAGAAACACAACCTACAAACAAGAAAATTCACCATTTCCACACATGCCCATCCCGCCAGAATTGCTGCAGAGCTACTTCCAGACTTAACAAGGAGATTAGAGTCCCTGGTGCTGAGAGCATGGAAATGTGTCACAAACCTCACTCAAAACCAAAAAGTGAAGACGAAAACGCACCTGCCGGCAGCTGCGGCCTGTGGCGGCCGCCGGCAGCGCCCATCACCCTGGCGGGCAGCCGGGTGCCAGGCGGTGCAGCGCCCCGGGAAGCAGCTCCGGCCGCACATCGTGGTCCTCCCGCACACCGTGCTCCGGCCGCACGCCTGCCGCCTCAACTCCCGCAACTTTGCTAACTACGCACTGCGCAATAAATGACACTGCTAAATAAGCAGAAGCTCCTGAAATGATGTCAAAGCACTGGTTTTACCGCACTCGCTGTGGGAAGAGGAAAAGATGAATAATTACAGAGTTCAGGCCAAGCAATGAGGTCACGGTGAAATCTATGAGGAGCTTATGTGGCCCTGGGAGGGTCGGTAACGGACCCGGGGGCACGAAGCGGGTGGGAAGGGCGGGCAGTACCCTGCCCCTCGGCCGGCCTGGGACCACGGGTGCATGCTTCCAGGGGCCGGGGAGGCCCCCAGGGTTCGAGGGGTTTGGGGGAGAAAAAAAAAAAAAAAACCAAAATGTTTGGAAGGTTTGGGCTCTCACAGCAAAAGCAACTTCTAGCCAAGAGCCCCAGGGCCCGACCCCAACGGTATCGTAAGGGAGCGAGCAGCCGCTGCGCCGCCCGAGCGCCGCCGCCACCCCCCGGGGTACGCCCCGGCCCTCCGCGGGCCGCACCCCCCCCTCCCCCGGGAAAACGCAAATCCAAGAAAAGCTGAGAAATCACACCGGCGCGCTGCCCCCCGCCCCAGCCCCGCACTCACCAGGCGGCTGAGGCTGCGGCGGAGCATCACGGCGGCGCCCGGCCCCGCCGCCCTCACCGCCGCATCGCCCGGCACGGCACGGCTCGGCTCGGTCCCTAGGCCGCCCGCGGGCCGCGCCGCCGGCCGCGCACCATGCCCGCCGCCCGGCCCGGCTCGGCTCAGCCCGGCCGCGCTCGGCTGGCGGCACTTCCCCCGCGCCCCCGCTTTTGTCCCGCCGCCGCCGGCGGGAGGCGGTGCCGCCGCCCCGCAGCAGCCTGGGAGCTGTAGTGCCGGGCGGGGCCGCCGCGCCGCCCGCCGCCGCCCGGGGGCGAAGCCTGCGGGGCCGGGGCCGAGGGCTTGGGGGAGGCCTCACCGCGGCGACCCGCGGGGCCCGGAGCCCTGGGGTCAGAGCCCTTCTGCCCGGCTCCCCGCCGGGGCGGCCAGGGCTGGGCACCGGGCGCGGTGCTGCCCTTAACGCAGGTCCCCTCTCCCCGCTGGCGCAGGCCTCGGAAAATCCTCTGGGACAACAGCCCCGTCCCTGCCGCCATCCTCAAGCAGAGACCACAGACGCACCCGGGAGCACTGTCCCCGAGCAGTGGCTGGCCACAGACAGTGTCTGGAGTGCCTCCGTGGTTTTCCCACTGAAAACTTACCGGGGGGCCGGTGCCCATCCCCCGGGGGGCCAGTGCCCCTCTGGCACCACCCGGGCGGCCAAGTCAACCCAGCCTGGGCCAGAGCCGCCCAGCTTTCCCAGTGCCTCCAGCCTCCCAGCAGCACACAGGCCCTGGCTGCATCCCCTTCCCTCTGGCCTGGGACAATACAGGAGTGGAAACACCACTCACCCGAAACAGCTTCCTCCAGGGAGCACCTCCCAGTCTGGAGGGCGCAGCGCATGAGAATATTTGGTTCCACCAAAATGGAGAAAGACGAGATGTAACCCAACAAAATCGACATTTTTCTGTTACGTTTTTGACATTGTTATTACCTGGTAATAAACCAGCCTTTTCTGGAGCAACATCCCCTGCAAGAGCACAGGGCAGGGAGTTTGCCGGGTGCTGTCCCCTGCCAGCAGCCCCCAGGAGCAGCTGGGCTGTCCCACCCCAGTGCCTGGCACCCATCGTAATTCTAGCAGCCTGTGTTGCTCCTATTTTAAAGCAGGCTTCTCCCTGGAAACTGAGTAAAAAAAAACCCTTGTTGCACCACGGCTGGGCCTAGAGAGCAGCTGTGGGCTTCCAGAGACCTGGAAAACACAGAGATTTTTTTTGACTTGGCATTTTAAAAGCAAGAATAGTACTGTATTGATTTTACTGATGCTAAACCCGGTCACGTTTGCTCTACTTAAGCACCAAGTGTCTGGAAGTTTTACACAGTATGATATATCCAAGCTCACCCAGAAAGCCTGCCCCGGGCAGCAGCAAAACAGCAGTTAGGTGTGGGACAGGCAGGATCTCACTGGATTTTCCTTAATCCCACTTATCCCAGGGCAGCAGTACGTGGGGCAGCAAAGGCTCCTGCATCCCCGCTGAGCCAGGCAGTGCTCCCGAGGGGACAGCCAACACTGAATCCCAAGTGCAACCTTTCCACTATTCCCTGTGCAGCTGTGCTGTTACTTACCTTTCCACACAGAAGCCTAACCACATCAGAGGAAACCAGGAAACAATGCAAGGCAGTTTTAAACACATTTTAAAATAATGAATGGAAATTGTTAAACATTTAATATAATGCCTGACCAGTTTAGCTCTAGACTTCCCTCCCCCCCAAAACAATGACAGAGAGCTAAACTTGGATCAACACTGTACTGCAGCTTTTGCACTGCTTTTTTGATACTTTTCTGATGTTTTTCTAGCCTGTTTGTGTCGGCTAGAAGAGGGGGGAGCTGTGCTCAGACATTTTTGCTGTTGTAGGACTCTATGGTGGATGCTGCACAGACCAGCGATGCCTAGTGAACCACCAGCCTTTGGGGCCAGGCACGTAAGTGTTTCCAAAGGCCAAGGCGGCCTGGCTTACCCTACCCATAGGAAAAAAAAAAAACCAACTATATTCTACCCTTCAGTATACTCCTACAGCTGCAGTCACTCCTCATCTTTCACTTGCATTAGCTGGTAAGAAGAGAAGTTGGTCTTACCAGCAGACGAGAGGATCCATGCAGCTACACTGGTCTGTACGATTCCCACGCCGTACAAGTTGCAGCCCCTATCCAGCTTACTTTGAAATGCTGCTGTCTCTGTTTTAAAAAGGTTTGCTGGAGTTAGAGCTCAAATGCAAAAGTTGGACTGTGACATGGAATTAAGCACGAGATAGGTAATTATCTTTAATGTACTGCCCACAGTGGCTGTGGGTAAGGTACTGGGGAGAGACCCTCTTCCAGGGAGTTCCCAGATGGAGCAAGTCCAAGCAAGTTGGCACAGCTGGGATGATGGTGCAGACGAGCGTTTGGTCTCCCACACTGGGCTTAGAGCAGAACCGTAGAGCAAAGCCTCCTGCCATGGATCAGAATGCTGAAATCCACCTGCATCCCTACTTACCCTGCACAGCCAAAGCCATGATTTCACTGGAGAAATCGAGGCAGCTGTCATCCCCCCTTTTGCTGCTGACACAGTGGCCTCAGGGCAGCGAAACCCCTACCTCAGCAGAAACCATCCCCACAGAGAGGAAGCAAAACAACCCTGACTGGGCTTTTTCACACCCTGAAACAGCCCACACCATTCAACGGCTGATTCAGCTCACAGGTCTTTTACAAGGGAATCTGGTTTTAATGCACCTTTTAATGCCACAAACAGCCAGTCCCCATGCGGGTAACACACATGGCAAGGGCAGGACCAAAGGGGCCTCCTGCACAGAGCCGACAGGGACTCCATCCTGCATCCCGGCACGCCCAGCCCACAGCCAGGGGATTGCAAAGGGCAGGTCCCAGGGAGAACTGTGCACAATACAGCTCAGGTGGGACCCATCGCCACTCCAGCTAGCATTTAAAACTGGTGATCCAGTACATCTGCCAAGCTCTCAGCAGGCTGCCAACCAGGGTGTGAGCAGAGTGACCCAAAGGATTGCTGTGAACCACTCGCAGCTTGGGAGAGTCCATTAAATCCTTTCACAGAAGAGTTTTCACGTCCTGTAACCTTCGTTTTTCACGCTCACAGCGACGGAGGCGTTTGAACCCCAGTCCCTGGCAGGCAGCTTGGCAGGAGGTGGGAACCAGCCTCCCTAGTGACCTTGGGACACAAGCTAGCCCTCACTGCCTTTTTTTTTTTTTAACAAAAAAAAAAAACACACTTATTTTTGCACTGGTCTTTGCTGCTTCTGCCATCGTGTGGACAGTCAGAGGATGAGAGCTGTTGGTCGAAGGTGCAATCGGCTTTGTCAAGCCTTAAAACAGTTTGATGGATTTTTATAATATCCAGTGGAGTATGAAGTCAGCGGAGATGTAAGATTTCTCTTCAAGGTGCACCCCACCTCCTGACGAGTATTACAGGTTCATCTTTAATGTTGTCGTGGCTTGAAGTAAATCTTGTTAATCCAACAGTTTAGACAGCTAATTTTTTTGTAAGGGTGTGACCTCCCTGCTGTCTTGCTGCTTGTGGAGCTCGTCCTCACATTGGGCAAGACGACTGGGGAAAGGGCACCCACTGCTGACCACCACCCCAGCCACCCGCTTTCAAAACACTTTGTTTTGTTTTGGTTTTTTTTTCCCCTGAGAACCATCCCAGGGCCGTCTCCATCTGGGGAAGCATGAGCTCATGCTCAGGGGTGCCGCAGTCATGATGCTCTGCAGACTGGCAGGGCTCTGTGCTTGCCTGTGGGTGCACCGACATGTGCCAGGAGCTCTTCCCTGGGAGGATGCCCAGGAAGAGCTGACAACATCATTTTTTACCCCCTCCCCTTCTCCTGAATGGGGCAGATCCTTCACTGATTTGGTGACAAATTTTGTTTCATAAGAAAGGAGAGCATTTTTGCCAGCAGATCCTAAGGCAGAATTGCTGCCTGCTCACACCAGAGATTTTCAAATCCACCTTGCAATGGCCTTTGCCTGCCCTGCCAGCTCAGGGCTGACCAACACGCACAGGACCAGGACCTCGCCTTCTGACAGTGGCCAAAGCCACCCAAACACTGTACCTGCTGGAGTCCCACATACAGCCTTTAGCTGCTGACATCTCTGGGTGTTTCTCATTGCCCCTCACCAGGGCAGGGTGCAGGCTTCACCCTCCGCTCATGCCCATCCACCTGCAAAAAACAGGTCTTGGCTGGGATGGCCAGCAAGCACTCAGCATGCTGGTGTGCTGGCGAGGGTGTTACAAGGAGGGATTGTGTCATACTTGCAAAACACCCATGAAGGAAGGAAGCCAGTAACTCTGCAGAGGGCTTTGCACGGAGGCATGGCTCAGTGCTCCCCTCAGCACCTGCACATCCCAGCACCCGGCCAGCTCAGCGGGGCCAGACCAGCATCAGTGGAGAGCATCGCCAGTACCAGTTTCGAAGTCCTGCCTTGCAGCCTGTGCCAAAAACATCTGCTTCGGACTTATGACTTCCTCTGGGAAGTCACAACCTGCAGCAGAGACCTCCCAAGGAGTGCTTCTGGGCTTTCCCCAGCGTTCCTGGAAAAAGGAAGGAAGAGGCAAATTCAGAGCCTGCACTGAGCACTACAGAATTGACTCAGCAGCAGCACCCACGCTGCGGTGTCCAACGAGCAAGGGGATTTGCATATCATTTTCTCCACCCCCAAGCCCATTTTAAATCAATTTATTACTCCACCAGCAGCTTTCATTGCTGGAACAGGACACAGAGCTCAGATGCTGGTAGCTGCAAGCTGTTGTACCTATGCCACATATGTACCTGTTGCAACCTATGAACACAAGCCTAGCAAAAAAAACAAAACAAAACACAGAAGACCTACAATATTACCCCCCAAATCTCTTCCTACAGCTGCACTATACATGGAAGATGAGTTGTAAAGTCTAATGCAGAGCACAGCTTGCGTATCAAGAAAAAGATTTATGCGACCAGGTCAGGTATTTGGGCTAGAGTCTTGCTAAACCCAGCTGCACTGAAATATAAATGCAGTTTAACAAGGTGAAAGTTCTCTCACAGACAAGGCCTGAGCTCTGATTGCTGCAGAAGACTTTAAAATGAAAAGTTTTGGTTAATAAAATGGCTCTTGATCCCATATCCAGTGATACTGTGTAGCAAAAGCCCTTCTAATTAATACACTGATAGTCTTTCTCAAGAGGCACTTCCCCCTTATAGTCTGAAATCACCTATTCAAATATGCAGTGACTAAGAGTGATAATTTATGAAAGAAAAAGACAACCAATTTTAGTCAACCGAATTTCCCTTTTTAAAAACAGGCTTTTTACAAGAGGGGGAAAAAGCCAACAAATATATTTGGTACATGATATGACAAATTTATATACCTCAGACTCTAGCACATCCCCTTGTAGCCCGAGACAAATACATCCATTAAATAAATTGGATTATATCCTTTCTCTTCTTGCCAGCAATAATGTCTTCAACAAGCCTCATTTAACCTAGAAAGGGAAAGTTTCATATTTTCTTAATTTCCAGTCCTCGTTATCTTCTCTTTCCCTGCAAAGTCTTAATAGCCTCTTTCATAACAATCAACAGAAGCTTAGGGAGTTACTCTCACCTAATTAAGCCCTGTTTTTTCTAGCAGTTCTGCAGAATACATGACAGTGACCACTCCAGCTCTCATTTTCAATGTAATACAACAGATGATCTACAAATGATAACAAAAACCCAAAAGCAACCCTGTGTATGGTTATTCATTATTCAATGCACGCGGCTTCTGAGAGCTGGAGGGGGGGAAAGCTGCCCAATACCACATGCCAGCATTTTTCAACTCAGTCTTTTGAATGATCTCATGGAAATCAGCTGTGCCCTAGTGAGCTTACCCAGAAAAAAAAAAAGTATTTCCCAACACTTCTTTTTTCTGACTCTGGTAAGAAACTGCCACCAGAACATGCTGGCACCCAGTCCACCTGAGTCAGAGGGTAGGGACTGCAAGCATGAGAAAGTGTACATAACTATCAACTTCTTGAGCTAAAAAAAAAACAACCAGAAAACAAACCAAAAAACTCCACCCCAGGCTTTTATCAACACAAACACCCATTTCAAGGTTTAAAATCCACTAGCCTTGCTGATGTTTATTTAAAGTGTATACATACTTAACCAGTTTCAGCAAGCAGGTAACCTGAGAAAGAGGCACGCCTCAGCGCCACCCCATCAGCAGTTTGGATTCCTCCAGCCCTATCCCAAGGGATAGCAAAGCCAGAGAGCAAAGGCTGCTCACCTCCCCACTGGCCACTGCTGCTGTGGGCCAAGAAATGTTTCTAACTTTGATCTGGAACAGAAAGGGGAGAGCTGCATGGGAAAGACCTTCCCCAGCCCAAGTCCCAGGCTCTGTCCCCAGGAAAGCTCTGGGCTTGCCCTGGCTGTATATATGCCCTGCAAACCATGATGGGATTTACAGGGAGGCTGATGGGGAATGAGGAGCACCTACAGACACCCCTCAGGATGTGGCCTGTGGCATTTGCCTTGCAAAACACCCAACAGCAAGCATCGCTCTGCTTGCACTTAGTTACCCTTACAGCCCTAAATCAATGTTCAAATCCCAGTGTCTGGGATGCTCTCTTAAAACCTGCTGCCTGGCTCCTTTTCTGTAATTTGGGGTTAGTGAAGGAGCAGACAAAGAACCATCATGTTTTTCACACAATCACAAATCTCTGTCTCTTCTTAAAGTTGTTTTTCCCTGTCAGACCTGGCTGCTGCTGGGTCATGCCACCCCACGGCTCCCCAGAACCAGCTCACCTTACCCATCCTGCCCCTTGGAGTGTGAGGCTTCCTCACTGCAGGTGCCAGGAAGGCTGACTCCCGAAGGATCTCCGCATCCCAAAGCTGGAAATGATGGTGAGACCCACAATGGTTCACACTCCCCTGGAAAGGCTCACATAGGGGGGAAAAAATACACAACTGAGGTTTTGTGAATAAAACACAACAGTGGATGTATAGCAGAAGAAACACCTGTGCATCTTAGCAGCTTGCCATGTGGGGATCTCCTGCCCTGTCCACATCTGTGGGACAAGGTAAGGGCTCTCAGAGGAGATTTCAGGGTCAACATCACCTTCCCCATCCTCTCCTAGGGATAGAAAGGAGAAAGGAGGAGTTTAAAAAAAAGTGTAATTATTAGCTAAGCCCAGCCAGTGGGCAGAAAGCAAAGCATAAAGAAGTGGGGGAAAGCACAGCAGGGCCATGGGTGCAGCTGGAGTGGTCAGCAGCCTTGCCACATTGTCCAATCTACCAGGCTCTCCTCCAGGTCTTCCTGCTGCCTGGAAAACTTGATGATGAGCCAGAGAGGGCTCAGCAGTGTTTTTAGCACTGACCAAGAAATGCTCTTCACATCCCTCTTCTTGAAAAGAGCAGTAGTCTCTCCCCTACCCCCTGAATTTCAGCCCACACAGTTACATTTTGATAGTGATAACAGGCATCAGGAAAAAATCTGACTGTGCAAAGCAACGTCAGTATGAGGAGATGGGACCAGCTGTGCCACAGTGTAGGTGTATGCCCACAGGCACTCGCTGAAACATTTCTTCATCTCTTCCTGGCACCATACAAACCATCACCAACTTTTGCAAAGCTCTGACAAGCACACCCGCCCTCCCTCCATCCTTCAAGCTTAGAAGGACACATGCCATGGAGAGAACTGCTGGTGGCCACACTGGCAGCTTCAGGTTCCCTAAACAAGCACCATCACAGGGAAGTGGGCTGCAGACAAGCAAAACTCACACATGCTTCTGCATCATCAGTTTGCAAGAAATGCAGTCGCAGCCTAGGCTGAGGCACCACGAAAACACTCGTGGAAGCAGGAACCAGGTTTTGCCTAACCTGGCCGTCCCGAGACAGCTCCTCTGGAAACCTGAGAAGGATGTGCTTAAATGCAAAGCCTGGCTGTATCACCCAGTTGGCTCCAGCCCTTCCTGCAGGAAATTATACTGATACCATTGACTTTCTGCGTCAACGGACAGAAGACATCTCCCCAGGGCAGCTGTTGTTGCATCACTTTGTGCTTCTTGGTGCGTTTGGAGCTCCAGCGTTTTCCAAAAAACTCAATTTGTGGGAGGGTGCCACTCACCACCATCTCACTTTTGAGGACATCTCCTCAAGGCAAGCACCACGGCTGCGCACCTGCCAGCAGTTCAGAGATGCCAGGACCAGCCTGGGCAGAGCTGCACCTCGCCCTGCTGACAGCAGGCAGTGCCACCAAGGGCCATACCTCCCAGAGACCTCCTTCCCTTGCTGGTTATCCAGCTATTGGGCTGTAGACAAAACAGCAGGAGGAGAACGATGGAAAAAGGACCTTTGTCCACCCGGCCCACCCCCGGTATGCACCCCCTGCTACTGCCACTACTTTTCACGTGTGGCAGGAGCAGCCCAGCCCATCACTCCATGGCACAGAGTAGCCATTAATTAATATATTTTGGTTTGTCTTTGATCCCATAGATCTCAAGATCCCATTTCTGAGATGTTTCTAGCTTTGAGATAGACCATTTTTAACACTGAGTAGTTGCTGCTCACCTTCTAAAGAAGATAAAAGTCGTATTCCTGGTTGGTGCAGACCGGGATTATATATTGGTTGTTGTAGGAATTAGCTGCTTTACAGTCATGAACACACTAGGATCAGGGGACTTGATTTCGAAATATATTTGAATTGCCTGTAGCACTCTCTCTGGAGATCACTGTATTAGGGGAAAGTGCATTAGATCAACCAAACCAGTTTCTTGCAGCTTGCTCCCAGGGAAAGTTTCATTCAGCTGCCCAGCAGCACCAGCCAGGCCAGTTCTGCCTTTGGACTTGTCTCGCCGGCTGTCTTCTCCGGCTGTGGGTGTCACACGGGACACGCTGTGTCCCTGCAGGACATGCTGGTGCCCATGCCGAGGAGCCGCATGGCCCAGCCGCAGGGAGCACCAGAGGGAGCTGGCTGTTGGCCATGCCAGACGCCCCCAGACCCACTCAGTTCCCACTCCCCACGCGATTTCAGAGCTGTGGCAATCGAGGCTTAGCCCCAGCACAGCCATGGACTGGGATGCTAGCTGTTTGGGAGGGCTTGGCCTCCCCCAAGACCCGGTGGGCATGCGAAAAGCAGCCATTAGAGGGGATAAACTTTTGATGTTTCTCTCCCCATGGTCCTGTGGACATCTGTGACCTGGTGGCAGGAGCTTGGCTGGCAGCCCGGCCACCACAGGGGCACGCATGGCCCCGACCCACCCCAGGAGAAGGGGCTCCACTGCAGGCATGGGTCCTCCCGCACTGCCCACAGCATCTGCACTGCAGGCATCTCCACCAGAGACAAGGGTTTACGAAAAGTGCTGCATTTACAGACCAGTATTGATTTGTGCTCTTGTCATTTACAATTTATTTACGATTAATTCCTAATCACTGACATTTGAATGTGGCAGAGTTAGAACTTCACAACAGACTGGCAAAGCAGAGTAGCCAGAGTTTCTCTGCTTTTCCCTTTTCAGCCCTGCCAAGGAAACGCCTTTAATGTTTTTTCTTCCCCTGGATTACAAAGGCATCGCCTGTTAATCAGTAATCATGGGAGCAGAGACGACACATGCTTTGCTGCTGAGCTCAGTTCACGTCCTAACGCTGTTGCAGCTGTGAAAGGAAAATTGCTGCACTCCTGATTTCATGCGAAGTGTTTCCAGGGCTGACGGGTGGCTTCCCTACACGTGCACCCAGCTGGAGCCGGGCAGCATGAGCCCTTCGGCACAGCCCAGCCCCCACAACAGCATGGCTCTGTGGTGGTGTGGGCCACAGGCAGGTTGTGTTGGGATGTGGGTGCTGCTCCTTCTCCCATCTCAGAGCTGAGCTGAGCACAGGTCAGGGACTGCCCGGGGCTGCAGGGGACCAGGCTGTCAGTGACACAGGAGGATTCTGCATCACCTGCAGGGCACTGCTGTCCCTCCTGGAAGGATGGCAGGCTCAGGAGGAACAGTCCTGGGGAAGGAACGTCCAGCAGCCTCTACCACCAGCTGCCGTTGAGCTAAGCCTTCACCAAGGGCTGCAAGGATGCCTAGACAACACAGGCATCACCCTCCTCCACCACGTGAGAGGGCCCCCGACAGCCCTGCTAGATGTGGCTGGCAGCTGGGTAAAGCTCTTGTGCAGACCATCCATGACTACCCTCCCACCTTCACCAGCAGGAAGGGAGACTTGTCCAGGCAGCAGCCAGGGACTGACCTGCAAAGACAGCTTTGTCTGGGCATAGGTCAATTCAAGAGACAGGCTTTTCCCCTGGGATATTTGCTCTGATCTTCCTCTCTTCCGCAGACGTGGTCAGGTTCAGACTGAGTCTTCCACAGAATATTAACACGGGGTCGGCAAGTGGCCGACTGTTCCCTTTTCAGATGGGTTTGCAGCCCGGCTGCCACAGAGGCATCTTACAAAGGGACTTTTGGCTTGCTCCAGTGGATCCCCGGTTTTCAAGCCATGCAGAGGACAATGATGCTGTTTATGCCTCAGGACCCGTGGCTGAGGATTGCCAACCCTGGCCAAGCACACCAGAAGCTCTGCACGCACATGGGTCCCACTGCCACTGCAGTCTGGGCTCCCCTGGAACCACACATCCCCTGGGATGTACCTTCCCTGCTCAGGGGGCAATGGCAGATGACTGCTTCCTCTGCTCCTGCCTCATCTTCAGAGCCAGCATCGCCCGGCGGTACAAGTCTGGGAGGAAGGGAAGCGGTCAGGCATTAACACAGGGGCCAGCTCCAGGGCTCACCTGGCAGCCTGCACTAAGTGAGGGCTGCAAGGACACCCCAGCCTCCAGCACAGTGCGCTCACATGGCCACCCTGCATCCCACCTGAAGGCAGAGGCAGCAGCATCCACCTCCCCAACAGCCCCCACCTCGCCCTGCAGTGGCACTTGCTTGTGCCCGTGTCCCCACATCAAGCACCCCACGGCCAAGGGCTCCTGCACAGCTCACACCCGGATGCCAGCAGGCCAGACCTGCCGGTGCTTTTCAGCAAAATCTGTCCTGGGAAATACCAACCAAAGGTGCTTGAGACCTCCTCACGCTGCTGCTCTGCAGCAGGTTCCTGTGACTTGATTTTATTCTTGATTTTCTTCTTCTTTTTCTTTTTCATGCCCTGCACTGGATGGAGAAATGCAAAATTTCAGGCACCACATCTAGGCAAGGATGCTTTTGTCACCAAACCAGCTGAGAGGCCTGCTGCTGGCGGATCCGCAGTCCTCCATCACCTCCGTGCATCAGCCCCTGTGGCGATGCTCAGAGGTGTCTCTCCTCTTCCCCAGTCGGACGCCTGCGGTCCCACTCCGCACCCAGCCGGTCTGCAAGCAAAGCTAGTGGAGGTGGCGGGGACCACCGGTCCAGCCTGCTGCCGGGTCCCAAACCCACCCTGTAGGGTGGCTCTGGGGGTCCTGATGTGTGGTGTGCTGGCCACCCCCTCTCACCTGGGTGGGGGGCAGCCATCCTGGTGGCTGTGGGCTCCTCCTGCCCAACACTGTTGTGGGGCAGCAGCCCTCTGGCAGCACTTGCTTGGCTGTCGCCCCCTCCTCTGGGTCCCTCCGGCCCCTCATCTGGGCTTGGCTGCCCCAAGCCCTTCTTCTTCACCTTCACCTTCCTCTTCCTCCTGCCGGGGCCCTTGGTGCTCTCCTCCTGGGCAGGGTGAGGGGGGTGAGGGGAAGGTGCCGGACCCCCGCTCCCAAACCGCCCCATCCCGGGGGCGCTCACTCACCGGGGGCGGGAGGCGGCGGCCGGGCCGCAGCGGCCGGTCCTCCTCCGTCTTCCCCGCGCCGCCTCGGGCATCCTCCGCGGGGAGCGGCGGGTCCCTGCCGGGGCGAGAGCGCGGCGGGGGGTCGGGGCGAGCGCGGCAGGACGGGGACGGGGAGGGGGAAGGGGACAGGCCCCCAGGGAGACCCGCACCCACCTGCGGGCGGGCGGGCGGCCGCGGGCGGCCCTGGGGCCGGGGCCGGGCGGCGTGGCGGCGGCGGGGGCGGCGGGGGCGGCGCGGAGCAGCCAGCGCAGCCCCTGCAGGGTGGCGCGGCCCGGGCCGGCGGGGGGGCCGCGCTTGGCGGCGCAGGGCTCCTGCGGGAGGGGGCAGCGTCAGCCCCGGCGGCGAGCGGAGGGCAGCGGGGCGGGGGCGGGGGGCAGCCCCGCACTCACGATGCGGCAGGGCGAGCGGTTCTCGTTGACCAGCCGCTCCAGGGACAGGCGCTCGATCAGCTCGCAGGGCAGCAGCGCGGCCGCCGCGTCCTGCTTGTTGGCCAGCCTGGGGCACGGCGGAGCGGAGGGCGGCCGTCACCCCGGCCTCTGGGTGCCTCGCCGCACCACGGCGGCGGAGGCTGGATGCTTTCTCCCACCTTGGCTGGGATCAGAGGAAGCATTGCCCCGAACCCCCTCCCCAGCCTCTCCCCAGGGATGCTCCCAGCTCCCGAGCACCGCTTGGGTCCCCTTGTCCCAGCACCCCTGGGCACCACGTCCCCACAGCAGCATGGCCGCGCACCCCACAGTAACGGGATCCCACTGCCCCTCACCCCAAACCCTACAGGTCGCATCCTGGGGACTTGGCCTTACAGTAAGAGGGGCTTCCCGGAGACATCGGGATGGCTCAGGACGCGGCTCAGGACCTTGCGGGCCTCCTCTATCCGCGCCAGGTCACTGGAGTCCAGGACGAAGAGGAGCCCGTGTGCTGTGCTGTAGTGGCTGCGCCAGGCGCTGCGGGAGCGCTGGCCCCCGGGCAGATCCACCAGTGTCACCTCGAACCTGTCCACCCGCAGGCAGGTCTGGCCGGGCTGCGCCGCGGGCAGCACTTCACCGGCCAGCGCTGCGTGCGGGGAGAGAGCAGAGCTGGCACACAGAGCCCGGGAGCATCCCTGTGGCATGTGCCCCGCCACCTCCAGCCACAGCCCTGCTCCCACTGCCAGGGCCGCCCGCACACTTCTTCCAGCACAGCAGCTGTATTCCAAGGGTCTCGGTCCATCAAGGCTCGGGCACTTGGTTGCAAAGGACTGTAAAGCTGCTGCTTCCAGCCAAGGCTGGCTGCAGGGCCATGCTGCTCCTCACCTCTCTCTAAGTCCATGATGACAGAGGTTTTCCCCGCATTGTCCAGCCCCAAGACAAGTAAGGTCACCTTCCTGGGGAGTGACAACAGCAGATGAGCATCCCAGAGGAAGGCTGTGCTCCCTGGGGAGTGGTGACCGCTGCTGGCCCCAGGGCCCCTGGGCAAGGGACCCTGCCCATGGCAGCTGTATTTCAGCCAGGAGAGGGGCAGGATGGTGACACAGGCTCTGGCTGAGCTGAGGGTGAGGGCAGGGACAGTCACTGCTTTCTGGGGAGGGCAAGCACGGGCACCAGGAGCCACCCTGGCTCTGGTGCCTTCAAGCCACACTGCAGAGCCTTCAACGTGCTTCCTATGGCAAGGATCTCTTTTCACATCTTAAAGGATTAAGCAATGATATGCACAGGGCAATATGATTGTTCCTTACATGCAGTTAATGATTACTCTTGGCGTCCTTCCTTGTCAGTGAGCTGTGGGTATACACAGCTAGGGAGAGGCAGCAAGGACATTTTATGAGCTTCTATCTGGACTCAGGAGGTTATTCCTGTTGCTAAACAGTACTATTTGGTCTCCAGTGATGTGCTCCACCTGAGCCATGTGCAGAACGCTTTCCCTGTGGTTGACAAGCCACAGTAGTAATTGCAGTGTTGTTTTCTTCCTCAAAAATGCAGACCACACGTGGGTGGCATGGCTCCACCTCCAGCGGTACAGCAAAGTGTCCTCGCTGGTGGGAGAGGACCATAAACCCCCTCACTGCCCATAGTGCCTGCCCGGGCTGGTGCAGGGCCATCCCCAGGGACTTAACCCAGATCTCCTGACACATGCAAACATGGCAAGTGTTTCAGTTCATCCTCCCCAGCTTTTTTGGGGAACCGCTGACTTCGCACAGGGGGAGCATTCCCCACATGGGCACCCCTGCCCACCGTGCTGCCCTGCCTGCCCAGCTGCTGCCTGCTGGGGGGACAGCAAGGACACACATGTGCATTACTCTGCAGTTTGGGGACGGTTCCTGCGATGGGCACCACTCTTGCAGTGTTACTGCAATGGGGCCCTCGCTGATAAACGCACAGGTAAATGTTGTGCCTCCCAGGGAGCCCTGAGGAGCCGGCACAGGGACCTACCTGATGGGTTCTTGTATGGCCTTCAGCCACGACCAGCAGTGAGAGAAGAGGTGGAACATGCTCGGCAGCCGGGTGCGGAGGGATGGCCTCTCTTCGACACCTACGAAGCAAACACCCCGACGTGTCCCCGTGCTTTGTCCTCCTACCTGTGCTTTCTCCCCATGGTGGGGAGCATCTCACCACAGTGTGCCCCTTCCCATGGCCCAGCACTGCTACCTCCAGCCTGGTACGCACAAACCAAGCCTGGGAATAAATCCCAGCCCCCTGGACAATATTCCACGGGCACAGACCCCACAGCCAGACCCTGCCCTGGCAGCCCCTTCTTGCATCTCAGAAGTGCCAGTCAGCCTCTCACCCGCTTGTCCCCACTGTGCGGCCCCTGCTTACATCCCTTTTGCATAGCAGCTACTTAAATCTAATCTGGATTTAAATTACTTACTCCTCACAGTCTCCCTAATCCTGGTGGGTCGGCCCAGGCCGGTGGCTGCTGGGACTTGGAGTGCCACGGGGCTGCCCACCACACTGGGCGGCATGGCACTGCGCTGCCTTACCCGCATGGCGCTAGGCAGCCTCGCACCTCCAGCACTGGTTTAAATGGCTTGTGGTGGGGACATTGCCTGACAGCCCACGTGGGGTTTCCAGCTGAATTAGTGTCTCCTCTAACGAACATGTCCCTGGCTCCTTGCTGCCTAATCCCTGCATGGATGTTTCTCTGCAGCCCCTGCAAGGAGCAGCCTCTGCAGGGAGCAGCCCCTGCACGGCTCCACTGCCTGCCCGGGGTCCCCTCTGTGCTGGCCTGGGGGACATCACTGCTCCCTACTTGCATTTCACGCCCTAAGGAGGCACCCCCTGAGCAGCAGCAGGTGATGTGCTGCTTGGAATAGAGATACCAACCAGCCCGAGCAGGCGCCTGGCTGGGAGCAGGGAGGTGGTGGGGACCCTCGGACAATGGGGCAGGCAGTGAAGCCAAAAAAGACCCAACTCCTTGATCTGCAAGCACAAAGCTCTTATCTTGCTCCTCAGGTTTCCTGCCGCTCTCCCCAGCCAGGGCAGCCCTC
The DNA here is from genome assembly GCF_023634155.1 of Falco peregrinus. NCBI lineage: Eukaryota > Metazoa > Chordata > Aves > Falconiformes > Falconidae > Falco > Falco peregrinus. The sequence goes on from NC_073733.1 coordinate 17,244,923, forward strand.
CCTGGCACGCTGCCGCTGTTGTGTGCAGAGGGGAGGCCTCATGGGGGTGTCTGAGCTGTGGGAGCTTTGGCGGGGGCGGGGGTGGGGTGGCATGGGGTGCAGAGGGACGAGGACATGAGACACTCCAAAAGCCACACTGGGGAGCAAACAGGGATCCCACTGGCTCACCTCAGTCCATGCTAAACCAGCCAACACCAGCAGCACTACATTGACCAGCTAAGCCTCAGCCATAAGCCAAGGATGCTGAGACGCTGCCAGGTGTCCCCCAGCTCTGGGGTGGCCTCAGGGGTGTAAGCCCAGGCTGGGCATGGCCCCCTGCCCCAGCCCTGCATGCTGCCAGGAAGCTCAGTTCCCACCCCTGGGCGAGGGAGCCACCCCAGAGCCGCATTGTGGGCAGGGAGCCGCGCGGGGTTAATGACTGATGAAGTATCCGTACTGGTGTCACGGCTATGTGCAACAATATTTGGGATGACTGTTCATGCCCGTGCTGCTGATGGCGGGGCAGTGGCTGCACCTCAGCTGCCTTAGCCTGGCCGAGGGATGGAGCCCTGTCCTCAGCCTGATGGCCTTTCCCCGTTGCCCCCGTGCTGGCAGTATGCTGGGACCAGCGACAGCACCAGGTTTGCAGGCAGCATGGGGCTGGGAAGCCTTTTGCAGAATGAGCCATACCAGGGTTGAAATGACTTGCTGGAAGTGCCAGCACCTGCCCCTGTGCCTAGGGGTGGCACTGCCAGCGGACGCAAGGCTGGGACAGGGAGATGCACGACCACCGGTGCTATAAATAGGGAAGCACCGTGTGGCAGGCAGCCCTGGAGGCATTGGCACGGCCTCCCCTGCCACTGATGGATTTCCAGAGGTCTCTGAGCACTTGAGGCTCTGCTGCTTTTAACACAAGTGTCCAAAATCCCTGGCCAAACTGGCGCTAGGGACTGGGAAACCCGCCAGAAGCCTGAGGCAGCTCCATGTCACCCCTCCCGATGCACACACACACGGCTCAATGGCTGGGAAAACCGCAAAATCCACCCCAGATCTGGGGAAACACACACTCGACTCTGGAGAGGCAGTGTGAGGGCCAAGCCCTGACTGACAGATATTTTGCTGGGCCTGGGCTCGGAGTGCAGAGCAGATGAGTGGCCCCTCGCTCGTGCAGCCAGCCGGGGTGCAGCTGGAGCCCCTCTGCCAGCGCTGTGGGTACCCCCCCAGGTAGTGCCAGTGGGGACCCGCAGCCGCCGTCCGGGTTTCCTTGGTGACTGTTGCCAGGTGAGAAACTCTAAGGCAGAATTTATTATCTTGGCGGATAACCAGAGATGTTCCTCACCGGAGCTGTTACCGGACCGTGCCCCGGCACCGTGCAGGGCTGGACCCTCTGGTGCCACCGGTGCCAGTGGGAGTCCCTGAGGGAGGGCTGAGCCCAGGGCACCAGGGCTGCTCAGCCCCTGGCATCGCTTCTTGGAAGGCAGCACGTGTTTTGGGGCTATTTCTGCCCACCGGAGTGTCGCAGGCGAAGGAAGAAGGCGAAACCACAGGGACCGTGGAGAAGTGCAGATGGATGCAGGCTGGCGGGCTGCCCTGCCTTGGCTGCCCTAGACCCCGTGAGTATGCGCCTGAGCCAGCATCAGGCACACTGGGAACCCTGCCTTGGACCCCCCAGGGTGAAGAGCAGAGTTGGGGGGGCAGCAGTGGCAGGGCTGGGGCGCTTGCACATGGGGAGTGACAGCTTGCAAGGGAAAGCAGTGGGCAATGCAGAGCTATAGGGGCTGCCTATAGCATTTACCGAGAGCCTTGACCTGGGATAGCACCAAAACCAAAGTGACGACAAGGAACAAAAAATCCAGGTGGAAATATTTGCAAGCTCTTCTGCTTTGCTTGGGACTGTGTCGACTCTGCCCAGAAAGGCATCCATGGCGGGGGAAGACATGCACGGGCTTTGGGGAGGGACTCATCTTTCTATTTAATGCATTGGCTGGCAGCAGCACACCAAGGCAGTAGATGTGCAAATAGCTGCATCGTCCCTTTAAATCTCAGCACGGCTCTGGCAGCTAACGATAACCCGGGATCATGCGAGCTCCTAAATCCCAAGAGCTAATTACAGGCGAACACCCTGCGGTCAGGCTGGAAATGCAAGATAATTACAGCCTGTGCCACAGCGACCTGTTGGTGATGAATTGGGGCACCACGGATGTTTGCTGGTAGGCTGGTGTGGCAGCAGGGGGTGAGGCCAGTTTGTAGCACGACACTTTGTGCCAGCACGGAGGCCGTGGTGCAGACCAGCCGCATTCCCCTCCACCAGGCCAGCGACCATTTTGCAAAGCTATTTTAGGCAAGGGAGGTTGTTTTTCTGGAGAATTCTTCACTCCCCTGCCGTCAGTACCACCACCCTGCGGTGGATGCAGAGGCAGCGGAGGAAGCGTGCGGAGAGCTGGTTGCTTTTCACCCAATTTCTGGCCCGGTGTTTTCCAGCCAGAGCACACAGGAATTCCCAGGAGGGGCTTGGATTTGAGTGCAAGCTCGTCTGCTGGGGTTTGCTCCGCTGCCTGCTGCGTGGGGAAGCTGCCAGCTTGCTCCTGCAGCGTGCACGCAGCTCGGTGATGCCCCTGTGATGGCTACGAGCCTTACCTGGGCTCCTACAGTGGTTTTGCTGAGAGCATTACAGTACTCTTGCTGCTTTCCCGCAGCAAAGCATGGGGGAAAGGAGACTGTAAACCATGCCAGGGCGCCTGGGCATGCGCAGTCGCAGCGTGGCTGGGTTAGCACGCTGCCAGGGCTGTATACTGTTACAGCAGGTGGGACTGGGGGAATCAGTTAATTAAAAGTAATTTTAACCCTTCCTGCCTGGTTTAGTGTTACAGCATCACCCGCTGCCTGAGCTGGGACTGTAGCCAGAGAGGCATGACTTCAAAATGTGTAATTATCGCAAAGACCTATAAATGCACCTGAGGAAGGTAACTCTGTTTTCTTGTTAATGAATTTAGGCCGTGAGGCAGCAGCAGCGGGGGCCGTGCTGGAGGAGCACAGCCATGCCCGCTCAGCAGGCAGCACCCCGGCTCTGGTAGCACCGAGCTTGCTGGCGGTCTCAGCACGGCCTCCAGCCGGCAGTGAAATTTAGAGGGATGAGGTCCTCAGGACAGACATGAGTTTTTCTCCCAGCAGGATAAGAGAATGAAGCTGGACGAGGAACTGGAGCGGTAAGAGCAGTCGCATGATGAAGCGAATGGAAAAAATATTTCCCCAAGCAAAAACTATTCCACAGACTGCTGGGGCAGGAAAAAATACAGCTGAGTTACTGAGAAAACAATGTTAAGTCCAAACAGTTCAGGCTGTGAAAACCAGTCATTTGCAAAGCTATTTCCAAACTAAGTAAAAAGTTCCCGGCTCACAGATGCCTGGGAACCCCCCAGCACTGCCTGCCAGGCTGAGGAACTTTTCGTGATTTCCACTTCATCCAGCACACGGGGTATTTTGGGGATCAACGCATCCCCACCATCGCTCCATGTGGCACCAGCTGAATAAATATTTAATCCCCAGCACAGTGCGTGTTCCTGAGGAGGTTTCAGATCTGAAAGGGCAGTGGGGGGGCAGCATGGCTGTCCCTGCACCCCAGCAGCTGCCATCACCTCTGTGTGCAGGGCTATATTTGGGAAGCCGGCGGTGTGTGCTTGGCTGTCCCAGCAAGTGCACTGGGAGCGATGTCTGCTCCGGGTCCTAGTGTGGTGGCAGTGCCCCGGCGAGAGGAAAGGAGAGCTTGCAGGAGCCTGCCAGCAGCTCTCCCAAGCTGGGCTCTTTAAGGGCTCTGGCAAGCAGCTCCCTGCCATTTCTAAACAAACAGCTTTTCTCTTTTCCTTTTACAGGAGCTGAGCCACCAGGCAGGCATGTGTAAAGCAGACATGGCTATTTTCAGAGTGAGAGCCGGTGAGGGAGCCGGTTCCCACCCCACGTACAGCCCAGGCTCTCACACACAAATGCCCTCATGCATCTGCAGGCGTGCAAGAGGCTGGAAAAACTGCCCAGCAAACCCTGAGTTTCACACAGCAGGCAGCCACCGCTGCCACAGCCCTGTGTTCAAAGTACATGGTGTGAACACAGGGATGAAACACCTAATGAAAGCTGGGATTAAGAAAATAACGAAGTTAGAATGCTCTCCAGGACAGGGCAGGCATTTGTGGGAGCCAGGGAACTGACATCTGTACACGGTGGCAGGACTCAGGCTGGTGCCTTGGGCATCCCTGGGTGGAGGGAGACTCCTGGACGCTGGTGCCTGCAGCAAGGCATGGGGCAGGGACTTGGGCAGCACTGTGCCACCCTGGGGCAGGGAAAAAAGGTGCTTTCTCTTTCCCTTTGCCTTTCTTTCCTGTTCCAGCTCCTCACAGTGAGGTCTGCAAAACATATGAGCTGCTAGGTGCTGCTGTAACAGAACTACGTAACATCGATGCAACTTGTCTAAACCCCACCACTTTCCTGAGTGGTCCTAGAAATGCCAGCACTGTCCCCCTCTGTTTAGCACCTCCGGTTATATCTGGATGGGCACTTCCATGGTGCTTTGCCATCATATTGGAGGTCACTTCACCCCGCCCAGCCTAGAGGTTGCTCTGCTCCCAGCAGCACTGACAGAGAGGGCTGACCAGCACCTGCCCGCTCTGCTGGCCCAGGATCTGGCCACTGCACATGGGAATGCCTGAGGAGGATGTCCCCAGTGCCTGGGCAGCCCCTCCTGGCTCACCGCGGCTCTGGATCAGCTGGCAGCGCTGTGACGGCAGTGTCACAGGGTGTCTGGCAGCCCAAGCCGTGCTGGGTTTGCAGGCAGCGGCGCAGGCGTCGAGCCGGCAGGTACAGGGCGTGGCGGAGGCAGCGGGGGCAGGATCGCTCGCTGATGCTATCTGTGGCACAGATTGCTTTTATGGTCTGCTGTTTACAGCTCTGAGCTGTAGACTGGTGGGGTTAGGCTTGAGGGGTGACTCACAGCACGAACCAGAAAACAGCCCACTGCCCCTCCATGCTTGGGTCAGAAAATGGGGTAATAACTGATGTGGGAAACACTGTGAAGCTTCATCCCTCCATTCCCTGACAGCTGCCAGCACTCTGGGATGCAGGACTGGAATTCTTGACTGCTTAAACAATTGCTCTTAAGTATTTCATCACGAAGCAGAGGAAGATGAAATTAAAAATACGATGAGTCGAAGCCCAGGCATTGCTCAGCCGAGGGCTTGGTGACCTGCCAGACTCCTGAGGGATGCTTTTAATTTGGATAAGTGGAAGTTGCATAAATAGTATAAATTGCACGTTGCTCTTGCTGCTAATACAGAGGTGTGGGCGCAGTTGGCAGTGCCGAACGATGCGCTGTTGCTGGCTGAGCACCCAGCCAGGCACAGCTGTTGCCTGCGTGCAGCTCCCACCCTGAGCGTCCACAGGAGCCACTCGTCTGGCCGTCAGGCTCCTTCGCTTGGACACTGCTCCCTTCGCCCTCTGCCCTGCTGGGTTTTTTTTGGAGCGGCTGTTTTCCAAAATCAGCTTGAAAATATGTAACTATCATACCAGAGCTGAGTGGTCACATGTAGGTCTCCTGTCCCTGCCGGTCAGGCCAGTCCCTATGAGCTCATGGCGTTTGCGGTTTCCTAAAGCAGCTGTTCAGCGTTGGAAGGAAAAGCGCTGAGCAGCTGCAGGGACTGGGATTGCTTCTGTGCGGGAGCTGCTGTCAGGAGGGACGTGGCCTCCAAGGTCTCAGGCGGTTTTATTCCCAGCTCTGCTGCTGATAAGCCCAATAGCCCTGGTAACGCTTCCAGCCGGTAAAATGGGGGAAACTCATGTGTGGGCTTTGGGAGGTTTCATGCTTTTGTCTTGCACGGGGCTGGGCAAGCGATGGACACAGCATCCCTGCCGTTAGCGTGGGCATCTCCTTGTGAGTTGGCCTGGCTGCCGAGGGGTGAACACTGAGCGCCTTTGAAAAGTTACCTAAGACTTCCCTGTCTGCCTAAACCTCAGACACTCCTTGCCTTGTCCCATCCCTCCCAGCCAGCCAGCGTGTGCCCAGGCTGGACTGAGTAACTGGCAGGCAGCATGCGCTCAGGCAGGGCAGCGTGTGCATCGCTGCGCTGCAGCTGCATGGGCTCACACCACCGCTCATGGGGGAAAGGCCGGTGGGGCTGGTGGTGGGGTCCACCATGCCTGCCAGGCAGAGCGGGGACCCTCACGGCCATCGGTGTGGGGAGCAGCCCAGCCAGCCCTGTGTTCCCGCTGCTGCGATGGTGGCCGAGGTGTGGAGCTCAGCTGGCCTCTCCGGGCCCAGACCATGGGTGGGACAGACAGGAGGGGATGTGGGGCTGAGCAGCGGGTTCAGTGGTGGGATGTTTGGCTCTGTCAGCGAGTCCATATACCCCACCACCTTGAAGGTGGGGCCTTGAAGGCAATGGGAAAAGCACCTTGTTGCTCAGCTGTAGGTCGAGGTGGTCTGCACTACCTCCCACCTGGAGGCAAAAGCATCCAGGATGCAGGAACCACATCTGCCCCACAACATCCCACCCAGATCTCGAGGCCAGCCCAGCAGACACACACCAGACACCCACCAGACCTGAAGGGGTGCCTGTGCCAGAGCTTGGCTTTCAAAATACCAAATGCCCCCTGCTTGGCAGCAGCCTTCCTCCCACTTGCTGCCCCGCGGGGCCACGGGCTGGTGGGTGCCCTGGGCCAGCCCCACGCACCCATCCCTGGGGCTGGAGCTGGGCCCCCTGGCACTGGGGTGGTAGCGGGGACAGGCAGCTCTGGCAGATGGCCAGTGAAAGCCACAGGGCTGGCTGCGGGCAGGGCTGGCACCCTCACTGGCACCCCTTCCTGCCCCACGGTGGGACCCCGCTCTCCCTGGGGCTGCTTGGCAGCTCTTCCCTAGGGGGACCCCCCGATGTTGCTGCACCTTGGTGGGCTGGTAGCTGTCAGGACACGGGACTTGGCAGGGGGGTCCTAGGGGGGACCGCCGAGGCCTGGGGGACACCCAAAGTGTTCCATGGGGGCTGGCATGGCTATGGCTGGGGAAGGGGGGGTCCCACGGTGGGTGCTGCAGGGGGGTCCTGAGCTGGCCGGAGGTCCTGAGGCGTGGGTGCTGGCACTCTGGGGGTGTCCTGGGGTGGGGGCTCCCGGCAGAAACAGGGCTGGAAGATCCCAGGCAAAGATGGGGGCACCGGGGCAGGGGGCTCCGCGCCTGGCGGGAGTCTGGGTGCAGCCGCGCGGGGCGGCCCCGGGCAGGGGGGTGGCGGGCACGGCGGGGGGGCCTGGCCGGGGCCCCGGGACGGAGGGGTCGGGGCCCGGCGGGGTATCCCGCCCCCCTGTGCCCGTCGGGGCGGGCCCGGAGCGCCGCCGGGGTGCCCGCCCCCCCCGCCGGGGCTCGGCACGGCTGGGCACGGCTCGGCGGGGCCGGGCCGGCGCTGCCCGTCGGGGCGCCGTGCGGCGGGGGAGCCCCGCTCCGCCCCGCGCCGCCCGCCCCGCCCCGCAGCCGGCTCTTCTCTCCGCTGCAGCCGGGATGGAGCCGCGGCGGGGCTGAGCGGCCGGGCCGGGCCGCGCCGGGCCGGGCCGGGGCCGGGATGGACGGGCCGAGCGGGGGCTGCCCGCTGGCCGCCCCCGCCGCCCCGTCGCGGGCGAAGCTGCCGCTCGGCATCGTCTTCTCGACGGCGCTCTTCTGCGGGGAGGGGGCGGCGGCCGCCGTCCTCTGCCTCTCCTACGACCACTCCGACGACCGCTTCTGGCTGGCGCTCACCATCTTCTTCGTGCTCTGCCCCTCCGTCCTGGTGCAGCTCACGCTCATCTTCGTGCACCGCGACCTCAGCCGCGACCGCCCCCTCGTCCTGCTCATGCACCTGCTCCAGCTCGGGCCCCTCATCAGGTGAGCGCGGCAGGGACGCGGCGACCCCCAGCAGGAGAACGATAGGGGACGCAGGGACCCCTGGCAGGGACACAGGGACCCCCGGCAGGGACATGGCAACCCCCCGGCATGGCATGGTAGGGGACGCAGAGACCCCCGGCAGGGACACGGGGACCCCCAGCGGTACACGTGGACCCCCGGCATGGTGCAATAGGGGACACTGGGGACCCCTGGAAGGGACGTGGGGACCCCTGGCACATGGTGCGGGCCCCAGGTGAGAGCAGTGACCGTGGTCCGGGCAGGGCGCCCCAGGCACTGGCTGTCAGCAGAAATCTGCCCCTGTATCACTCCGGCGTGCCCAGAGCTGCTCCTGACGGCTCCCTGTCCCCCTCCTCCCCTGGGACACCACTGCTACCAGGTGACCACGGGGGTCTTGTGCTCAGCTGCCCCTCTCCAGCCATGCCAGGGTCGTGCCGGGGTGCTGCCTGCTCGCCTGCCTGCTGGATCCCGGCTCCGGGCAGGGCTCGGCCCTGCCAGCCTGTTGCACTCAGCTGCTGGGCAGGTTCTGTGCGCGGGCACTGCCTGCAGCCGGCGTTTCCCTCGGCCTGTGGGGTTTGCCAGGGTCACGCTTAGGCTGGGGGCACAGATGCAAATCCTGGCAGGGGTGCTTGAGGGTGAATAGAAACAAGGGTCCTGTCCCCCAGCAAAAGTCCCCAGTCCTGGGGCGGGGAGGGGGCTTATGGGACATGGAGGAGAGGAGATGAGTGCAGGAGCAGGAGTGGCATGGGAGCCGGGAGGCCACCGGACCATGGTGGGGAGGGGAGGGCAAAGGAGTGGGTGTTGCACAAGGCAGAGAGGTGCTGATCGCTCACTCCTTGGGAATGCTGCAGTGCTCCCCGGGCTGCTGTCACCCTGGCCACCATGCTCAGAGAGAACGCACAGGGGTTGCAGTGGGCAGCGTGGCAGAGCCGTCATCTCCATGGGGCTCCTTCCACCAGGGCACGCCGGCAGCCACACTTTGGGGCACGCCATACCTGCAGAGCTGCAAAAACACCGCGGCCTGCACCACGCTTCCTCCATCACCGGAAACAAGCAGGGTGCCAGAGGCACCCTCGTCACCACGTTTCATCTCCAGAGGTGGCCGGGGAGTCTCACCTCAGGGCCACCAGCTGTGGAAGGGCTGCAGGTCCACGTCAGCCTGTACTGGCCCGCGGTGGTGTTGCAGCTCAACAGCTGTGGCTGTCTGAGGTGGTTACGATGGTGTTTGGGCACTTGCAAAAGCTAGGCAGAGCTGCTCACGAGCGGCTGCTTCGGTTGGCTCCTTGGGCAGGAGATGGAGCCCAGCCTGCTAAGGTCTGGCAGGGCACCGGGAGCCAGCTGGGACTGCCCTTGAAGCCAGGCATTTTGATGAAACTGTTTTCCCGTTAAGAGTTTGCAACGAGCCATGAGTGCTGGCCTGATCTAGCAAGAGGATTTATCCAAAACCCTCATTCCATTTGGGTATGAAACACAGCAGTTACTGCTGTCCTAATGAGCACTCATAAATAATTGTGTCTGTTGGTCCCAGAGCCAGCCCGTCCCCGGAGCGGGAGCCAAGCCTGTCAGATGGGTCCTCCTCTGCTGATGGCCTCTGGCCCTCACACACCCGCTTCACGGCTGTGTGCGGAGGGGCTGGGGGTCGCGCTGCCTGCTGGCCGTGCAGTGGGGAGCAGTGTGGGAGAAACCCACCTCCCCTGCCCGCACGTGAGGGTGCCAGGAACTGCGGAAGCGCTGTCTTATCTGCCCATGTCACACTCTGCTTCACCCTGCGCTCCCCTTCCTGCCGTCCCCACCAAGAAGGAAATGTAGAAGCCTTCTGCTCAAGAAGAGATCAAAGACAGTATCAGAAAGTTTCCCTTGCCTCTGCTTAGAGGAAGAGATAGGTTTGGTGCTGGTGGGGAAAACAGAGCCCAAGGGAGATTAACCCCTTCCTGTAGCTCTGCTGCAAGCTATTCTGTACCCTGGATGCTGCACCCCTTGCAGCGGTTGTTGCACCCCTTGTCCCCTGGGCCCACACGCTTCACCCTGTGTGCTGGAGCAGAGGAGTGGCCACCAGGCATCGCCATGGTCCTGCTGTGACCCTGCCCTCATCCTGACATCCTGGGATCCTGCCCTCATCCTGACGTCCCAGGGCCAGGGACTGCCGGCAGCGCTGCTGAACGGTTGCCTGAATCAGTTGGGCTGAACTCTGCAGGAGCAGGGTCCGGCCAGCACCGAGCGAGGGGGGCTGGAAGGGCCGGGAGCGGGGCTGGAGGGCAGCGGGGATGCTGGCGGGGTGACAGGGGTCTCGTCTCCGCAGGTGCGTGGAGGCCCTGGTGGTGTACTGCCGGTCGGGGATGGAGGAGGAACCCTATGTGACCATCACCCGTAAGCGGCGGCTGCGGAAAGGCTACGAGGTGGAGATGGAGCAGGAGGTGGGCCACTCGGTGCGCCGGCTGGCCACACACCGCAACGCCTTCAAGCGCATGGCGGTCATCCAGGCTTTCCTGGGCTCCACCCCGCAGCTTACCCTCCAGCTCTACATCAGCGTCTTGGAGAAGTATGTCCCTGTCACCCGAGGTAAGGGTGCCTGGCACAGGGCTCCCCAGGGCCGTGCAGGCGGGACCCTACGGGGGCACGGCGGCAGCTCCTTAACTGTGTGTGCCGGTGTGGCAGCGGAACAAAGCTCTGGGGGGCATTGCTGGGGGCATGGCTGATGAAGGACTGGACTCCCCCAAACATGGAGCACAAGCTGTGGAATTTGGGCGCTTGTCCATCCACTGGTTTGCTTTTCTGATGCTCAGCTCCCTGCTTTGCAGCTTGCAGTGAAGCTGGGGAGAATGGGAAGAGCTGGCTGTGACCAGGCTCTGCTCCCAGCCCTGGTCCTTGCAGGTGTCTGCCCACTGAGCCGTGCCATCCACCCTGTGCCCTGTCCCATAAAGATGTCATGTCCCTGCCGCAGGTGGTCCAGTCTGCATTAGTTACTGTTTTTTTTCTGGCTAGCTCCAGGCTCTGGCTTCCCCACGGTCCCTCTGTCAGATCTATTTCTGTGCCTTTCCCAACAGCCAAAGCTCCCACTCCCAGGCTCCCTTGCCTGCTCCCAGGATGTTTATGTGCTTGGGGGCTGGATGTGCCAGAGCAAACTTTTAACTCCTGCTGCAGCATGTTACCGAGCCAGGCATGCAGGAGGCTCTTGCACCGTTCCAATTGCAGCACTGTGTGAAGGAGCTGCCCTCACCGACCCACTCTCCCGGCCACGCTGGGAGCCCAGACCTTGCCCTCTGTGCCCACGGCAGGCGCACGGGAAGGGGAACATGGGAGATGCCCCACAGAAACCCTCTCCATGGCCACAGCCCCCTGTGAGGATGTTTTGGGGAGGTGGAGCAGCAGAGGGAGGATGAGCCTCAGCGCTCCTCCAGCAGCAGGTGTGGGAAGTGAATCCCGCTTGATGCATTTTGGATGATTCCATCGCAGCTCGAGTGTCTCAGCTCAGCTCTGCAGCTCGCAGCCACCACCACTGGCATGGCATGACTGGGAGCAGCCGCAAGCTTCCCTTTTTCTCTTGGGGTTTTCCTGGCTGCGCTGGATATGAGCATGAGTTCCCTAGAAATGACCTTGGATTTGAAGCCCCTGGATGAGGCAGGCTCTTGATATGGTCGTGGGGTGAATGGTCAGCTACAGAGGTGCAGCTCTTGGCCCTGGTGAGGGCAGAGGGATGCTCACAGCAGACTGTGCCCCACTCACCCTTGAGCAGTATTTCTTGCACAGGGCAGGGGGGTGGTGCCTAGTTCAAGCACAGGAATGTCCCCAGTTTGGCAAAGGCTTCTGGCTTATTGGTGTGGGGAGAAAATCTGGGAGCAGGGCCTCCTGCTGCCTGCAGCTCCCCCCACAGCCACCTCAAAATGGGGTCTGTTGTCACCAGCCACAAGCTGTCCCAGCAGCGCTCGCACTGAGCCTCCTGCTGCACACACCAGTGCTTGGCACCCTCCACTTCACACCCAGGATTGGTGCCTCGTGCTTTGCACCCAGGGCAGCAGAGCGGCTGGACACACAGCCCGGTCCCCGATGCTGCCTGACTCCCCTTGCCCTCTCTTTCTGCAGCCATCCTCATGGGCATCTGCCTGGTGTCGGTCACCTACGGAGCGCTTGTCTGCAACATCCTGGCCATCCAGGTCAAGTATGATGACTACAAGGTCCAGCTGCGGCCACTGGCCTTCCTTTGCATTGTGGTGTGGCGCAGCCTGGAGATCTCCACCCGCGTGGCTGTTCTCGTGCTCTTCAGCACCGTCTTCAAGCACTGGATCATCCCCATCGCTCTGGCCAACCTGCTGGTGGTCTTCTTCTTGCCCTGGGTGCAGTTCTGGCGAAGCGGCACCCGCCTGCCTGACAACATCGAGAAGAACTTCAGCCGTGTGGGCACGGTGGTCGTGCTTTGCGCCTTCACCCTCCTCTACGCCAGCATCAACATGTTCTGCTGGTCGGCCGTGCAGCTCAAGCTGGCCGACCGGGACCTCATTGACAAGTCGCAGAACTGGGGCCGCCTGGCCACGTACTACATGGTCCGGCTGGCAGAGAACACAGCACTCGTCGTCCTCTGGTACTTCTTCAAGACAGATGTCTATGAGAACATCTGCACACCACTGCTGGTGGTGCAGCTGCTCCTCGGCTACTGCCTGGGAATCTACTTCATGCTCCTTTTCTTCCAGTACCTCCACCCCTGCCGCCAGCTATTCCGGCACAATGTTGCCGACTTCCTGCACTGTGTCTGCTGCCGCCGGCAGCTGCCGGGGACCCCTCTGCGCCTCCAGGCACCCTGTGAGCCCGGCGTGAGGCACAGCATCGTCTGAGGCTTGGTCAGCGCCCGGCTTCTCCAGCTGGCTATGGACAGGGGACAGACAGCCCTGGGCTGCGCTGGCAGCCAGAGGGGACCTGTGGCACAAGCCACGCCAGAGGCAAGCACTGCCTGGCCCTGCAGTGGCAGAGGGTCCCAGTGTGGCCCTGCAGTGGCAGGGGGACAGGAGCATGCCTGCCTGCCTGGGACTATGCACATGGACACAACGGGCTTATGGGGTGCGGAAACTGCCTGCTGCTGCAAGCCAGCTGCCATGCGATGCACATCCCCTGGGGTGCCCCGACCCCCCCAGCCTGCCCGCTATGGTACATACAGGGACCTTGGGGCCACGGGTGCCAGTGGGACTGTTTTAAGCAGTAAAAAAAACTTTGCTGTGGCTGTGAATCCAGGTGCTGGTGGGTGGCTGGTGACTCACGTGGAGGGTGGGGACTGTCCTGCCGGGGCTGGCATCTGCACACACCCGTTGCCCCCGTAGCCCTCGTCTTCATGGGCACCAAGCCGGGGCTGCCCCAGTGGCAAATGGGGATGGTGGGGATTCCCCATGATGGAGCTGATGAGGTACGGGAGCATGGCGGAAGGGGGGCCAGCCTTATCCTGTGCCTCCGTCAGCGCGGCCATGGCTGCAGGCCAGGAGCAACCCAGCATACCAGCAAGGAGCAATCCTGCCCAACCTGTTCCTCCAGGCTGGAGGCCCCAGTGCTGGCTGCTGTTCTCAGCAGGAGCGCCAGGCACGGCAGAGCTTGGGCCCCTGCAGCAGAGGGGAGGCAGGAGACGAAGGACAGCTGGCGTGCTGGCAAGGATGCTGATGGGACCCAGGCGTCCTGCCCCCAAACCAGGAGTGTGACCCTCCCCCCAGCACCCATCTGTGGGGTCAGCTTAGTTTGAAGGGTGCTTGGCGTCGGGCTGAGGGCGCTCAGCACCCTCGGGGGGCCAGTGGTGGTGCTGCACCACTGGTGCTCAGTCTCAATTCACCTGCTTTGGAGTGGGTCCCTGGGCCGGATCCTGACCCCAGCATGGTGCCTTGCTCCCAGGATGCTTCTCCTCCTTTGGTGGTTTTCTTGTAAAACAGAAGCAGCAAAGGCTGGCGTGGGAGGCCAGGCAAGGGCACAATTGCTGAGCTGGGAGCAGGACAGACTCTCCGCTACTTCCTCCCACCAGGAGATTCCTACCTGAAAAAAAGCCCGGGTTTGTCCCCAGATACTGCAAAGAACCGGGCAGAGCAGCCTGATGCCCTGCAGTGCCCAGCCGGGGGGCCACGGGGGCCACCTCAGTGGGAGGCCTTGCCCAGCCGGCACGAAGGGCTGGTTTTGGGGTGCCCGGTAGGGTCAGCCCTGCCTTCCTGGAAGGTGGCCTTTGGAACTACTTGGCATTTCCTCAAAGGCTTCTCAGGGGAAAGTCCCTGCGGTGCTGTTCCCGCCACCGGGGCTGCCGCCTCCATAAAACGGCGGGCAGGCGGCGGCCGCCAGGACATCGCACCATGGGCAACTGGCTGGTCAACCACTGGTTCTCGGCTGCTGTCCTCGTGAGTGTGTGGGGCTGGGGGCTCATCTGCCAGGGCGGGGGGCTAGGGCGATGGGGGGGGTTATGCGGGGCACAGTCTGGATACAGCACCGGGGGCCTTGCTGGGAAAACGGGGGCTGATGGGCTGTCCTGAGGGTGGGCTGCTGGGAGGGACAAGCATCCCCTCTGCTCAGCCAGCCTGCAAAGCCCCGGTGGCCAGGGGAGGGATGGGGTTCAGAAAACTTGTGTTGAGGAAAACAGGACTCAAAGGAAAGGGGGGGTCCCACTGCAGAACTTAAAAATGACGCTGCTTTGCCCAGCTGCTTTGCCTGGGCACTTCCCGTGTGAGAGCAGGAGGGTCCCATGAGAGCCCACACCGGGGTGAGGAGCCTGGACCGTAGGGATGATCTGCTGCTGATTGCCCGGCCAGCACCGTGCCAGCTGCTCGGTGCTGCATGAGGAGCTGCAAATGCGTGGGAAAATGGGGGTGTTCAGAAAGTGGGGTTATTTTCACTTTTAAATGACTTTTTTCAAAAAAAACCAAAACAAATGCAAGGCAGAGTTGGTTTGGGAGCTCTTCAAAAAATCAGTGGCTGAGAGACCAGTGTGGGCTGCAGCAGGGTTAGGCAGGGGACAGCAGCGTGGCGGGGCTGGGTGAGCCAGCGCCCTGCGAAACTTCCCCCTCCCAGAGCCTTCTCCACAAAGCCCTGCTCAGCCCCGACCATCCTCTGGATCTGCCCTCCCGCCGTGCAGGCGCTGCCTGCTCCTGGCCTTTCCTCCTTCCTTGTGTGTGGGTGATGCACAGGGCCGTGGGGGACAAGAGAGTTATTTTTCAAGACTCTCACACTTTTCCCCAGCCTTGGACCCGTGTCCTGGCCCATTGTGTGCTGCCGCAGGTCATGAGGAAGCAGCAGGGGATGTGCTGTCCTGACACCCTCTGGCTGTAACCACAACCAAGTGCTGTGGGGTGAAAGGGGTCCCGGGCTGGGGTCCCTCATGGGGCCATGGATTTCCCCTGCAGGCAGCCTGGCTGGGCATCAACATCTTCCTCTTCACATACTACTTTCTGTTCTTTGACCGGGACGAGCGGTATTTCTACACCAGGGCCATCCTCGGGGTAAGATGTTTCCCTGCAGCACCCTGCCTGCCTGGGCATGCATGTCCCTTGGGGCCTTCCTGCGGTGGGGTGGGGGCTGTAGCACCCCATGCCCCTTCCTTGCCCTGTCCTCTTCCAGCCCTGCATCACTCTGTCCCACTTCCCAGCCTTGCAGTGCTCCATGATGGTCCCTATCTTGGTCCCTGTCTTGTTCCAGCCCAGCATCACCCCCTCACAGTTCCCAGCCCAGTCCAGCATCACTCCCTCCCAACCCCCAGCCGAGAATCGCTCCCTCCCGGTCCCCAGCCCAGCATCACTCACTCCCAGCTTGGGTCCACCCTGTCCCAGTCCCAGCACAGCACCATGCTGGGCAGAGCTGTGGGGGCCAGCATGGGGGCAGGCGGACGTACCCCACCTGCAGTGCGGGACAGCAGCGCTCACCCCCGGTCCTCTCCCCAGTCCGCTTTGGCATGGGCACGAGCATCAGCCAAGTGCCTCAACTTCAACAGCATGCTGATCCTGCTGCCCGTCTGCCGCAACCTCCTCTCCTTCCTCCGCGGGACCTGCTCGGTGAGTGCCCCGCCACAGCACGGCCAGTGTGGCTGTCCCCATCCCTGTCCCCATCCCTGTCCTGATGCCACCGCCTCTCCCTGCAGTGCTGCAGGCGAACTCTGCGGAAACAGCTGGACCACAACCTCACCTTCCACAAGCTGGTGGCGTACACGCTGGCCCTGCTCACAGGTATTGCCCCGTGCTGGGCTGGGGCATGGTGGGGACTGGGAGGTGGCCATGAAGGTGACTGCCTGTCCCCTATCCAGCCGTGCACACCATCGCCCACCTCTTCAACCTGGAGCGCTACAACCACAGCCAGCAAGCCACCGATGGCAGCCTCCCCGCTGTCCTCTCCAAGATGCACCTGCAGGGCAGCAAGTGGCTGAACCCCATCCACTCCAACCAGACGGTGAGGGCAGCCTTGGTGTCCAGCCCCCTGCCACCACCTGTCCCCTGCCTCCCTAACCTCTCCTGCTGCCCCTGCAGACTGTTGAGTATGTGGCCTTCACCACCATCCCGGGACTGACAGGTGTCATCATCACGCTGGCGCTCATCCTCATGGTCACGTCCTCCACTGAGTTTATCCGCAGGAACTATTTTGAGGTCTTCTGGTACACACACCATCTCTTCCTCATCTACTTTGCTGGCCTTGTCATCCATGGCATTGCGTAAGGCTCCTCACTGCTCCCTGAAGGCAGGACAGCAAGGGGCAGCGGCCGCGTACGCCCGGTGGGGCAGCGGTGCAGCCCTGGAGAGGGTCCAGCGGGGCCGTGGGCTCCTCATTCCCAGGGCCGGCTAGCCCAGCTGGCCCCACACAGTGTGGCTCAGCCCCATCCAGGGGGCAGGACCCGGCCCCCAGGCTCATCCCTCACTCCCCTGCAGCGGGCTGGTGCGCGGGCAGACAGAGGAGAGCATGGAGGAGGTGCACCCCCATCGGTGTGCCCGCTGCCTCACGCACAAGGCCGAGAACTGCAGCCACAGCTGCTGGAAAGACCCCGAGTTTGGCAGCATCCCCACCGAGGTAAGGCAGCAGCGGGACGGCTGCGGGGGGAGAAGCCCTTCCTCTGCCCTTGGCATGCTCTGGCCTTGGCCCTCCCCAACCCTTTGCTCTCCTCCATCCCCACAGTCCTGGAAGTGGGTTCTGGCCCCCATTGTCCTCTACGTATTCGAGCGGATCCTCCGGGTCTGGCGCGCACGGCAGAAGGTGGTTGTCACCAAGGTGGGTGGTGCAGGAGCCTGTGCCTGCTGCCAGCTGCTTCCCGCACTGCCGCTGGTGCTGCAGCTCCCTGCCGGGGTGGTAGGCAGGGGCCACTGCCAAAGCCCCTTGCCCAGGGACAGGAGCCAGGTGGGGTGCTGAGCCCCATCCCTGCCCCGCAGGTGGTCATGCACCCTGCCCGTGTGCTGGAGCTGCAGATGCAGAAGAAGGGCTTTCGCATGGAAGTGGGGCAGTACGTCTTCATCAACTGCCCTGCCATCTCCATGCTGGAGTGGCACCCCTTCACCCTCACCTCGGCACCTGAGGAGGACTTCTTCTCTGTCCATATCCGGGTGGCTGGGGACTGGACAGAGCGTCTCGTCCACACCTTCCAGCAGCAGAAGTCAGAGATGCCCAGGTAGGCTGGGGAGCACCAGAACAGACCATCCCAGGGGGCTGGGGAGGCTGTACCTCTTACCCAGGCCCTCTCTCGGCCAGGATCGAGGTGGATGGCCCCTTCGGCACAGCCAGTGAAGACGTGTTCCAGTATGAGGTGGCCATGCTGGTGGGAGCAGGCATTGGAGTCACACCCTTTGCCTCCATCCTGAAGTCCATCTGGTACAAGTTCCAGCAGGCTGACCAGACCCTCAAGACCAAGAAGGTATGGGGTGTCCCATGGGACCAGCCGTGGGTTCCTCCACGTTGGGCTTCCCAGTTCTCGATGTTGCATCCTTCCACGCCTCCTGCTCTGCTCCAGCTTGGGCAACCCCTCTATCCCTGCTTCCCAGATATATTTCTACTGGCTCTGCCGGGACACGGGAGCCTTTGCCTGGTTCAATGACCTGCTTGCCTCACTGGAGCAGAAGATGGCGGAGTCGGGCAAGGCAGACTTTCTCACCTACCGTCTCTTCCTCACCGGCTGGGACACCAGCATTGTGAGTCAACCATGGGCAGGCATGACTACGAGGGGGGACACGGGGTGGCCAGCTCAGGCAGGAGAGGCAGGGCGAGCATGTCAACAGCTTGCAGGCAGAAGGTCCAGGAGTGGCGTTTGGTGGGCATCAGCGAGGGATGCTCCTCTGTGGTGAGGGACTGGAGGTGGGCTCATGGATGGTGGCCAGGATCCTCACCGTCCCTGCTCTGCCCAGGCCAACAACGTGGCGCTCCGCTTTGACACTGCTACAGACACAGTGACGGGCCTCAGGCATAAAACCATCTTTGGGCGGCCCATGTGGAACAGCGAGTTCGCAGCGGTGGCTGCAGCCCACCCCAGGTGAGAGCTGGGCAGGGGGTTCAGGGTGCCGGAGCTGGGAGGCACCCTCTCCTCCCTGGCGTGCAGTGCTGGCTTTGGGAGGGGAGCATTTATCCCCTGCAGGTTGCAGGGACCCCAAAAAGCTCTTAAATCACTTTTCCCTGAGCCGCCTGCCCAGTGCTGATGCCCCTTGTGCCGTGTACAGGTCGGTGGTCGGCGTGTTCCTCTGCGGGCCAGGGGCCTTGGCAAAGAGCCTGCAGAAGTCTTGCCACCAACACTCCAGCCTGGACCCCAGGAAGGTCAAATTCTACTTCAACAAGGAGAACTTTTAAGTGGCAGCCAGGCTGGGACCCCAGCAGGCCGGGGACCCTGCCAGTCTCACCTCCATGCTGGAGCATGGCCCGGGGTAAGCATCTGCTGAAGAGCGCGTACACCAAAGCTGTGCAAAACACGGCAAGGCGCTCCTTCCCCCTGCGAAGCTCCACGTTCAAAGATGCTGCTGCCTTGACCTGGGCTACAAGGGGTCCTTGTGGGGAGAGCGGGCTTGCAGCACCACACGGCCCTCTGTCGAGAAACCGGAGACACATGCTGCCATGATGCTGCTGGTGCAGCAGGAGCACCCAGCGGGCTGGGCACAAGCATGGGACAAGGATGGGGACGGGACACGGGCAAGCCGAGCAGGCACTGGGAGCCAGATGTGCCCCTCCAGGTTTAAACTGTCCTTTGCATAAAAGGGTAACTTAAACTTGCTTTCCCTTATAATAAAAGCCTCCGTGCAGCTACGAAGGAAGCCCACTCTTTGCCCCCTTGTAGGGCTGCAGTAACAAAGCTGGTTCATAGCAAACCTGCTGGGGTGCAGGGTAAGGCACTTCCCCTCCACAGGGGCTAGCTGCCACCCCGGAGCCAGCCTGCACCACCCGTCAGGCACACACCAGCGCAGTCTGGCTTCAAATGCAGCTCGTGTAAAGGCAACAAATTCTCCTCAAGTATATGCAGAGAAGAGGGGAAAACCACCTTCCCCACCCAGGCTGGCACGGTAAGTGATACAGCAATGTGATACGGAGCCCTTCCTGCCCAGCTAGTGGGGACAGAAAGCCGAGCTCCCCATTCTGCCCTTCCCTTACACCCCTGTGAACAGCACAGCACCTAAGAAATCCCATCAGTAGTTCTTGCCCTGCTGCTAGGGAGAAGGGAGGAAGGCAAGTGGTCTGGACTTAGGCTAGCCTGGAGCCGGGCCAGACTGCTCCCACAACCCAGCAGTCCCACTCTGGCCTCCATGAAAGACCAACAAGGCAGCCAGAGACACAGCTTTACTCAAACCCTCCTCCCACTTTATTTCAAACATCATAAAATATACACACAGAAAAAAAGATGAACGGAAGGGGAAAATGTTAGGGTGTGAGGAGAAACCTCTCCCAAAACACAGCATCAGCGCAGACAGCAACGGGAAGTAGCTGCCGTAGAGCGTTGCCTCTGTCCAGGCAGACAGCATCTCCACCACATGCCTGCCAGGGCTGCAAGGAGGAAGGGGAGGACAGTGAGCCCCGGCACAAGCAGGAAAAACAGGACAGAGCCCCATCCTGAGCAGCTCTCTGATTTACTGAAGGGGACAGGCACAGGCTGAGGCCTGGCTAAGGACATCACCTGTCAGGGTGCCCCTGTAGACTTCTGGATTTGCTCCTTTAGAATAAGGATGCTCTGCCGCTGCTCCGGCGGCAGCATGGCGATCTGGTCTGCTGTCAGCTGCAGAACCTGCATGATCAGGGCTGCCTGTGGGGAAAGGGGGGAATGAGAGCCATGCCTGCCAGAGCAGCCACAGGTTACTGGAGCCAGGAAGGGGCTGTCCCTGCCACAGTCAGGTGCATAGGAAGTGCTGCTCCTGCTCTCATCTGCTGCTTTTCATCCTCTTACCTTCTCGTGATCCTGGGGAGTAACCTGGCTCTGTCCGGGGCTAAAGCCTCCAGGCTGACCAGCTCCTTGGACCCCTGCCCCAGGAATGCCTCCTCCCTGCAAGCCTGCCCCTGCCATGTTAGGAACCTGTGGGCGCAAGAGAGAGGGTAAGGACCAAGGGGTCTCTGGGCTCAGCCATGCAGATACAGGAACACAAAGCATGATCAGATGAATGCCCTCACAGACAGCCTGACAATGCCCAAGCATGACGAGAGACAGGCTACCGTGCATTTTATGTGCTCTCCTGTCCCTCCAACTCCCGCACTCCTCCCTGCACCTACATCAGGAAGAGGTGGAGAGAGGCCTGATCCTTGTCCTGTCCCCAGCAGACAGGCAGTGCCTGGGGAGATGGGACAGATGCCCTGACCCCTCAGAAAGCCACTGACCTAGGCTTTGTGCTTCCTGGAGGTGCTGCTCTGCAGGATGCCCTCCCCTCGCTAGCTGCTGCAGGACACGTTCACGCTCCCCACCCATCCCTAACCTACAGGACATCGTCGGCGCCCACCAGCTGAGCAGAGGTGTTGTGTGTACCTGGCGGGGCCCCTGCGGGCCACTGGCTCCCATGTTAAGTGGCCCAGGACCCTGTATCCCACCAGGCATGGGGCCACGTGGGTTGGGACCTGGCCCTCGAGGCTCCAGGCCCCGTGGCTCCATGACCCTGGCCTCCATGGCCCTGGCTTCCAGCACTCGCGGCTCCAGGACCCGTGGCTCCAGGCCTCGTGCCTCCAGGGCTCGCGCTTCCATCACCCGGGGTTCCAACCCTCGTGGCTCCAATCCTCGTGGCTCCAGCCCTCGGGGATCTCTTCCGACTGCAGAGGAAAGACACGGCAAGCTGTTGAAAGGAGCAGTGCCACAGGGAGCATGGGAGCGAGCCTGCTGCCTCCTTTGTCTGGGGGCGAGCAAATGCCCGAAAGGTGCAGGGCTGGGGGCAGAGGGGACATGCCTGGAGGAAGTCCCTTGCCCTGTGGAACTGTCGTTCCTTGCCCTGGAGTCAGTCGTTTCACTGCCCAAACTCCCTTCCTACGTCTCGTGTCAGGGCAGTGGGCTCCACTCTGACTTCTTGTCTGTACGCTTTAAGCCACCCATTATTTCATGCCCCCTCTCTCACCTCGAGCATCCATCAAGGGCCCCCGTGGCTCTCCCATCAGTGGTCGGGGTTCTCCCATGGGTCCCCCCCTCATCTCATGGGGGGGGCCACGGCTGTCATGACCAGGCATATGGTGCATAGGGGCTCCCTGGTGGGGCGGCCCAAGGTAACCTCTGAGGCAGAGAGACGAGGAGAGCAAAGCAGGAGGAGAAGAAAAAGCGAGAGAGTGTGAATCAGACGCTGGCTTGGCACGGTCTGGGCAGAGCGCTGGGATTGCCCCCGAAGCCGGCCACAGGGGAGGAGGGCGAGGCTGGCACAGGGACAGGTGCTGTCGGCCCCATGCCACAGGGCTGCTGCCATCACCCTGGGGATGCCCCGTCCACGCAGAAACGGGCCAGCCCCCATGGTCGGCAGAACAGAGGCCTCCGACCAGGCAGCAGTGACTCCCGAAAGGCTGGGAGTCACTCCC
The DNA here is from genome assembly GCF_023634155.1 of Falco peregrinus. Taxonomy (NCBI): domain Eukaryota; kingdom Metazoa; phylum Chordata; class Aves; order Falconiformes; family Falconidae; genus Falco; species Falco peregrinus. Next base: position 17,266,737 of record NC_073733.1, read on the forward strand.
CTGTCCTCAGTGAGAGGTCACCCTTGGGCAGGGGACAGTGCCAAGGGCTCCTCTCCTTCCCTCTCCCCTCACCTGGGCTCCACTTCTCCAGTGACTGAGAGCAGGGTCCCTCCGCGAGGGTCATTCGGGGCATCTCCCAAAAGGCCTCGGGGCGGCGGGCCACTAGCAGGTAGAGGTCCACGCTGCATAGGGGCCCTCGGGTCTGGCATGGGCACTGCCAGGGAGACACACAAGAGCTCGTGAGGATCTGCATGACCAGTGCTGTGCTGAGACTGTCCCCCAGCGCTCTTGGGGCTGGGGTGTGGGGCAGCCTTGCTGCTCACCGGCGCGCAGGCAGGTGAGCCGTGCTGACCGCCGGGGCGCAGCCCCTCACACAAGGCCAGAGTGCACCAAAACCCCTTCCCTAGCTGCCGATTTAATCGCTCTCTTTCCCTCTGGCTCTATCTCAGGCTCCTTATGGCACCAGGTGGTCAAACCAAGCGTGGGTGCCCCCATGGCAATCCCTACAAGCATGGGCATCAACACCCCGCTGACATGGGGCCAGGAGCAAAGCAAGACCTGGAAGGCTCCTGGTAACGAGGTGTCAAAGGGGGCTGGATCCTAGGCAAAGGCCCTCTCCAAGCAGGCTCTCCTTTTCCACTGGTGGCTCTCTGTGCACGGCTCTAGCTTGTTCTCTCCTCCAGCACTGGAGGAAATCCTGCCTCCTCCTCCTCTTTACCCTGCCAGGCTACAGAGTGATATGCCAGTCCCTGGCCCCGAGGGCAGCGGGGTGAAAGCTACTCTGCACACTCCACAACGAGCTCCACGGGAGGAGGCAGCTGGCGGGTGCCGGGATACCTTGAACGCGTTCGATAGACGCAGGCCTGGCAGGTCCCACGGGCGAGAGCTGCAGGTTCCCTGGGCAAGCAGCAGGAAAAGAGGGAGAAGAGCAGACACGTAAATAGTGTATGCACACATGCACTCAGCTTTGGGGACAATGCTGCCTGCAGGATCACCTCCACTCCCTGAAGTCCCCCGGAAGACCTAGGGAGAAGATGCTGGATGCTGCAGGTCTGGCTTTACCAACCTCTTCCATTAACGCCACCTCTGCCACCACAGGCGTGACAGACAGCTTGGCACAGCCCTTCCCTCACTCACTACGTGAATGTGCAGGGCGGGAGGACGTCCTGCTGAGAGAACTGGCATTCTGTGGGGCTGTGCTGTGCCCCGCAACATGCAGCCAGCCAGCTTCTGCCTCTGCCCGCAGCTTCCCGCGGCACTCCCCAGAGCCAGCTGTCTGCTCTCCAAAACCTTCTGGGTGCCAAGAACTACGAGGCTGCTGTCAGGAAGACGGTGCCCACCCCAAAGAAAATGCAAGTCAGCTGCCCCTAAGTACCTAAGACAAGAGGATCTCAGAACAAGTTTGTCACATCCCTGAAACAAGGCCTACGATACGAGCGAAGGCAATAGGGGTGGCTGCCTGTGTGCCTTATTACTGGAAGAACAGGAACGCCTTGGTTGTGGCTTGACACAGTGGCCACGCAACATGTGAACCGTAAAGAATACGGCTCTGGGGCTGGGCCGTACAGACCGTGCCTGCGGAGGGAAAGCCAAGCCATCACTCACCAGGAAATTCCCTGCCAAGCCTCGCACTCACTGTCGCAAGCGAAAGCGAAGGCCCGGCTCCCTCTGCCGGGCACGGCGCGGGGAGTGCTGGCACATGCGGGCAGACGCAATGGCAGCACAAGCTGCTTCGCAGCACCCAGACAGCAAAGGAACAGGACAGGGACCAGAGAAGAGCAAGGTCGGCCTGCCCACACAAGCAAAGGGACAGACACAGGCTCACAGAGAGATGGGAATCACAGGCACGTCCTGCTCAGTGGGGCTCTGCAGGGACTGGCAGCTCTCCCAGCTTCCAGGGCACGTCTGCACAACGTGGCACAGAACAAACTGGGAGCAAACTGGTGCATGGGCTGGGGCCCTGGAAGCAGGAGAGCTGCTACCACAGCCTTGCGCCTAAGCGAACAAACCTGGGTGCAGCTCAGCGCTGTGGGAGCTGCCCCGGAACCAGGGACAGCAAGGCTGCAGGTAACTGGCAGGGGCTCTTGGCACAGCACTGCTCAGCACCCGTGGCCCAGGCCCCCACCAGAGCAATGCTCACATGACGCACAGCACTCATTCACGTCTGTTTTACCTTGTCCACGCTCCAAGGGGACTGGCCCTCCACCCGGCATCCCAACCTGCGGCTGCAGCCCACCTGAGAGGGACAGGCAGAGATCAGATCCCTCCTTGGCCATCCCCGCATCACTAACAGATTCCTCTGGCCCCAACTACCTCCCCTGCGCCCAGCTCCTTGGGGAGCATCCAGCAGTTTATTTTCTTGGTGTTGGCCCCCCACAGAGACAAGCCAACTTTCTGGACCACTGCTGGCAGTAGCCACAACCATGATGTATGGTATGGGCTACATGTGCTCTCACAGGGCCAAGCCCTCCAGTTAGGGGGAAGGTAGAGGGGCGCTGTCTGCAGGACCCGTGCGCCCCAGGCCCCGCTCAGCCAAAACCCATGCACTCACCTCCTGGAGCCATGGGGCCAGGGCCTGGGCCCTGCACAGGGGCTGCCATCTGTCCTGGGGCCGGCACTCCTCCCTGCATGGGCGGCTGCATCAGAGGCGGAGCGCCATTTACGTGCATCCCACCCTACCCAGGAGAGAAAACTGAGTCAGGGAAGCCCCTTCACCCAGGCATGCACATCCAAGCTGGGAGAGCTGGATCTGGCAATGCCCATCTCTCCCACACACAGCACATGCATCGTGTAGACTCTTACTATGGGCTGTGGCTGGGACGAGGGTGTATTCTGTGGGTTCAGCTGGGCGTTAGGCCCTGGCCCAGGCCCTGGTCCTGGTCCCGGCCCCGGCCCCGGCACTGGCTGTTGGTTGCCTGGGATGAGAGGAGGAACACTGGTCTGGCGATGCAGGATTTTCTAGGGGCAGAAAAAGGAGAAGAGAGTTATCTTCCACCCCTCCTCCACAACAGGCTGCACCAATATCCTACTGACCACAAACAAGGCAGCAAGGGACAAACCAGTGCAATCTCCGGGTCGACAATCCTCATGACCACCTGAGCCTGTAGCAGGGCATAAGCCAGCTGGGGGTTCTGGAGCAGCATGTTCCTGGCTTCCTGGGGGCTGTTCTGGACACACAACTGAGAAGACACACGCAGATCAGAGCTCTGGCAAGGTGCGACAGGGGCTGCAAGGGCATGGGCAGCAGTGGTAGAAGCTGTGCTCATGCGGAGAGTGCAGCTCTCCGCTTCACTCACCTTCATCTGCTTCATCAGCTCAAACATCTGCTCGGGTGGCAGGCTGGCTACTGCCCGGCTGATGGACTCGGGGGCATCTTCAGGATTGACCGGGTCACCGTAGGGTGACTCTATGATGGGTGCACCTGTGCCCAAGCCTGCAACAAAGTTTGCAACCTTGTACAGCAACACAAACTGGCTGTTTTTAATGGGCTCATCAGAATGGAAGCACCACGCCATTATGGGGAAAAGGAGGCAGTGAAAACAGGAAGATCATCTGAGACAGAAAACATAGAGCTGAGCCCACACATCCGTCTGCAAAGCTACTTGCTACATAGCTTAGAGCGGGTCAGCTCTGTGAGATCTCCATCTTGCTAGCCTTACAGAAAAGGCATGCTCTGTAACGCTGAGAAGGGCAGGCCCAGCATGGCATCAGTGCGCTCTACATCACAAAATTTAGACTCACTCTTCAGCTCCTCTTTGTTCTTCTCACTGGCCGCGTTGTCGACACGCAGGGCCCTCCCGCTGAACTCTCGCCCATTCAAGTTCCGCATGGCACTGAGGGCCGTCTCCTGGTCTTGGTACTCACAGAAGCCATAGCCCTTCGGCTTTCCCGTCTCCCTGTCATACACCAGCCTGCACAGCGAGGAGAGAACCACCACCGCTGAGGGCAGCACAGGCATCGAGCAGCATGCAGTGCCCACATATCCCCATCGCTCAGAACGGGGCTATTGGGGTACACCACACAGGAGCACTGCGGAGCAGAACGAAGGCACCGGAGTCAGGTCAAAGTGCACAACAGTGGGCCCTAAGCCAAAGCCAAAAGGCCTCCTAGACCCAGGTGTTCCCAAAGTTCTGGCGTCCAGGAAGGCCACCAGCACAAGCACCATCATGCTTCCCATAACGCCACAAAGACAGCTCCTGGGGGCACAGGGCTGGACTGGCTTCTCCTGCTGTTTCCAAGCCCTTGACTGAGAGCTCACTGAAGCCTGATACCAAGCCAGGAAAACACCCCTGCAGAGCCCCGAGGACGGGCGTGCTCTGCGTACAGCCTGGTCGGGACTGCAGGACCCACCTGCCCCGGCTCCAGGCCGCAGCAGGGCAGCAGCCCCCAGCATGGCGCGACGCGGCCGCTTTCGGGCTGCCCTGCTGGGCTGCTGCGTCCGCAGCTCCCGGCGGGCCCCAGCGCCTGCGCCCCCCGCACAGCCGCCGCCTGAGGCAGCCCCTGCCCGCCCCGCGGGGCTCGGGGGAACCGGGGCGGGCAGCCCTCCTCACCTAAAGCTGACCACGGGCCCAACCTCTGAGAAAATGTCCTTCAGCTGCTCCTCTGTAGCTTCGTACGGGATGTTCCCCACTGTAGAAGAGAGACGGTGGCCGCCGGTCAGCACGGAGGCCGAGGGCTCCGCGGATACTGGCCCCGCACGGTGCAGGGGGCTCGGCCGCCCGGCCCGCCCCCCGCCCCGCGGCACCCACCGAAGACGGAGCGCAAGGAACGGTCCACGGCGGGATCCCGCACCGACAACCCCGCCATCCCGCCGCCCAGGCCTGGCCGCCGCTTCCGGTCCCTCGCCCCAAGCAGTCCCCCCCGCTTCCGCTTCCGCCCACGCCCGCGACAGGCACGGCGGCGCGGCACGGCAAGCGCTCCGGAGGGAAACGTGGGGCTGTGCTGCTGCCGCTTCCGCGCCGCGCTCGGTAGGAGCGGGGAGCGGGCCGGGCCACCTGGCCGGGGGGTGCGGGGTCCTTGGGGAGCCCTTCTCCGGGCAGTCCGCCATCAGGGGCTGGCTCTCGGAGCAGCGCCGTGGCCTCAAGGGTGCAGTCCCGGGCACCGGCCCAGAGGCACAGCCCCCCGGGTATCCCGCAGCCGGGCACCCCACTCCCCGGCCACCCCATTCCCTGGGACACCCCACCCCCCACGTATCCCACTACTGGGGTACCCACTCCCCCTATACCTCGAGCACCCCATCCTCTGGGGTACCTCATCGCTGGACATCCCTTTCCGTGGACCACCCCAGTCCGCCCCATCCCAGGGACCTCATCCCCTAGGGCACCCCATCCCAAGGACACCACCCCTAGGGCACGCAATCCCCCAGGGCGCCCCATCCCCGGGCACCCCATGGCAGTGCCAGGGCAGCCAGCCCCCTGCCCCCACGTGCAGCCGGGGCTCCGATGCCCCCAGCATGGCAGTGCCAGGGACTCCTCTGGCCGCAGCTCCCTCCTGTCCCTTGCAAACCTGACACCCAGTGCTCGTGTCTCTGCCAGCCGGTGATGTCCCTCTGTCCTGGGGCTCGGCAGGATGGAGGCCAGGGACACCCCCATCCCTGTCCCTGCACTGGCCACGGAGCCGCGGTTTGCCCAGTGCCTCAGGTGAGCCTGAAAGAGGGAATGGGAGCCCTGTGGCTGCTCCGGCAGGGCTGGCGGGGAGGAGAGCTCAGAGGCCAGCCCCGCACCCAGCGGGGGTCTCTTCCCTGCGATGGGGTGGGCAGCAGGGCTGGGGAGGGTCTGACCATGCCTTAGCCTCGCAGGGAGCAGTTGGAAGAGGAGCAGCTCCTGGACAGGCACTACCAGCTGCAGAAGATGCCAGGGGGCTGTGTGGCCCTGCCTGTGCTGGAGGAGAAGCTCTCCCAGCTGTGGCTGCCCCAGGAGATGCCCTGTGAACTGGTCTGGATCCAGGTTGGGAGAGAGCCCTCGCCCTGAGCCCTGCTGTGGGGTGGTGGGGTCTCAGCCCCATGTGCCACATCCTTCCCCGCAGAACCCCGTCCCCTCCAGGGCAGCCCGCCGGCAGACACCAGCCCAGAAGCTGCGGGATGAGCTGCGGCGACTGCTGGGTGAGAGCTGGTCAGAGGAGCTGGAGCGCGATGTGCCCCACGCCTGGCAGCGACACAAGGACCTGGTCCTGCTGAGTGAGGACAGCTTCAAGGCTGCGGTGTGGGAGAAGCTGGGTAAGGGGCAGCAGGGCCTGCCTGCCCTGATCCTGCCTGAAGAGCTGCCCTGGCCTTTCTTAAAGCTCCCAGGATGGGTGTGTTGCAGGTCCAGTGCTCTGGGAGACGGTCGCCTCGGCTTTGGGTGCCCAGCGGCTGGCCAGGCGAGGACGGGTATTGCCAGACGGGATGCGGTCCCCCCGCGTCACCCTGCTGCTGGGCCAGGATGGCTGGGTGGAGCATGTGGACAACGGGATCAGGTAGGCAGGAGCTGCCTTGCAGGGTGCGGCTGGTACAGGGAAGGGGCTGCCCTCACTGGGTCAGCGGTGTCTCCCAGGTACACCTTTGACGTGACCAAGTGCATGTTCTCACCGGGAAACATCACGGAGAAGCTGCGGGTGGCCTCACTGCCCTGCTCCGGGGAGGTCCTGGTGGATCTCTATGCAGGTAACAGGGACGGTGGAGGGGTTTGGCAGGGCAGGCTTGTGGGGGCAGGCAGGCAGAGAGCAGTCATGCAGGTACTGATGGCATCCAGGTGGATGTGAAACGTCATTTCCAGCCTGCACTGGAAAAACATGCAGACTTAGAGCTCCTACCCCATCTGTGAGCCCTCAGCACTGCTGTCTCTCCTTGTGTCCATGTTGCCTTTGGACACTTAGTATGACCTTGTGCTCAGGCTCTGCAGAACGCTGCTCTGTACCTAGTGCTGCTCATGGGAATCGTTTGGAGCCAGGGGAAATATTTGCCCTCAATGTTATTTCTGAAAAGCTCCCATAGATGTTCTGAGCCTGTGTTTTCATGACAGGCTGGCACTAACTGAAGTGTCCTGTGCTGTGAAAGTAACTGGGGAGATCGAACCAGGCATTTGCATGTCGAGAGAACAGCCGTTTTGTGCTTAGGGAGGTTAATGCTTCCAATTTGTACCACGAGGAAAGGATGTGGCATTCACAAAACTGCTCTGGATTAATTAAAATAAATGGTACTCTGGGCACTTCTGCACAGAGTGGAAGCAGGGCAGGGCAGGTCTTAAGCTAACGGCCAAAGACTGAAGGTAAAATAAGTTCCTCTTTAAACATTTTTCAAGCCAGATTTTGCTTTTGCAGAGGAGGGGGGGATGATTTTCCATTTTCCCAGCATTTGGGTTTGTTCCAGCCCAGAGCAAAGCAGATTCAGAGAGCTGGGATGGCAATCTGCATCCTGGCCTGCTTCTGGGGAGGAGCAGGGACCCCTGGCAGTGCCTGGACCCTGCCTTCAGCCACTGCCACCTCCTGCTTCCAGGCATCGGCTATTTCACGCTGCCATACCTGGTTCACGCAGCGGCTGCCTTTGCCCATGCCTGCGAGTGGAACAGCCATGCTGTGGAGGCCCTTCGGAGGAGCCTGGTGCTGAACGGTGTGCAGGACCGCTGCTGTGTCCACCACGGGGACAATCGGCAGGTGAACGATGCTGCCTGACTTCAGACCCCCCATCCCCATGTGGCATCCCCCTCACCTCCCCTCTTCTTCCAGCTGGAGCTGCGGGATGTAGCAGACCGGGTGAACCTGGGCCTGATTCCCAGCTCGGAGGAAGGCTGGCCAGTGGCCTGCCGCGTCCTGAAGAAGGGCACAGGTGGGATTCTCCACATCCACCACAACGTGGAGACGCTCCCCACAACGGCTCCACTGCAGACCCCAGTCCTGCTGGCTGAGCAGGCATCTCCGGAGGGAAAAGACTGTAATGGAGAGGCATGGCACCCAATGGAGGACAGGGAGAAGGAGACACAGGGGGCCAGGATCAGGCCTGAGTGGCAGAGGTGGGCTGAAGCAACGGCAGCACGGATCCGGGGGCTGCTGGCAGAGCTGCATGGGCAGCCATGGCACACCAGCATCCTGCACATCGAGGCGGTCAAGTCCTATGCGCCCCATGTGCATCACCTTGTGCTGGACCTCGAGTGCCGGCCGACGCTGCCCACCTAGCTGGGCACAGCCCCCAGTGTGGCCCTGGCTCCCACAAAACAGTGGCATTGGATGTGCTCCCACAGGAGACCCCTCCAGGAACCGTATCCCAGCTGAGGATGGAGCAGGCTGTGGCTGAGAGTGCCCTGGATCCTGCCTTGGCTGTGCCTGTCGCCACCCAGGTCTTGGATGTGTGGTGGCCCTTTCAGCCCCATTTTCCCGCAGGAGGGGGCCACAGGGCTGAGGAGACCCCGGGTTCCTGCCAGGCTTCATTTCAGCGAGTCAGGAACAGGCTTGATGCTTGTATTTACCAGTGTGCTTTTTTATTGTACTGGAAACAGGCCTGTTCATTTTGGTTTCTTCTCACCTTTATGCAAAAATAAAGGTGTTTCTTACCTCTCCTGTTGGTGTCCAGTTAAAATGTGAGCACTGGTGCAAGTGTGTGGGGGCCTGGCCTGGGGGGGCCGGGTCCCAGGGTGGTGTGTGGAGGGGCTCGGGGACCAAAGCTTCTGCTGGCATCCCCTGCTCTGGGTTCTGCCTGCGAGCCCCCTTGCCTGAGCATGGTGTGGGTACCCCTGTTGCAGAGAAACCCCTGCCCCAGGAGGGAGCTCCCGCTGGCCTTGGATGTCCTGGGGGGCCACGAGGTTTGGGTTTTCCTCTGTGTAGGTGTCCCATCTCCTCCAGCTCCCCCCGTCCTGTGGCAGGGAACCCCATGGCACAGCCAAAAGTGTGGGCAGAGCTGTGGCCTCACGCTTGTTTTGGGGTGGTCCCTGCTGTCCTGAGTGGCCAGAAACCATGTCCCCACGCATGTGAGCCCTGCGCCTCATCCTGCCACGTGTCGTCATGGCTTCCCTGTTGCCTGTGCTGCTGCGGGCAGAGCACGGGGAGCTCCTCCGGGCCCGTATCTCTGCCACGAAGGACAAGGGCAGAGGCTGGAGCCTTGCAGGGGGGACATGCTCTGCTGCGGCAGCGCTGGGAGGGCACCACGGCCTCGCTCCTCGGGTCCCTGCCCCTCGCCCGCCGCCGTGCTGGGCGCCCGGGGGACCCCGGGAGGACCCCGCAGCAGTTCGGGTGGCTGTAGACTTCATGCCAACGGGTGTGTGTGTGTGCTCTTTGGGAGGAGCCGCATTCCCAGATAGGGCTGCGGGCGGCAGCCGGGGCACAGCGCCCAGCCCCAAGCACCAAGCCGGGCGCTGCCCAGCCGCGCTGGGGACAGAGCAGCGGGGCCGGGGGCTCCGGGCACGGCCGGGGCCGCTTAGCGGGGCGGGTCCCGGGTCCTGGGTCCCGCCTCCCGCCCGGGCCGTCCCGTCGGTGGCGCAGGTGCGGCGCCTTTAAGGAGGCGGCCCCGCCTCCCCGCTACTGCCGGGAGGTGCTGCCGGAGCCGTGGCAGGTACCGGGGTAGGTGCCGTGGTAGGTACTGGGGGTCCCCTTGTGGCGGGTGGGCGCGGGCAGGGGCGCGGGCCGCGGTGTCCCGGGGGCCGCCGGGGCCGCCCAGACGCGGGGCTGCCGGCGTGTTCCTGCCCCGGGGGCCGCGCTGCGAGCGTGGTGCCGGCGGCCCCGGACATCCCCTTCGGCCCGCGGCAGAGGGGAGCCGGGGGTCCGGCCCGTCGGGGCGCGGGGGCCGGTGCGGCTGGGCAGGCAGGTCCCTCCCGCCGGGCTCGGCGGCGACCGCTCCCAGCCGCCACCCGTCCCCCAGCTCGCCGGTGCCGCTGCCCCGGGCAGGGAGCGGGGAGCGAGCGGCGCTGCAGACCCCCCGCGGGGGCTCCGGGAGCGCGGCTCTGTCCCGCTCCGTCGGGGCTGGGGGTGCCGCGGCCGCCCGGGGTCGGGGTCCGGATCCTGCTCCCGCCACCCGGCTGCTCCGCGGGGGGACGAGCCGCGTCCCCGGCCCGGGGCGCGTCTGCGGGCGCAGCGGCCGGCGGCAGCTCCTTCCCCCCGCGGGGACGCTGGGCGTCAGCGCCGGTCCCACGGCGCCGGCTGAGGTCACCGGGCGGCGGGGCTGGCAGGCAGCCCGGCCCGGGGCAGGGCCGCGGGGGCGCTCGGGGCACCGGGTGCCGGGGGAGCCGTGGGGCTGCGCTCAGCGCCTGGCTCGCTCCCAGCACGGACGCGCCCGGCTACTTGTGGCCAGGGCGAACGATGCCGGGCGGAGCGATGTCGGAGGCCGTGGATCTGTCCTTCCTCTCGGACGCGGAGAGGGATCTGATCCTGCAGGTCCTGCAGCGCGACGAGGAGCTCCGCAAAGCAGAGGAGCGGAGGATCAGGTGGGGACGTGGCGGGGGGCGGGCAGGGCGCTGGTTTCCCCGCTTTGCCCTACAAGCGGCTGGAGGGGCCAGGGTGCAGGTGATGGGGTGGGGGCGGCTCAGCCCCAGCCCCAGCCTGGGGGTCCCGCTGCAGCTCTGACGGTGCTGGGGTGTGAGCAGGCGCCTGAAGAACGAGCTGCTGGAGATCCGGCGCAAGGGGGCCAAGCGGGGCAGCCAGCGCTACAGCGAGCGGACCTGTGCCCGCTGCCAGCAGAGCCTGGGCCGCGTCAGCCCCAAGGCCAACACCTGCCGGGGCTGCAACCACTTGGTGTGCCAAGACTGCCGTTCCTACAGCCTCAACAGCTCCTGGCGCTGCAAAGTCTGCACCAAGGAGGCGTGAGTACCCCAGGGGCAAGTGACAGGGACCTTTGGCACACTCCTCCTCTCCCCTTCTTCTTCCCGGTTGCCCTGGCTCGCTATCCCATGGCCAAGCTTTGCTAGCCTAGCTGATGTCCAGTGCAGGGCAGTTGTCTCTGCTGACACTTCCCGTGGCAGGCACCCATGGTTGGGTGATGGAGAGCTGGGTCGTGCCCCACTCTTGGGTCTCCTTTGTGCTGACTCCACTCCTTTTCCCCCCTCACTTGACTCTGGCATCCCCCCCATGCCCTTTGCTCAGCCTGTGTTTCAACCGCACCAGGTTTCCTCCCTCTCAGCCTCCCCGTCCTACAAAACCCTTCCTGCTCCTGTGTTTGCTGCGCACGTAGCTGGGCCAGTGCATCGGCTGTGCCCAGCCAGCTGCTAAACGTGCCCCCCGTGCCCGTGCTGTCCCTGGCTGGTGGCAGCACTGAGGATGGCATTGGGGCACAGGGAGCAGCCCCCACTGCTCCTGACTGCCCCCGCTGCCTCCCTGCTCTGCAGCGAGCTGAAGAAGACGACGGGTGACTGGTTCTATGACCAGAGGGTCAACCGCTTCGCCAACCGGCTGGGCAGTGACATGGTGCGGCTGTCCCTGCGGCACAGGTCGGCAGGTAGGAGTGCTGCAGCTATGCCTTCTCCCGCAGCCCAGCCTTCTGGGATGCTCCAGCTTTCCAAGGTGTGCCTCAGCATGGAGTTGGCTGGGAGCAGCTCCTGCCTCAGGTGCTGGGCTTGGAGCAGTGGTTCTCCTGATGCCTCTCTCTTTCCAGCCAGCAAAAGAGAGACCGTGGGACAAACCCTTCTCCAGAAAGCCCAGCTCAATGAGCCCAAAAGCTCCCCCACAGCCCAGCAGCAAAGCCCCCCGGCACCCCAGAAGGGGCCCAGGTGAGGATCCCTGCCATCTCCCTTGTTCTGGGTGCCAGCCCTCATCTGCTGTAGGGGCGGGACAGATGCTGTCACCCTGCTTAAATCATTGGTGGCGCAGAAGCTCTTTCTCAGCTCAACCTCCTTGCCAAACAGGACATACCTGTGGTTTTATTTGTCTGCAGTTTGTTCCCGGATGCTTCAGACCCTCGGGATGGCAAAAGCGACACAGAATCCATGGAAAACATGAGCCTGGATGGCTACAGACCTAGTCCTGGTGGTGGGGGCAGGTGAGGGGCTCCCTGTGTGGGTTTTCCTTGGCAAGACTGGCCTGGCGAAGGATGAGGACCTTCATCTGAAGTGGTTTTTTTTTTCAGTCTAGTGAGGGGGAGCTGGCTCCTCTGGCTGGGCTGAACCTGTCCTTGGGCAGGCAGCTCCTCTGCTTCCCAGGCTGAGGTGTTCTAGGTAGCTTGTGGGGAGATAGCGCTTCCCGGCCGGCGCTTGCTCTTCCAGCCATGCTTTTGGCCTGCGACAGATGTTTCTGTATCCTCTGCAGAAGTAACTCCTTGGAGAGAGCTGCCCCTCTCAGAGATGGAAAACAGGCGGCTGCACCAGCAGGACCTGCTGCCTCCAGCCTGACCCTCCCTCTCCGCTCCAAAAACGCATTCTCCGACAGACGGGTGCGTGCCGCTGCTCCAGCAGGCTCAGCCCTGTCCTGGGGCGCAGGGCCAGGACCCTGTGGGGTGCCCAGCCTTGCCCTGCTCTGAAGGGATCTCCCCTCCCCAGGGTGCTGCCGTGGGGAGCTGCAGCAGTGCCTTGGTGGACGAGCACGAAACGATATTCAAGAAGAATCCCCGGCGGGTGGTGAGGCCTGCGGGTGAGAGCTGCGTGGTTGTGGGGGGTTTGGATGCTGACGTGGCGGGGGGTGGGTGGCCGCTTCTCCCCGGGCTGCGGTGGGCTTTTGGTGTGGATGGGAGAGGCTGGGGCAGCCCCTTGCTTGAGGGAGCAGCAGGTCTCTGTTAGTCCTGCACAGTGCTGCTGCCTCCTGCCTCACCATCTCTCCTGCAGACTACACCAAGTCGGTGATCGACCTGCGCCCAGAAGATTTTGTGGGGGAAGGCAGCTCTTTGGGGGACCGGAGCAAGTCGGTCCCTGGCCTCAACACAGAGCTGGTGAGACCCTCAGCATGCCGCAGAGCTGGCTGCCTGGCCAGCCGTGCCATGCCACTCCCCATGAAGGTGGCTTGTCTCTCCTTGCAGGAGGAGGAAGAGGAGGATATTGATAATCTGGTGGAGATCCATCGCCAGAGGGTGGCCCGCGGCAGCATGCGCAGTGGCACCTCCTTGGTGAGTCCCTGCAACGTGGTTGTGCTGCAGGAAGAAATGATGGAGAAGGGCAACGCAGACAGGTTGGGTGGGAGGAAGGCAGGGTGGGCAGCTCCACGGGCAAGAGCTTGGGGTGTGGGGGCTTCCTCCCCTTGAAGGGAATCAAAACACAGAGACCCAGCTCTCTTCCAGGGAGTCTGTGTGTAGGTGGAAGGCACTCGGCAGCCATCCCCAGCCACGGAGGGGTGAGAGGGGCAGTGCCGAGGAGGCATGGGGAGTAGCCTTGCTGAGGATGAAGAGGAACCATCAAGTGATGTTGCCTCAGCTCAGCCCTGCTGTGTCTTCCAGAGCACACTGGGGAGCATGGTCAGCATTTACAGCGAGGCTGGTGACTTCGGCAACGTCGCGGTCACCGGGGGAATCTCCTTTTCCCTGAGCTACGAGCAGAAGACACAGACCTTGTTCATTCATGTGAAGGAGTGTCGTCAGCTGGCCTATGGGGACGAGGGCAAGAAGCGCTCCAACCCGTGAGAGCTGGGCGGGGGTGGTGGCTGGTGGTGCTCAGCTGGGTTGTGGGTGCCCACCAGGGATGAGAGCAGTAAGCAGGGGGGTCTTGGCAAGGCAGGAGGTCTGGGGTTGCCCTGGGGGGCTCTGGGGGTGGGCTCTGGCGAGACCTTGGTGAAGTGCTGCTGCTTCTCCCTTCAGGTACGTGAAGACCTACCTCCTGCCTGACAAATCCCGGCAAGGGAAACGCAAGACGACCATCAAACGCAACACCATCAACCCCCTGTACAATGAGCTGCTGAAGGTGAGCGGGGATGGGCTGGAGGGGCAGCTGGGATGGGCACTCTGTGCTGTGGGGCCGGGCAGACAGCCGGCCCTGGGAAAGCTGCTGGAACAAACCAGGGGAGGGATGGGTTCCAAACGCCGAGGTGGGGGCTCTGTAGAGGACTTGTGTCCAGACACTGCACCCTGAAAGCTGGAAAAAAACCCACTCCTGGGCTGGGTTGCTGCTCTGATGTGGCTGCAGTGTCAAGCCCTGGGTGCCGTGGTGGGGTGGAGGCTCAACTGCAGAGGTGCATGTGTGTCACAGGCCATGTTCCTTGCTCCCGTGGCATCTCCCAGAGCTGGGCCCTTTTGCTCACCCTGGACATAGCTTTCATGGAGGAGGCTCCTGGGCCATCGCAGGCAGGCTGCAGTGGTGGGAGGGAGGGCGGCATGGCTGCAGAGGAAGAGCTAAGGCAGTTCTGGGTCCCTGGCAGAAGCACTTGGTGCCGCCCTTCACGGTTCCCTCTGCAGCCACCGTGGGGTGGTGGGACTGGGTGGCTCTGTCCCTGAGCCTGGCAGCGCATCGCTGAGGCCAGGCGCTCTCTGGCAGGAGGGAAGTGGGAACTGCGGTTTTGTTTCCAGGCACCCACAGCCCTGGGTTTGCCAAGGTCTCACACTCTGACCGCCTGAGGCTCAGCGGGCTGGCAGAGCTTCACTTGTGGTGGAGGTGGGGTGGCTGGATGCTCTGAGTCTGGTCCTGGCTCTGAGGACCACTCAGAGCACAGGCTCCTGCACCACTGCCCCAGGACTTTGAGGTTTCAAGCAGGCTTGCAAAGGAAGATGAACGGTCTCCTGCATGCACCCATTGCTCCTCCAAGCTGTCTTCTCTCCTGCTCAAGACCTGTGGCTGATGGTGTCTGTTAAGCCTGTCCCCTGCCCGCCGCTGCCAGCTCACCAGGGGTTTTCCTGTTTCTCTTCCTAGTATGAGATTAACAAGTCCCTCCTGCTTGCGAGGACACTGCAGTTCTCAGTCTGGCACCACGATCGCTTTGGCCGCAACACGTTCCTGGGGGAGGTGGAAGTCCCACTGGACACCTGGAACTTCGAGAACCACCTGGAGGAGTTTCTGCCCCTGCATGGCAAGGTGCTGGCCCTGCTACCCCAGCCCTGCTGCCCGCAGCCACCTTTGCCTGGCCCTGTCCGGAGGGGGTGGCCCTTGGTGGGCAGAGGGGTGCACACACCTTGTCCGAGAACTGCCAAAAGGCTTGTGCCAAATCGAATCTTTGGAGAAGTGAAGACCTCAGAAGTAGACAGCAGTAGTGTCATAGTAAACAAGGGCAGATCTTCTGCCTCAAGCGCAGCTTCCCTCTTCCTCCTTGCTAAGTCCCCTATGTGATACTGCAGAACTTGTCTCTGCCCCATCAGGTATTTTCATTCTGCTTGCTTGGCTGCTCTGAGTGCCGCTCTTCATGGCGCTCTGCTCCAGCTGGGAGGAATTGGAGCCAACTTCAGGGAAACAAATGGGGGAAATTGGCTGGGACATCCTGCTGCAGGCTGGAAAGCCAGGCAGCAAGGATCTTTCTGCTGCTGCCCTTAGGTCTGGTTCTGTAGGCTAACTCGTACTGTGGGCTCAGCCCTTGGTGTTGCTGGGGCTCACACAGCTTGTGGAAACCCCTAAACAGGGTTTTGTGAGGGAGGTGGCTGAGCCAAAGTAGGATCCCAAAGGAGCTGGTCTGAGTTCTGACCTGGTGATGCTGGGGAGGGTCTGTAGGCATTTGCCAGCTAAACCACCTCTAGAAGAAGCCAAGCCCTTTGGCCCAGCGTGGGGAGGTCTGCATGCAGACCAGGCCATCACCGTGTCTGCTTTGACCTCTAAAGTCTTGCCTCTCTGCAGATCGGGGCAGATGCTGCTGGTCTCCACCAGTACAAGGGGGAGCTGGTTGTCTCCATGAAGTACATCCCATCTTCCAAACACCCTGGGGCCGGCAAAGGCAGGAAGGGTGAGTGCTGGAGCTCCAGGATCTCTGTAGCCTGTGGGATCTGCTCATGGCAAGGCAAGGTGGGTCTTGATGGGTTTCTTGGGTGACGCCACTGCAGCCTTCTCCTCCACAATGCCTGCAGGGCTGCTCTGGGTCGGGGCAGACCTGGCTGTCCTCAGGCTGGTCCACTGGTCCTGGGGCTGGACCATCAGGCCCTGCACCAAGCAATTGCCTGCCCTGGCCTCAGCAGGCAGGGCCAGCGAGGGAGGAGGCAAGAGGAGAACCTAGCTGGGGGATCTGTACCTGCCTCTGTGATGAAGGTGTTCAGCAGGACCTTTCCAGAAGTTTGTGATAGTGTAAATTAAGGTCGATTAATTTTTTTGTGTTGGATTTTCCCCAGGCAAAACAGGGGAAGGTGGTGAGCTCCAGGTCTGGATCAAAGAAGCCAAGAACCTCACAGCTGCCAAATCTGGGGGGACCTCAGACAGCTTTGTCAAGGGGTGAGTGTGGGTCCTGGGTAGGGGGGCAACGAAGGCACTGTCGACCTTGGCTGCATCCCAGGGCACTTGCCAGAGCTGCCCGAGGGACCTGGGGAGGGAAGGGTCTCTCCACTAGCTGCCCCGTGGTGCCTGCGTTAGTGCCCTGAAAGTCACCGTCTGCCCAGAGACAAGATACTCCTGGCAGCAAGTGCTCTCCTAGGCTTTGGCTGGTTGAGAGGCTGCAGCCGGGAGGCTGTGTGCAGGGCAGGACTCCAGCTGCCATCAAATCATCTTCCCAGAGGTCGGCAAGCCACCGGGCAGCATGGCTGGGGGCAAGCAGGCTCCAGTCCTTGCCCTCTCCCCTCCTCAGGCTGCTGCAGTCTGCTGAGCAGCTTTTCGGGAGGCAGGGCAGGGACCCAGCCCCTTGCCGACTGTTGTCCTCCTGCCCAAGCCATATCGGGGAAGGTGGGCTCCAAGCCAGGTCCTGGGGTGCTGAGCTGCCCCAGACCCTGAGGCAGAAGGCAGCTGCAGGCAGCTAACCCAAGGGGCTGCTTCCCCCAGCTACCTCCTGCCACACAAAACCAAAGCCTCCAAGAGGAAGACGCCTGTGGTGAAGAAGACCCTGAACCCTCATTACAACCACACCTTTGTCTACAACGGCATCAACCCCGAGGACCTGCAGCACATCTGCCTGGAGCTGACGGTCTGGGACAGGGAGCCACTGTCCAGCAATGACTTTCTCGGGGGTGTCCGTCTGGGGGTGGGCAATGGTGAGGAGCCCTGGGGTCCTATCAAACCCTGGGGACAAGCAGCCTTGCTTGGAGCTGCCTTGCTGCAGGCAGGAGGCTGCTCCAGCCATGACTTCTGCCCACATGTAACCTTTCCCCCAGGCATGAGCAACGGGCAGGCTGTGGACTGGATGGACTCCACGGGTGAAGAGCTGAATCTGTGGCAGAAGATGTGCCAGTACCCAGGCTCGTGGGCAGAGGGGACGCTCCAGCTCCGCTCCACCATGGCCAAGCTGAGGCCATAGGCTGTGGCACTGGGACTTGGCTGGGGGCTGGCACTGCTGCTTCTGGGCCATCCTCGCTGCACGGCCTGGCAGGGCTGCCCTGTGTGGGCTGGCTTTTTGTTGGGTGGTTGTGGTTTTTTTCCTTTAATAAACATGACCCTCTCTAAACAGGCTTGGGCAGAAACTCTTCTTGGCTTAGCTTCGTTTAAAGGGTTTTCCTTTTGTCCTAGGCTTTGCACCAAATTTCAGGCTGAACTGGAGTCCTTGTGGACCCTCCCTTCTTCCCGCCTCCAGGCAAAATACTTTGAAATGTAGTTGGGTTTTCTTTCCATTCTTCTTACTCATACCCCTTCTCTTTCACAGTCTGCTCCCTCCTTGTCTTCCCCACCCTCCTCCCTCAGGATACTGCCAGGACCAGGGCAGCCGTGCACAGCCTGGCCCTGGCTGTGGGCCCAGGATGGAGCTGTGTGGGGTCACCCTGGGGGTAGTGGTCCCCAGGAAGCATCCTTTTCCTGGGACCCTCTGCCACACACCTTCTGCCAGCACTGACTTTTAATACAATTTTATTTATTTCAAGTTAATACTCTATGGCTAAAACGGTTCCCAGGAAGGGTGCCCCATGGCTGGTGGAGGGTGAAGCAAGGGGCGGCGGGGGCGGGGGGGGGGGATGGCGAGCCCGCGGTGGGGGCTGCACGCTGGCTTTGCTGAGCGTGGGGCTGTTTGCTTTTTAATGAAGGCTTTCTGGCAGGAGTGCCTGCCTGTCAGGGCTGACCCCAGGGGGGGAGGGAGTGGGTGCAGGTTGTGCCTGGGGGTGAAGCTACCCCAGGGGAGGGTGAAGCTGTTGCACTGTTTCCCTGCCCGTCCTGCCTGACCTCCCACTCTCTGCTCTGGCAGCTCAGCGCCTGGCAGCCCATCTCCCCTCTGCCCTGGGGTCTGAGCGGAGGCACTCTGGTGGGTCCCACCATGGTCCTGGCTGGGCTGAGCCATCCCACCCTGCAGCCGGCTGCTGGGCACTAGGGATGCTGCCAGCGCATGGTCCCTGGCCCTGCTGGCCTCTGTGCCAGAGCAGCCGAAGAGGGGCTCCCCTTCCCCAGGAGGCCCTTGGCACCCTGGTCCTCCTCTACGGTGGGTGACTAGAAAAGCAAAAAGGAAAGGTGTCCGTCCCTTGAGGCCAGCAGAGCGGGGGTGTCTCCCTGGCACTGTCTCACTCGCAGGGGTCCCCGCTCTGTGCCCGCCGTGCTGCCTCCCGCTCGCTCAGCAGGTACGTGTCAATGAAGACGAAGAGCTCATCAGGGCTGATGGGGGAGATGTAGCGCTCGCGGTCGGCGCCCGCCTTGTCCAGCAGCACCGCATTGAAGTGGGAGCGGGTGAGGTGCAGGAACTGCCTGGGGGTGCAGGGGGGAGCCGACGGTCAGGGTTGGGGGGCTTGTCATGGAGGGCTGAGCCTGCCCACCCCATGAAACAGCGCTCAGGTCCTCCTCAGGTGACTCCCATCCGTTCCTTGGGGCTGTGAGCTCTGGGAGCGTCTGGTGATGCTGTATTCAGGCTTGCTGGGGGTGTCCTCACATTGCACCAGCCCCTCTGGTGCAGCAGAAAAGGTCTGTCCACCAACCCAGCTGCAACCTCATGCTTTGCCATCCCCAGAGATGTCCCCATGCTCAGTTCCCCTGCACAGGCACCTGGCTCTGCAGGACAGCCCCCTCTCCCCCCTACCTGAGCTCCTCAATGATGCCAAGGGACAGCTGGTGCTCCCGGATGCGTCCCACCTCGTGCGGGGGCTGCCCCACCAGCTCCACGGTGGTGACATGACGCAGGTCCAGCCCACAGGCAGCTTGCTGTGGAGGTCGAGGCGGGTGAGAGGGTGCTGGAGGTGGAGAGGGGAAGGTGGGGGTGGCAGGAGGGACTTCTCACCTGCAGCATGGAGATCTGCATCTTGTAGTAGCGGTTAGAAGGGTCAGGGGCTGAGATGACGAGGAGGCGGCGTTTCTCATGGAACTGATCCAGTAGGCTGGCAGCTGAGTTCACGTCCATGTTGATCTGCATGGCTGGGGTGAGAGGCGTGCATGTGGGGAAGTGCCATTTTGCGCCCCCCATCACCCCTTCCCCACCCCTTTGCCTGGCCAGGTGGCATCCTCCCCAAGCGCAGGGCATGGCTGCAGGCAGGTCCCCCCCTGCCCTGCCCCACTTACGCGCACAAAGGGGCTGGGAGCCAGTCCACTGCTGGGTGGACTGGCAGATGCGCAGGGAGGTGCCCTGGCGCTCGTAGCCCCCCTCGCACAGGTACTCGCAGGTGGCTCCGTAGTTGTTGCCATCAGAGGTGCAGGAGAGGTAACCGTTCTGCGGAGGCTTCAGGACAGGGCAGCGCCTCACTGGGAAGAGGGAGGCTGAGTAAGGGCTGGGGGACATGGGGCACGGCCCCAGCCGTGGGGTGCGGAGCCCAGAGCTGGGGGGAGGCAGCCAGCAGCCCCCGGGGAGCCTGCTTCACCTTGGACACGGATGCTGAACTTGCAGCTGGCTCGGTTGTACGCCTGGTCATGGGCAGTGTAGCGGATCACATGCTCTCCTTCGGGGAATTCAGAGCCGGGCTCGGGGCCCCGCAGCATCACCCTGCACCCAGCAGAAGGATTTCTCTGTCAGGACCCCGGGAGGGAGCACCCAGCATGGCCCCCAGCCCTCGCTGGTGGTGCCCCTAGCACCTCCGCCCTCACCTCTTAATGATGCCGTCAGCAGAGTCCTTCACACGGGGGGGGGTCCCAGTAGACAGTGGCGGTCAGCTTGCCTGGCTCAGCTATCCGCTCCCGGGAATCTGGGCAGCGGATCTTGGGAGGCTCCATATCTGCCCACAGGGAGGAGAGGGAGTTGGGGAACCTGAGGGCACTGGGGCTGGGCTGCGAGAGCCAGGCACTGGCCCCAGCGTGTAACCCCAGGGTTAAACCCCAGGATCCCCCAGGGATGCTGCGCACACCCCAGGCACCCCAGAGCCAGCAAGCCCTGCTGTAAAGCCAGCACGGAGTGTCCTGACCCTGAACCAACGTGCCTGCACCAGTGCGTGCTTCAGGACAAACAGCACCTCAGGGAGCAATGGGCACAGCGGTCCCAGGGTCAGGAGGTGCAGAAGCCAGCGCCTGGCAATGCCCGGGTCGGACGTGGGGTGATACCTGTAGGCACTCCAGGGATGTGGGGCGGCCTGCCCTTGTGCGCCCCAGCAGCATGGGGCTGAGAGGACGGTAGGGTGAGAATTTACCTACACAGATTGGCTCGCTCCCACTCCAGCGCCCGTCCTCCATGCAGATGCGGCTTCGGTCACCCTCCAGCTGGTAGCCGGGCAGGCAGGTGTAGTCGCAGCGGGAATCCATCTGCACGCCGGCTGAGCACACGTAGGAGCCCCGCAGCACTGCCGGCAGCACGTGGCACCGGATTTCTGGGATGGAGAGCACAAAGAGGGGAGGGAACCAGCCGGCCTGACTGCTAGTGGGCAGAGCACCCAGGACTGGCTGCCATGGGTGTCTGTGGGGATGCTGGCAAGCTGACGGCTTGGGCACACTCACGTCGGCAGTACGCCATCCCAGACCAGTGGCGGCTGGGCAGGCACTGGACGGCGCTGGGCCCCACCAGGCGGTACCCACGGGCGCAGCTCAGCTCACAGCGTGTCCCCAGGCTGCTGCGGTAGGAGCCCCCCCGGGGAGAGTAGCAGGTGGCCTCTCCGCGGTGGATGTTGAGTGTGGCACACCACTGGGGCACTGGGGGAGAGGAGGGAGGTGAGGGGGCCACCCAACCCTGCCGTGCCTCAGTTTCCCCATGAGGTTTGGGTGCCATTACCTCGGCGATAGTCCAGGGCAGGTTCAGGAGGGGCTTCTTCTGCATACACTTCATTGGTGTGACTCTCGGCTGCGTAGTAGCCAGACCCTAGGGAGGAGGAAGGAGACAAGGGGGCTGCGTGATGGCTCACGGATGCAGCGGCACCCAGGTGATGATGCCTCCCTGGGCAGCTGCACTGTCCTACCCCAAAACATCCTGCAGCACCCAGTAAGAGATCCCATCCCCAGGCATCCCCTGCCCTGCTGTCCTTGGGGCTGCCATCAAGGGTTAAGCCGGGCAGACAGTGAGCCCAGTCCCCAGCGACATGGTTGGTGTGCGTTGGCACCAGCCCGCAGACTAAACAGTGGCAGGAGCAGCCGTGGTTATGGCAGGAAGCGGGTGCTGGCACACAGTGGGCTGGCACCGACCCCCGGCTTTGCGCTGCCGGGAAATCCTTCCACCCACTCCTGTGGCACTGTCCCTGCCACCGGGCATCCCAAGGGAAGGAAGAAAGCTGCCTTCTCCTGCCCATCCCAGCGGAGCCCCTGGCCCAGGCAAGGCAGGAGAGGCACGCTGCCCTGCTGGGGGGCTGGTGGGGATGCAGCCTCTCGCTTGTGTGCCAGAGAAGGATGCTGCTGCTGGGGGACGGTGCTGGAGGGGCTTGGCTGGAGCTGCTGGCCCCATGCCACCCATGCTGTGCAGAGGGTCCATGGCCAGGGGGAAGGACAGCCTTGTGCCATCCTTGCAGGCCACTCTCTGGCCCGCACCGCATCCCCATGGGCAAGGGACCAGCCGGCGAGGAGGGAGCCATGCAGGGGGAGAGGGCTGGCATCCTTCCCCGTGGCCCCTCGGCGCCTCGGCCACGGCATTCCCCAGCACTGAGCTCACGTTTCCGCCGCGTTTCCGCAGGCCCCCGCCAGCGCTGCCCCCTCCTCGCTGCCAGCCCACCCCACCGCACTCCCCGCTCCCACATGGCGGGGATGCTCAGCCTGGGAAGGGACCCCAAGCAAAGCCACAGTCCCACTGCAGCTGCACCCATCTCCCCTTCCCCTTGCTCCGGGTTTTGGGAAGGGGATATCCGCCAAGGCCAATCCGAGGAGCAGCCCTGCCGTCACAGGGAGGAAACTCCATTACAAATCTTTCCAGCATGAACTTTACTACAGAGCGACTCCCCATTGCTTCCCACAAGCTTCATTAAGTCGCCCACACATTTCCACAAGCCTTTTATCCCAACGTCCTTCCCACGCTGCCACGGCTGCCCCAGGGAGTGGAGGGTCCCAGGGTTAGCACAGGGCTGGCATCTGTGGGGGTGGCAGTGGGGTTGTGTCAGTGAGCAGGGCTGCTTCCCGAGGGGGCTGCTGAGCATCCCCCCCCCCCCCAGCTCCGGGGATGGAGTACACTGTGTTCCTGCAGGCAGATGTGCCATTTAATTTTGATGTTCCCTTTTTGTGCAGGCACAGCCTTTTGCTTCTCACCTGGGGCCAGCACGCAGCCCTGGCTGCCCTGGGCAGGAACATCCTCAGCCAGCCGTGCTGGCAGCGTGGCAAAGGGATGAGGATGGGAGCAGGGAAGGCCCTCCCCAAACAGGGCAAGAGCTTTTGATCCTTGGGCTGGCTGCAGTGGGGTTTGGGACTGCACACTCAGTCCAGGCAAACATCTGCTGCCGATGGCCCCCATGGGAGCAGGGAGTCAGCAGGAAGGCTGCGTTCGTGCAGGCAGGGGCGTGATAGAGGCTGGTTTTCTGCTCCTCTCCAGATGCCTCCCAGCACCCCATCCACTCCTCGTCCCCCACAGCATTCCCCTGCAGGCACCCCCTACCCTGTAGGCATCAATGCTCTCGCTGGCATCGCTGTACCAGGGCACCCCTCCCTCCTTCCCTGCCCGTCACCCCTTGATGGGAGCAGGACCCCGCAGGCTGCTGTCCCTGGGGGAGCCCCGCTGCGCCCGCATGCGCCAGCACTCACCTTCGTGCCACGTGGATGACACCAGCCTGGTGAGGACAACCAGCAAGATGGGGGCCGCCTCCTGTGCCATGCTGGGGGGCTGGGGACTGGCCAGCTCACCTGCCGTGCCCGAGCCAGGGGCAGCCGCGGGGATGGCGAGGGGCTGGGAGCGGGATGATGCCCCCCTCCGTCGCCTTGTCACAGCACAGACGCCAGACCCTCCTGCCTGGCCGTGCTGCCTGTGCTCAGCAAACCTACTTCTCCCCTCTGCTGCTCGTCCCAAACATTCAAAAGCCGTGAGTCAGGCCCAAAATGATGAGATTGTCAAAAATAATAAATCCCAGGATCGCCCGTTTTCCAGTGTACCTCCTGCTTCTCCGAGGCTTTAAAAGGCTGTCAGAGTTTTTTCTTTGCAAGCAGAAGAGCCAGGAGCCTGTGTTGACAGAGGAGAGAGCCAAGCCCAGCCTGCCCCAGCCCTGGCGGGCTCTGGGAACAGGGGGTCGGGGGGGAGGCGAGGACAGAACGGCGGGAGCTGAGACCCCTTTTCCAGCTCTTGCCAGGAGGGAGGGAGAGACAGACCTCGCTGCAGACGGCGGGCTGGGAAGCGGGTCCTGAGGCAAGCGCTTCCAGCTAGGGGCTGCTGCCTCCCAGCTGAAGCGCAGCCCCCGCCGGGCAGGGCTCATGGAGCACGTTCGGTGGGACCCGCTGCCCCACGAGGTGGGGGGCGGGCGCCGGAGCCCCCCGGGGTTTAGGCGCTGGAGCACTGGACCGCGTGGGTGAGGGGAGGCGAGGGACGAGCCTGGCACTCACAGGTAGGAGAGCTGGCGTGGGGTGATGGGGGGGGACGTGCTGCCTGAATGCACTAATTATGTGGCGGCCAAACGGTGAGCGCGCTAATTAATAACACAGCTGTCCCGAGCAGGAGAGGGCTGCCAGGAGGCGGCTGTGCAGGGCTGCAGGGCGCGGGGATGCCCGTCGCTTGCCGGCATGGTGGCCGTGCCATGTGCTGGGGGGCAGGATGGCCGGTCCCTGCTCTGGGGGGGGACACCCGGCCAGGCGGCAGGGGCTGCACCGCCAGCCGCTGGGGCAGGAGAGCGGGGACGGGCGGCCCGGTGTGGTCGCGGCCCGGCAGGGGGCGCCCCGCTGGGGAGGAGCGGCCCGCCTTCGGGCGCGCTCGGCCATTTCCGTGAGCGCTCGGCAACCTCCGCCGCCTCTCGGGCGCCGCCGGCGGTGCGGGGCGGGGCGGTGCGGCGGGGCCCGGCCGGCAGGAGAGGGCCCGCGTCGGCCATGGCGTCCCCGTCGCGGCGGCTGCAGACGAAGCCGGTGATCACCTGCCTCAAGAGCGTCCTGCTCACCTACACCTTCGTCTTCTGGGTGAGCGCCGAGCCGCGGCCGCCCCGACCCTTCCTGTCCCCGCGATATATCGCCGCCGCGCTGCCCTGTCGCGACAGTCGCGAGCCACAGCAGCTTTCCCTTCTCCCCAGGTGTCGGGCATCGTGCTGCTGGCCGTGGGCGTGTGGGGCAGGGTGAGCCTGGCCGTCTACTTCTCCTTGCTGGACGAGAAGGCCACCAACGTCCCCTTCGTCTTGGTGGGCGCTGGCACTGTCGTTGTCCTCCTGGGCACCTTTGGCTGCTTTGCCACCTGCCGCGGCAGCACCTGGATGCTCAAGCTGGTGGGTGGTCCCGGACAGGGCAGGATGGGGTCCCATGCACTCCTGACCCATCCCGACCTGTCCTGACCCATCCTGGCACATCCCATCCTTCCCCATGACTCCCTATGCAGTCCCCATCCCGACCCATCCTACCCCATCCCATCCATCCTACCCCATCCCATCCATCCCACCCCATCCTGACCTTCCCCATCTCATCCCATCCTGCCCCATCCCATCCACACTGTCCCATCCCGCCCTTTCTGCCTGCAGTACGCCATGCTCCTGTCCCTCATCTTCCTCATCGTCCTGGTGGCTGCTGTCGTGGGGTTCGTCTTCAGGCACGAGGTGAGCTGGGCACCCACTGCTGCTTCCCCATGCTGCAGGGCGAGTTTGATGCAGGCTTTAATGCAAGAGCAGTTGCAGGTGTCACTGGCGGGGCAGAGGTGCTGCTGGGAGCAGTGTTTAGTTTAGCCAACATAGGGTTAAAACAGCCCAAAGAGCAGCTTGGTCCCTAGAAGGCCCCATAAGATCCCCGTAAGGACCAGGCTGGGTCAGGATCCACCTGACACGGCATGCTGCCCCTCCGTCAGAACAGGCAAAGTAGCCCTGGACTTTTAATTTTGGACTTTGATCTATCTTCTGCAATAATTTCTGTAATTAAAGCTCCTCTGAGGGTTCCTGTGCCACGGAGCAGCCTGCTTAGGGGGGAGTTGGCACCACACGGGTCCTTGTTATTACATGCAGCATCCCTGCCGCCACGGCGCATCCCAGCCTGCCCTTTAATTGCCTGGGTTTAATTGCCTGGGTGGCCGGGGTGATGTCTGCTGGCCGCGGCCAGAGTCATTCCTGCCGACACTGAGAGGTGACTAATGTGGGGCCGCGGGTCCTGAAGCGCGGGAGGGGACAGCACCGCCGCAGAGACCTCTCTCTTGCAGATTAAGACAAACTTCGAGAGTAACCTCAACCTGGCCCTGAGGGACTACAACATGACCGCGGATCGACACAGTGAGGCCGTCGACACCATCCAGAGGACCGTGAGTGCCCCAGGCTGGCGTCTGGCTGGCGGTGGGTGGGTCTGCTCGCCTTGCCCAGGGGCATCCCCTGGGACCCCCGCAGCATCGGCATCCCTGGAGCGGTGCTGGGGGTCCTTTCACACCATGGGCTTTTGAGTTTGGGAGGAGACGCTGGGTGAGATGGGGGCAGTTGCTGGAGAGGCAGGGGAGCCATGGGAGTGATGGTGGGTCTAGGGGGTCAGTACCCTGGTGACTGTGCTCCCCAAATGTGCTTCCCCCTCCAGCTGCACTGCTGCGGGGTGCAGAACTACTCGGACTGGGAAAGGACTGAGTACTTCACCCAGAAGGGTATCCCACGGAGCTGCTGCAAGAGCCAGGATGACTGCTCGGAGGAGGATCTGAAAGACCCAAGTAAAGCCAAGCTGAAAGTGTTTGTGGATGTAAGTTCAGCTTAGAAAAATCTCCCTGCCAGTCCTGGAGGTGGAGAGGGCAGAGCTGGGTGGGTGGAGAAGGGCTTGCCCTTCACTGGAGGCTTGAAAGGAGAACTACTCTCTTTGTGCAGGTGTCCTGTGGCCCAGGGACTCCCCTGGGATGGAGGCAGGGGAAAGGTATGGAGGAACGAGCCCTCCCTCCTGCCTGAGGGCCCCTCCACTCCTTCTTTGGAGGTCCCCAAACGTTTGCGCTAGGAGCTGTGTGTTTTGGAGAACAGGTGAATAAGGAGGTTATTTCCCAGTAAAGTTCATTTCGGCAGTGCTGGTGTCTTCCGACTGTGCAAAGTCCTGACCCGGCAGTGAGCGCGGTGACCTCATCTGGCAGGGAGGGCCTGGTGATGCAAGGGCCATTCCTCTGATGAGTCACCTTGCTCAACCCAATGCTACCACTGGGAACAGCCCAAGGGCAGCACTCCCCTTGATAACGGCTGGGCTGGGAGGCTGGCTGCTGCGGTGCTGATAGGGAAATAACTTCGCCAAGGTCAGGCAAGAGGGTGACAGCCAGAAGCCTTTGGCGGCCTGTGGGAGCATCTTCCCCTGGAGCTGCTGGTGCTCTGGGGAGGTTTGCGCTCCTGGGGGTGAAAAGCACTGGACCCATGTGCTCTCTTTCCCTCCTCTGCAGGGTTGTTTTTTCCTGGTAACGTCAACGATGGAGTCAAAAATGAGCATTGTGGCTGGAATCTCCTTTGGCATTGCATGCTTCCAGGTAAATCTCCTTTGTCTGGTACAGGAGGAGTGCAGAGCAAAGTTAGTGTGCCTCCGGAGGTTATTTAATTTCCGTGCAAAGCCTGGTGTGTGCACAAAAGTCACGTCCTGTTTCAGCCAGGGAGGAGTAGCTATTTTGCAGATTCCGCTTGGGTTTAATCTCACCACCGTGCAGTCTCCAGTCTTTTAAACCCAGGACTGAAGCACCAGCTCTGTTTCTGTGAGCCCAGCTTATCTGAGAATAGCCCCTGTATGAAACAACTGACTTCAAGAAAAACCAAACCGAGCCTGTGCTGTGCTGGGCAAACTCCCTGCATTTGCTGTTGGCAGGGATCAAATCTGCGCCCTTCCTTTTCCTACCCGCTGACCTCCCTTTTCATCTGAGAGGTGTTTTGGCATCAATTCCGCATGGCTGAGTCCCTGTGAGCACCTGTGGGGCATCACCTGTGCTGGCAGCTTACACCCCACACACTGCCTTGCCCTGCAATTGTGTCCTTTCCCTCCTGCTCCCCACCATCTCCTTTACTTTATCCTGTAGGATGCTTCCTGCAGGAGCCGCAGCGGTGTCATGCTCGCCAGCCCTGCTCCGGCAGGCCTTATCCCCGCAGGAAGCGGGAGGCCCCTGCCCCCGGCTCCGCCGCGCAGGGCGCTGGGCATGCTGCCGCTGCCGTGGGGCTTCCCGAAGTGCCGAGGGTTTTCCGGTGCTCCACAGTGGGAGCTGCAGGATGCACAGCCGGCCCTTCTTTAGCTGGTTTGTGGAAGCTTGCTGGGCAATCGGCACTGAGCAGCTGCGGAGTGGGCTCGGCTGGCCTTGACTTTGGAGGGGCTTGAGTTCCCCCTCCCCTTGGCCCGGCGCGCAGAGGCAGTGGCATGAGCTTTGAGGTGCTGCCGCCTGGGACCATTGGGTGACCATGCCAGCATGGGGAGAAGGAACCCTGCCAAGATATTTCTCCCGTAATGAGTGTGTCGTCGTGCGTTTCCCATAATGGATGGACCGAGCTGGGGGAGAGGCGGGAGCCAGCAGCCCCTGCCTGCAGCTTGTGCTACCAAGTGCTTCCGATTGCAGCTGGGAGAGCCCAGGAGCTGCAGTTGCTCTGCTCTGCCCAGCCACTCACCCCACTTTCTTCTTCAGCTGGGCTGTGCTCACTGTGGCGTCACCAAGATGTGACTGACACACAAAGTGTGAGCTGCACACTCCCAGCTGTGAAATTATCTCGGCTGATGCCAGGCTTGGGAATTGTAACTGGCTCCTGGCTTTTATGGCTCTTTCAGCAAGCCTTGCTGTGTTGTGTGGCCGGCAGGGAGCCATCATGCAAATGTGCCTCTAACTTTGCTTGTGGAGGTCAAACTCCTGCAGGATCTGGCCCTAAATGTCTGCGTAGGGGGGCTGGGAGGCCACGTTGTGATGACTGTAGCGTGTCCTTCAGATGGTGATTCGAAACCATTTGTTCCACGGTCCTTGCAACAGGGAGAGGTGACTGCTTGAGAGGTGTTCTTTTGTGTGTGTAATTGGCTGTGACACTCCAGATAATCTGTGTAATCTCCAAAATTACCATAAAGCTGTAGATGCTTCATGAAGCAAAATGTAACAGGATGGGACACAGCACCTCCCGTGAGGAGCTTGTTTGGCTGATGCATGTCAGGATCCTCTGCTTTGGCCTCTCTGTTATTCTGAAGCAGGGCGCAGCAGCCTATGTTGTGGTTTATAAATCCCACTGTACATCCTTGGATTTTATAAAACTGATGCTCTGGAGCAATTTGTCAGGCTTTCCCCCTAAAATGTTGCATCATGTTTTTGGCTACCTCTGATGTATGTGTTTTTATTCTCTTCAGTTGGTTGGCATCATTCTTGCCTGCTGCCTGTCCCAGTACATCACGAACAATCAGTACGAGATGGTGTAGCCGTGTAGCTGGCCCCCAGTGCGCTGTGGCTATGTCTGGGTATGTCCGTCCAGTGATGTAAGCTCGGTGGGCTGCCTCTGCATCCCTGCCTGCTGCCTGGTAGCCCCTGGGGACCTTCAGCGTGGCAGTGGGTACCACGTGTGGGGGCGTGTGGGGATAGAGGGCACCTGCAAGACTGTCTGCTATGTCATTTTAAGCTGTGTATAAATCCAGCCTCGTCTGCTAACGCTTTGTCTTGTGCGTTGCAGGGTATGCTCTCCGTGGCCAGGGAGGATGCCACCACCTCCAGTTTTCCTCTGGCTGCCACTTTGTGAAATCTGGCTTTGAACTGACTGATCTTCTTTTCCACTAGCTTATAGAAACGAGTGCAGCAGCTGTCCTGGTGCGCTCAGGGACTTGTCCTAACACTACTCCGCTGTGCCACCACGTGGGATAATTAGTGTAGCTGCGGTGGTTACAGCGAGCGGGCTCCTCCGGGTGCCGCAGCCCCTGGCTCTTTCCTTGGCGGCGCACTCGAGTGCCATGGCGAGCTGACCATGCAGGCAGCCTCGTGGGACTCCCAGTGCTCATCTTCGGTGCCTCCGTTGGGAAAGCAAGGCTTCCCCTCATCTCTGGCAGCCCCTCGGTGTCCCCTCGCTCTCCAGACGTGGTTGCTCTCGAGATGGGGCTGTTGCCCTGTTAAAACACATCCGTGCCTGCCTGAAGCCCTTGGCTCAGCAAGGTCTCAGTGTGTTGCCAAGCTCTCTCTCATCCCTGCCCTGGGTTTTATATACTTTTTTATAGTTGTACTTTTTTAAGTACAGGCTGTAGTGATTCTTTGTAAGCTGTAGCAAGGTTTGGTGATGTAGCTTCTGGTGCCTTTACCTTGGTAGGTGTCCTTGCACCAAGTCAGCTGTGACTTGATTGTCAGTATTATATGCTGCTTTAACTCGTTTTGTGTATTGAGTAGAACTCTCTTGTCCCAAAACACAATAAATATTAAGATATTTTACTCTATGAAACCACCTTAGCTTTTCTTTTCATCTCCTGGAAATAACTGCTTGAGTTGCTGCAAAGAGCAGCAACCCTCCCTGGGAGGCAATCCACTCGCCCCGGGCCAGCCAGTAACCTCTGGACCATCGCAGCTTGTGTTTTTCCGATGCTCACCAGTGCACTTGCACTTACAAATAACCTCTGTAATTGAATTTTCTTCGTAACAGCGGTTGTGTAACAGTGCTGAAGCAGAAGGCCTGGAGCATCCCAGCCCAGGAGCTGGGTGGGTGAGTTCAGCCCTGTGCAAACGTGTGCATCCTTTGCCAGTCGGCCACTGGTGCGGAGCAAAGGGTAAGGCAGCGCTGCTGGACCTGCCTTCGCCCCCAGCCTCTCCCCAGGGCAAGAAACGTGGGTTTAAGCTGTTGTGTTTGTTCGCTACTGCTCATCTTTGGGCTGTTTTGTCAGCAAGCCGTTGCCTTACTGAGCCTGATGATGCAGTGGTGTGGTGAAGCTCCGTTCCGGTGAGCTTGGGATCTTCAGGTGTCAGGAACAAACCCAGAAGGGCTCTGGCTTGGAGCAGCCAGCCGGCTGCTGGGGCTCTCTGTCCTGCTCCGGGGAAGCAGGCAGGTGTAAAAGGAGCAGTTACGCTGTGCGTAGGAGTGGTGGCCCCTTGTCAGCATCAGCCCTCTGGCAAACACTGCTTCAGTGCTGGGTGAGCTGCCGCAGCCAAACTGCCCCACAGCGAGAAACCCACAGGGGAACAACCAAAATCCTTATGCCGCGCTGAACCCGGGTGAGTAAATCGGACTGTTGTCAGCTCCTGGCTGCCCAAAAGCCTCCTGGGTCAGGACGGTGCGGCAGAGTGCGGCAGAGCACAGAAGCTGGGTTGGAGAGATCAGCCGATGGCAATGGATGGATGGAGACAGGGCAGGAACGTGAGAGGAGCAGGGCCAGGCTTGGCTAAACCCATCCTCACCAGAAAACCTGCACAGAGGGGAGTGACCCGGCGCTGGTCTGTGCGCCTGGTTCTGCATGCAGCTTCATTCCCAGGTGGGGAGGGGATGGCTCTGGCAGAAGGTGGGATGGGCAGCCTGGAGGTTCCCAAGCTGCTGCAGGAAAACTAGCACTGATGGTGCTGACCTGGGGAGCACATAGGCTTGTCCAGTCTGCTGATCCCCACAGCCAGCAACAGGCACTGCGGGCATCAGTGCCCCCTCTCAGAGGCATAAATATCTCGGGGGACTTGTCGGAAACGCTTGGTGTCCCCCAGGCTGGTTGGTGTCCCTTGGGATGCTGTGTGGGGAGCTCTGCTGCACCATGCTTGCAGCATTTTAACCACATTGTCAGCACAGCCGTGAGCAGGGACAGAAGGAGCTGCCCTTAAAAAGTGCTCATGTCCCTGCAGGAGCCACAGGGATGCAGGGAGTGCCTGACAGCCCCGGAGACACCGCGGCTGGCACCCGTCACAGTAGCAGCAAGTGGAGCCTGACCTCTGCTCTCTCCTCTGTATGTACAGCTGGGTAGGCTTGTCTGTCCAGGCGTTTCCCTGGAAAGCACCGGCCGTGGCAGTGCATGCTCCCTCAGTGACACTGAGAGGCTTTCCCTTGGTGACACCCGTGGGATGTCAAAGCTCCTCGGCAGCAGCTGGCTCCCTGGGGTGAAAGCTAGAGCCTGGGGTCTGCTGTGAGCACTGAGGCCGTGAGTGGTGGGGCTGCACAGGGGGTGCACGGGGATTTTGGCTGTTAGCTGTCAGCACTGCTGCAGGCAGTGTCCTGCTCAGGGTGGTTGTGGTATCAAGGACTTGCTTTTTCCCTCCTGGGTTTTGCCCATTTGTTGGTCACAGGGCTGGGGACAGCTGATGTCACTTGAGGTCCTCTGCACCTCCTCTCCCTCTGGCTTTGGCTGCCCACTTCCCTGGGGGACTCCTTGTGCCTGCTCCTGCCTCTGCCTTGCCAGCATGCTGCTGTGCTGCACATTGCTCCTGAGGGGACTGGTGGCACCCCTGAGCTGTCACTAGTAACTACTGAACATATCGGAGCATGCTGGAACAGAGGGTTGGGACAACTACCAGCACTGTCAGGGAGCAAATTAGGGACCTCCACACGTTCCCAGCGAGGTGAGCGCCAGCAGTCCTGGTACCTGAGTTATGGATGCTTGTGACGAGGCAGCCGAGCAATTAGATCACTTCTCAGACCCATTAAGCATCACAGACTGAGACTAAACAACTTTCCATTTTCTTTGCAATCGCTCATACAAGACGTTTATTGTTTGCCTCTTGCTGCTCAGCATGGCAACGATGCATTCGAGCACAGCCTCCCCCAACCCCGTGGGAGCAGCGCAGGGTGCTGGGGGAGGGGGACAGGCTGTGCACACATGGTGAGGGTGCCATCGTCTGCACACTTGCACACTCACCAGCAATCAAGCAGATAACCTGCGTGTCAGCTATGTCGGGACAATCTGGATCGGTGGCAACGCGGCAGGTGGGCACGGGGAAGCACCCAAGCGCTAGGTGCTGCACCGTGGGGGCTACACCCTGCCCAGCATCCGCGCAATCCACCAGTTGCAGGGCATGATGATCCGGCAGATGACCCTCCCGCCCTGGTAGCAGTAGGGGTAGGGGTAGTAGCCCAGGAGGGGCTCGCAGACCCGCCGGCAGTAGCGGTTGGCACGGCGGCACTGGGCACAGCAGTAGCCTCGCTCGTCCCACAAGGGGTGGAACTCCAGCCCGTTCTCTGACTGCTGGGAAGAGACAGTGTCAGCGCAGCAAGAGGCTGCATGGCCAAGGCACCCTGGGAACACAGGGAGGATACCCCAGAAGCGTGGACAGGACACCCTGGGCACCCCAGAAGCATGGGCAGAGCACCCTAGGAACATGGACAGAGTACTCGAGGAGCATGGGCAGGACATCCCAAGGAGCACAGCCAGGGCACCCCAGGAACACAATGAGGACACCCCAGGAACACAATCAGGACACCCTGGGACTGTGGCCAGGACACCCAGAAGCATGACCAGAGTACTCTAGGAACGTGGGCAGGAAACCCCAGGAGTGAGACCAGGACATGTGGGACAATGGGCAGGGCACCCCAGGATGCGATTGCCCGCACTCACGTAGTCATTGACAGGCAGATCCTCCTCGGTCAGCTGCCGTGCCCGACGCTTGGGTCCTGGCTGCACATCCTTCTCTGCCTCGTGTTCGCTCTCCCCATCCAGCCAGCTCTGGTTGTCTAGAAGCAGCTCAGGGTCATCGTCTTCTGTCCCTTCAAGGTTGGCCAGCTCAGGAGCTACACGAAGAGCCCAAACATTGCTGTCAACAGCCAGGGAGTGGGGGGACATAGGCAGCAGCAGGCATTAATGTCTCTACCAAAATTTAGTGCCAATGTACAGGAAAAGCCCAAAAGCCCACCAGCAGACCAGCTGTGCTCCGTTGCCTCCTGCTCTTACCAGGCTTGGAAGTAGGGCTGTAGGAGATAATATGGTGGGAGGAAAGGGCAAAGACATGTCCTACCCCCACCCTGTGCTCAGGGGTGGTGTTGGCATCCCCTCCACGGGGCTGCAGTGCAGGGAAGCACATCCTCGTGGTGGGCTGTACTGCTGGGGGTGGGAAGGGATTTGTACAGCCCCAGCAAAGTGACATGATTTGGGGCAGATTAGACCCAGCTACACCACCCACAGCTTAGGTAAAACCTACGGTGATGTAAATTTCCTTTGCTAAAACTCAACTGCAGATGGGATCTAACAGCGGGGACTGAGGAAGCAAAAGAGGACAGCGGCCGAGGACAGCAGCATCAGGGCTCTCTGATGCCCACTTGCTGCCAGGATCATCAGTGGCCGTGGGCTGACTGGTACCCGTGGGGAACGAGATGTGCCTCTGCGGCTGCAGAGCGGAGGGAGTTTTCTCAGTTGGTTTTTTAAAACTAGCTCATTCGGATAGAAGTGGGTTAGAGACAGCGGGTAATTACACTGGCAGATCTCAGAGGCCGCAACCTCTGTGAGGGCTGTGTAGTGAGCAGCTGGAGGTGGCAACCCCGTTGTGTGATTTAGATGCAGATGTCTGCTCGTGCTCTGATGTTCATGCAGTGACTAGAATTTAGGCGTCCCAGTTTCCAGCAGCGCTGCTTTCTTTGCAGGTACAAAGGGGTGGGTTTTTGCCTTGTTATGAGGAAGGTGGCCACTCTGCAAAGTGCAGGGCAGTGGGGAGCCGACAGAGACAAGTGCTTTGCAGAGAGAAACTTCAGCCCCTGCTGTTACATTTGCCTTGCTCTCTCTTGGTTGTGGCCAACATGTGTTCATGTCTGAGATGTACAAGGCTGTGGAAACGGGTTCCCACCACGTCGCAGTGGGGACGTGGCAGAGGGGGACATGGGTGGTGGCAGGGCTGCTTCTGGTGAGGGGTGTCACAAACACTTCAGGGAGGAGATGGCTCCTTGTACCTGCTATAGGCGTGGGGTGGATCCAGTAGATGGTCACGTTTCTGCAGATGTCAAAGATTTTGGAGCTCTTCAGGAACTCTTTGTTCTGAATGGGCTTTTCCCCAGGAACCCAGACCACAGACTGCTCAAAGTAGGTGGTCGTGATCTCTTCTCCCTGGAGGAAGAACAACGTTTTCACCCCGGTGTGGTGAGACACCCTTTCCCCACTGCTGGCTGCTCCTCCTCCCCTTGGCTTACCCAGAGGCCCCTCTCCCCTCCCAGAGAGCAGCTGGACTTCATCTGCCTTGGTTGGTGGTGCTCGCAGGGTGCCCGTGCAATGCCCTGCTGGTCCTCACGCTGGGACACCCATTGTGAGCCTTGTCTCTCCTGCCTGTTTTCAGCCACTGCCCCCTGCTCTCTCCTCTCTCCACTCATCATGCTTGAAGAGCCTTCTCCTGTGCAGTCCCCACCATCTGGAAGAACCTTCTGGAGCACCCCAGCTCATTTAAAACCCAAGATTAAAACATCTCCTCTCTGCTTTGCTCTTACTATTTAATTTCTCTCTCCTTCTGCTACCGATTTTGTGATCGAACACTTCTAATTTATTCCTCACAGGAATTCTTTGCATGGCTGTATTCTGTAATTTATACCACATGTCTCTGCTGTTGCATTAGTCCATGGTGTGTTTTGGCAGGTGCTTAGGGAGGGCGATATATAAAGATTATTGGATGGGTCTGTGCCGAGCTATCTGCCAAGGCAACGTCATGTATGTTGGTGGTGGTGGCCCACAGAGCAAGCTGGCAAATGGCATTTTTCTCTCCAGAAGGTGTCTGGAGCTGTATTTCTCTTTTACAGAGTTTTTCCTTATGGTTTTGGGAAGTTTTAGGAAAGAGCCAACACAACCCGACCCAGTCTGAGGCTTTTTTGGAGCCTCTGGTGAAAGCTGGGGGGTTGGGGAGGTGCTGCAGGAGGGACCTGGCACTGCGTGGGCTCTGGGAGGAGATGACTAGAGCTTAAATCTACATTTATCTCATTGGGTTTTACATTTTAGCTCTCTACCCGGGGCAATGTTCTGCTAAAGCCTGGGAAGTCATATTCCTTTTACGAAGGTAGCCGAAAAAATATATTAGCTTCTTACAGCATAATCAAAGAATCGGTATCTGGGAATTTGGGTCATGAATCGGGGAAATGTTTCTGCCCACGCTTCGTTTCAAACGCATGTCCTGCTGGTGTTTTATCTGCAACAGCTTCCCTGGGGGGGATTCAGTCTGCTAACACCCCCATCATGAAATGGAGGAGCGGGAAGGCTGTGCTGTGGTGGGCTGTGCCACCGCTGGGGCCTGGGGATGGGGACGGGGACAGGGGACAACTGCTTTCAAGGGACTGAGCCATCACCCCGGGTTACGCTGTCAAGGAGGGGTTAAAATATGGAGTAAACCACTTTTTTTCCATGCAGCAGGCAAAGCGCTTGACTCCTTGCAGCAGGATGTGGTGGGCAAAAACTAGAGGGGTGTAAGAAGCCACCAGGCACATCCGTGGGAGACAGGTCTGGGGGGGACCGGGAGGTGCTGCAGCCTGGTGCTTCCCACCTCCCAGGGCTGTACGCCAAGCGCTTTCTCAAATCGCATT
The DNA here is from genome assembly GCF_023634155.1 of Falco peregrinus. Taxonomy (NCBI): domain Eukaryota; kingdom Metazoa; phylum Chordata; class Aves; order Falconiformes; family Falconidae; genus Falco; species Falco peregrinus. The sequence continues at coordinate 17,302,456 of NC_073733.1, forward strand.
TCTTAAACACGGCTGCTCTTTTAAATTCATTACTTCTGCCTCATTCTGCTTGAGAACGCGAGGCTCAATTCTTGGAGAAAACAATTTGATTGACTTTTTGGTGCCTGCTAATCCTGAGCTGCCTTGCGACCTTTTGACTACAACAGGATTATTGTTCTTGATCTCCGGTATTGTGCTGAGAGGTTTTTGTCTGTTGGCTGTCTAATCCTGTCTCTTTCCACTTGTTTTTAGAAGCAATCCTCTGAAATAAGATCATTTTATGAAGCGATCACAACTCATTATTTCTTTATTGCAGCATCTCTGGGAAGGCTGGAGCAGATGAGAGGGCGGTGGGGCTGGTGGCCACACTCCCAGTGCCAGGGAGAGGAGTGGGCTTCCCGGGGGCAGAGGGGGGGTCCTGTTTGATTCACCTACCTCAAGCTCAGGGATCTTGGCCTCTGTCGTCTCAGGTAGGACTTTAGTCTGAGTTTTGATGAAACATTTTTGAAGTCCCACAAAGAAGATGCCAGTTATTCCCTACAGCATCAGAACAAACAGCAAAAAAGCAATCAGGGCAAAGCAGGAGGATAAATAACCCCATCATATGGAGGGTACAGCTGGAGGAGGCTTTTTCCTGTTGATGTTTTCGTGCAAACTCTGTTCAGTGGTGGTGCTAAGATGTACTAACAGGTTCTCCTAAGGGATATTGCATTTTATGGTTTGGGAGAATCGGGCTTTTTGCAAACATTTTAAGGCAGACAGTCATAAAATTTTACTTTGCTCCCCTTCTCCTTATAACTATCACGAGCTCTCGTTATCATAAATAAAAATATGCAGAGTAGCATCTGACCGTTATGGTTATATGAACATTGAGCCCCCAGTTCCTGCTAGGCTATTAGCTGAAAATTTTGCCATATGCCACTGCACAGGGTATTTCCCTACAAATTTTAATTAGATTTCAGAGAGAGTCTACCACATTGTCATGAGGTTTTAATGCTCTCCAGACAGACAAATGTACTGGGCTTGGATAGATTTATGATGATTGCATTCCTTTGCAAGGGTAAATCCAATAACTAGGTCTTGCTTTTGAGATGTATTTCACTGGAACTGAACCACGGCACTATTAAATACCGGTGGAAGCGTATGTAGATACACATCTCCTTTCCTTTGAGAGCATCCCCAGGGAGTCTGCGTCTGGGCATTGCTCTCCCTGACGCAGAAGCAAATCATCCTGGGGCTTGCTCCAGCGACCCCGTGGTGTCCTGAGGGATCCCGTCGGTCCTGCTGCAAGACCGCAGGCAGGGTCCTGGGGACAAATGCTGCTGCACTCACGTTTTTGAAGTCATGGATCTCCAGGATTTCCTCGCTGCCGTTCCCGCTCCTGAAGGTCTCTGTCCTGGCCAGTGGGTCAATCTCCATCACAATCTTCTTCTTCTGGCCGTGGCTGAAGAATGTGTGTTCCATGTCATAAACCTGTGAGGGCCAAAACCGCATGGGGGTCGGCTCAGCCCCCAGCCGATTTCACACGCCAGCTGCTGGGTGAGCAGGCTGGTGCTGGGTGCCTGACCACTGATGCTGAGTGCTCTGCCACAGGGCTGGCTGCTTCCTTGCACCCCAGCTCTGAGCCAAGACAATCGTCCGGATAGTGCAAGGAGAGGCAGCTCCCAGGCACCAGGGCTGGGAAGAAGGGCAGGATGGGGCCAGGCTGCGGGAGGACAGGTATGTCAAGCCTGGGAGAAGATGCTCATCCCATACTTGCGCCAGGAGCTTTGCCACAGCTCAGCCTTTGCTGGTGCTTTCTGTGGCATGAGTCACAAAGCCCAGGCCCAAGGGACCTCACTTTTACTTCTCCCTGGCTTGCTTGGTCTGTCATCGCATCCCTGACTTCCTTGCTCCATCATTGTGTCCCCAGCTTGCTTTCTCCATCACTGCATCCCTGGCTCACTTACTCCATCACCATGTCCCTGCCTTGCTCGCTCCGTTGTGTCATCCCTGGCTCACTTTCTCCATCTCTGCACCTTCTGTTTTTCCTGGAAAGGCAGAGGTAAGAGCCTCTGTCTCCCTGGAGGAGATCAGGGATTGCCTGTGAATCAAAGACCTCCTCGAGGGCTGCTGAAGAGCTTCAGGGCATAGCAGCCGGCTCCCCAGCGGCACTCATCCCTGCGGGGAGCTGGGGTGAGCATCGCTGTGGGGAGCAGCCCTCTCCTCCTCGCAGGTGCTTGCTGCACTCAGCCAGCCCAGCAGCCCTCCAGTCTCTGCGGATGCCTGACCCTGCAAGCACGAGCAGCGGCAGATGCTGTTTGAAGCACAAAAATGATCCTGCTGGTGCGGTGAGAGCCGCCGAGCCTTGGGGAGCCTTGTTTTCCAAATCCAATGGTGTTCTGCGGAAGCAAAGGGCTTGTGCAAAACCACTCAGGTCCACAGGGCAGGGGGAAGTGGTGGAGGCATGGGGATGGGAAAGCCTCGTTTGTCCCCTGGCATGGCTGTGGAGCCAAGGAGGGAACACCCTGGACCCCAGCAATGTCCTGGCAGGGGGCAGGGGCTCTGCCTGCAGTCCCAGTCTAAACTTCCTTTCACAGACCCCTGGTTCTTGCACATCCCGCCCCATTAGGGGCTTCAAACCCTCTCAGCAATGTTCTCAGCATCAGCATCTACCGTTTTGCAGCTGCTGGAGGAAGCCTGGGCACAGGACAGGCCATGCAGGTGGTAACTGCCGGGTACCTTTACCCTTGCTTAAAAGTCAGAAGAGTGATGTGTGCCTTGGCAGTCATGAGCATCTCCTCTTAGTCAACGGGAGGCTTTTATAAACATATATAGCTGTCAATGTATTTTATGGTATGGTAAAAATAGTCTGAAGCCTAAAACGTCTGGAAGGCCGCCGGTTTTGACTGGCAAAATGCACATGGTGCCATAAATCATTTCCAGGAAGGTAGGATCCCGGGTGGCACCTTACCTTCAAGTGCCTCTCCATTTACAAAGAATTACTTTTGCCAGTGCAGTGGCCAGCTAACCCATTTGGGCTTTGCTGGCTCCGTGCTGCTCAGAGAACTGTGAGATGTTTTATAGGGCTAAAAATGACACTTGCTCACAAATGGTTGAAATATGTCCCCCTGCGAGGCCACGATGAACCCCTCGTTAGCTGACTCATCGCCTTCGCTCCTCGGCTGTGCTGCCTGGCGCGGATGCTGCCATGCAGAGGGCAGCACCGTGTCCAAGGCCACCCCTCAGAGGAACAAATTGTCTTTAAAGATTTTTTTTTCCACTGTCCAATTGCATGAAGGGAGCTTGAAGGGGTTTTTTTGTTCTTTAAAGAGTTTGATTGCCCTTGGTTTATATTTTTGAGCCTTAGGAACTTCCAGCCTCCTGCATCCTGCTTTTTCTGGAGGACTCCAGGGCCAGCTGGAGAAGCTGCTGCCCCACGGCTGCAGAGGACGTGGTGGTGGTGGACGCCGGGAACATCAGCAGGCAGCTCCACTGCAGGAACATCTCCGCTTTCCTGTGACCTCTTTGCCTGCCTGTCAGGCATTGTGAAGGGCTTTCAGAAATTCTGATGGACTCCATCCTGCACCAGAGTCTGCCGGTGAGGATGCTGAGGGCCAGTGCTGTGGTTAACCTTTCCAAGGGTGCAGCAATGGCTCTGTGCTGCTGGCTCGGAGAAAACCTCCCCTCCAGGGGTTAACAGCCTCTTCCCCCCATAGCTGGCACGCACCCTGTTTTTCGAGGAACAGTAGAGACTTTATAATCGACTTGGCAGTAGCCTGGAGGCACATATGGCTTTTATTGCTTTTTCTTTTATTTTTTGGGGTATTTATTTCTCTTTGCTGATAAGCAGACAAAAGTATCTGGTGAGCGGGGTGCTTCCTCTGCCCGGCGGGAGGGCAGCCTGGCTGAGCTGGCATGGCTCCGGCATGGGGCAGGGAGGAGAAGGGAGACGCCACCGTGGGAAAGGGGCTGCCTTGGCTGCACATGGGAATTTTGGAGACGCTCTTGAGAGTCGGCAAAACCCGCTGGCGCCAGGGTGCAAAGCAGGACCTCCTGGGTGAGCATGGAAACTCAAAGGAGAGGAGGATGAGGAGCACCGGCCAGGCTGTTGGCTTCAAGGTTAAGCAATTTGCTTGGGGTATGGGATAAAAAAAAGAGTTTTGGCAGAATTGCCAAGATGCTGGGCAGCAGTGGGCAGAGATGTATGGGAGATGTGCAGCCCCGTCGCCGCCCCGCCACACTCGGCGCTTACAGTAGCGTCTGTCTGGGGAACTGGGAATAAACGAGCCCAATCCAGTTAGCAGGAGCTCCTCCAAAAGCTAATCTGTCTCACCGTCCCCTCACATTGCAGACACATTAAAGTAAGAAATATAATCCATTGCAATCAATCACCACTGCGTCCTGGCTTTCTCTCCTCTTTATGTGGTGGCATAATGACTTTTCCACCAGTTTCTGGCAAGATAATTGAAATGAAATGGAAAATATTTTCTTACTTGTCATAAAATTTGCTGCCGGTGAAAGAAGAGTAACTTTAACTGTTTGTGGCGTAGCTCCCATCCCCTGTAATTGTCAGGGAAAGAATGCGGTGACAGAGAAAAAACCCCAGCTCCTACAAAGTAAAAGCTGGTTATGAATAATACAAAGATTTTTAAAAGTCCCATGAATGCTTGTAGTCTAAGAAAATGCATTTTGTAAAGTTGCCTGGGTTTCGGGGTGTAGTTAAAAGTTTCGATGAGTGGGGTGGGGGGGAATGACAGCTCTGTCTGGGGGAGCGGCACTCTGAAAGGCTGGATCAGAGGGGTTTTACTTACTTTTCTGGGTGTTGGGTTCCAAAGATATTTGACACCAAGAAATATCAGAATAAGAGAAATGAGCAGCACACTGAAGAGCAGCCCGCAGATCTGGTATCTGGTACAGGTCTTCTTTCGCGTCTTGGAAGCTTCTGCCTAATTAATGACAAAACGGTGATAGCCAGAGGTCTGCTGACGATTCAAGGAGGGATGAGTACACATGCATATCAGACATTTATCATACTGACAAACTGCACGGTGGCAAAACAAGCCATGAACTTACGTCCAGAAAGCGGCAGTCCTCCGGGCTCTCCCGAGCCGTCCCTCCCATGGTCTCCTCTCTGTGCGAGGATGCGAGCCCGCTCCGAGGTGGAGTTACAGCAGCTCTGGGCTGCACATGCAGTGGAAGGCTGGGTCACTGCCGCCCCCGTGACGGCGGCTGCCAGCGTCCCCCCACAGCCCGCGGGCCCCGGGGGGTTCCGCAGCGCTTGCTCTTTGCAGGGTGCAAGCGATTCCCTCGCCTTTGGAGACGAGCCCGCACGAAGCTCTGCTGCGTGGTGCCCACCAGCACAGCCAGGGGCCCAGATTCTCATTTAATCTCTGCTCCTGCCCCCCACTTCTGCCCATGCAGTGATGGCTGGAGGTGCCCAGGCTGTGCAAGGGTTCCTGGCACCCCCGGCGCGCTGGGGATGCGGGCACTGCTGCTGGGCGCTGCTCACCTCTGCTCATGGGTGCAGCGGGGCTTCTGCAGCAGGGGCAGGCTGGGAGCTGCTGGCGGGGTGCCTGCAGGGCAGGGGGACACGGGCATGGCAGGGGCAGGTGTGCACGTGGGCACGTGTGTGCATATATATGTATGTGCATGTGCGTGCATATGTGCATGTGCATACGCCTGGGCACGGGTGCGCATGTGTGTATGCGTGCATGCATGGGTGTGCATGTACATGCATGGGTGTGCATGCACGTATGCGTGTGCATGCACTCACTGCCAGCCCTCAGCAATGTGGTGTGAAGGCCAAGTTCTCCCACGGAGGACTCCGGCATCCCGTGCCTGTTGTGTGCAAAGCCTTGCCCCAAAATTGGCCCAGCCAGGAATTTCCTGACTAATTTTTTTTACTGAGTTGAAAAATTTCCATTTGTTGAAATCATATCATTTCATGGAAATGAACCCATCTTAAGAAAGGCTTTCAGAAATCCACTGTGAAGTTTCTAGTCTGAACAGGATGAGGCTCCCTGGTGTAGAGGAGCTGGCATGGACTGTTTTTCCAAGCTGTTTACTCTAATAAAAACCCAGAGTGCATCATGCACTAATTAAAATTGCACTGAAAAAAAGAAAATCCACATTGAGTTTTGCTCAGGGTGAGAAATGGAGAAAGAAATTGCTTTTAGCGGGTCTGGTGCTGGCTTCGTGAGTGTGTTGGGGCAGCGCTGCCTGCAATCTGGGGGTAAATCTGAGTGGGACAGAAGCGGAGCTGCTGAATAGCTTGGGGAAGGCGTTGGGCATGTGTGTGTGCAGGGGCTGCGTGTGCCCTGGTGTGTGCCAGCTCCCTCCAAAGGGGTTTGGGCTCCCCGGGGCAGCAGTCGCTCCTCACCCTGCAGCCCTGCAGCAGCTCTGGGACCAGATCCCTTCCCTTAACGCAGCCGCAGTCACTTGGGGATGTAAAACACACCAGAGGTTTTTAATATTTGAGAGGCTAATAACAGGAGGGAATCGTATTGATGGGTGAAAGACAGCAGGTTATTTGAAGGAGAAAAATCACTTTTTAATGGAAAGCAGTCACAGGTAGCCTTTGAAAACACCTGAAAGGTTTTGGAAATCTAAATGCAGCAAATCTGTACAGACAGGAGGTTTGTCTCTCTTCACTTTTCACCAGAAAGTTTTGCTTCCAAAGCTTTTGTTATTCACTGGAAACTGAAATATCTGAAAACATTTTCTTTTCCTGTCAAAACTGCAGTTTCAAAGGAAAACTTTGGAGCAGCTCTACTGAAAGATGGTTATGATTACAGGAAAGAATTACAGCCGTGCCGTTAAGCAGACATAATTGATCAGCATAGCAGCGATCTTCACAATATCCCCCACTCAAGGCACAGGAAACACTGCAAATACCACTCGTAAACCAAATTAGGCATTATCATTTTATTACTGTTTTAAGGTAAATGTCAAGCTTTTTAATGACAATCACTGTAACTCTGGCAGGAGTCGGGCGTCTGAATTAGCTGGAAGAGGTGAGAACCTCCCAGGGCTGGGAGTTAATAAAACTCAATAAATATCATCGGTCCCTTCCAGGGCTTGGCAAGTGCTGGGGATGGAGCAGCTGGGGTGAGCGGTGGGGGGTACAGGGGATCCTGCCACTGGGCTGGAGACCTTGTTTTGCTGCAGCCTGCAAAAGTGGGCACTGGTGGCCCGGAGGGATGGGGAGCTATGGGAGAGAGCACACGCAATGCATGCATACACATGCATGCACACACATGTCCACACATGCACGCACATGGAGCCCCATAGCCAGATCAGAGCCATGTGCCCAAGCCCCCATACAGGGCAGGGAGCAGGATGAGACCCCTCTACACTGCCGCTCTCCATAGAGACTGTTATAAATATCCAGTCTTGAACCAGAGAGTTTGATGGCAGCAAAACCCTGTGCAACCCAAATTGTCCTTCCCCTCCGCAGCTGTGGGCTGTGCAACAGCTGCTGGATCCCAACAGGGAGGCGGATGCTTGGGATGCAAACAGGGACAGAAACCGCAGGATGATGCTGGTCAGGAATGGTTTTTTTCCCTTCCATTCCCCAGTGTTCTGGCTCAGCATTCAGGGTTTCAGAGAAAGAAAAAAAAAAATGGATTTTCCATGAAAAGACAACAATGTTTTTGGGAAAAAAACCTCAATCTCTTTAAGATGACAATCAGGTTCTCTGTATAAAAAGCAGTTCCGATGGAAATCTCCCATCAGTGCCAATGAGTAGGGAACAATCACTAATTTTCCTTGAAGCTAATGAGCACGAGTATATATGACAGGGGAGAATTTAATCTGATGTGAACTGAAGAAGAGAAGCAATACTGATATTAATGTGTGACTAATTGATACCCAGAAGAACATTTGAAATGATTAAAAGGCATTTGATTTTTATACAGGACAATAAGAGGCTCATTGGCTATGACTGGTGCATCCTTTCAGTTTTCTACTTCTTGCTCTAATTTGCCCAGAAAAATCTATCATATCTGCAGCATAGCTTGACGGCTGCATAAAACCTCTGTGCCTGGAAATGTTATACCAAGAAATTCCTCCTGGACAACATGAAGGTTTGTACACAGTGTGAAAGGGGGCAAGAAGCCCAGCAGAAATAAAATAGGTCCCCGAACCACTAAAAAGCAGCTCCCCAAAGCAGTGGGGCTCAGGCAGCAACATCCAGCCGAAAACCCATCATGATTAATACGGTGCTCTTTGTTATAATGAAAACCCCATTAAGGTCAGTGGCAGCATCTCTGAGCAGCACTAAATTGGAACGATGGAGACAGTAAAGTTAAAAATGAGCCATAATATTAATGTGGATAGTGAATTAATTGGGCAATTCCATAGGTAGTAAGTAAATCATATCATTTACCGCTGGACGCAGCGCCTCACAGCTCTCGCTGCAGGGTGGTGTGGTGGCAGTGGTGGCACCTGCTCCCGGATGGAGCTGAGGGCACAGCACAGAGCCACAGCACCCAGGGACACCACTGTGCCTGCCCCTGCCAGTCCTGGGCCCTTCTCCTTGGCTGCCACTGGGAGGTCTCTCAGTCAGCGTGATGCCTCTCACTTTGCTCTTTTAGGTGCTTCAGCCCCAAAATATGCCCAGAGTGCTGGCTTACAGCTTGTCTGGGGTGCTGCATCCACGGTCCAAGGTGTCTGTCCCCTGGTCCTGCAGCCGTGGTCCAAGGTATCCATCCCCTGGTTCTGAATCCACAGTCCAAGGTGTCCATCCCCTGGTCCTGAAGCTGTGCTCCAAGGTGTCCATCCGCTGGTCCTGCAGCTGTGCTCCAAGGTGTCTGTCCCCTGGTTCTGAATCCACAGTCCAAGGTGTCCGTCCGCTGGTCCTGCAGCTGTGCTCCAAGGTGTCCATCCCCTGGTCCTGCAGCTGTGCTCCAAGGTGTCCATCCGCTGGTCCTGCAGCCGTGGTCCAAGTGTCTGTCCCGCTTTGCTGTTGCACACAGAAAGCTTGGAGCAGGCTGCTGGCGGATTTACAGAACAGCTATTCCCCGGCTGTGGGTCTCTCAGGAAGGGCTGCCTCGCCTTTGGGAGGTATGTGCAGTACCATCACACAGCCCTCAGCCTTCTCCTGCTGCTTTTGTGTCTTGGGCTGGGACCTCCTGTGGGAGCAGCGGGCAGTGATTTATACCAGGGTGAAGCATTTACACGTATGTCGGTTGGGCTGCCGGCTCCCTCCCCACTTCCAACATCCTGGACAACAAATAGAGAAAGGGAAAAATCATATATAAAAGGAAATTGCTCATTAGGCAGTGCCTGATTATACAGAACAGTCTTTGCTTCAAACCATCCCATTTTCTGTAACATTTGCCAGATGAGAGGATGCATACCTCCTCTTATCAACTAGCCACATATGGCCTCAGCTGAAGGGAGGTTTCAGTAATTGGCCTATTCATCATTCATTGTTTATCTTAAGTTCGCATTGTTGTAGGGAACTCCAGAGACATCCTTGATTTAAGTTAAGAAACTTAATCATTATGATAAAACTGCCCGGGGAGTTGGACTTCATGTTGGAGATGCACGTGGCCATGTGGCACGCCGGCAGCCTGTAGCCACAGCAGATTATTCAAAACTGACAAAGCTTTTGGAGAGAATAGAAGAAGATAAATTCATGGTGGCCGTTCTGATGAAGCTGCTCAGAAGGTTATTACTAGAGACACACACTTCTCCTTGCTCACAGCCCGTGAAAAATCCCACTCCTCCAGGCTCTGGGGGACGTCTACCTCATTGCTGCTGTTGCGACTCCCTCGTCAACAGAAGTTATTAACAGCGCCGGAGAATTTTATCCAAATGCTGGTTTCATCTTGATAAATAACAATTTCATGTCTCTGTTCTACTAGATGACTGCACGGTTTTATTTCAAACACTTAACTTCTTCAGAAATGCTTCCCTGTGCACAAAGCTGAGCTCATCTACAGAATATGTGCTGAGCAGTTTTTATTTTCACCAGGCTTTGAATATCTGTAATGCAAAGACCAAACCCATAATCCCGCACTATCATAAGTCACTTCTCCCAATAAAGAGCTGCTTCCTACTGGGAGTGCTAAAATGTAATTGAAAGCTACATGTGTATTGGTGTTACACCAAAAAGCATTTTATTAAAAATAGTTTAAGGGGTGTTCAGATCCGAAAAAATAGTCTACAGCTCCTCTTGGAGGTGCTAGAAAGGAAACCAAGAAGAGGATAACTTGGGGAGCGAGGGGTCAGTGCCTCCCCCTGCCTTGCAGTAACTGCCCCCCTGTTGGGGGGTTCCATACTCATGGCAGCAGACAGATGCTCAGGGTGATGCAGGCGCTCCGTGGGCAGCAGTTAATTGCCAGCCTGCTTAGTTAGAAGCCAGTAATTTTGTGATGACCGTGCCTGAGGTGCAGGGGGAAGGAGGTGGACAAGGCCAGCCTGGTTTCTCGAGGAAGTGCTGATGTCGTGCTGTGAGCGTGTGGGTGCTTTGCAGGAGGGATGGATGCTCTGGGTTTCTCCAGCAGCAGCGATAAGCCCAGCGGGGGGGGAAAGGCACCAGGTTCCCCTTTGAGGGACAGCAGGGTCCGTATCTCACCTTGGTCATGAACTCAGCAGCGGGAAACCCACAGGGAGAAGGACATTTTTGGCAAAAATGGCTGCATCGTACTGGGATTGCGTGAAGAGAATAGGCAGTGTATTACCACTGTTTAGTAAAACTAAAATATTTAATATTAGCATATTGAACATTTCCTACTGCATCAGTTCAGTGTCACGTAGGCTCCTGTGTTCTTTTACACTGTCACCCAATATACGTATTAATGTTGTTTACTTACTAAAGCAAGTAAAGACAGAGTTGAGATTACTCCTGAATGCTACTAATCAAAAAGGAATCCATTAAATTGAAGAATTTGAACACAGTTAATTTTTCTTTGATTGTCATTAAATCTCCCATTGATGTCCTTTGCAATTAATTGAGCTGCGATGCTGCAAGCATCATCTCTCATCCTCTGAGACCACATACTGCCGCAGCATCCCAGCAATGGGAGGATGGATGCCCTGGTCTCCCAAGTGTGCCGAGGTTTCTGGGGAGATCCTGAGGCTCAGGAGAGGGGGTTTGCCTGGTCCGTTCTCAGTGATGTCTCCACATAACCTGACCTGCTTCCCCTGCCTCTTGAGCTCAGCTGTTGCCTTTCTCAGCTCTCAGTCAAGCTGTTCACGGCTCCAGGGTCCTTTTGGAAGAAAAGCAGCTATTTTAAAAATCAATAAAATAAATAAAATGAATCAAAGTCAGCATGATTGCCCATCTCTGCCCCAAATAGAATGAAGCCGTGGAAGGCTCTGCAACTATGAATTTTGGGGTTCATCAGCTGATGCTGCTGTGGGCTGGTTCCCCTCCAGATGTTCACCGGCAGGTGGGTGGGCCCTAGGGGGGCTGGGTTGTGGGGTTACTTCAGCAGATATGCTTCCACCTAGGGCACCAGGTGTTCCCCACGAGCAAAGGTGGTTGGAGCCAATGCTGCTCAGCTGCTCCTGGTTGGGAGGGTATATAGGGGCTGGGATGGCAGCAGAGAGAGTTTGGGCTGTACTGCTGCTGACCCTTGGCTGCCTGAGGAGGGGCTGCGGGGCTCTGAGCATCTTCAGGAGTGCAGGGTGCTGAGGATCAGCAACGGGAAATTGGGACATTTACAGATGAAAAAAGCAGGAGACAGAGCAGGGAAGAGGCTCCTGTGTGTGCGGGTGAGGTGGGAGCTGTGGGGTCACGGCAGTGCTGTGGGCATTACCCAGTCTTGTTGCTGTAGGGGAACAGTACCTGTGCCAGGCTGGGCTGTGTGCCCGCACTGTGCTGGTGGAAGGGGATCTCCTCCCCCCCCCCTCCTCCTCCTCCTCCTCTGCAGCTTCCTCTCCGCCTCAGCCATGTGTGATCGCAGATGGCCTGCAAAGGGGGTGCGGAGGGGAGACAATAAGCATATTGGTGATGATGTACCGTGGCATGTGCTGCTCGCCCGCCTGCGAGAGCAGGCTGGCTGCTGGGGGCCATGGGCACGGTGTTCCTGCCATGCTTCCTCCTGCCCGGCGCTGTGCGGGACCAGCCTTTGGAGGCAGCCATCTCCTGGGGCTGCTGCCTGACTGGTGGCAAGCCGGAGGGTTCCCAGCGCTGCAGAGTGGTACTGGGAGCTGCTGTGGGTTGTCCTATGTCCCAGTAGCTGATGTCCCACTGCTACTGGGGGTCCTGCTGAAACACAGGTGACTTGGCTATTGCCCTTGCCAGAGGTGCCAGAGTCCTGGTGCGCTGACCCCTGGACGGGGCTCTCCTCATGCCCATCCTGGGGTTTGTGGGAGAGCTGGCTCGTACCCTGTGTGGTGCTGGGTCACTGATGCTGTGGCTGGCCCCATTCTGTGCCCTACAAGCTTGCTGCTCCCTTCCCCTGCACCTGGGCTGGCTGCAGCTCAGCTCTTACTGACTTGGTGAGCCTTTGCCTTTGGGGTTGTGACCACACACTTCTGCGGTGTGCCTGCCTTTGCCTTCCACCTGATGTACCCACCTGCAGCAGGCTGAGCCCAGCCCTGTGTGCCTTTGGAGCAGTCTGGCCATGCAGCAAGCATCTGCGTTGCCTCCTCTCAGAGGTGACACCTTGCACTCTCCTTCCCTCCTGTTGAGGCTCTTATCTTTTTTCCTAACATCAAGGCTCGAAGCTCAATCTCGCTCTCTTTCTCTCCTGTTGCTCTGCTCCCCCATTGCTATAGCTGGCAAGTATTTTTTTTTCCCCTCCCACCCTGCCAAGGTGCTTCCCTTCTGCTGGATTTTTCTCTCCACTTTTGCTTTGTTCCTGCTCTCCTGCGTGGTTCCTCCCGCCTCCTCTTTGCTCTTTCCCTCTCTGTGCCACCTGCCACGATCTTCTCCCATCGCACCCCCAGCATCTCCCCCGCTCCCTGGCTGCCTGGGCATTGCAGCAGGAGGGGGCTGCAGCCCTTGGGATGGGGGATGCACCCCCTGCCCCATGCTGGGCTGCCTGGCCCAGGGGTCTGCATCCAGGTCTGTTCCCGGTGAGGTGTTGGCTGGCGTTGGAAATTCCTGGGAGAACCTGCTTAACTTTGCTGTCAGATGTGGTGATTGGTTTCTGCCTTTTTACATATTTTTTTTTTTGTCCTGTGAGAAACTGCTCACTAAAGAAGGCACATTTTTCTTGCTTACTGGGAGTTCCTGTTTGTCATTTTTATAAATCAGTGTTTATTGGCCTAATTATTGTAAATGCAGAGCCCAATAAAGGTGACTGTGATTGCAGTATCTGATAATGAATTTTATAACAAACCTGCTGAGCCTGAAAGCTGCCAGCAGGAAAGATGTTATGTCAGGTTAATGACAGAGAGGAGAAATCCTCCCCACTAAGCCTTTTTCCAAGGCATGAAGGGTCTCTGGTGGAGGCGGCTGGGTGTCCTGCTGGGCTGGGGCACCTCAGGCTGGTGGGGTCTGGCCTTCCAATGCTGCACCCCAAAGCTTTTGGGGCTCCTTCACTGCCTCCCCAGCCTTGCCCTGACTGGGGTGGGGGGGATGCTTTGGGCATGCAGAATGGAGGGCTCTGAGGATTCTGTGCTCCTGCTGGGCTCAGGACCTGCTCTGGGTGTGCAGACACCAGGCAGCAGCACTTAGAGGTGCTGGTGCCTCTGCTCCTGCTTCGCCTCCATCTGACTTAATCCCACCATGCAAATGCTGAACACAAGGCACAGGGAAAGCAGCTTAAATAGCACCTAAAGCTAGCTCAACTCCAACTGCTGTAAATAGATTAATTTAAAGAAAATCAATTGAGCTCTGCAGGGGTAGGTTTTCCAATAGAGATGCTGGCGCCTGCTCTAACCTCATGCCCTTATGTGTGCCCTGGGTGAGGGGCAGGATCCTCTCCCTGCCTCCAGCCCAGCCTGCTGGGGGGTGGGGGGGCGAAGCAGCTCCCCTGCCCACACTCGGCATGTGTGGGGCTGCCCCTCTCACTCCCACCTCGTCTTGCCCATGGTGTCTGCTGGGGTGGTGCAGGTGAAGAGTTATTTTTTGGGGAAAGTGATGCTGCTCCTGCGAGACCCTCCTGCAAGATGTCGGTGGGGGACAGGGGGGATTCAGAGGCTCCTCATGGGGCATCCAGATAGTCCGGTGCAATGCTGTTGATGCATCTGATGCTTGAGTGAGGGTGAGGAACCTGGGGCTCATGCTGATGTATGGTGCCTGCCCTTGCCTCCACACACTGCCTATGGTGCCCCAAGCTCTTGCTTTGTCTTGGTCCTTCTTGATGTTTGTGATGCTCCTGGGCAGAGTCAGTGGCAGCTGCCCATGTGCCTGCTCCCTGGGCATGGCTCTTTCCCAGGGTTTGAGCCCAGGTCTGCAGTTGAAGCCACAAGTGTTGGGCTCTGGGTTTCGGTCAATGTGTGATAGCTGCGGGCTCTGCTGAGCCCGGACTGTGCCGCTCTGCGTCCAGCTGATCGGAGGGCTGGCTCTGTCCTGCTGCAGGAACTGGTGTGGCCGCATCGGACCTAGAGCGTGGCTTCATCCTGCTTCAAAACCGGGGCTCGGAGGGTTTGGTTTAATTCACCCACCAGCAGCAGGAATTGAGTGCAAAAGGCAAAGAAGAAAAACTAGAAGAGAACCTGTTTTCTTTTAAATAATGCAGAGAAACATGGGGGGAGGAGGATGGCGTACAAATGTGATTTAGTCCTTTGCCCCTATGTTATTTGCTGCTGGTTGCCAGTGTACCCCAGCTGTGTCTTGGGGGACTGAGGGAATTGCTTTCTCTCTGTAATGTGCGGATGCCTGTGCTGAGTCTTCCCTCCCAAACAGTCAGCAAGGGGCTGGAGAAGGTGGTGGTTTTTTTTTTTTTTGTATCTTTAATATTTGGTTGGCAGCTGCTGTGTTTGATGCTACTCAGTGTGAGAGCAAATTGGATTAACTGAAACATATTTACCAGGGTAAGCAGGGGAAAAAAACATGTGCAGGGGTTGTTTGCAGAAACTGGTGTCTGCAGAAGGTGGCTGAGCCCCTGAGAGGTTCCCAGACCCTGGCCTTGCTCTGAGGCTGGTGGGGAGAGGGGGACTGGGAGGAGCACAGACCCATCACCCAGTGCCCCCGCAGCCCTTCCCCAGCAGGATCTCCCTAGTGGCAGTGTGACAGTGATTTATTAGTGTTAGCTGCCACACAGGCGAGAACGCTTGTCTTCAGCAGATAAGGCTTTCAGCAGTGTGGTCAATAAGAAGAGGACATGGATACCTTGGGAAAATTTGCAGAGAAATTTGGGAGGCATTTCTGTTTGGATAAATTAGAGTACCAAGCACTATCCTCATCACAGCCTGAAAAAAGCGAGCTGTGGCTTGGTGCTCCTGCGCCAGCCATGACTGAGTAACTTGTCATCTCTGCACCTGGAAATGACCCTCCCTGGCCCAGGAGGGGACAGGGGCACAGGAGAGATGCAGACAGAAGTCCTTGTTGCTGGAGGCAAAGTCAGAGGCAGGAGGCCGGCGTCTGTGGTTTCCCCTGCCTGATGCTCAGCTAGTTGCCAAAAGCATTGCCAGGGCAATATCCTGCCCTGCTCCCTGCTCAGCCCACAGAGCACTATTATTTCATTAATCTCATGTCATCTCCTCCTTGGCTGATCCAGTTGCAATATTGCAGAAATAACTTTACACCGCTCCCCGAGGAGGAGCAGACTTCAGAGGCCATAAGAGCTCTTCCCTCTCCTCCCTGCTCGCAGTGGGCTGCGATCCCTAACGCTGCCAGAAGGTTTGCAAAGTCTTTGATTCCTTCTAACTCTTAAAGTCAGGGATGCATAAAAAGCAGCTCATGCAAAAAAACCAACCAGTTATTATTATCATCAAACCCTTCAAAATCCCAGGGCAACTTAGCAAGGTCTAGATGAAGTCACATCCCCATCCCAGACACCAAAATGTCACATCGCATCGGCCGACACTGGCAGATGCTGTCAAGCAAGTGGTGTTGCAGATCATTCCCCATTCCCTTTGTGTACCCAGCTTCCTCGGATGCTCAGCTTGCTTCTCCCCCGAGTTACTACCCAGACCACATGCTGCTCCCGCTGCTTGTGCCATCCCAGAGTCGTGGTCCCTCCGGCTCTTGCTCGGGCGGGAGCATTCGTGGGATGCTGGTTTGTGGAGCCTCATTAGCTGCAGATAAATGAGGAGTCAGGTGAATTCTTACTCCAATTCCTAAAATACTGTTTTTAATGCATAATATATGTCTGCGGGTAAATCTGTTTCTATTTAAATGTGGGGAAGAGTGTGCTGCTGAATTTTAAGTACATTATCACAGAAAACAATGACTGTGCTGAGTGAATGACATGTCTAATGAATATAGCCTGGCATCTCCACTTCCTCGTGCTGGTGCAGCCTCCATTAACTGCACAGGAGATTTTTTTTTTTTTTTCCCCAAGCACAGTAGTGACAAATTATATGATCAATATGGAGACTGATCTGTGGTCTAATCTTGCTTAGCCCCAGTAAGCCCAGGATTGATCCAGATCTAATCTTGCTTATCCTGGACAAACCCAGGAACAGATTCAGATCCTAAGGTAACGCATCCCATGCAAATCCAGGATCGCTCTATTGATTTGCTGGCATTGTCACTCTGGTTTTGCCTTGCTGCAGAGGGGTTTATCGGCATTATCTGCCCCCTGACATGTAACTGCAATCAAAGCAGTCATCTTGATTAATTGGTGGCAGTGAGTGCCTGGCATCTCTGGCTGCAGGGCTGCGATGGCTGCTCCACCTGCGGGGCAGCGGGGTTTCTGAGGTAAGAGTGGCACGGTAGAGGGAGGAGGTTAAGGTGCTGGGAATCAAGGCACCCTCCGTTCATGTTTCACCTGAGCTGTGAGAGCTTTTCTTTGCTGTCAGAGGTGGTCACAGAGCCATGGGTGCCTACAGAAGGTGCAGTCTGTGTAGGTGAGGATCCTGCTCCCACCTAGAGTGTTCCTTGGTCTCCTGTCAGGCCCTGGAGGTCTCCTGACCCTCCGCCCATGGCTTTAGGGAGCAGAAGGGCCATGACAGCCAATTGTCCCCTTACTTGGTTGCGTGGCCCTGCAAAAAAGCTGGTCTTTGCAGCCCACCAGCCCTGCGTGTAGCCCACAATCAGTGGGCTCCAGCACACACAGGTCTGCTTGCTCCCATGAGGCAAGGGGCTTCTGCTGCCTCCCGGTAACTCTGATAACCTCAGGAAGAAAAGGAAAAAAAAGAAAAAAGCAATTACCTTCTGGGGTGGAATTTCTCCAGCCTTTACTCAGCCCACTGGGGAATTTGTCAGGAACATGGACTGCAGTTTTATTCAGCTATTCCTGAGTTATACCAGCACAGGGAAAATGGCATGTCTCACAGCTTGATGTTTTTCTGATGTCTTTGCTCTCAGGTTTTGAAAAAAACACCAGACCCCAAAAATCTTCATTCAAAACGTAAAACTTGCCCTTAGCTTAATTCAGTGGAGACTCAAGCAGCTGTTTCTGCATCTTAGAGAGAAGAGGCCTCATGCTATTAACATGTCTAAAGAAATAGGATGTAGAAATAGGAAGATCTCCTGTCTTTTAAGAGCTGTACTCTGTGCTGTTCCTGGCATGAGTGGTGCAAATGGGCTGCAAATAGGTTGCAGGTGCTAACCCACTGGGCTTAAAGGGGGCTTGTACTCCAGCATCTCAAGAGGAGGTGCTGGGAGGAGGTGGTGAGGGGCTCTCTCCCATCCTACAGCTTTCACAGCCACATGCAGGTGTATTGTCAGAGGCTGGGCTTCCATGCTGGGGGACCGAATCCTGGAGGCTTGGTGCCAAAGCTGAGCTGCAGCTGTGTCTGTAGCCTGGACCCATATTTTGTAGAGTGTTTTGAGCTGAAAAGTGCTTTAGTGGTGTAAACGTAACCTAGAAGGTTCTCAAATGCTCCAGAAATATTCTCTGGGAAAATGATGCCTTGCCCCCTCCTTTCTCTCAAATGAGAAATAATTCCAAATTCATCTAAATGTGTTTTTCTAATCAAAGGGGCCACTTTGTACTTCTGAATCCGAGGGGAGGGGATGGGAGCACGAGTAAAACAAAACTCCTTAGTGCTGCGTTTGCGAGATAGATCTCCCGTGGCTAAATCCATCTGTGTTTCTCCTTTGGCATGAGCAGAAGGATCTTCCCACTGCAGCTGGGCACTTCACAGGCTTAGCTGGTGCACAGGGAGGAGGAGGAGGGTGAAACGCTGGAGTAGCCCAGGTTTCTATGGCAGTGTGTGCAGCAGCCGCTCTCCTTATCTTTCCAACTTGATCGGGAGAAATTGCTTTTCTCAATTTTAATTTCAGCTGAGCTGAGCAGGATAAACAAAGGGAGGTGCAGGCAAAGCAGATGGTTTGTCACAGAGCACGGAGCAGGCAGGAAGACTGTGCAGCTTTTTATAGCATATAATGGCCTTTCCTTGCATCTAGCTATCCATCACCATATAATTCCCGAAATAAACTGGGCTTGTGCAGTATATGTGAAATACCCAAATGTTACAGCAGGTTTGGAATATTCAGACCGCAGAAGTTTCGGCAGTGGCTGGCAGCATCCACACAAAAGCTTTCTGCCGGTCAGTGTCGGCTCCTTGTTTGGAAAACCCCGTGGTGGCTGCTCGTCCCATAGCTGGGGCAGGGAAGCTCCACCGTGTCTGGGGTGAGACTTTCTTCTGCAGTTTGACAGATGTGGCAGTCACCAGTGCTCCTCCTCGGTGTAACCAGGATTAAACAAGGGATTTGCGTCTTACCCCACAGTTCTCCCTTCTGAGTACACCAGCCAGGGTCACCTCAGGTGTCCTGGCCCAGGTCAGGCAGGTGGCTGGAGAAGCAGGGAAAGGAGCCATCTCATGGCCCTGCTCTGCGTTTCCTTGCCTGCGTGGTGATCTCGCATACATGGAGCTTTGTTATCCATGCAGGCATTGATGGCAGCGTGGAGAAGCTGTGCTGGGTGCCCACGATGACCTCCTGCCACATTGCTTGCCCTGGTATGGGTGCTCCTACGACAGGGTGCATTTTGGTGATGGGCTGTCCTCTTGTGCCCTCCAGCTGCATTCCCCTCCACCCTTCTTCAGCTCCGGCAGCATGGTCCCACCACGGCTGTGTGCTGGGAGGGTGGCCGGAGTGTGTGCCCCATGGTGCAGGCAGGGCTGGCAGGGAGTTGCCTGCAGCCAAGTGGCTCTGACGCTGCTGCTGTGGCACCGTGTCCAGACCAGCTGGGGAGATGTGATCTTTCCTGGAGCTGGTGCTCTCAGAGCACGGCACAGATTGGTGGATATTTGTTTCAATAAGAACCATGCTGGTGTTTGCAAACCCTTTTAAATTGCTCTCAGCAAGCGCTTCTGCATCTGGAGCAAAGTCTGCTTGCAGAAAAGCCTGCAGAAAGAGGAGGTCTGGGGGGTGGCAGTAGGAGCCTGAATCCTTGCCAGGTTTCCATCCTGCAGTGTGTCGAGGCCAGAGCAGGGACATGCTGTGGCTGCTGCCTGCCTGCCTTTGAACATTAGGCAGGCAGACCCTGCTTCGAAACATCCCCATTAAAGCATCCCTGTGCAATTTCAAATAATGAGCAAATATGAAGAAAATCAAAGTATGTTTGAACTTCATTAATGAACAGAAAGAGAGCTAAAAGTTTCCAATAAACTGTTTGCTGCAAATTCACAGGATACTTAAACCAGCTCTGTCCGTTCCAGCTCAGGTTCTGCAGGTGCCCGAAGCCTTGCAGATCTCGGCACCTGAATGGTGGCAGCAGCCAGAGCCTGGCGGGCAGAGCTGCTGGCGGTGGCTGTCATTGCTGGAGATAGGTGACTTACTCAAAATCTGAGCGAGCGTGTTACGTTTCTGCATGTGGGCAGGGATGTCCCTTGGGAGGGCCGTGGGGGACAGCCCGCCTGTGCTGCTGGCCTCCATACCAGTGAGGAAAGGGAAGGGACAGTCCTGGGCTTGTGTTAAAACAGAGTTCAAAGCAGGCTCCCGAGGGGAAACCGGCTTGTGTTAAAGAGGACGGTCTCCGTGGCATTTGTGTGTGTTGCAGGAGACCTGTTTAGTATTTATTTCCCTCTCTTTGCTGTTCACAGGAGGCTGACTGACGGCGCCGCTGGCCGTGCAGGCTTTGCTACCCGGGTGCGGAGCAAGCCCAACCCACCAGCCGCCCGGGCGAGCTGTGCGGGCAGCGCTGGGGCACCCAGCCCGCGGCAGCCGCTGCCTTGGTTTGCGAAGGCAGGCAGAATCTCAATGAGCTGTGCTTTCCTTCAGCATCTCCATCATGGGTGGCTGCTCAGGCCTTCCCCCACAGCCAGGTGGATGCAGGACGGTTGAGCCGGGCTCTGCGGTGCTGAGCCCCCCACCTGCACCCCTCCCAGCATCACACAGGATTAGGGTTGTCCTGTGTGGGGTGCGGAGGGGCTGCATCATGATGGTTCCCACTGGTGGCTTTCTCCATCAGGACCTTTGGCCATCACCCAGTGCCAGCCCTGGCTCCACAGTGCCGTCAGCTGATTAGCTTGCTAATTAAAGTAAATTATGGTGATAGGGCTGAGGTATATGTTAAATCTCTACCAGGAAGGGTGTGTTTTTACATAGCGCAACACGTAACTCTGCCACGTGGTCTAGGCTGTACTTGCTGCTTTTTCCTTTGAGCATGGTACCTGCCTTCACTTTAATGATTATTTATTCCCTGGCTGCAGGAGAGCTCGCTGCCCTGAATCAGAGCCTCAGCTCCGCTGCATGAGGGTCTTGGGCACCGGGTGGAGAACCAGGGAGGGGATATTTCAGGAGGACATGCACGCGGAGCTACTACGGGTGACAGCTTTCTCTAGGATCCTGGTGCATTCCCCACTGGTGCCCAAGCCTGGATCTCTGGTCCCAGCTCTGCCTGACATACATCCCTGGGCTGCTGCTGCCCACTGCATCTCGCTGCTTTTTAACAGAGCTGGGGTGGTGGCAATGGCATGTCTCATCGTTGCAAAAGCTGGCTGGCAGTCTCGCTGCGGCACGCTTTGCTGCTCCTGAGCATGTAACATGTCGGAGCGGGTCTTGCTTAAAAGGCAGCTTCTCTGTCAGGTAGGATGCTGTCCCTCTCCAAGTGCCCCCCCTCAGTTTCAGGGGTCACTCATGATTGAAGAAATACAGGATTTCCAAAAATACCCTCAAATAGAAGACCAGTCCCTCAGTCTTGTTTACATCACCTGTAAACAAGATGAACCCAGAGAACAGATGCACCTTCTACTGTTAATAGATTAAAATTATAGATGATCACAAAATAGCAGTGTACAGAATAAATGCTTAGCTGATGTAAATTACTTTTTCCTCTACTTCCTTCCATTAGCCACTGACCATTTACCCCAGGCAGAGCTCTGTCCCCGGGAAACACCTGAGATGGATGTGGAGCTGCAGGCTGGGTAAGTGCTCGGTAAGACAGCACTCCTGATGGACTGAGATGAGATGTGTGAAAATCAGAGGGACTGTGAGATGGAGGATGCTACTTGTCATATTATCTCCAATTCTTAAAAGAAAAGAAAAAGAAAGAAAAAAATGAAGAAAACTGTCCTACCTTTTGTGGTCTTCTGTGCATCACCTGCTCCAGGGCGGGAGTTGGCCTGCAGACCAGTGAGGAAAGTTTGCAGCATTGGCAACAATACTGTGTGATTCAGGAGTGATCCTTTAAACAAGATTATTATTCATTTTACCAGGCACAGCTATCCATTATGGTTAATAAAACACCGCATAAGTGTTTCTCAGCCTGATCCAAACAATAAATCTTGTGGCCCAGCTGGACTCAGTTTCATCCTTAGCCTCGCACTGGAGGATGTGTTGGCACCAGCAGACACCGTGACTTGCGTGGACAGCCAAGATCTGCCTCTTACTTGCCAAGGTGAAGAGCGATGTGAGCATGGTTGCCACCTCCCCGCTGCATCCTTCTCTGAAGAACAGGGTCTGCGTTGGCCGTAGCTGTGGTGGCACACTGGCCCAGGGTTCTGTGGGGAAGGCAGCTCTCTCACCCTGCACACCTGCTCCATGGTGGGTGGGTGGCCTCTTGAGGGACCACACTTCAGGCTTTTGCACTGCTGGAGCTGTGGCTGCTGTTTCGGCTGCCGAGAGGGTGATGTCTCATTGCCCTGGAGCAAGTGAAGTCTGCAGGCTGGCGAAGGAGAGGGGGACCAACCCAAGCTGCAGGAGGAAGGCTTTGTCCTGGCATTCCTGCTGAAAATGAGGTCCAGGAATTTGTTGTGGGGATGCACCTGATGCGAGGATAATGACAAGGCTGTCTGCATGTGCTTGTGCTGCTCAGCAGCCTGCACTGCGGGAGGATGGGAGCCAGCAATCCTGCCTGCACACTGGCCTTTGCATCCAGCATCATGCCTGTTCTGCAAGGTGCCGGGAATGGCTGGAGCAGTGTCGGGGTCCAGGCAGAGGCAGGAGCTGGTCCCTGCCAGGATGCAGTTACCCCACAAATAAGGAGCAAGCACTGCGTGGCTCGGGGTGACAACCTGCGCCAGCACTGCTGCTGCCAGCACCTGCTCTGCAGTGCAGTGCTGGCGGCTGGCTGGGGGGCTCTGCTCCCGGCCATCCATCTGGCATCTTTTTGAGACACCACACTCATTTTTTTGCCGTGCCAAAACAAATCCTAGCAGACTATTAATCACTGGCTTGGAACAGCATCCACCCTAGGTTCGGTTATGGTAAGCTATGCCAGCCCTTGTCTGACATCATGTAGTCATTTGAAGAAGCCATAATTACAGCAATTGTTAGGCATTTTTCTAGCCTTTTCTGCCTTCTCTTGTAGGTAATGTTATGTGACAAATCTCTCTCCCTGACATTCACATCTCTGAGTGCTCTGCTGAAGCGCCACCGGTCGCCCAGCTGTGTCGCGGTGCAGGAACATCAGGCTCGCCGCAGCCAGTGCAGGTGGAGTGCCATAACGTGCGAATCTCAGTTTGGTGGGTGAAAAGGATTTGCGTGGCGATGCTGGGGAAGAGCTGTGGTTTTGACGGGTGTACTCTATGATTTCCCTACATCTGCCGTTGCAGAAGTGGCAGGGGGTGCCGGGGAGGAGAGAAGTGTGCCAGGACTGGTGCCTGGACTGCTAATTGCTGGGTGTAGTATAAAGGCAGGCAGTGTTTGAAACACCAAGCTGGGGGGTGCTGCTAAGTCAATACCAGCGAGGAACTGAAGCCAGGTTCCCTGATGCAGGCACCGTGGTGGGATGGAGCTGGACCCACGGCTGCTCCTCGGCTGGTGCTACACGTCTCCATTGGCTGCTCCAGAGCCGGGGCAAATCGCACCAGATGAGGAGCGCTGCTGAAGTCTCCCAGCTGGCATTCAGCGCTGTGGCAGGAGGCTGTATATCCTAGGAATGCTTCTCCTGCCTGCTGGCATGCTGGGCAGAAGCCCTGTGGCTCGAGTGTAAAAGCAAGTGAATGTTTGGGAGCTGTCAGCTCCCTGCCAGTGCCAGGTATCTAATTTCTGCTGGAAGAAGGAAGCCTTGGAGTCTCTCTCCCATGCCATGGGGTCAGCAGCAGACTAAGTAGCATGCAGGAATGAAGGGGGCAGAAAAGTGGAAAGAAAAACGTGGAATAAGTGATATAGTTGTATTCGTGACTTTTGAAAGATGGAACGGATGCTGTGGGGGCGGCTGTGCAGAGTTCGCTAAGCTCTGTGCGTTAGCAGCGTAGCTGTTCAGACCAGAGATGCTGCACTGCTCTGCTTCTTTAAATCACTGTCCTTCCCCAGGTGTCTCTATTCTCCCAACCTTTGCAGTCTGTTCGTCCATGCAATGACCTGGAGACTGAATTAAGATGTGCTGTTTGTAAGCAGGGTAGAAAGAGCAGAGATTCTCCCATTACCTAGGATAACCTTCGCCGGCAGGTGGATCTCCTGCAGAGAGAAGTTTGGTTGCCTCTTAATTCATCCATGGCATTGCTGTCTTGTAAACCCTAAGGCCGTCTGTTCTTCACCTGTGTGTGTAACAGCACGCACGGTTTGTAAATCCAGGCAGGCATCCAACGCGCCATCCTGAAGGTCCACCACACGACTGTGCACCGAACTGCATTGCAGCGCTCCCCCAGCCCGGCTCCCGCACACACTGGTGGCACAGATTGCAATCTCCCTGTGCTTTGCTTTCTACCCTCCCTCTTCTCTCCTCACTTTCAATCTTTGCTTAAGTTGTTGTGTAGGCAATTGCATGGCATTTAGTGCATGGTGATGTGTGTTTGGGGCCTGTGCTGGAAATACAGATCATTATCTGGAGTGGATAATATTAAACACTTTTCTCTGTTGGCTATTTGATTGCAAGGTTACTCTGTTTGATGGTTTTATATGCTGGAATTGATTGCAGGGGAAATATTTAGCCAAGCATGGCTGAAAGGTGTGTCCCATGGGCTGCCAGGTGCAGGTGTGCTGCTGTGCCCGAGGAGCCAGGGTTGCATCTCGGAGGGTGACCAGCAGCCCTTTCCAGACCCTCAGGTCAGCTTTTCTTGTATGATACAGGATTAAATCAATCAAGCTGTGCAGTTTCTTGGTGTGATCCTGCAGCAGACAGCAGGTCAGCTGTCAGTCACCTGTGAGGATGCTGTTTGGTGCTCAGTGCTGGTGCAGGACCAGCTTGCTCAGCAGCATGCCTGGCTCTCGCTCCAGGTGCCCTCCCCACCCTGCTTGGTCCTGGTCCCTCAGCTGGCAGAGATGGCAATTCTGGCAGTATATTTCATAATGTGCCTTCTGGGAAGTGGCCTGAGAACCAGTCTGCTCATTTGCCCCAGGCCATCGAGTAGCCGCTGGCTAATGAACAGCAGCAGCAGCCAGTGGGGTGTGGGCCAGCGAGCTGTGGGGAAAGGCTGCATCGTCTATCATGCCCCCCTGCATCAAGCAGCATTTTTTGCTTCACGTCTTCACAGACCATACCAGGAAGAGAGTGGCTGATGGTGCTGGCTGCATTGTGCCTTAATATTGCCCTGTGCGGGCTGCTGAGAGCCAGCCTCTGCCCAGCTCCTCGCTGTGCCCTGGTGCTGCTTTTGTTCACATGGGATGTGCCGGCCTGGCTCCTTAGGTACCCCCAGAAAGCACCATCCTATTACTTCTCCTCTGTCCCCATTTTTTGCTGTCAGGCAGGCTGTGTAAATTGGGAGCAGCTCCAGCAGGCTTCCTCTGGACCAACACCAGTGTGGGAGTGGAGAATTAGCCCTTCACCTGCCACTTTTTTAATATAGGCTTTAAATCTGATTATAACTGCCTGTCTGGCTCTGCATTATGTGCTTCATGATTATTCAGCATTATGTAATCTTCGATAAAAGATGCTGCATCAGTAAAATGAATTAAACTATTGAGTGATAGGAGTTTATCGAATTCCTCACAGTGATGCCGTCCTCTCTTTGGCACTTTAACCTCTCCTGTGGAAAGAGCATGCCAGACACTGCCCTTGCTAACAGCTAGGAAACCCTGCTGACTTGGGTGGAATTGCGGGAGTACAAATAAAGTTAGATTTCAGCTTAGAAAGACAGTTTTTTATAGTCTAAAGACTCAATATTTCACAGCAGCGGTCCCTTATCTGCATTATGTGCAAAGTGCTAGCAGAGCTACATGCACAAATGTCTGCAAGTCCCATGGATGCTGGAGAAAGTTTGGCTCTTGGGGGGCTGATGGGCAGTGCTAGCCAGGCTGTCTTTACTCCAAAACCTCTTGAGAGTAGACATACACTGAATTCCCACATGATGGGTGGTGGTGGTGGTGAAGCGTGTTTAATTTGAAGCTGAATACTTTGTCTCGTCTCCTGAACACCACCCTGCCAAACACAAAATATTGTATTTTCTCCTTTTTAGGTCTTCCTTTTTCCATAACAGCAGTTATCTGATGGCTGAATGGGCTAGGGATTTTGCTCTGAGTTTTCCTATTTCTTCATTTCCTTTTTCTAGACTACAGGGTTTTTGGTTTTTTTTTTCTACTTTGCTGTGCTATTCGAAACATTGCTCAGGAAAAAAACAGTACAAACCTAAACTGTAACTCCCGACACCCAGACACCTTGAGAAGCTTTCAAGTTTTGCAGAACTGGATAAGCAAAGAAAGGAAAAAATAAACTTACATCATTTATTTTACTTCACCTAGTAGCGAAAGGGAAAGGTGCCGGAAAGGGGAAAAACAACACTTCAGAAATGTGAAATTAAAAGAACAGCTTTGAAAAATTAAAAAGATAAAGTTCCTCTTTGATGTTTAAAACAAACTTCAAAATTTCAAACTGTTTTATGCATGTTTTCTCCGGTTCTGCACCACACCAGGAGAAGTGGGGTGCTGGGGGAGCTGGGTCAGGGTGGGCTTCAGTCCCCACCTTGCTGCAGCAGAGGATGCGTGTGGTGGTGCGGGTACCAGCAGCTGGGGCAGGGTACCAGCGGGAAGCCCTCGCTATAGGGGGAGGTTGGCCGTGCCTCGAGCCCCTGAAGCCTTCTGGCCTCTGCAGCAGTGCACCCCGAGGGAGGCAGGGAGGACAGGCAGGGTGCTGGCAGGAGCTGGCTGGGCAAGCGCTGAGGCCGTCACCCTGCCCTGCCTGCGGGCAATGGCTTTGCTGGTCTCATCCTGTGCATGTCCTTTCCCCTCACCCCCTGCATGAGGAATAAAAAACCCAAGGCTTGACAGCCCGCTGACACCATATTTTTAAATATACATGTTTTAGATCCTGAGATTTACTTTTTGACAGGTACAAGAGAGACAGCTATAAATGCTGGGCTGGAAAGGAAAGTCATTCCCATTAGTGCTCAAACAAAGGGCTGCAAGATGCACCACTCGCTTTTAATTAAAAGTTTTCCTTATTTTACAGCATGGGCAGAACCGATATCTTCATTACACGCTGTCCATACCCATCCATGAGCTGGCTGAGCAACAGGCTGTGGTGCTGCCCTGTCACACTGTGTGTCACGCAAGCTGTGAGGGGTCGGGCTGGCCCTGCGCCCCCTCCCCTCAGCCTGATGCTGAGGAGCAGCAAGCCGCCACCAAGGGGGACAGTGCAGCTGCCCAGTGGCAGGATGACCAGAGGTGGGTGCTGTGAAATGAGCTGCTGTCTTGCATGGAGAGTGCTTGCAAGGGGGTTGGCCAAGGGGGACATGGGGGACCACCATGCCACCAGCTCCCTCCCTGCCAGCCAGGTCACCACGCACTGGTACTAGGGCCATCAGCAGGTGCTGATGTTGGGCTTTGGATAAACTAATTGTGTTGCAAGGAGTGAAGTGATGCTTTTAGATTTCAGAGCCAACGTGTGGCATCTTTATTAATGTGCCTACTTGAGTTCCCTGGGACGCGATGTTTTCTCCTCACCCTGGCCATCCATCTGAACTGATAATAGGACTATTAATCCATTTTGCTGACAGCACTCACAGACCTCCAGTGAGGCAGGAGATGGGGGGGAGGGGGGGCTGCAATCGATGCCTGTTTTGCTCGGAAGGGATCCCGTCACAGCCTCTGGCAAACTGAGAATTAGCTGAGGGTGAAAGGATGGAGCGTTAACCAAGGTTACGGGTGCTGTGCAGCCAGCCAGCTGTGGCCTGGCTTCTCCTTGGTCACCTGGAAAGCATCCTGCAGAAAGCCACTGAGATACAGGATGCTCTACAGAAGCCTGCAGGAGACCTGGTGGTCCGGGGCACGTCGCACTGTGCAGGGATACAGACACTGGGGACACCATAGACCTGCTCAGCAACCTTGTACCTGTCACTTAAACTGCATCTATACCTATATGGAGGTGAAGTTTCTCTGATTTCAGGGCCTTTTCAGCCCTGCCTGGCTACAAGGTGCCTGGGACAGCATCCATGATGTCAGTGATTTTCTTTACAGCAGCAGAAATACAGGTATGCAATAAATAAAAAATGCAGGTCTTTTATATATGTGACATATAAGCATTTCAGTAAGAGCTGGAAAATGAGATGCGTCCCTGCCCAGCTCTTGCTCCTTCCACACTTCCCCTGCCGGTAGCTGATCCCAGGTGCCTTTATATTCAGACTGATCCTGTCTAGTTTTAAATATCTCAAGCCACCGAACTTTCTCCCTCCAGGGAACCATGTTGCAGCCTCATAATTTTTGCTGTCAGCAGAGGGGATTTTTTCCCCTGTGACATTCAACCTAAATGCTCCATTTCTTCATTTCCTGTCATCCCTTCTGGTGATGCCCCTTGTACTCTATTAAATAATTCCTTCCCTCCCTATTTACACCAACCAGATCTGTAAGGCTCTTAGTTTGTCTCCCCACGGACAGCTCTTAGCCAAGCAATATATATATTTAAGCCTTTTAATCTTCCTTCAGAAATCAGTCTCTCTGTGCCTTTGATCACTTGCGTGGCTTCCCTCTGAACTGCTGCCAGCGTGTCTGTGCCGAGGCAGCCCAGCTCCGGCCACACCTGAGCATCCCAGAGCTTGGATGTGCACGGCAGCCCCCCATGTCCCCCTCGCTGTCCCCTGGCCCTTGTCCTGGCTCCGGTATGTGGCTCAGCTGCCGTGGCCCGTCCTGCTGTGGGCTGGTGGCCACGTCTCCCTGCCAGCCGCGCTGGCTTGCAGTTGTCTAAGGCACAGATCCTTGCGCTGCTTTCTGCCCATGTTTCTACTCTCACTAGGCCCTTTCTCTGTTAATTTTCTGTGCTTGCTGGAGCTCACAGCACCTCCCCATATAGCATCATCTGCCAAATTCATTAATGTGTAGTTTACTCCCTCTTTCCAGGTCATTAATGAGGGTATTAAACGAGAGTAGACCTAACCTAGATCCCTGCAGTACCCCATAAACACCTCCCCCTGTTTCTAATTACCCTTTGTTTATGATCCTTCAGCCAGGTTTTCAATCCACATGGCACAGTTCAAGGCATCAGAATTAATTTTTCCAAGGAAGCCTTGGCGGACGCGGGACCAAAGGGTTTGCCCACTCGCACTGTCCCCCCCCTGCTCCCCCGTGGGTCACACCGACCCACGCCGCTGCCTCCCGGGGGGGACACACGAAATTCCTGGGAATGGTTCTTCCCTCCGCCGGCTTCTGCTCCCGCTGCTCGGGATCGCGGCAGCCAGGAGCGGGAGGACCCGGCGTTGCTCCCGTGTTCCCCAGAGAGGAGAGGGCATCCCCCTGGGTGTCCCCGGGCACGGTGTCCCCGGAGGGGGCGGTGTCCCTGGAGGGATGCTGTCCCGGGGAACGGTGTCCCCGCACGGGTGGTGTCGCGGGAGGACGGTGTCCCGGGAGGACGGTGTCGATGGAGGGGCGCTGTCCCGGAGGATGGTGTCTCGGGAGGGGGTGGTGTGCCGGCCGCCCGCCGCCTGCCCGTCCTGCCGGCTGGGCGGCCCGTGGCCGCGCCGCAGCGCCCGGAGCCGCGCACCGTGGGGGCCCGCCCAGGGCAGGGCGGGTCCCGGCTCCGCCGTGCGCGGTCCGGGCCGGTCCCGCCGCTCCGCCTCCCCGCGTCGGCCGCTAGATGGCGCCCTTGTGCCTGGGAAGGCGCGGCAGGGCCCGACGGCGCGGCCGGGCCGGGGCCGGCGGGCCGGAGCCGGAGCCGCCGCCGCGGGGGGTGCCCGGGCTGTGCCCGCGGGGCGGCGGCTCCGACGAGACGGCGGCTCCCGCTGCCCGCCCCGCCCCGAGGGGGCCTGTGGCGCGGCAGCTCCGGCCGGGCACCCTGTCCCGCTGCCTTCCCCGCCGCGGCGCCGGCTCGCCGCTATCGACCGGCGGGCTCCCGGGGCGGTTTGCCGCAGGGACGCGCCTGCACCCGGCCCCTCTTTGAGCCGCGGGGCGGGGAGCGGCGTGGCTGCAGGTGTGCGGCCCAAAGGCCCCAGGCCGAGTGCCGGAGCGGAGGGCCCGGCCCCACCGGCCGGGGGCAGCACCGGCCCGTGCCCAGGCACCGTGACACCTGCCCGGGGACCCCGGTAATTAGCCCCCGGGGACTTGCGGGCCACGCGCGGAGCCCTGAGGTAAGGCACCGGCACACGGACAGCGGGAGGTTTATTTCATTTCCAAGGAGGACGGCACCGCCGTGCTTTCCGCAACAACCAGCGGTGAGCGGCGAGCGCCGCCGGGCTGGGGCCGCCGGGGAGAGCCTGGCGGCCCCGGGTCCCACGCCGGCTCCCGGTGGACCCTGCCCGGCGGGGCGGGGGGCGGTGCAGCCGGAGCGAGGCGGGCTCCCTCCCGCCCCCGAAGGAGAGCGACTGAACGGGCCTGGGGGCGCTCGGCGCGGACCCGCTGGCCACTCCGGCCCGGCCCCGCGGCGCCCACCCCGGTGCCCGCAGGGGCCCGCCACCGCCCTGTACGCGCCCGCGGCTCTGGAGAAGGAACCGCCGGCGGCCGCCGCCACGCAGCGGCTGCCGCGGCGCCCGAGAGCGCCGTTGCGCCCGCAGCTCCCGGGCACCGGGGCGGGCTCGGCGCCGCTGGGCACCCGGCGGCCGGCGCGGCGGAGCCACCCCGCGCGGCCCCGCTCCCCTGCCCGGCCGCGCCGCTCCGCCGGCCCCGCCCCGGCCCCGCCCCACCGGCCGGCAGCGCGGCTCGGCGCGGCCCCATTGGCGGCCGTACGGCGCGCCGGCCCCGCCCCCGGGCGCCCATTGGCCGCCGCTCACCGTCGCCCGCCCCCGCGCCGCCCGCCCCCGCGCCGCCCGCCAGCGCTCCGGACTGCGGGCAGTGGCGTGCGGCCGCCGCAGCGAGCGCCGGCGGGAGCGGGTTCGGCGCGGCGCGGCGCGGTTCGGCCCCGCTCGGTTCGGCGCGGCTCGGCTCGGCACCCCGCTCCCGCACGCCATGCCTGGCCCAGCCGCGGCGCCGCCGGCTCGGAGCGCCTGACCGGGCGGTGTTGGCGTGGGCGCGGGGGACCGCGGCTCCGGTGCCCGCACCCGCCCGCCGCCGCCGCCGCGGCCGGGGCAGCCCGGCGGGCGCTGTCCGCATGAGGGCTGCGGGCCCCTGAGGCGGGCGGCCGTCGGGGCGCGGCGCGGCGGGGGCGGCGGCGGCGATGGGGGCTCTCCCGGCGCTGCTGGGGGCCGCCTTGCTGTGGGCCGGCGCCGGGGCCCTCGTCAACCTCAAGTACTCGGTGGAGGAGGAGCAGCGGGCCGGCACGGTGATCGCCAACGTCGCCAAGGACGCCCGGGACGCCGGTTTCGTGCTGGACCCCCGGCAGCCCACCGCCTTCAGGGTGGTTTCCAACTCGGCCCCCCACCTGGTGGACATCAGCCCCGGGTCAGGGCTGCTGGTGACGAAGCAGAAGATCGACCGGGACCTGCTGTGCCGGCAGAGCCCCAAGTGTGTCATCTCGCTGGAGGTGATGTCCAGCTCCATGGAGATCTGCGTGATCAAGCTGGAGATCAAGGACCTCAATGACAATGCGCCCAGCTTCCCCACTGACCAGATCGAGCTGGAGATCTCTGAGACGGCCAGCCCCGGCACCCGGGTGCCACTGGAGAGCGCCTACGACCCGGACTCGGGTAGCTTTGGTGTGCAGAGCTATGAGATCACCCCCAACGACCTCTTTGGGCTGGAGACCAAGACGCGGGGCGATGGGTCACGCTTCGCTGAGCTGGTGGTGGAGAAGAGCCTGGACCGCGAGACCCAGTCCCACTACAGCTACGTGATCACGGCGCTGGACGGCGGTGACCCGCCCAACTTCGGCACGGTGGAGCTCAGCATCCGCGTCATCGACTCCAATGACAACAACCCACTCTTTGAGGAGCCGGCCTACACCGTCAGTGTGCCTGAAAACTCCCCGCCGGGTACGCCGGTCATCCGCCTCAACGCCTCTGACCCGGACGAGGGCACCAACGGCCAGGTCCTCTACTCTTTCCATAGCTACGTCTCGGATCGGGCCCGGGAGCTCTTCCAAATAGACCCACAGAGTGGCCTCATCACAGTGAGCGGTGCTATCGACTACGAGGAGGGTCACGTCTACGAGCTGGACGTGCAGGCCAAGGACTTGGGGCCTAACTCCATCCCTGCCCATTGCAAAGTTACCATCAGCGTCCAGGATGCCAACGACAACCCACCCCTCATCAACCTGCTCTCCGTCAACAGCGAGCTGGTGGAGGTGAGTGAGAACGCCCCGCCGGGGTACGTCATCGCCCTGGTGCGGGTCTCGGACCGTGACTCCGGGGCCAACGGGCGGGTGCAGTGCAAGCTCCTGGGCAACGTGCCTTTTCGGCTCCAGGAATACGAGAGCTTCTCCACCATCCTGGTGGATGGGCGGCTGGACCGGGAGCAGAGGGATCAGTACAACCTCACCATCCAGGCCAAGGACAATGGCGTCCCCTCCCTGCAGGCCACCAAGTCCTTCACCGTCAAGATCACGGATGAGAATGACAACCATCCCCACTTCTCAAAGCCCTATTACCAGGTCATTGTGCAGGAGAACAACACTCCGGGGGCCTACCTCCTCTCAGTCTCGGCCAGGGACCCTGACCTGGGCCTCAATGGCAGCGTCTCCTACCAGATTGTGCCCTCCCAAGTCAGGGACATGCCTGTCTTCACCTATGTCTCCATAAACCCCAACTCTGGAGATATCTATGCTTTGAGGTCCTTCAATCATGAACAGACGAAGGCCTTTGAGTTCAAGGTCTTGGCAAAAGATGGGGGTAATCCCTCTCTGCAGAGCAATGCCACTGTTAGGGTGATTGTCCTGGACGTAAATGACAACACCCCCGTGATTACGGCCCCACCGTTGGTCAACGGGACCGCGGAGGTGTACATCCCCAGGAACGCAGGGGTTGGCTACTTGGTGACGGTGGTCAAGGCAGACGACTATGATGAGGGTGAAAATGGCAGACTTTCCTATGAAATGGTGGAAGGAGACAGAGG
Source organism: Falco peregrinus (assembly GCF_023634155.1). Lineage (NCBI taxonomy): Eukaryota > Metazoa > Chordata > Aves > Falconiformes > Falconidae > Falco > Falco peregrinus. Next base: position 17,335,163 of record NC_073733.1, read on the forward strand.
ATTTTTTGAGATAGACCAGATCAATGGAGAGATAAGGACCACCAGAGCCTTTGGGGAGAACGCAAAGACAGCCTACGAGCTGATCGTGGTGGCTCATGACCATGGAAAAACATCTCTCTCTGCTTCTGCCTTGATTTTGATATACCTGTCTCCAGCCCTGGATGCCCAGGAGTCCATAGGATCTGTTAACCTCTCTCTGATTTTCATTATTGCCCTGGGGTCTATCGCAGCCATTCTTTTTGTCACCATGATCTTCGTGGCAGTCAAGTGCAAAAGGGATAACAAGGAAATCAGGACCTACAACTGCAGGTAAAGACATCTTTGTTTCTGTGCGGCCGCCGGGTCTGCTTTGATTTTTGCTGTCACAGTTACTTTTCCATTTGCTGCTGTATACTTTGGGGGGTGGGGGTGGGTGGGGGTAGATTTGCTTTAGGAACAAAAGTGAGCTTCCCGTCCCTCCAAGAAAATTTCCTGCGAGGCTTTAAAAAATTGTTCAGGGGAGGAGAGCAGGAATGCGTGCCGAGTAACGGATCGACTTAACTGTGTGGCTTGACAATCTGTTGCAGCATCCCTGATTTTACGTGCTCCGTCGCGGGAAAGGGGGAGAACAGTTCCACGGCGGCGTGGCTGGTTCCTGTGGGCAGCCCCCTGCCCCCAGCATGGCTCCCCGGGCTGGCGAGGGGGGAAAGCCCTCCAGCCACCACCGCAGCCCCACGGCAGGAGCGCGAGTGGCCGCGGTGGCCTCCGTCAGCCCTCGCTCGCCGCTCAAAAGAGCCATTGTGCGCCCGATGCGGCTCCTCACCACGGCTGCCGGTGGGGCTGGCTGGGTAAAATAGTGGCGAAAATCACCCGGTTCCCCTCGATGCGCTGCTCCAGCACCCAGCACCCAGCACCCAGCACCCAGCACCCAGCGCCTGGCACGGCCGGTTGGGCTGGGAGCGATGGGGCGAGGGGAGATTTTTGCAGCGCCGCGTTATTTTGCCCTGGCTGGATGCGTGCTTCTGGGTCCGAAATGCCGGAGGGGAGGTCAGCCCCATGCTCACAACCGCTGAAAGGCTGATAGGGGAAATCCAGTCCCCTGAATATGTAACAGCCCGGCGATTATTGTCTCTCTTTTACTATTCTCTGTGTTACACAAGTTAGGAGACAAATGCTAACCACACATGAATATCAATCAGATGCCATAAAAGAGCAGCTGCAATGCCTCATAAATGGTTTAATCCTGTTACTAGTGAAATAGCCATGACTTCTCCATTCCTTCGGCACCGAGTCGTTTCAGAGGGGAGGGATGGAAATTAATTTTGCTCTACCTTGGAAACGCACGCTCGCCCCCGGCGATTCTGCAGCGCAGGGGGATGTGCAGTCTTTTAAAGTTTTATTTACGCAGAAATAATGCTGGAGAGTTTGGGTTTTATCCCCGGTTTTCACCGCATAAAGTGCATTTATAAGCCTTTTTGCTTGATGGGGGAAAAATCATCTGCAAATAAAGGTCGATCTGTGCTGTATTATGGGATGTCTAGCTTCAAGTGAAAGCCCATACACCAGCTTTCTTGCCAGCTTGGCCCATTAAAGGAGAATAGGGCCTGAATAGATAAAAATCACGTTGTGGTGGTGCCCCTAACAGCTTCACACATATGTATAAGCCCCGGGTTTACTGTGATGGCTTAGGGATTAATGAAGTGCAGTTTGATTAAATAATTGGTCAATAGAAAAGGACAGCAAAATGAATGCCTGCAGGAAATAATTGGGCTCTCGCATTGCCAAACTTAAACATTTAGGTAAACAAAACAATTAAAGCTTCATCAAGCATTGTTAGAGGAGTCAGCAGCATATAGATTGTTGGCACAACAGAAATCCCTGCCTTCCCCTGATTTATTTGCATGCTCAGGGGGATGCACAGGCGGTTATCAGTGTGCATCTGAGCAGAAGTCAGCTGCGGAGGTAGAGAAGCACCAGGTAGGCGCAGCAGCGGCTGTGACCGTGGGGCACCCTCTCCCCACACCGGGTGCGTGCCTTTGGGCTTGGCAGTGCCTTGTTTTAGAGTCTCTTGCAAGAGCTGCTGGACAGTCTTCATAAAATGTGTTAATTTATGAGGCATGTAAGGTTATATGAGAGCTGTTTGACTTGCTGGCATTTTCATGCTCAGGCAATTAGCTTTCTGGAACAAGAATATTTGTCCAATATTTGCCTTTCTAGATAAACTGTATTATTTATTCATCCCATTATTTCTGTTGCAGCTATTGGGTTGTTTGTTTCTGGTGTGTCTTTTTTTTTTTTTTTTTTAATGCTGTAATCATAACAAGAAAAGCAGCAAAGTCCTGACTTTCAAATGTGTATTTCTGACTGTGGGTAGCATTTGATGTGCTTCTCTGTGAAATACTGAGCTGCCCAGTGCAGTGCATGTACAAATTCATCTGTGAGGCATTCGCTAGGGCTGTGTTGCTCCCTATGGAAAGAGAAGCCACAGTCACTCTGAGCTGAGCATACCCAGTTAATGCAAGGTGCAATCATATTTGTCATTATTTGCTTGGGTGGTGTTTTACGGTAACTTTTTTCCTCTGGTGTATTGCAGAAGGCAAACAAGGCACTTAATCAGTTGATTCTTTTGGCAGGTGGGAAGCAAAGAGGGAAAGAAAGGCAGAGAAAAACAAGCTTGCAGTAAAAAAAAGAAAAAAAGGTCAAAAAGGATAATTTCTTTTTGAAAAACACAGTTTTGTTGCGCTCTGATTTCTGGAAGGTGAAAGCGTTTCCCAGCAGAAGGGGGTGTGCGTGCTGGGGAGTGAGGGAGGAATAGGATGCGGCTGGAGAAAAGATTTTGAGTTATTAGGTATTATCAGGATATAGTCAAAACACCAGCAATTTGGATAAAACGTTAATAAACAAACAGCCTTTGGAGTGTGAGAGAGTAGAGCTTGCCAGCTAGGACTGCTTCTGGGTCTGCTTTATTTACTGCTATGGAAAATGAACTGGGAAAAAAATCCGCTATTCGTTTTGAATTTTCATTATAGGGACCAAATTAAATCACTTTTAAAATCCTTATTATGCATGGAAATGAATGCAGGTACCCTTTTCAGTTCATGGATTTTAACATCTCCATTTTTCTCTTCTGCAGGCTGGACTTTACTCCTAGTAACTAAATATCAGCAATTACAAACACTAGAAAAAACCAAAGGCATTCTTCCTTCCCATTATTTTTCATATTTGACCTGAAAGTGTTATGCATATGAAAATAAGCTAAAGTCTGTGTTGTGCCACCAGTCTCAAAACATGACGTAATGTGCATGACTAAGAAGCCTACATGGAGATGGGGGCCAAGCCCTCTGGGTTTCAGCATGTGTATTTAGTGGGGCAGGGTTCGGGATGCTCTCAGCTATTCATTTTCATTCTGTCCCCCAGAATTGCAGAATACTCCTACGGGCATCAAAAGAAATCAAGCAAAAAGAAGAAAATCAGCAAGAATGATATCCGCCTGGTACCGCGGGACGTGGAAGAGACAGATAAAATGAACGTTGTGAGCTGCTCCTCTCTTACTTCATCCCTCAACTACTTTGACTACCACCAGCAGACCCTGCCGCTGGGCTGCCGCCGCTCTGAAAGCACCTTCCTCAACGTGGAGAGCCAGAACAACAGGAACGCCGGCTCCAACCACATTTACCATCACACCTTCACGGGGCAGAGCCCCCAGCAGCCCGACCTCATCATCAACGGGATGCCGCTGCCAGAGGTGAGTGCAGGCGGGCAGCCCGTGCCCCTGTGGCATCGGTGATGGGTTTGCACGTGGACCATGGGCTGTGGGTCTGTCGGTGTAAGCGCTGCCGAAACGATGTGTTGAGCAAACAGGCTGTGGTGGTTTCCGTGCGTTGGATGCCCTGGGTGAGGGAGTGATGGAGGACGGGCAGGGGGAGTGGTGGGCACCCACCTTGCAGGTTTTGGGGCAGCCCTGATGTGGCCATGGGTGGATGTTTCACCCTCAGGGATGCCCCAGCGGGGGTGCTAGCATGGGTGTGCCTGGCCACGCTGCCTCCATGCTGCTGGGAGGCTGGAGGTGGCTGCTTTGCAAGTGGATTTTGGGTATGATGATACTCAGGGGACAAGGTGCTCGTTAACTTCACAAGAGTTTGTTAAAAGGTGGTTGAAAGTGGTGGTGGTGGCTGTTCCACTGGAGGCAGCGTGTTGTGCTGGGGGTGCAGGCAGTGCAGGGTGCCCCAGCGCAACCACATGCACGCCTGGCCTGGGACTGTCCCCTCGCCGTGCAGGATGGGTGTGCAACTGGAGGAGGGTTGCGTGGTACCTGCCAAGGGCAGGGAAAGGGTCTGCTCCGATCCACACCATTCTCATCAGGTTCTTCTAATTCATCAGCTTTCCTGTACATCACAGGCATCATTTAATGTTGCTTGTTTGTCTCTCTTTGAATTATTGTTTGGTATTAAGCAAAACAATCAAAGGTTTGTCATGTTTCCTGCTTTGAGCAGAATAACAAAGCTGAAAAAGCAGCTGAAATATTTATGGCTTGCTCTGTTTTGCGTTCAGTGTGCTGGTGTAAATGTAAGATGCTGCTGCTGAAGACAGTGGAGCTGCTTCAGATTTATCTGCTCTATGGGGAGCAGAGCCTGGCCCTCTGCGAGAGTCTGCAGGGCTGCTGGAGAGGGCTGGTGCTGGCGGGTTTCATCCTGCAGTGTTTGTATTGGCAAAGTACTCATTGAACCCTGGTGTTCAACCTTTGCTAAGGCTACAGAACCACCTCCCAGGAGGTCATGTACTGGTGTCAGCCCAGTTTTACAGTGCTCCCAGCCCAAATGCCGGTCGCTCAAAGCAGAGGTGCAGCTTTTAATGACCAGACGGTCAGGAGGGGGCTGTCGGGATCTCCGTGACAGATCGTGGGCATTTAGCCTCCTTCTGCTCAGCCTGCATTTGGAGGCTCTCCTGCCCTCACACGTGCAGGCTCCATTAGGGTTTTGCCTGTTCAAGGTTACCTGCTGAGATGCTGTGAGGAGGCACCTCCTGCACCAGTGCCCCAGCACAGCCCTGCACGGTTGCCTGTGGCTGCGGCACCATGACTCTGCCTGCCTTTGGGAGGGTATGGCAGGAGCAACCCAGCGCTGGTCCAGAGCATTAAAGCTCAATTTTAACTTCTGGTGTTGGTATAAAAGCTGTAATAGAGTTTCTTAGCCATAACAGAAAGGGAATGACCTGAATATAAGCGCTCGTATATTCTACTGCACGTGTCCAGCCATAGAGCTGCGCAGGCTCTTCTGCTCCCAGGTCCCCCAGTGGGTGGAGGCAGGGACTTTGCATCCACGCCTGGGTAGGAGCAGTCTGGGATAAGCCTGTCTCTGGTCAGGTAAGGCGGAAGAGCTGCTACCAAAGCCGCCTGCTCCTTGTGCTGTGCCTGGGCAGGCTGGGGGTGGGAAATGCCGCCCTTCGTGCATGAGGGGATCTCCGTTGATGCTCAGATTTGCCTGTGCCCTTTGCTAGGTATCAGCTGGGGCTCAGGGAGCCTAGCTGCCTGGGGGATGCATCCCAAGGATGTGGGTGACCGTTGCTGTTGGGATGTTGGGGGTTGCGGTCCCTGAGGAATTCCTGCCTTCCCAGAGCAGTGTGCTTTGCAGAGGGGTCTCAAGCGCATCTCTGGCTGGTGCCTTGCTACGGGCACCAAGCAGTGGAGCACCCTGTCAGCCTGTGATTCACTGCCACAGACAAAATTCAGTCATAAAATCCATCATGTTGGCGTTAGCCAGAAGTGCGTGCTGGCAGGGGAGGTCTGCCGTGCTGAGGAGGAGGGAAGGAGCATCGGGAACATCACAGCTCGGCTGATAAAGTTAATAGGCAGCTGCGGGCAGAAGGCAGTGCTTGTCCATGTCCCTTCTCGTTAGCCTGGGCTCCGGCAGCGTGTGCTCTCCAAAGACCCCCACCGCCTTGCACACCCTCATGTGAGGGAGCTGGGATGCTCGTTGCTTCTCCCTGTGGCTCCAGCACGCCCCATTTCCCCATCACTTGTACAGGTGGGATGCACTGCAAAGAACCAGTACCTTGCCTGGAGCAATAAATTTGTCTCTTGTAATGAGTGCCATGGAGTGTCAGCTGAAAACGTGCCCTGCAGCAGCCCCGCGGGCACGCAGGAGGGCAGCTGCGCTTCTCCAGCCCTGCTGAGGGATCAGCAGCTCATGGGTGGGTGCTCCTGGGGAGAGCAGCATGTCCTGGTGGGAATCTGCTTGCTCCTAGGGAAAGCTTTTGGACAAAAGGGCAGGGCCAGGGCACAGGGAGGAGAAATCCCAACTGAAAGCTGCTTGGAAGTTTGGTTTAGGGTGGGAACTTCTATGTTTTTTGGCAGAGAGTCCCAGTGTTATGCTTCCAGCTGTTGCAAGGGAAGTTTATCTTGGTGGTGGTGTGGGTTCTACTGGCTCCTAAAAATCCAGGTGACCCCAGAGGGTGAGGAGGTTCAGTGGTGACTAGAGTGACAACCCTGTCCTGGCACACAGGGTGACACAGAAACTCCATAGAAGATGCTTCCATGGAGGAGCATCGCAGCCGTAGCCCATCGCTGCCTTAGCAGGTATTATGGTGTGATGATACACGTGTGAAGCGTGCTACTGGTACACCTTCAGGTGACGAGCATTTAATAAATGCAGTTCCTGCCCAGAGTTTCCAGAGCCAAACTGTTCCCTGCAGTGCATCCAGTGGGACTTTGTCTGGGCTGGTTTGAGTTGCCTCCAGTGATGAGGCTGCTGGCATTTCCCTGGGGAGCCTTTATGAGGTGTCAGCATCGGGGAGATATCGCTGCTGCTCCACCTAGGAGTGACTTTTCCTGATGAGAAGGCAGAGCGTCGGTTGATAAAAGATAAAATACAGAGGTAAATGTGTCGCTGGCGATGTCGCTTAGCATATGATGGTTGTGGCTGGGAGTAAGTGATTGCCTCTGCAGACACGCGCTGTCCTAGCGGCGGTCGGTTTGCAATGTAGCTGGTCTTTAACGTGAGGCTCATTTACTTTAACAGTCAGGAACCTTGAAATAGAAGTCCCCAAGGATGGGTTGTTTGTGGAGCTTCAGGAAATGTTTCCTCCCGTGCCGCAGCAGTGGTATGCACAGTGGCAGGTCTTGGGGCAGGCGGTGCCATGCCGTGCCGGTGGTAATTGGGTTTGTCAGTGCTCCCCACCTTTCCCTGCTGATCCACAAGGGATTAACAGCGGTGTCTGCAGAGGCTGCAACCCCACTCTGAGGATGCAAAAAAGTTTGAGATGACCCTTGAAAAGCTTTTCCCTTTGGGTGGGGGCTGGATTCAGCTGCCGGCTCTCCCTGTGCCAGGGCATGGCTGCCAAGAGAGCATCGGGAGGCAGTGAGGGACATCTCGGGGGGGTTCGGCCTCACTGGGGTTCGGTGGTCCCTTGGGTGCTGAGGTACCACTTGGGGACCCCTGCCTGCAGCCTTTTAGCATCCTTGTGGTGGTAGGCAATGATATGCAAGAAGCGTTTGCGAGCAGCTCTGGTGATTGTGGCTGACAGGGGGAAGCTTGGCCCCCATTAGTGTTTTGTTTTGCAGGAGGGAGAGTGGGACATGTTGGAGCTGCAAGGGCATTGCCGGTCAGAGGCTTTGCTGCTGCCGAGGGCTTATTTTTTTTTTCTTCCTGCTGAGCCGGAGGGGAAGTCAGCTTTGAAACCAAAAGGACTTGTTGTCAAGTTTTGCATGTATATTACTGGAAGTTGTACCAGGAGATTAAAAAATCAAAATTAATAGGAGCCATTAGGCAGCTTCCTCGATAAAAATGCACGTTGCATTGGGGTGGTGTGGAAACCGGTCTGAATGCCGAGCCTTTTAGGATTCTCAGGACACGACTTGCATGTAGAGCAGCCACCCTTGGGTAACACTTACATGCCTGGATTTTGACTTCACGGTTTTAAAAGAAAACAAGGTGCATGTAATGGCTGCATCTCCGTTTCAGGGACAGTTTTACATCCAAAATCTGTGCTGCTTTGGGAAACAGTGCTGGTGCATCGAGCGCTGCCCTGGGACGGGGAGCATCCCCGGGGGCACGCCAGCTGGCTCTGCCCCTCAGTCTCAGCCGGGGCTGAGTGGTGGCTGGTCCCTGGCAGGACCCAGCATGGGAGAAGTGAGGAGGTGTGAAATGGGCGCCGGCAAGTCTTGTTTGAGAGGTTGGGTGTCCAAAGGTAGAATTAGCATGGAGGTTGAGCTTGACTCTCTGGGGGTGCAGGATGGCTCCGTCACGGCAGTGGCAGGGAAGGGAAGCAGCAGTGCTGCCGTTTCACTGTGAGCAGGGTGTGGGTCAGGCATGGGCTTGCTCTGGTGCTGCTTTGGGGGGTCCCACTGGAGAGGGTCAAGGTGGAGCAGCCCTGATCCATCAGGACTCGAGTCCTCCAGGGACCTGCGTGCCTGGCAGGTCCCAGACCCAGCTCCGGCCCCGGCACCGAGGGGTTGCGGCTGTGGCGATCCACTGCCTCCTGAGCTGATGGCCACCATCAGTAAGATGGGGAATTACTGGTTTTAGTGATAATCCTGGTCTAATCCCCCAACCTTGATACACTCCCGCGTAATCCTCACTCACACTGATTTTGTTTGGGCTCCTCGTGGCAGCAGGGATTATTTGAGCGAGCAACAGTTGCAGGATAAGGCCCTGTTGGTTTCAGATATGCTTTTTACTACCTGGAAAGCGTTCTCCTCACTGTAGGAAATGGTTTTCTAAGCACAATAGAGCAATTTTCGTTTCAGGCAGCACCGGCAGTTTTTGCTCTGGCTATCTGGCGGTGCTAACTAAAGCACATTTCAACAACACACAAAGATTTTTGTTTTGTAAGAAATGAAATCAGCGTGGCTGTTCCTCTTTCTCTGTCATTTCTCTACTTGTCAATTCTTTCTTCCCCTCCAGCTTATCCTCCTCTTCTCCGCTAGCCTTAAAAAGCCCCCAAAGTGTCTGTTGTAATCACATTTTGTGTGTTACAACCAGAATGAATGTACTCACTTTAATATGCTGGGTTTGAGGAAATCAGTTTCTGTCTGGTATAACAGACAATTTGTTATAAACCATGCCATTTAGAAGTGAAGGGCCTTGCTTTAGTGTGGTGCTGGGGAAACATCATCGTACATAATTGGAAGGGATTTGGCTTGCTTCTGAGTAATGCTGTATATAGAGCGGGGGGGGGGAAGAAGAAAACGGAGATAATTTCCAACCCGGAGAAAGTTTGTGGCACTGAGGCATGCCAGGCTGTTGAAATAAGGCTTATTTTCAGCAGAGAAAATAATTAAAACATTATGAGCGTCGACGTTTGACTAGTCGGAAGCTGACTTTGCAGCAAGCGTTGCCAGTCTTGTTTTCTCCTTGGGAGGTCACTGTAACTCAGCACTTTTTTGTGCCTGCGATGCGCACCGTGATGGGTAAGCACAGGTCATGGCTCTCATTAGTGCCTCTGCATTTCTGTGCCTGTGCATCCCTGCCTGGGAGCTAGCGGCAGCCTTGCTTCTCCCAGAGCCTGCCGAAGAGGAGCGGTGCTTCCGACTTCAGGTAGGGGCTGGTTACCCCCTCCCTGGGGAGGGCTCGGGGGTCCCTGCCAGGGCAGCCAGCGGGCACACTGCACCCCCCGGGGAGCCCGAGCCTGTGGGGGGGACCCCAACCTCCCCAGCTGCGCTCCCTGCTCGCTCCAAATACGCCCCCGAAATCACGAGTCCCAGCAAATCCCTCAGCTTAACTACTCCCAAAGTGTTTTGTGTATCGCTGCACATCCCCTGACCTCCCCGAGCGTCAGAGGCCAACATTATGGAAATCAGCAGCTTTTGATTCCATTCCGAGGTCAGCCTAACCAAATTATACGTCTCCTAATGTAATCGCTCCAAGCTGTCTGTATGGAAAAATTCATTTGAATACCTTGCAACAGAGATAAATACGCTGGCTCCCATTCACATTTAACTACGTCCCTCACTGATGGCCGCGCTCGCTGCGCGGTGGCTTAGGCGAGCCTTTAGTCCAACAGCTTTGGCTTGTCACGGCATCGCTGAGGCTGGAAAAGGCATTTAAGATTATCAAGTCCAACTGTAAACCTAGCGCTGCCAAGTCCACCACTAATCCTTGTATGTTTTGTATGGATGATATGGGGTTGTGACCCCATCCTGGCTCCTCTCTTGGGATTTTCCAAGGGTTTTCCAGCCCGCAGTGGGGTCCCGGCTGGGTGGTACCAAGGGGCTTTGCTGCAGGAGCCTGGGGAGGAGTTAAGAGGCCGCTGTGTGGTGTGGTGGCAGGAGCCAAGCTGTGTTTAACAGTAAAACCCTTCTCCGCTGATAGCAACACCTAGAGTGCTCAACATGGATATGGTTATATCATTATATATTGCATTCTCTATATTATTTGTTATATGTTATCTGTTATATGCTATACACTGTATGATATACATGATATATTTATAAGCATATAAAAAGTGTGTATAGAATTGTTACATATTGTACCTAATTATGCAAGTAAGTATGTAATATGTCATATAACCATATATATATCTCATTTGATTTTATGCTTACTGGTTTGGGTTTTATGGTTCACTTTTACTGAAAATAGAGAGGCGCGTCTTGTTTTCCTCTCCATAAATTTGAATTTCTGATGCATATTTCTGATGCATAACTCTTACTTGTTGAGTCTATAAAAAAAGCTCCGGCACATATATTTACATGGCAGATAAGAATTTTCCTTTAAATTACGGAAGATTTGTAGTAAGTTTTTTTTAAAATTACGACAAAAGGGTGGTCTTGCATGCTACTTACGGCCTTTCTTATATTAGTTTCCAAATGAACTCTTGTTGTATTGAGCGATTTGAACTCTGTGGTTTCTCCCCGTCGCTCGCTTTGCATAAAGCACATGCTGCATGCAAAGGCATCCTTGAGGCCAAGCGCACTAACAACCTCATGCGCATCTGCTCGAGCCATATTTTACAGCTGCCATTTCCTGAAGTCCCTCCTGAGGACTTTGAGCCAGAGAAGCTCATCAGCCAGGTGCCCTCCCAGGTCCTTGGCCTCCTGCCCTCACTGAGGGTGTCCTGCTGGGGTCTTTCCTAAATTCCCATCAGCCAGGAAGGGCAGAGCCCTGCCTGCCCTTCGTCCCCTGCCTGCTTCCATCCACAGGCTCTGCCTGCAGGCTCACCAGCCATGAGCCCTCCATCTCTCCTGGGAGACCTCTCCTGTGACCCCCTCTGATGGTTGGTCCTGCTCCCATGCGAGGGCTCGGATGGGGGGACCTCCAGCCCTGCCTGCTCCCCCTTCCCTGCCAGGCTGCCTATGGGGCTGGGCACATGGCCTTGCTTCAATAAATGATTAGATATTGTTCCCAGCAGAGACTATAGTTGAGTTCCAATCATTTTCTGTTAATTAAAATACAGGATGGTCTTATTTGTAGCATAAATAGTTGTAATCTGTGTACTTATAAGTGTAATTATAATTTAAATTAGAGCATGCTCTGAATTGGTGATGAATGGGGTGCTCTGCAGGCAGCGCTACCCTCACAGGGCTGCAGTGTGTGTTGTCTCCTGGGGTCCCCTGTGGTCCCAGTTCCTGCTGTCCCCAGAGGAGCATCACCCAGGGCTCAGCAAAGTGGCACCGAGGCCGTGGATGGCTCCCCATTTTGCTGTTCCTTTTGGGGCAGAGCTTGCCTGTGGCACCTGTTGGAGGGTTTGCTGGAGAAAAGACCACAGCATCATTGCTTCAGTGTCTCCCTCAAGTTTCTGGTCTAAATTTGGAGTGAAGTAATGGCTTACGTCAGCTGAACAAGTGATTAGCACTTAGCCTTGAAGTGCCTCCCTGTTTAACACAGGATTACGGTGAGTTCTCGTTAGGCTGGTGAAGGCTTGCATGCGGCAAGTGCTAATGCTGCAGTGGACAGATGTGCATCGCAGATACTGCACTTTGTACACCCTCGGATGGAAGCCCTCAGCACGCTGCGGGTAACCCCAGCCGCTCCTCCTCCTTACACCCGATACATTGTGTGGGGCTGTGGTAGATAGCGTAGGTCTGTACGTGGTGGGGCCATGTAGACAATTGTGGTCCTTGTCTTGATGCCCTGTTGGCCACTGGAGATCTGGACGTGAATCCTTCGTGGTTCTCACGGGGATCTGGAGCTTGTCAGATTATACCATCTTTTGTAATGGCAGGTGTATGCCACAGGGCAGGTTTTAAAATTCCCGTGTTGGTAGACTGCATTAACCCATCCTAAGTCAGGTATGTAAAATTCCATTAAGCGAAAACCCTCTGGCATTTTCTCACCCGTGCTCGAGCTCTGCAGGCTATGCTAATGCAGTGTGTTTGCTCATCTATTAGGAGGATGATGGCTTTAAAATAATAACATTTATCTTTGGCAGCGGACCTACTATAGTGCATGCTGAGTACAATTTTGTGAAAGGCTCTGCAGATGTTGCCTCATTCAATCTGGGTCAAAAAGAGTGCTTAGAATCATAAAGGTTAGAAAGAGATCAAATAATTCGGTGGTTTTATTGCTGAATAATGTACTTGGAAAATATCATTCACCATTATTAGACTAAGTGAGTACAGAAAACACAGGACTCAATAGTCATTTCTCAGTATTGGCTGATTTTACTGTTTTTATAATGTAGCTAAATTCCCTGTTATTGATTCTAGCATTGATTATCGATCTGGAAACCTAAGTGTATGCGCTGGTGGGAGCACACGGGAGTCAGGCAATTAGGGTATTAGGCTTCCGCGCCTCCCTGCAGCGCCTGGCAGCGGCCAGCACACCCGCGGGGCGGATTGATGCTACTTGTGGGAAGCTGTCAGGGTTTTGGGAGCTGCCTTCACAAACAGAGATGAAAAAACAGGAAAACACCCATTTTGTGTGTGTTCTTTTCCGTGCCTGCGAGCTTATATAAACTTGTTCACGCAAACCCAGATGGGCTGGGACAGCAGCAGCGGGATGGGGCTCGGTGCCTGCGCCTGCGTCTCCCATCACCTGCTCCCTCCTGGACTTTTCATATTCAGATTCACATCTGGATGCTCTGGCAGGGGCCCAGCTTCAGTGACATTTAGTGATCAAATCCACACGGCTGTTGGCTTAGAGACAGTATCCGAACCTGTCTGCCCAGTGAAACGCTTTTCCAGACATTTGCGAGCAGTTCTGCTTTCTTGTTCAGCCCCACTGTGGCTGTGTCCCCTCTCTGGGGGGAGGTACCACGCTTGGGCTGAGATCCTTCCCTGTACATCGGTTTAATTGCAGGGGTTGGGTTAGCAAGAGACCAAAGCCGTGGTCCCATCCAGGCTCTGCATCCCGTGGTGAGCCCTTGGACCAGAGCCGGCGGCATCGCTGTGGGAGCCGTGGGCTCCCGCCGGGCTGGGGCTTGCTCAGCCGTGCGATGGATTCCTTTGTTCAGAAAAAAAGAGACGAATTTTGGAATATGTTCATCTCTTGTTCTCTGCACTTAGTTGTTGTCAGCATTAATATGCCATTAACACATGCTCATTAAGAGGAGAATGATTATACCCTGCAGAGTATGGGGGAAACCTTCATTAGACACTAACATATTGAACTGAGCTGCAAACTTCACTTGGGAAAACTGGGGAAGGTTCTGCTCAGCATCAGGTTTCCCTAATTTCCCCTCGTTGGTCTGATAACAGCACCTGGTCTTCTAGCAGGCACGCTTTCAGCCAGGGCTGCGGGTGTTGCGCAAGCGAGCCTGGGCTCAGGCTCCAGTGCTGAAATCCTTCTCGGGACCTCAAATCCAGTTTCCCCCAGATCGAAGACGTCCTCTTCAGAGCTTATTTTGGCAGGCAAAGTGGCCGCGAGCCTGCATCCCTGCTCCAAGGGCTATGCTGGCTCTTCAGGCTTAACGAGATGAAATATCCGCAGAGCTGGGAGATGCTCCGGGAACAGATTTGTTGAGAAAGGAGGTGTCATTTCTACATCCTCGCTTTTCACACTGTAACGACGTTTTAAGCGTTCATCTGGCCTTGCTGCCTCCAGTCTGAAGCCATAACCTGCCATGTGTGACAGGGCAATTGCTCGCCCCGGTAATGATTACAGCGGAGCCTGGTGTTGTTCCCTTGTTTGCTCGGCGCGTGGCAGCTCGAGGCATGTGCATGGTGCTCTCTTAAAGTCAATCAATAAGAATAATTGCAAGTTCAGGTGGGGGTGAGGGAGGAGAGTTCTGTAGCAGACAAATATTTGCAGATTAAGACCCTGTTTACATGCAGATGCCTCTTGTGATAGGTAACAAGGGACAGACAATAAGGACCATATGTGGTATTTAATCAGAATTTATTTTAAATGGGGTGATTTCATAGATTTCCATGGAGCTGGCAGCTGTCCTTTGTATTAAATGTGAGTGTGCTGCCTCCATCCCTGCCCTGCTGCCCTGCCTGCCCTGGGCTTTTGCAGGATTTTGCAGCATTGGCGCATTGCGGTCCTGTCCCCTCTTGCCTCTGTATAGGTGCAGCCAGAGGGAATCCCACAGATCAGTTTTCACCTACAAACCTCAGCAAAGGAAAAATGGCATTTGACGGCCCAGGATTTCCTGCGGTGAAGGTGTATGAAAGCATAGCCCCCTCCACGGGGGGAGGCAGCCTTTCTTCTGGCGCCTGCAGCAGCCGCAGGAGCAGTGATGCTGGGCTGAGCAGTGCCTGCTGCCCGCAGGACAGCCAGCACCCACAGGGTCTGCTGGAGCTGCGAGTGGTCATGGGGAGACCCAAACCACAGGTTGGAGGAGTTCTTCCAGCAGAGATGGAGACTGAGAGGGCTGAGGCTGCTCAGCCCTGACTCGTGATGCTCCTGGTGACCTGACCCCACGTTTGTGGTTGATCCTGAAACCTACTAATGAGGAAGTATGTCAAAACCAGAGGGGTGACCCATGGTTATCTGTCATTGCCGGGGGTGGGGAATGAGGTGGCGAGGTGAGATACCACCATGCGACAGGGCAGGCTTGGAAGCTTTTTGGTGTCTCTACCACCGCCTTCATTAGAAGTAGGGTACCACCTCCTGGCTTGTGGTGGCTGGGTGGACAGATGGACGAAAGGACACCCTGGCTGTTGAGGAGGCAGGTCGGTGGCTGTCCCAGCTTCACCCAGCTTCTCCTTGGTTATTTCTCTGACCTTAATGACTTCTCCCTCTCGGCCCGCCGTGCTGTCTGAAGGCAGAGCAGCCACAGGCTCCCATCTAATCGCCTCTTGCCACGTTGGAAACGTGGCTGCGTCTGTTTGCTGGATGCTGCGTGACTCATGTAATCACCATGCAAAATGCATCATTCATAAACTGTTTAGCGTGACCTTTTGTACAGTAGCACTAATTATTATTATCACAGAAGCCCAGTAAACTAGACTAGTAATTATCAGGGATTTATTTGAATGGACAGCTAAGCTATTCTTGGCAAGTTAGTCAAAGCAGTTGTCATGACAGCCACACAAATGTGTCTTATGAATTGGGTTAATTAGGGTAATTAATAACTGTTGTTTTGCCCTTTTTAACAAGGTATTGCCTAGACACTATCAAAAAATAGCAATTGTACCTAACAGAAATAGTCTTCTTCTAACAGCAACCTTCAAATCACAAAATCAAAGTAGTAAATAACTGTTGGGTTGTCATTTCAAAGAAACGTGTCATCCTTCTTCTTGTGCAAAAGCAGAAAGTAAAAGGCTCTGTTGTAATTCTTCTGCTGAGTTTCCCTGGTTGTGCAGTGTTATCTAGAGACTGGTCACCATCCTTATCAATATTATTATTATTTATTTCAATGGCACGCCGCTCTAAGCCGTTGTCAGAGCTCTTTGCCATGCCCGGCTCCGTGTGAGTGGTGAGGGCAGCCCCAAGGTGCTGCCGTCGGTCGGAGCGGGCTCTGCAAGCGGCAGGACTTACAGCTAATTTTAAAGTTGTGACCATAAAGAATTGTTGTTTTGCTGGTGCATCGTCACCATCCTCATCAGGATGGCTGGTGCCGAGCTGCCGAGTCCTTGCTCAGCAGAGCATCTGCTTCTTTTGAAAGAAGGGTTTTGCTGAATAAATGGTTCCGGTTTTCTTGGGTTTGTTGCCGATATTGAGTAATGGTGGTAACTAAGGTTCCTAGGAACCAAGTAGCACCGAAGGGCCTCAAAAGGGAAAAAAAACCTCTGCTGTACCCCCTCCAGGGAGCAGCTGGGGCACCCCTGGCCGCCTGGTAGAGGGTCTGCAGCCTGCGGTGGTGGCGGTCCCCATCCTGTGCCGGTGGGCTGGGTGCTTGCCGGCACAAAGCACCGTCTTCCCGAGGACTGCAAGATTTGGTGCTGATTATTAAGAACGGTCCAACATTACAGATGTGACTGAGGAATATTACGTAAGTTTTGTAGGAAAGTGACCTGAATAGATGAGTGAAGGCTCTGGCTGGTTCTCCAGCTGCACCGAGCCCTGTCTATTTATATCACCTCTGGGCTTCCGAAGTCCTCTTTTAACTAAAGCTTATTTGATAACACAAGTCTTTTAAAAAAGCAAGAATAAAAAAAAAAAAAAAAAAAAAGGAAAGGGGGAAGAAAGCCCTAAAGAAAAACACCTCTGTGGAGAAGGTAGGGTTTTAATGAAGAAATATTTTATACCATTCTCCTACAACCTTAGGGCTAATAGCCTGGAACTGGTACTTTGGCTCCTTAAAAAGCCCAACAAGACAAGCCAATTACGGCCTCTGAAACATTTTTATTTTTAGTTCGTTGTAATAGCAATTCATCCTCGGCTATGGTACATTAACTGGAAGGAACAAGAAGTAGTAAGGTTTTGGCATCTTTGTAATAACCAACAGGCTGTTTTTACCAGGCTGTTAATAGTGTGGGGTGGCTGTCGGGCTGGGGGGGGGGGGGCAGTGTGGGGAGGAGAGGGGCATCCAGTGACTGCGGGAGCAGAGATCCCCTAACCCAGCGGGTGCTTTATTATCATTTATTTCCCTACAGTTTATTCTGGGAGAAAACAGGCTCCTGTTGGGCTAAATTCCTCAGTTTCCTGGTGCCTCCGAGCTGGCAGCATGGCTCAGGGGGGAGGAAGGGCTCTTTGGACGGGTGCTGGCGTGTCCCCAAGGCTGCTGGAGCCAGTGTGACACCTTTTGGGGGACAGCAGGTTTTGGGGGGAGTGGAGCCGGGCTGAGCTGTGCCGTGCCCTTCGCATCCCACCTCCCCGCCGGGCTGTGTGCGTGGTGCCGTGGGTGGCGATGGCAGCGCCGGGAGGGCCAGTCCTGCTCAGGGTCCCAGTCACTCCCCTGGCTGCAGGGTAATTTTGTGGGCTGGAGAGCTGCATTTTCCTGCCCAAGTTGGGAAAAAAATTAAAATCGGAGAAAATGGTTTTGATAAATAATTTCATTGTGAGCAAAATCCCCTTGAGGCTTAGAGCGGGTGCTGGCCAAGGCTATCCTGATTGCAAGCCTTTCCGTGCAATTACAGATAAACAATGTAAATGACAGCATGATGAGCACACGGGGCAGTGTTCGCCTCAGTTTTATTATCCAGCAGTGCTGGGGAATTTTTGCCGGAGCCAGGCAGGAACTGCTGGTGTGGAGCTTGCACTCCAGAGCCGGGTGTGGGTGCACATGGCCATGTGCCGGGGGTGCACATGGGACCGGATCAGGCCTTGGTGAAGCTGTAGGATGCAAACACCTGTGGGGTGTGTAGGGGATACGGGAAGCGCTCGCTGCTTGCCCCAAAATCAGAAGAAACGGGGCTTGTGCTGAGACATGGGGCAGGGCCGAAGTCCCCATGCGCCCATCCTGCCCTCCCTGGCTGCCCCCGGGGCTGCCGCCCGCCGCTGCACCGGTTTCGGTACCCCTGGCCAAACTTGTGTCTGCTAAGCCACTGAGCGGGGAAATGGTCTGGCTGCAGCTGCCAGCCCCCTCGCCCACCGCCCCAGGGAGCCTTGGGGGTGTCTCCGTCTCCTCTGGGATGCAGAAGCAGAGCAAGGTGCCCCTCGGCAGTGGGGCAGCAGCTGAGCCTGGCTCTGTTTTGGCACCCGGCACCGTTGTGGTGTGCCCCCCACCTGCCCCGGGGCTTGTGTGCGTTCAGGGATGCAGCCGGCGTGGCGGCTGCCCGAGCATCCCGTCACTCCGATGTGCCGAGCTGGCAGCAGCATCTCACGCCTTTGCTATTTTTAACTCAGCTGCAATGATTTTTGGTTTTTCTTTTTTTCCTTTCTTTTTTTTTTTTTTTTTTTTTTTTTTTTTTTTTTTTTTTTTGCAGTGACAAATCTGTGATTTCTCCTGTTCCCTACAAAA
This sequence comes from Falco peregrinus, assembly GCF_023634155.1. Classification (NCBI taxonomy): domain Eukaryota; kingdom Metazoa; phylum Chordata; class Aves; order Falconiformes; family Falconidae; genus Falco; species Falco peregrinus. The sequence goes on from NC_073733.1 coordinate 17,353,364, forward strand.
TGCATCAGTCTGACCTGCCGCTCCAGAAGGTGAATGACAAGGAGTTTTATTTAGCCCTAGAGATGGGAACATTTAAAAAAAGGTTCCTCTGTTATATTTGTTTTCATTCCTAATGGCAGGAGGCAGGGAAAGGACAGTTCTGAAAGGTTTTTTAACAAATCTGTAAGTCATGCCCCATTACCCTGGGGCTGCTGATTAGATCCAGATTGTTTCTCGCACTACTTAGGGAGGGGTGTAGTCCACACTGGAAGCTGCATGCATGGATCCATTACATATCTGAAAGTCCCAGGCACAGGTGATGGGAAAAAACCCTTTTATTAGGTTTATTAGTTATTATATCTCTGCAGGGAATTTTCCTGGGTGTATTGAGGCAGCACCACCGTGCAGAAGGCTGTGCCCCAGGGGGGCTGGTGACCTCGTCCCTGTGCCCTTGGGTGGGCACATGGGAGGGACGCATTGCTCCTGCTGCTCCCAAATCCCTCCAGTCCCAGTCTCGGGGGCACTGGCCAGCTGCTGGGGCATTGCCAGCCTCCTGGCTGCTCACGTGCAGGGAGGGTATCTGTATGCTCTCCTCTAGAAAGCATGCTCCCCTTTTGGGTCAGTATTTTGCTTTTCGATCAGTTTTGTGGGGATGGTGCCGAGCAGGTGCCTGCCCTGGTGGTGCTGCTGGAGGGACCTCTGTGTCACAGTCACCAAAGAGGTTTTGGGTTATAGGTGCCATTTGAATGTGAGGCAGGTTTTTTATTGTTGCATTTTTGCCCTTCATAACCATACTGTAGATTTCTGATATGTTGACAAATTCAACCGGGTGACACTATTTGTGGCTTTCAGGAGTGTAATTATGGCTTCATTGTGTGTTGCTTCTCTAGGGATTCAATCTGGGTTTCTAATCCTGTACCCTTTTTCAAAATCACATCACAGCAGCTCCCTTCCTCCTGCTTCTGATCCATTTTCAGATAAAAAATGACAAAGCCTGTATTTATTTGGGGAGGGGACAGGAGTTCAGTGTGGATTAGTGGGCATGCCAGCGCCGTAATACAGTCTGGTTTGATACTTCTGCTCATTCTGATGAACGGGGTGATGCTAAAGGATGAACTCTCCCAGCGATTTCTCTGCAATGCTTTTTATTTCATCCAGAGAAAATGGAGGCTGGACTCAGTTCCTTCGGTGTTTAATAATGTCCATCAGAACCAAATGCCCTTTATTTAAGCTACAGTAGTAATTAGAGGGTCGGTGGTGTTAAGCAGCCATGGAGTCCGGCTCTGAGGAATGTTCATTGTACCTTATTAAATTTGGAATTAGTGCTTAAAAGGTCAGAAATAAATATTCTGTTTATATTTCGGGGATAGTAAATCTAAATGGATGCTGTGTTTGCACATCCTCGTCTCTGCTCGTTCCTGCTGAACCAAGCGAGGCACTGCTCCATTTGGTTTAGGCAGCAATCAGTGTCTGCAAAAAAGCCCAACCCCAAACCCGACCCTGGTTTCATTGATCAAGGGCAGGAAAATGATCTGCTGTATTACATCTAATTATAAAACATCAATATCAGATGCTAAATGCACTTACTTTTTCAGAGACACTATATTGCTAGTTTACAGTTTGCAATCTCCTGTATTACAGGCTTTAGCAGGGAGCTGGGAGATGGCTGCAAAGGGAGATGCCAGAGGTCAGATCCTTTTAACCTTTCCAGCTCCTCCAGGTGACTGGCTCTTAAATGGTGCTCAATAAGAGCCGAATTGCTTCACTTTTACTTTCTGTCTTGCCTGGAGCTGTTGACACAGCAGAGGTGCATCCCTCAGCCCCTCTCCCCTGGCATGTGCTCCGGTGCCCGTGGAGCAGGCTGGAGCTGCAGAAGGGGACCGGTGGTCAGCTGGGTCCTTTCCAAAGTCCCTGACGCCATGGGGGTCCCTGAGCCACAGCACGGCTTGGCTGTCGGAGGGGAGGGTGATGGGCTCCATGGGGTGACACAGGCATCGCTTGCCCCACCATGTCCTCAGCGTTTGCTGACTTTCCTGCATGGTGGAAGCGCCAGTAGCTGCTTGGGTAGAGTTTGCATGGATGTTTACCCCAGAGCCTGGGGCTGGTGCTGCTCTCACATCTCTGATACCCACCATGCCAGGTCCTGCCAGTGCTGGAGAGTGAGGAGCTGGGAAATACGGGTCTGTTTTCTGCTACGTCTTCCCAGGCTGCAGCCGCAGTGCTCAGGACCCTCGCCCACTATTGCAGATGTTGCTGATGCCGGCAGCGCCTGAGTGGAGCTGGTGGTGAGCGCAGGGAAGGAGGCGTGGGTCAGGCACCACAGTGCACATCCAGGCTGGTCTGCAGCCACTGCTCCTGGGCTTTGACCGATGCTCTGAGGCAGCAGTGTCCTCATCAGTAGCCAGTAGTGCAGGGGCTAATTATGTGGCATCATACACGATGGGGGAAAACCTCTCCTGATGTCCCTTGAGATCTGGTCCCAGCCCCGAGCTGCATCTGATGAGTCTCCTGCTGGTGTGGGGAGAGAGACCAGCTGCGTTGCTGGGTGTGAGAGCATCACGATGAGCCTGGACTCTTCTTCTCAGGGCCGCGGGGCTAGGTTTTGGTGTTCAGTGGGGATTTGTACAGTGCCTGCTCCCGTCAGGAAGGAGTCTCAGACTGCTTATTTATTTCCCATGAGGTAAATAAGCAGCTTGCTAAATGATATTTCCCTCACTGCTGATGCATACTTCATTTGACCTGGTCTCTACTTTGAAATTTTCCCTGTCTCCCCCGTGCAGCTGTAGTGTTTTTATTTAATTTGCATGAATTCTATATCACCCGCAATATAGTTCAAACCATAAGAATTAAGTACTGGTGAGATCTCCTAACAGGCAGCAACAGTTTTATTGCAGATGCTGGAGCCTGTGATTGAGTGGCCCATGGAGGACAGGACTGAGGATACAGGAGGACCAGGAGAAGTGGTCTTACAAGCTCTGCCCTTCCCACCGGGGAGACCCAGTGGATTTTTGGGAATGATTTGCCATTTCTGTGGTCCCCAGTGATGCCTGCAGCACGAAGGAAAGGTCAGACCGGTGCTCCTGGTGAAGATGAGCAGCTTGATTCAGAGGATGAGGAGCCATTGCATGTTTCGAGAGCATTTTCTGAAACCCAAAAGGAGAGATGCACATTGCAGCCTTGGAGAAAGGTCCGCTTTGTTTTTTAATAATAAAGGGTGACATGCAAGCTTTATTAACAAGGCACGTAGGGGAAAAAAAAAAGGCTCAAGGGATAACCCTGAAAAAGTGGTGCTAAATGTGTCATTTTTATGAAGCTGATTTTGTGAAGGGTCCCTACATGCTTTGGCAGGAGGTTGCAGCAGGTTTACAATAATTTGTAGAAAGATAGAAATGTTTTCACCCTGAAGTGAGAAGAAGGGCAAAAAACCTCACACTGGGATGCTTTGGAGTTATCTTCCAAGGCGGAGGCTGGCAGAGGGATGGATACCTGTCACTTCGGGTCAGGAGAGATGGGTCCAGCTTCAAACAACCACAGACTTTGCCGGGGGCCTGATGTGTGGACCAAGGAGCCAAATCCTCCACCGAGAGTCTGGATCCAGACACAGCAGGGAAAGCTGGATTTTCACCTCCACAGACTTTGGTTTGAAAAAACCAACATTGGAAATAGCTGAAAAGAGGGAAGAGTGAGAAAAAGCCCAATCCTGGGCATCCACCCTGAGGCAGGCAGGCTGGCAGGGACATGGGTGCGCTGATCCAAGCCACCTGGCACAGCCCGGGACATGTCCCCCCAGCCCTGGGGACCAACTCCAGCCAGAATCCTCTATTTTTCCATCAGTCCACAGCGGTGGTCGTGCCTGGAGTTGCTGCAGCCTGCTGACCTTTCTGCTGGCACTTGCATTAATTCCTCTTAAACCACCTTTGCATCCTCTGAGGTTTATTTCTGTTTCTAAGGCAGAGAGTGAGCAGTCGTTAGAGCAGTGCTCTGTTGCTGCCAGACCTTTTCCTAACAGGGAAGTCACCTCCCGATGTCCGGGTCAAGAAGAGTTGTCCTGATGTTTGTATGTCTTTTTTTTTTTTTTAATTTAATGGAATTGGCAGTCCTCAACTAAAAGCAACCACTGGGGGGGGGGGGGGGGAAGTTTAAAATTTCCCTGCTGATTGCTCGATTCTGAGTGTGTCTGTTGTTATATTTATATTTGTGTTGCTAAGGCAGCAGTTAAAAGCATTTTTCAAATTAGGCACTGGTAAGCTGCGTGCTGAGCCAGGCCTCTCTCTTTGATGGCATTGACACCAACACTCCTGCATCTGGAAAGCAAATCCCAAGCCTGGAGGACAGCAGGGTTTCTTTCCTCCAAGAGAAATGAAGGCTGAGACCACAGATGTTATGCTAGGTGTTATTCAGCGCTTCCCAGTGTCTTGAATTTATTGTGTATTTGTAGCACAGAGGCTGAGGGTCTGATCCTGACAAGTGCGAGCATCTTTTATTTGTGTTATGATGAGCAGGAGATCAGAACTGGCAGTGCTGTTTGGGAGGTCCTTGCCATACCCAGCTCTGGACATGGAAAGGGGAGGCTGGGCTGGAGGCTGGGCTTCCCTTTGATTTCTGGAGGAGCAAAGCTGATCAGTGAGAAAGCAGTGATCTGCTTTTGCCAAAATAATGAAGAAGATGAGGGCTGGCCTCTTGATGATGCACTTTATGAAGAGCGCACTTTCATCGGTGCCAGCCAGCCTTACCTTTTCCCTCTTTTTTTTGTACTTCAACTTTGTTCTTCGGGCCTCATTAAGAGAGGGAGCGGTTCCTTTCCCAATTAAAATGTTGACATGCTGGAGATACTCTCCTTCGCTGTTGTTTTGCCTCTGTTTGTGAGTAATTGCACTTTGCAGGATGAACTAGAATTAGATCAAGTGAACTTCGATTGAATAATGCAACCATAAAGCAGCCCTTCTCCATGAAAAATCTCATTTCTTTTTTATTTTTCTGTTTTGATCCCCTAGCCTGCATCTAGATAACCTTGATGGATAATCCCATGGCTGAGGAGAGGTCTCGTAAACTGCTGGGCTGCCTGATGCACGGGCGGGAATGTGCCAGTACAGGCAGGGCAGGCAGCTCTTGCCAAGGGTGCAAACCCTCGTCCCAGGGAAGCAGATTTCCCATCCTTCTGGCCATGTCTCTCCTTGTTTTGTCCGAAATCTGGAAGTAATTAGCATTAGTCGTGCTGCTTTTGGTGGCATGGGGGATTCGAAGCTTGGGAACGGATGCTGTGACTGACCCCACGGGAACCCGCTTGCTTGCATTAGTGACGTGGAGCATCCTGAGCAGGGGGGACACGTGGACCAGGGAGTCTGCATGGGAAGGGTGTTACCTCAGTCCATCAGATGTGATGGGAGTTTGCTTGTCAGTGAATGGTTTCAGTTCAGCCAGGATTTGGTCGTCTTTTTTGGTCAGAAATCAACAGCAAAGCTCCCAGTGATGTTGGTCAGAGGGGGATTTAGTGTCTGTATCTGGGCTGCGGCACATGTGATGGCAACACATGCGGTGTTTCCTCAGCCTGTGGTGGTGTTTCGGCAGCACTGGTCAAGCATTCCCTGCGGATAGCCCTGGGTATCCCTTGGCCCCTGAAGCCTGGGCGGTGCAGCGACAGTGCTCTGAGCATTTTAAAGCTCTGTGTTGTACCTGCATATATTGCAATTTGCCCTCTGGGTCCTCTCAGCCACCCATTCCTCTCCTGGTTTTCCCAGGGCTGAGATGAGCCCATAGGGATGAAGCGCACATCTTATCAGAGAGTAGTGGTGGGTACAGGGGGTCTCACACTGCTGCTTGGCGTGGCAGTGGGGCTGGGGGTGTGGGGACAGGGCCAGCTGAGGCTCCAGGCTTGCTGGAGCCATTGCCACCTGCACCAGTGCAGTGTGGTGGACAGGGCTCCCTGCTGGGCAGGAATTGCTCTAAAACTGGTTCCTGTCCCTCCTGCGCTCCATTGCTTGGCTGCCCTCAGAGCCCCTTTGCAGGGCTGGGATCTTCCGTGGGGCTGCTGGAGGGGGATGCTGTGGGGTGGCATCAATCCCCATGGCATGGCAGCGCCAGGATTGATGGATAAACACAGGACCAGTGTTTTCTGCAGTGTTTAAAGCCTTGGGCATCACAAAGTTTAAAAATACATGTGTCCATTTACTCCTGAGCTCTAACCATCAAAGTCGTCCAGCAGGACTGAGGATGCAGGAACTGCAGGGACCAGTAGTTTGTGCAGTAAATCTCCTGCGTGACTCTCCAGCAGTAATTACTATGTGAAAGTAATAACTGAGCTGTGCTGAGTGCTGGGCCAACTCCCCCGGCTCGCAGCTCCTTGCATGTTTCTCTCTGGGAGGTTCCTGTTTGGTAAATTAGACATTGTGCTGTATTTGAGAAAAGGTCACATTTAACCAACGCCGCCTTTGCTTTATTATCTTGGCAGAGCAGTGTAACCTCTGCTGGGGTACGATTGGATTTCACATTCGGCTCTGCTGCAGCAGCCCTGCTCCCTGCATCCTGCCATTGTGATTACGTTAGCAGCAGACTCTGCTTTCCTTTATTTATTGGGACATTAAAGATGCATGCATTTATTTTTGCCATGTTCATAATTGCCATAAAAACAGGCCATAGTATCCCAAATTGGCACTTTGGGAAGGAGAGTGGCCACGGGGCCAGGGTGAGGAGGAACCAGGACAGGCTGCTGGGACAGGTGACTGTCCCTGCTTCTGTCCCAGGAGGATGCTGCTGCCAGCCCAGAGGAAGCGGGACAGAACAGGGTCGACCCCTAACTCTGCCAGGGGTGTCTGGCAGGGGCAAAGAATGTCCCCCAGCCCAGGAGTGATGCTGGTGGGAGCCCAGGTGGGATCCCTGCAGATCTGGGCAGACTTTGGGTAGAGGGACAGATGGACTGGGGTGCCTGACCTGCCTCCTCATGGGTCCCTGAAGCCCAGGGAGGATCCTGGCCTGGCCATGCAGATCCCACCGTGTCCCTGACATGGCTTCTGTTGTGACTCACCATGCACCTCCCACCTCATCCCACCTCGTAGCTCCCACACATCCCACCCTGCAACAGCCACTGCATCCCACCATTCAGCTCCCATCATGTCCCACCGTGCATCTCCCACCATACTGTACCACGCAGCACCCACCACATCCCACCCTGTGGCTCCAACTGTGGCCTCCAGAGTGCTAACACCTTGCTCTCTTCTCTACTTTTTGGTTGCTTTTGTCGGTTGCTTACCTGCTGCGAGCACCAGAAATCCGGGGCTGTGTAATCAGGTTAAAAGTTAGTGTGTCAAGTGTGGAGTAAGTTAGTGGGTTTTGCTTGCAAATGACAAATCCATTGGCTTTTCTCCCCTGCTTTTACTCCCCTCCAACTTTTAAGCGTGTTGCCCATTGTTTGTTTTTTTATTAATAACAGAGCCCACTGTCTCTGCAAATGAAATGATGTAAAACAAAGAAAAGTGCCCACATTAAATTCTCCAGCAGGGGATTACCTTGCTGGCATTTACATATCTATGCAATAAATATTTTAACGTGTTAATTATACACTAATAAGAAAAATACCTTTTGAACTTTCAGTCAAATTGACACACACAGAACCGAGTCCATCAGGGAATTAAAAGCAATTAGTTTTGTAACAGAGCGTAGTCACATTGTTTCTTCTCTGCAAATTGTTCTGTGGTCACCAGCCAGCCTTGGTTTTTTTTTGGTGAAAGCTGGTGGCGAGACCGACAGGGACTGGAATCTTCCACGTCTGGCTCCGTCCCGCTTGCTGGGGTCTGTCCCGAGCCGGGGTGCTCCTTCCCTTATGTGGGGTTCAAACCTGGCCGTTCCCAGTCATGGGGAAATCAGACTTGTAACCATCTCCCTTTTCTTTTCCTCCTTCCAGACTGAAAACTACTCCTTTGATTCCAACTACGTGAACAGCAGAGCTCATTTAATAAAAAGGTACGTAGGCTTGCTTGAAAGCACTTGGGTTTGCCCAGCCAAATCCTGATTATTTAATGTTCTTCCTTACTGTGTTATATACGACTTGCTTTTTTTAATATGCAAAACGTTTCCAGAGTAATCATTTGATTTTAAAAACAGTATTTACTTCCTATTACGTCCCATTGCTCTTGGTTTGCAATAAAGGAAGGGTTTTTTTCTTTTCTTTTCCTCCTTCGCGCTGGGAAGTTGCAGTGAGTTAGGTGGAGTGCTGTTACCCTGACAACTTTCAAATTCATAGAGTTTATTCTATTTGAATGCACAGGAATAAAATGATAGATCTGGATGGTGAGATCTCCCTGCCATGTGAGGCGGGGGAAAAGAAAAAAAAAATTCTCGTTTGGGGGCAGATAATTGGGTTGGATATGCGCTCACTGTTTTAGGTTGAATGCCGAGGCAAAACAGCACTTTGCGAGGCTTTTTTCTTCCATGGGTAAAAAGGAAAATATCGGTTCAGTTGCAACCTGGCAATTACCCTTGGGGGAATTTAACTCTTTACATAAATAGTGGTATCCTCAGAGCTTAGTGGTGGCAAAGAAATGTCTCCGGGAGGTTAACGCTGGGGTTATCTGGCTGAACCCCGCTGGGCTGTGCTAAACGAGAGGTGAGCATCCCCCTGTGGGGCAGGCTCGGCTCTGCCTCCCCGGCTATTGCCAAGGCACGGAAAGGCACTGACACAGCACAATCAATACCTGTCAGGAGGCCGCCGCGCAGGGCTGGAGGGCCGTCTCCCCGCGCAGGATGCGGGCGCAGGAGGTGGCCGGCAGCTCTTTGCCCACCTCCCCTCTCCTCCCCAGGGACCGGCCGAGGTGTGCAGCGAGCGAGCTGGGTCCGTGCCGGTGCCCGGTGGGGTTGTGCCAGGGTGCTCTGCAGAAGCCTTCACGGCAGCAGGGGTGTAACGGAGAGCAGGAGCCGGCCCTGAACTGCTGAGATCTGATCTGAGCAGTAAAAATATCCAATTATCTGCCTGGCTGAGATCCCATTTATTTACATCTTAAAAACACAAGGAGTAAGGGAGCTGTGAGCACATTGTTTAAGCAGCTTGGGTTCAGCTAGGGAAGGACAGGTGTATTTGCCTGCGTGGCTCGTGGTGTTTAATGATGCTAATGCGATTGTGAGAGACGACGGCTTGCCTGCGTCATGCTGCCCCTCGCCGGAGAGTCTTCAGCCATACTGAAAAAACCCCAATCTATTAATCTTTCCTCGTTCACACCTAAGATAAAGGCAAGCAGCCCGCCCGCCTGCTGCAGCAGGGCTTACTCCGAGGCTGTATTGTTTGGGAAATGCTGCTGCTGCCGATTCCCTGAGACCTGCCCATCCTTTAGAGAAGTGTCAGCCGTGGAAACATGTCGTGTGGCTGCTGCATTACGGTCTGGTTCACTGCAGGGGAGATAAATGCATTGTAACACGGGTTGCCTGCGCATTATGAACAGCAGCTCCATGTAGGACAGTGTTTCCCCTCGCTTTCTACCTTTGTCTTGTACCTTTAGTACAACGGGTGCTGGGAACACTGTGCAGACATCTAAGAACAAAAAATATTTTCTGTAACATACTGTGGCATCATTTTCATCCTTTGCCTTTATGAAGATGTTGTAGCTCTTCTATCTTTGGTGAGTGAATCTCCTCAAATCCAGCACTTTAATTAATCTATTTGTACTTTTCCTGTGTTGTCTGCCTGCCTCTCTCGCTCATCTATGCACACACAAATGAATTGTAGATTTGTAGTGCTTTCTTAACTTAAAATTCTTTGATGTCACCTGGAATCAAAGTCAGTGGCTTCAACAGGGACATCTTTGTTTAAAAGGTAATGTTTGAAGGTTTACCAGTTTATATGTATTTCAGAGCTACCCCCTTGTGTGCTTTTGCAAAGCATCAGATGGTAGGTGGTCTGCTTGGTTTCCGTGGAGACGCAAAAGGGTTTTTCAAAGTAATGAAAATCTCCAGCTCTTTGGGGCTTTGAAGCACAGGCCGCATCACCCACCGGTGTTTCACACCAAATCAGCCAGCAAGAAATTTTGGGGCCGTGGGTGCAGGTGGATCCCCCCGATGGATGCAGATTTCCCATGCCAAGGCTGGGTGTGGAAGGAGGCGCAGGGTGGGTTGCCCAGGGACACTGATGGCTGTACCACCTGGGGAAGGCACATCTCAAGATGTCCCTGTGACTTGCTGCTGGGTGTCCTGGGGCATCACCCCTTGCAGGATGGTGGCGAGCAGCAGGAGGATCCCAAATGCAGCCAGAAATGAAACTCTTCCATCCCTCCAGCCTAGCAGCTGTGGGGTGATGAAGCTGCTTGGCCCTTGGGGGAAGTTGGGAGCAGCTCAGGTCTAGCCGGCAGTGGCTGTGCTTGCAGGGGATGTCAAGGAGTTCAACTGTGTGTCGGATCTCCTTAAGGCTGTGAGAACTTGGATGCAGCATTGCCGGGTTATTTTTAAAAATAAGAATGGCATTGTCATCATGAAAATGAATTCCTGTTTCTAGGAAGACCTTAGTTTTCAAACTTTAAACAACCAGGATTTGGCCTATAACCTAAAAAATTGGGGTTTAGATCCTGTGTAACTTCAATATGTGGTAATACGACTTAAGGGAGCCGAGTTATAGAAACGGCTCATTCAGTGTATATATTTTAAATTTTGTTTTCCAATCCTGCTTCACTCTCAGCTTCCATACTACCCAGAGCAGATGACTGACACCATCCCCATGGGCAGAGGCAGCCTGCCAGGCGGGACAGGCTGGATGCTGTGTTTCAGGGTGCTGAGCAGGGGGTGTCCCCCCCTACCTCCCTGCACCAGCTCTGTGTGTGTGGGGAGCAGCTCCAGCCCTGCTGCTGGGTGCCGGGATGGCAGGGGACTTCCCTGTCCCTGCAGGGTGCGAGGCTGAGTGGTGGCAGCAGTGCCACCACCGCAGGTCTCCCTGTACGCCATGGGGCAGTGGGGGCCACCTTGTCCCACCCAATAAGTCATGACTGTGTCTCCCCCAGCAGCTCCACGTTCAAGGACTTGGAGGGGAACAGTCTGAAGGACAGCGGCCATGAGGAGAGTGACCAGACGGACAGCGAGCACGATGTGCAGCGGGGCCTCTACTGCGACACGGCCGTCAACGACGTGCTGAACACCAGCGTCCCCTCCATGGGTTCCCAGGGCCCTGAGCAAGGTGAGCCACTGCTATGTGCCCTGGGGGCTGCCCACCACCCGCCCAGCCCCCACACGCTCTGTCGGTGGCTCTGGTGCTGCCTCAGTGGGTGCACAGCAGGGATGAGTAGCGCTTGCAGGGGATAATGCTGTACGTCATCAGGGTGCTGGGTAGATATAAATTAATATTCACGCCGCGCCTGTCAGGTAAGTGAGCATTTGGGATTATCCTCTGTTTCACAGGCAGAAAACCCAAGGCCATGAGCACCCGCCTGACAGCGAGCGAGTGGCGGCGTTGGGATTAGGGCAGGAATTACCGGTGCCGTGCCCAGGGCTGGTCCCTGCCGGCACTTGGTGCGCCTTTCCCTGCGCGCCCTGCTCGCCATCTCCGGAGCTCATGTGTGGGCGCCGTCTGGGCAACTTTTCCGAAAGGACAGCAGAGCGTGTGGGCAATCAGCCGGGCATCCCACGAGGGATTAGCTCGGGCTGGTGGGTGAGGGTTTGCATCTTTTCCCCAGATAGGCGGTGGGCTTTCAGCTCTTACACATCCCCACGCGCAGGGATGAAGTCCTGCAGGAGCCAGGCTGGTATTAGCTGGAGGAAAGAAGTCAGAGCAGTTCAGCTGAGCCCAGGCCGTCGTTTGTACTTGGGCATGAATGTAGCTTTTAATGTCTGACGGATGCGAAGATCCTATGCAAACATCCTGTCTTTTTCAATTAAGAAGCCTGAATGCGGTTTGGTGCTCTGGCGCAGGGGAGCCTCGGGGCGCTTGGCTATATCTTGAGATAAGCTGTAGCTGAGGCTCAACTGGAAGCCCCACTGCTAAAAGACTTAAGGATATGAAAACAAAATGCTGTGATTATGAACTGGTCTTCAGCTGTTTAATTCAATTCATGGTAAACATCATTAAAAGCCTTTGTTTTGCTGTCATAAAAGAGTCAAATGGGGGAGAGAGAGTTCTTGCCATCTGCGCCACCGATTGTTGGTTTTTTTTTGCTGGAGAGGAGCTGATCGCTGTATTAATTCTCGATAGAGTCTGTTAAATGGCCGTAGTTAACCCTGTAAGACTCCACGAGGAGGGGAACGTGGAGGTCACCTACCCATTCCACGCTGCCAGCCACACTAATTGGAGAGGGATGGCATCCGCAGCGATAATGTATTTCCAGACAACCCTACTGTGGCCAAAGATGAAAAAAATTAAACATTTATATAACTGTACAGTGGCAGTTTAATTCTCTGCGGACCAGTGCCGTGTCAGAGAATGCAGGCTGATAGCTATCATTTATTATTCTTCTATTACAAAGAAATGCTTTTTCATTTCGATCAGGAGAGGGTTTCCTAAGATGCGTTTGCAGTAAGGGATGACTGTAGGAGCAAAAATGTTCATAATTGATTCCCATCCCGTTGAATGGTCTGAGCAACATCTGTTAATTTTTTGTCACATTTCTTCAGCAAAAAAACCAATCTCAATGGACTGCAGATAGGGTTTTACAGAGATTACATTTCTGATAAGTCTTCATGCTGGCTCTGTTGTGCACCAGATAACAATGCAAATAAGTTAAAGAGGATGAGTTGGAGGCAGAGCTTGTTGAAGGATTCAGATGGAAATAATATGGTCCAATCTGTTGTAACATGAACTCCTCATTGCACGTAAAAGACTCCCCCAAAATCAGGAGTATTGCCAGAAGGCGACTTCCAAAAGTCTGCCTCCCAGTGCTGCGATGGCTAGGGGCTTGGTGCTTTTGGCTCTGGTTTGTTTCTGGGAGGAAACTGGTACGCCAGCATTGCGTTGCCATGCAGCTGGACCTGTAGGCAGGTGTGCTGGGGGGCCAGCTCCCATCCTGCAGGACTCGTGCCGTCTTGTGCGGAGGAGCAGTGGGGACTCGCCTGCGAGGTTGTCAGGATGTTTGTGGAGCAATGAGAGGAGCAGCGCAGGCAGGGGGGTTAGCAGTTACTGTCATAGAAGCTGAAAAAAAGGTTAAAGAGAACATTTTCTGAGCTGATTTGTCAAGCAGGGACTGCAGAAAATAATCAGGAAAATCAAGATGCTGAGATGATGGTGATAACAGCGGTTCCTGCATGATTAAAGCGATGGTTTTAGCATGGTAATTTTTACCCGATTTTGGGTCAGAGTAGCAGGGCAGGGAAGAAACACAAGTTCAATGCCAAGGATGCGCAGGACCAGAGCGCAGCCCACTGCCCTGAGCACGTGGTCTGTGGCCAAACGGCAGCCTGGTGGCTCACGTCCCCCTGCTTTGCCTTTGCTCGCTATCCCTGCCCAAACCACATCTGATATAATCCCAGAGAAATGGGGTGGGAGAGTCATCAGAGTTCGCTCATTAGTGCTAATTATCTCCTGCCTGGGGGCCCGGCGAGGTGCCCCGGTGGCCAGGCTCTGCTGGGCTTGGACCTCGCCTTGTGACACCATGAATGCTTTGTGAGTGGCCAGCTATCAGACTTTGTCCAGGTAATTTGGGCATCTTTATCTGCTTGGTGGGTAATCCTGGGTCTGCTGAAGCAAGACGCTGGTTGGCAGAAATCCTTGCAGCTCAGGGGTAGAGGGCAACCCCTCTGTGGTGGCACTGGGACCTGTCTGGCCAGCCGTTGCCTACTCAGATGCTGGATTTTCTGCAGAAAGAGGTAGGCATGGGGTAGGCATGGATGGGTCCAAGCTCCTTCAGTGTTCTTCAGTGAGCCCAGCATCGGTGGTGAGTACGTGGCCATGGGAGCCCCAGGGACCTACTGCAGATGCTCAGGTAGCCTCCAGGCCCTCTACCCCTTCTCTGCCCTGGTGCTGCTTTTGGGTGGGAGTGACACTAGCTGCCAGTCCTGCTGGCAGGAGCCCTTTCTTTTCCTTTGGAAATGACCTAGATTTCCAGAGAAATGGCAAATCATAGCATGGAGGGTGTCGAGCTTTAGTGGGTAGCAGCAGGTCATCAGAAATACTGCCTGGAGCTCAGCCACATCACTTATTTTGGGAGTAGGACTTCTGCCCAGTCCCTCTTTACCTCAGGATCTTAATTATTGATTATAAATTCATCAGTTGAAAAGATGGCTGTAATTGCTTTAATATGTACCCAATTTGGAGTTCATTATCGCCCAGAATTGTTTTCCTTCCCCTGCTAATTGATACCAAATGGGACGCTGAGGAAGGCGGGCACCGGCACCGCTCCACCTTTTGCGATTGCCTCGCTGCTTAATTATTTGTTTATTTGTGGAGGTGTTAAGCACTGCTAGAAGTTTATATGCACTCCTTTCCTAATGGTGTCCTCAGCTGAACTTCCAAATGGATTTGTTGGAGAAAGGGAGGGTTTTGAGTGGCTGTTGTATCTCGGCGACGTTTTGGGTTGGCTGGAGAAGTCTGCTGGAGGATGGGGGTAAATCCTTGGGTCCCCCTTTGTATTTTGGCCCATTTCACCGCAATGTGGTGTGGAGTTTCTCCACATCCTGGTGTAACCTTGACCCAAAGCCCGGCACTGGAGGATGCCTTGATTTCCAGCAAGGAGGTGGTGCTGGGCAGGAGACCCACGGCTGACATCACCTTTGTGGACAGCAGTGGGTGGTGCTGGCAGCCGCCGGAGCTTTGCCGTCGGGTTTGCAGCTCCCGACACCTGTTCCTCCCAGCAACGTGGGGAAATCTCAGTGTGAAATGTTTTCCAACACTGCAGAGCGTGGTAGTGCTTTTCCTGGGAAATGGCAGTGCAGACCAGATGTTTCAGAGGGTAATTGAAAATTCCATTTTATCAGAAAGCATTTGCTGTCAAAAAGTTTTATCTTTACTTCAACAAAGAGGTTGATTAGATCCCTCAGGACCTGAATTAGCATCTTTGAGGTTAGATACTCTGTTTTGTGATTCAGGTAGTTATTCCTCCCTTGGTTTTGCGCGTACTGGGACTTTATTTTTTAAATCCCTTTGCCCTCTTCCAAGCAACATTTGTGCAGGTCTGGCTTGTTTTCTTTGTGTGGATGCATACAGGCGTCTAGATCTGCTTAAATGTTTTCTATTACCTTTTTCACCTTGCCTTGAGCCAGAGCCATCCTTGTACTCTGTAAGTCATAGGAGCTCTTGCCAGCATAGAAATCAGAAAAGAACTTTTTCAAATATGTGTTTTTAATGTTAGAAGCAACAGATTTCAAACTTCTCTTAATTCCCAGTGCTGGCCAGTGTTTTTTACCATCAGTCGTAGAAAGAAAATCGTTGGCCCAATGAAGCAGCGATTTGCTGTTTAAGATAAAAATAGAATCCAAAAGAAAACGCAAAAATTATAAACACACACTAATCATAAAGAAGCCAGTGTTAGAAACAGTCACCACAGCCATAAAATAGTGAAAAAGCTTTCAAATCAAGGTGAGAGGGTTTTTAAGCAATGTCAGTAATGTGTCTCTACAGAGAATTGCTTCTAAAAGCATCGCTTCCACTTTTCTGGTGCCAGATCAGCAGTAAAGGTTGGCGTGAAATGTCATCTGGAAAGACCTGATCCTGCATACATTTCCACATTTGAGTAACTTTGCTCACATAGGTGGTTTAATTGTGTCTGAGTCTCATAAACTCCAGCAAGACAAAGGGTTCTTTGAATAGAAATGGGCTATATTTAAATGCTTACATTAAGTCTTTTTTATACTATCACACAGTATAGGAACAGGCTTGGATGTAAAGGAGAGCCAGGCACGTGATACTCACCGAAACTTTTCTTGCTGGTTGCATCCCAAATTATTCAGATACGTCGTCATTTAGGGGATCAGGTTTTATTTAGAATATTCCAATTGGCTCTTATGCTCATTTCCATAGTATCTGGGTGCATTTCAGTCATGAATTGAGAACATGACTAATGGTATTAACTGGAGGCAAACACAGGTATTAGAAACTGTTGATTTTGTAAGCTGATTTCCAGCAGTCGTTCCACCTGCAACTCCCTTTTACTCTGCAGAAAAGCCTTTCTGAGAGCTGTATGTATGTGAAGACCTAAGTGACATATTGTAGGGCTTTGGAGGCTGGAAATACAGCTGCATTTCTCTGGAAGTTTCTACAAATTAATAAAAAATACCTACTTTCTTGTATTCATATATGCAGCACAAGACATAAAGTATAACATTCATATGTGAGTGACAGCACATCCCTTAAGATGGATAAATGCTGTAAGCTTTCTTTACAGGGCAATGCCAATTATTACAGCTCTTTTGATTTCTGTATTATTGCACGGATCTCTCAGTAAAGTAGCCTCAGCGAGCTCAGTGGTGCTCCTGCAGTGGCCAGCCTGGAGGGAGCAGTCAGCTTCTCGGAGTACTTTGAAACCCCAGAGAAGGATTTTTATGACAAGTGGCTAAGCCGGGCTTTGGGAAGAGGAGTTGATTGTCTTATGATTCCTTCACTTTTACATGATTACATATTGAGCATCTAAGCTTGTGGATGGCTGTGTGGTGGATACTGATGCTTTTGTACACACTCTCTCTCCATCCTCCCCATGCGCCTGCTGCTGCTATCGCTGCTCAGCGGGGCTCGCAGGGGGACATAATATCTTTTATTAGACCCGTGAATGTAACTGGGAAAAAAGATGCCAAGCATTCAGACTAACAAGTCTCTCTTCAGGATGACCCTTACTGCTGCCAGGCATGTGGTGCTGAGCTCCACCTTCAGTGGGTGGGATGTGGGCAGGCAGCACTGGGCAGCGGGTTGGGCTGCCCCACCGATGGGCTCAGCTTCCCTCACCCCCCTGTTGTGTGGCAGCAGAGCAGGGCAGCGCTCGCTCCAGGAGGTTTAATCTGCACACAGATGTACTGGCTGGCATGGACAGATCCCTCGTGTTGCTTCTTCCTTAGGTTCAGAGCTCTGTAGCACTGAGCACAGCTTGGAGAAATCCTTGCGGGAAACTGATGGTGGGGCAGGGTTGACACTGAAGTCATATCCACAGCAATAAATGAACGCCAATCCCTTTCTGCAACAGCAGAACTAAATAACAAACAGATGTGTGACCTCCTTTGTTTGCATAAGAAGCATTATCATATATCCCACATTCCTGGCACTCTTTCTTCAGTTTTCAGGTTCCTTCCTTCAAAGATATTCTTGCAGTGCCTCCATCACTGAAGTTACTCAGTCCACAGTCACAGAAGTTACAACTTTTAGATCCTCAAGTCCTTTCCATCTAAGCACAGAAAACACTCACCAGATGTGAACATTTTGGCAATTTGGAGAGGAAAATTAAAACTTGGATCCGTGCCCTGTTGTGTAGGTTTGTAATGGATGAATGATCAACCCAGAAAGTTGAAGAGTTTCTAGCGTTTTATTGTACTTTTTAATGAGAATTTGTCGAATTTAGTTATTGCCTACCCATATTTTTGCTGGGTGACTGGAGAGCAATTTATAGGAGATATGAAGAAGTGATATTTCTGATTAGAGTTTCAGCTTCTATTTGTGCTTGGTTTTGTTAACTTCTAAACTCCAGCCCAAGCAGAAGGTTTGCGGAGAAGATCTTCGTCAGGGTTCAGCTGAAGGATGGGGTGGTGCTAACCCCTGGCTCTCCCAAAGCATCCTTTTCCAAAACCACTACACAATACTTGGATTTTCAAATATTTCTAAGATAAACACACAGTTCAGTCAAGTTTGCAGCTTCCTTTTCCCTTATAAACAAGCCAAAAAAAGGCTCACGTGGACCTTTTTTTTTTACTTTGCCAGTAACCCCAAGGAAACCATTAACACTTTCTGTCTCACAGCAGTTAAGACGAGCAAAATGGTCAAGGTAATGGCCATCATATTTAACAGTAGGGAAGGTATATGAATAAAACCAAACCTTCTGCTAACGCAGCAAGCCAGCACTTCCCGATCTCCTCCTGTAATCAATCTACATCGTTAATGACTCTGAAAACAGACTGAACTGCTGGGGCTGGCACCGGGAAACTTGCATTACAAACTAACCATCTCTTATTAACCTTTCGGTGTTTCCTTCACAACACTAATTAGAGCCAAATAAAACTACTGTTTGTGAAACTCTTAAGTTAAAATACAATTTTCGGAGGAAATATGGTAAACTCCAAAGCTCCTGTTTGCTTGGCCTTTCTTTTTAATTATGATGGAGGATGGCTGTTACTTGTTTAACAGAGGCTTACATGATTAATGCTGCAATGTTACTGTAATTAAAACAGCAAAAAAAGATGTGATTGGAGCCTGTATAATTTACAGACATCTCGGCATTCTGGTGGCAGAGCAGCTCTAAGTGTTGCAAAGAGGAATCATAAAAATTTATTCTAATTAAACTTGCCAGATTGACTAAACAACAGGTGACTTATGTAACTTGAGCGACTTGCTCTTGGGGTGAGAAATCATCTGAAATCAGTGAATTATACAAAGCTGTCTATTATTCCACTAAATGTGAAAGTGTGTGCTTACCATGGCAACCTGCATCAATTTTGCAGCCGCTGGAAAATACAGGGCCCTTTATTAAAGGAATAATCGCCGCAAACAGTGCGCTGACCCGCAGCTCTGCGGGCGCGGGGGGCACGGCACGGTGAGTTTCGGAGCATCCTTCTAGGCACGGGCAGTTGCCGTCGGGTTAAATCTGCTCCCGCTGTGTGGAAACACGCACAGGCAGCTCGGGGGTGATGCGGGAGCGGTGCTGGGCTGGCATCTCCGGAGGGGCTGGCACATGTTGGGTGCCTGTTTATTTCCCCTCAAAAAAGTGGTGCAGCTAACTTTATAAATCCAATAAGGATAAATCATTTGGAGCTCTCTTAATTATGCTTGTGTGCTGCAGAGAGCTGTAGGGCAGGGGACTGCATCTCCCCTGGGTGCAGGGCAAGGAGCCCACCCGTCTCTGAAATACAGTGTATATGGGTGAGTGTCTAAACTGCTCTGGTTCCAGCAGATAACTGCTGAAGGGAGACACACCACTGGGTTTGTATGTAGGTTGTTTTACTAAATGATCTATGTAATAATATATAAGTCAAAACTCTGTAATAATTGGTACCAAACAGCAAAGAGAACTTGCAGCTTTTATCTGTCTTAAGGGAGGCGCTGCCACTCAAAACTCATGAGCACTATATTTTATTTCTCATACAGCATATATGAATGTAAGAGAGTAGATATTTCTAAATGGGCCACAGAATTATTAAGAATTTCGGCAGCCTTTCCTCGCGGTAGACACGCAGGTATGCAACGGAATAGGCTGGGAAGCGGGCGCACGGGGCTGCGCCAGGCTCCGGCTGGGTTTGTGTTGCCTTTGCTCGGTGATTTCCCTTTCTGTCCTGCATTAACCCCTGTGTCTGTTTGGCAAACAAGTTCTTTGCAGCCAAGTATACTATAGATACATGCTAGCCACAATGTGTATAATCACGGTAAGCGTAATGTGGCCCTATTTTTGCTGAGTGTCTCTAATAGTAATGATCAGCTTCCCTACTCCCAGCGTTCGCTCTGTTAGTGTTTTTATTTTTCAGCAGAAAGCCTTTCTTGTTCAATTTTCCTGATTGTATTTTCACCCTTTTTCAAGTGTGGAGAACAAGTTGCTTTGTAACCAGCTTCGTTAGCTACTCACATGTTGTGTGTCATTACTGATAGCCACAGCTGGCTGCGGGTGACAGCACATGGCAGCGGGTGACCGGCGGTCACCACTGTGTCCCTTCACCTTTGGGCAGTGACGGTCACACTTGGGGCAGGGAAGTGGAGTTGGGTGGAGACAGGTTGGGGTCGGGCTCTGGGTGTAGGAAGGAGGAGGACATCTGGATATGTGGAATGAGTAGTTGTACTGAAAGCGGACCTTTATCCTGAAGAAATCCTGAGCTAACGTCAGTCCCTCTAAGGAAAGAAAAAAATTGAACAAAAAAAAAAAAAAAAAAGGTTAAAAAAACCCTCTCTGAATTGAAGCAATAGGAAATGAGAATTGCTGAGAGATACTGTCATGTGGGTAGCGGTGCTACCAACCTTGGGCTGCAGTAATTACCTCTATGCATGCGATTTGTGCTTGGCTACGACTGAGTTCCCACATCAGCCGGTGCCCAGGCTATATTCAATCAGTCCCAGCTGGAGAAAACTCTCTTGGATCATTTGGTGAGACTTCACCACAGATGCTACCTTGCGTCTGATGGAAGCACTCGTGAGCTGTGTACCACGAAGCCTCCCTGGCACGTGGGAGACATGTGGGGACAGGCGCGGGAGGTTGCCTGCGGCCAGGGGCTGGGGCTGCCTGCGAGGCGGGGGCGTGGGTGCTGAATCCCGCTGCTGGGCGCTCCTGGCCCATTCCAGGGAGAAGACTTTGCTCCGCTGGGTGCATGCCAGAGAGAGTAGGTTTTGTAGTTGTTCTTGCACTGTTTTATGTGGAAAATGAAAGAGTGATGAGCGTTGCTTGGAAATTTTTGTGAGAAGCCCGAGGATGGTGGGTGCCTGTATCTCTCGCAAACCAGAATAGGTCGGGCGCTTGATTTCCTCTGACTGCTTTGGAAGTGTCGGCTTCATTAAAGAGACAAGGCAGGGGAGTAGCTGCTGCGAATGCAGCAGGCAGTGCTGCCTCGCCTGCTGGGGCACGTTCCCAGTTGGCTGGTTTAGTAGGTGAGCTGCTCCTGGGGCAGGCGAGGAGCCTCAGGGTTCATCCTGCGAGAGGAACAGCTTTCTTAATGCAACTCACTGCGCTTCTGGACATGATGCAGCTCAGTGAGAAGTTATAAAGGGGCAGCTCCTGCTCAGGAAGAGGAATTTGTCTAGAAACCTGCAGTCAGAACCACGCATAGCAGTAATTCAGGAAAGCACAGAGAGCCAGAAGTGTTTTTGGGAGCGGTAGGTGTGTTAGTGGAGGGTATAAATACCTGTGGGGAGGGTCTGGCACACTCGGATGGGTCTCTGGGTGGGCCCTATGTATATACCGACCTTTCATTTGGGTTTCACTCTCTGTTTACCAGCCGAGTTATTTGTGCCACTGACATTGTTGCTCACCAGCACATTTCAGCGCGAGCCGTGCCTTCCGGAGGCTCCGCTCTGCACGGCCTCGCTGTGTCTCCTACAGCAGCCTCCTGAGAAGGCATCCCGGGGCACGCAGGGCTGCCGTCTGCCTCACAGCACTTGCCGATTGACTTCCATGTCCTGCATCTGTTCTGACAGGCAGTGCTTTTGCAGCCGCTCTCTGATTAGTTTTGGTCCCTCAGATGCATTGATTTACAGACCTTTCTCTGCAATACAGCTTTTCTCGATGACAGTCCATGAAGCACATGATAACTCAGCAGCCTAAATTATTCAGGCAAATTGAATGTGTTTGGCTTGTTCCAAACTTTTGTTTCCTTTCAGTGCTGTCAGGAGAACAGGTAGCCGTGATGCTTGAATCCAGCTCATTCAAGTGCCAGGGAGACACAAACAGCTCAAGTATAACCTGTGTTTTACCTCGTTTGTCACTTACTTCCACCTTCAGCCATGCTTTTTCTGGGCACTTTTGTGCCTGGTAAAAATGTCTGTCTTGCATCTGGAGTTGCTCCGCTCCGCTATGCTGCCGGGCTCTGGGAAATCACTTCATCTTGTGGTGGAAAAGCCCTTGTAAAATCCCAAGGAAATTCTGTATCTGTTCCACCCTTTAGCCATGTGTCCTTTTGTGGAAGTATATTCACTCATGCAAATACTTTGATCCATTAATCATCATTGTAGGATCCAGGAACCTCAAATTAATGAAGACAAGTAATTAAAATGAACAATCCCACCTGCAATTCCCTAATCACCTGACCTCTGCTTTGTTAGTCTCCCTCCATTGTTACTGGGTAGGTACGTTCAATTAATTCACTATAGAAATCCATGGAAGCCCTTCACTGGGCAGACGTGCCTTGCAGGGACTGCCGAGCTATGCCAGACGGGTGGAGAGCAGATGTTTTGTCAGTGCAAAAAATGTCCCCTCGCTTTCTGGAGACTGTTCTGCAGCAGGAACTTCTGGGTCTAACTGAAGGCATTGGCTTTCACTCCCCAAATGTGTGTCTGGATATCTAAGACCTGACTCAGAGCATGTTGAATCCAGCAGCTGAGACCACTGGGCTTGAAATAGGACCCAAGAGAGATGGCATCCTTGGGGGACACGCTCTGAACTTTGCTTGAGACATCGGTCATCTAAGCTGGAGTTCAGGAGTGAGCTCAGGGAGAAGATATCTGCTGCTGAGCATCTGTCTTAATTCAGCAAACAAGGCAGAGCCACTGCTGGAAGATGGAGGTTTGCCTTGGAAAATTCTAGCTGCAGATGAGACACATGATTTTAGGAATTAGAATAATTACCCCCTGGAACAGGTTCCCAAGGGATGTGATATATTCTGTATCACTTAGAGTCTTTAATTCACATTTGCATCTTTTTCCTAAAAGCGTGCCTCGTCACTCAACGTGAAGGGCTGTGCTTGAGAAGCACAGCGTGACAAAGCTGAGCATCCTGTGGTTTGCAAGGGAGCAGAGCAGGGAGTCACTGTGGTCCTGCGTGGATTAAGCTCTGCAGATCCCTGGAGGAGTGGATTTTGGCACGTCCTTGAGTAGAAGAGCTCACGACTGTCCCCTTGGCCGGTGCTGGCTGCTGTGCAGGAATGTGCAGGGCTGAGTAAGTAACCATGCTGGAGATGATTCAGGAGTGAACTCCCCCAGCCAAAATCTGCCTTCTCTTTCGGAAGACATGCAGTCCCTTCCTCGTTGAATCAGATGTCCCCTGGGGCTGAGCAATCCTGGCTGTATTAGTGTTTCCAGGACCTTCCCTCCCGCTGCTCCCTAAATGGGGAGAGTGTTTTTGAAGACCTCATTTCCCGGCCTTTCCCTTTTATCTCTCCAAACAGCAAGTAAACGAGCAGCCCTTTAGTTTTTAGTTACTGCTGCTGCACCCGGTGAGCTATCAGAGGCTGTTGACGATGACTTTTCTCTTTTCCATGCTCCTGCCTGCAGGATTTGGGGAGATAATTCATTTGGTCCTGGTGCTTTGTCAACTTTCAGCACTTGTAATTGCCTAATGATCAGTGCTGATGCTGTTGTTAAGCCTGTTAAAACTTTGTCCTGCTGAACAGCCAGGCTGTGGCTGTTTCATCGCGTTGTGCCTGCTGTGTTGACTGGGGCCGTCTTTGATGCTCACTCCCCGGCCCCGGCTTTGGCTGCTGCTTCCCACCCGCCTCAGCTGCTGCCGGTGCCCGCCGAGGGGGATGGATGCAGCAGGGTGCTACCCACGCTGGGGAACCGTGCCCGGGGTTACAGGGAACTAAAGAATAACCCCACGGAGAAGCAGATGCTTTTCAGGATGAATCTCCTCTCGCCTGCTCAGATGCCCTGCCAGCCCCGAGGAGCCTGGTGCTGAGCGGTGAAGGTGGTCCCCAGGCTTGGCGGAGTGGGTGAGAGGGGCTTTCTGGAGGAGGCTGCCGTGGGTAGGGCACTGCTGTTCAGCAACCTGCGTGCCGTTTTTGCTCTTCCATCTCTTGGGTGCCTTTTCTACCTTCATTATGATTTTTTTAGAGCTCTAATTGGCTACATTCCGTGTGATCACCTTCTTTGCTATGCATCCGAGGTGCCCAACTGGCTGGTGCCATCTCTTGAAACCCCCGTCGCTCATCCTCGCCTTTTCCAAGGCTGTTTCTTACTTAATGGCACACACTGAACATTAGTGCATTACCATCCCTTTTCCAAGAACAGTCTCCATCCACTCTTCTCTCATCCCCCAGTGCCTCATCCAATTTAATTAATTATACTTAGTATATTACGCATCCTGTCAAAGTTTTTCCTTTCCGAGGTTTAATGGTTTTTTAATTCTAATGCATGCTGCATGTGTAAGTGTTTTAGAAATGAGGCGAGCGTGCAGTGGCAAAGAGGCAGCATTACATCTGTGTGCCGCAGACAGCGAGGGTGGATCCCTGTAGAGAGGCTCCAGCAGAATTACTGCAGGACCGCACTGCCTGCCTTCCCGTTGCATCCCCCTTCTTGTGCTCGGGCAGGGGGGATATCAGGCTGATTCCCACCACAGAGGGACACGTTTGGGTTAAGCCTACCTGCTTATGGTGCACCTCATGCTCCAGCCACAGAAGCACGTGCCGGGCTGGTGGCTCAGCCCCAGCACCAGCCGCTTCTTCTTGACTGCTGCAGCCCTGTGGTGAAATCCAGTGTAATGAACTTGACTCTTCTCCTCGCATTAACTCTGTCTGAAAGCACCAAATTACATCAGTCATTTCAGCCTTGCTTTATCCCTTTGAAGAAAGGCTGCGTTAAGGATGCGGTGGGGACTAGACTAATCAGGTAACGCCAGCTGGGGCTGGTACCTATTGCTCTTTATTTCCCAGTGACAGTTAAAATGTTTGGTCAGAAAAGTCATGCAGGAGGAATGGGTTTGTGGGGTCTTATACCTACCAGCTTTGGGTATTTCCAGATAAAACCTGCTCAGACTAAGAGGGTTGTGGGTTGGTGTTTTTTTTTTTCTTCTTGCCTGTCAGTGTTGCAGAGTGCTTAGGTTTTGAAAATCCAGCTGCGCTCTGTCTGTCTGTCACACCGTCACCACGAGTAACGATGCTGTGGTGCAATTTAGCTGACAGCCCTGTGAACCGGGGCCAGGAGCCAACACAATCCAGCCTGACCTCAGGGCAATGTTGCAGAAACGCGTCTCGGAGAAATCAGGAACCATGGGAGGCTGCGCAGGCAGAGGTGGGGCAGAAGCCCACCATGTGCCAGCAGCGCTGGAGCAGCCGCCTTGGGGGGCAGGAGCCTCCTGCCCCCTGCGCTGGAGCCACAGCAAGGGGGCACGTGGCAGGACCCCAGGGCTGCATGCAGACCCCCCCGCGTTGGACTCTGCATCAGCGCTCGAGTGCCCGTGGGTTGGTGTCAGTTTGGCCGGGAGGGCTGTGGCCATGGAGCTGACTGCTTGCCTTGCAGTATTTACAGAGGCTGTGAAAATATGGTTATTTTCCTTCCTGTTGCTCAGCTGTCTCCCCATGGCTCTTCAGTTTACAGCCCAGACAAACTCGAGGGCTCATTCTCCATCTGGTCCCCACGGCTGCAGGGCTGGTGGGACGGGACGGGATGGGAAGGGATGGGGCAGGACGGGATGGGATGGGGCAGGACGGGATGGGATGGGATGGGATGGGATGCCACCTGCATTGCTGGCAATTCAGCTCGTCCATGACTTACAAGTAATGTAGTTTCCCTAAGCGTATAATGAGGGTTTAGATTTGACTTGACCTTATGCTAATTTTATATGCATATTTATACACTATGATCACACTCTTAATTAATGAAGGGAAACTTAATTGCCAATATGACATTTCGGCTGAATTAAATGGGCTAGATTCCCCAGACTTTGGCAATGTCATGATGTCTTCTGGTGGCCGTGGGGCTAGTCTAACCTGTAGCTGGCATTCCCCTGTCAATGCCATTATCCCTCGTCGACATGGAACTGGAGTCTTGTTCGAGCCCTCCGTGTACGCCTGTGGCCGGGGCAGAGGAACAGGAGTGTCCTTGTGTCGTGGTGAGTCGTGGTGCCAGATCAGGCTGTAGGCGCTGCTGGGTGCTGGACAATGTAGAGCAGACTTTGCAGACCTGCCCCCGTAGCTGTCCCGGTTCCCTGTGGGATTTTCTGATGCACCCACCACCCTAGACCAGCATCTCATTGTGGGACATCCCTGTGCTTCAGGGGAGAGTGTCCACCAGCATGGAAAACCCTGTGTTCATCAAAAAAAGAGTTAAAGTAGAGCACCAGGGAGGGGATAATGCCGGGCTCCAGGGTGGAGGAGCGAGAGGTCAAGGTCAATGTCGTGATGAGAGATGGCCAGCAACCAACACTTTTGGCTTAAAAAAAAAAAAAAAAAAAAAGAAAAAAAAAAAAAAAAAGAAAAATTCCCTAGCTATCTCTTGACGGTGGGGAACGCCCCATTGTGCTGGGAAGCCTTCCAGCTCTCTCCGCTCTTCAGAGCTGCGCACTTTTAGAAAGTACAAAGAGCTTCTCATAATGTTTTGCCTTGTGGGTACATCTATGATTAATTCCGTGCAAGCATTACTGGTGCAATAACAATACTGGAGGTCCTAAAACTGAAAAAGGAAACACATTTGGCTCGTACTTCATACACAATCACTTACACTTAAGCTATTGATAGTTGATTGGGATCTGTAGACTGCTGGGCTAGTGCCACTGGGTTTCTGAGCGCATTCAATGGCTGGAACAGACAGCGAGGCTGTAGGTTTTGGCAAGCTGTAGGTCTCATTAGTCAGGCTGACTGTATCTGACACGAGAGATTCCCATCCACCAAGATGAAGCTCACTTCCCTAGGCTTTGGCTGACGTCCCAACAATATTTACATGAAGGACAACAGAGGATCAGTTTTAGATTAAGGCTGTGAGTTTCCAGTAGGCAGACAGTTAAATATTCTATTGAAATACTCTTTTGATTATTTAGATAATAATGGAGTTTATGCATGTCCTTGAGAAATCTGGGGAAAGGCAGTTGTTTTATGCTAAGCATGCAAAGATGTGTTTAATCTTGATAATAGGAGTAAATTATGTATCAGCGTTTATAACCTCAGCTCCTTGATTTCTCACTTGTGTGGAAGCACCAGAAGCCTCACCGGGAAGGGAGTGCTGCGTTGGGTGGGTGCACAGGAGGAGGGGGCAGGCAGGGATCTTGCCTGCATCCCCGCTCCTGCCGGCGCCCTGGCCCTCTGCATCCCTGCAGCGAGAGGATGGGGATGGGCTGTTCTGCTTCGTCCTGGCCAAGGGAGATGCCGACTGCGATAACACATTTGCCATGAGTCCCCAAAGGGTGTACGTCGGTGTGGCTGCAGCGAGGGCAGGGATGCTGCTCCGACAGGCGCTGGGCCAGCAGCTGGCCTGGTACAGTCAGCTGGGAATTGCTTCTTATCTCCCTCAACTGTACTTTCTGTTCTGTTGGATTTTTATCAGAATCGTCGAGTAGCTATTTTCTGAGCAATGCCTAATTTTGTTCGGGATGGGGAAATAATTCGATTTATTGCTGCCGTTGCAATGTGGCCGCCTGGCTGGTCCCATGTTATCCTGACAGAATATGTGAATTTGTCGGTTTCGGATTTGACAATAGCGGAGAAAAGTAACCTTTGGATTAATTTGTTTTAGCGACTAAAGTCCCATTAAATGGAAGGCAGCTGGTGTCAAAGGCATAAATGGAGACAAAGTTTTGCTCCCAATTGTGGGAAATGTGTTTAAACAGACTAGAAATGTTTCCATCTCTGCAGGGTATAATATACTCAAATGGTTACATTAACATGAAAAAAATATAAGAAAGAGTGTATTTAGGACAATCCCTCTGTATCCAGTGTTAATGAAATTGAATTCCAGTAATGAAGTCAAAGGGTTGTATTCTGCACTCGCGCAGGCAGCACAGTAACTTGCATTAGCCTTAATGGGAGCTGTGCCTATGAATTACGGAGCCGTAATGGTTTGAGATGGAAGAGGTCTATCAGAACCCAGAGTGCTCTCCTCTCTGAGGACCAGATCCTGCATCCTAACTGATGATAGGATGCTAATGAGCCCTGTACCAAGGCGTGAGTAGCAAAGTTTCAGAGGTGAAATCCCTGCTGCTCAGGGGCCAGCATGAGCTCTACAGACCACTTAAGAAAAGTATTAATTGGGGTTTAAATGGTGTGTTCCACCAGCCCTCTGAAAGGGAATTAATTTTGCCTTGCGAATGAGGTGGGGATTGGCCCACAGTCCCGGATAAAGGAGGGTGGCCAGCATTAAATTGCATTCTAGCCCATAATACCTTCTGGGTCTGACTCCGCTGCACTGCGTGGCACGCTGAAACACCAGCTCCTCTTGCTTCGTGTGATCACCCTCCTTTCCACAGCCTTCTTATCCCAGAAGCTTTGGCATGCCCGGGAGGGCGTTTTTCCAGAGAAAATCTTTTGCATCAAATCTCTGCTTATCCCTCAGGTGTGTCCCCAGCCAGGCACCCTGGGTGTCGGCGTGGCAGTCTTTGCTCGTGATACAGGGACCGTTCTGCAGAAGAACAGGCATCATTAACAGCAACATAGAGCAGGAAAGGAGGTGAATGGGCCAACCCCTCAGCTGGTGTAAATCAGTGTGGGTCCTTGGTGCTCCTGGGAGCTGTATGCATGTGCAGCAGCTGGGAGTGATCCCCATCGCGTCTCTCCGTTGACCATGACAGAAGCGCTGCCCATGAGCTGCGTTCAGCCTTGAGTCCTTATCAGCAATTGCCTGATAAATTAATCTAATTCACATCCCTTGTTTCATTAAAATAATTCCTCACAGGCATTTGTTTTGTCCAAGCACTGTTGACCTCCTGTGTTGGGACAGACAATCCAGGATTAAAAATACAGCATTTTTCAGCTTGCAGAAATCCCAAACAATGGCGAAAGAGAGGAAAAGAAAGGCTTCTCGTTGTGGTAAAAAGCATTTGTCACTGTCCCTGGTTATTAGTATCCTTCGAGCACTGTGCAAGGGAAGCCATGCCAGGATTACATTTCTGCATTGGCTGAAGATTTCTTGTTGGGAAAGGTGAAGAAGGCTCTGTAAAAGCCCATAGGTGAAAAATATAATACGCTATTCTCTGCCTCTTGTTTCCTGATATTATGCTATTACGGGAGATAAGGGAGAGGTGCAGAGTCTTAATTTACAAGCAAATAATGAACCATGGCT
Organism: Falco peregrinus; assembly: GCF_023634155.1. Lineage (NCBI taxonomy): Eukaryota > Metazoa > Chordata > Aves > Falconiformes > Falconidae > Falco > Falco peregrinus. The sequence continues at coordinate 17,382,048 of NC_073733.1, forward strand.
GGGGACTGTTTGTATGTTGCTCGGGCTTATTATTTTATCTGGAGCGTAATGCGGTGGATTGCTGCTCCCGAGCTGGGAACAGCCCCTCCTGGGGAGATGGAGGGGAGGTGGGCTCCGCGGGTGTGCTGAGGGTGGTGGGTGCTGCACAGGGGCTCGGGGACGTGCCTCGTGCCTTGTGGCATACGTCCCTGAGAAAATTCAGGTGCTCGAGTTAAAAAGAAACCCCAAAGTAGCTGGAAAAGGAGTGTTAAATAATGCAGTTGCGCATTGTCCGTGAAAGATGGCTAACCGTGAGTAAACATCAACAGCAGTGTTTGATCCCTTCATGTTTACTATTTATTCATATTTATTATTCATAAATTCCGTCACAAATGTTAGGCCCGCACCCCAGTGAGACATTTGCATTTTATTTTAAGTTTGATCCCCCCTCCCTTAGTTTCATGAACTGAGATTTAATGATTTGCTTTTCCACATCGTTCCCGTGCTGGCTCTCCCTGGCTCTCCTCTTCTTGTTTCAGGAAGAGATTTCTAACATGGAAAAGTGATATTTGAATAGATTCCCCTAAGGCAATCAATTTACTTTTAATTTGTCTGGAACTAAGCTTTTCTTTGTTGCAATGAGAAAGGATTGAAACTGCTGTAAAATTTATTAGCTTCCAGGAAGATTTTGAAATGAATTTTTTAATGATTGTGCTGTTTGCTGTACCCAGGAGCAGTGTCATCATGATTACAGTATAATCATACGGTTGCTGAAGAAACACCGAAATATGGAGATAAAGCCAGGCTCCTGCACGGGGGTACCTACGGTACCGGCCCAGGTATGGGCACACGTGCCCTATGGGGCTGGGGGCTTGGGCTGGGGCCGCTCAGCACCATGCTCACCTGTGCACCCCCCACCCCATGCACGTCCCAGCCAGGCTGCGATTCTTCCAGTTGTCCCTTCTGTTCTTATTTTCCATTTTCAAGCGACTTCTCCGCTCCTCTTCCTTGCTCCCCATGTAATAGCACAAATGAGCTCTACTTACTCACCTCAGCAAAGCTGCTCTGACATGGATTGGATTGAACTGAGCGGCTGTTTGAAAATGGAAACTCCAGGGACTATTGTCATCGCCCAAATTGCACCTTAGATTGTATAACAGCACATGTCATCTGGCCATTTATCAGGAATATTACATTCCCAGGCACTTGCACCTTGCTACGATTTAACTTTGTCTCTTTGGCCAGCGCTGCGATTCCACTGGAGATAATTCAATTGCTCTGAGAGCTGAATGGGCGCCTTGCACACCGGCTTCGTGTTGCTCTGTCGCAGGTACGCAGGCTTTGAATAGGAGACTGAAAGCACTTGTACACCCTGGACGTTCGTTAATCCTTCCTTTTAATGAGAGGAGGCCCTGTGCAGAGGGGAGGTGGAGGCTGTGTTGCTCCAGTGCCTACCCAGTGTCCTCTGTCAGCTCCTCCTGGGCTCCTCTCAGCTCCTGGCTCTCAGGAGTCCATCCTTTCTCCCTGCCTTTCCAGCCAAGAGCTTTCGCGGTGGGATTGGGAAGTGCTGAGTGTCTCGGCTGGGCAGGCATCAGGGTGGGATTGGGAAATGCTGAGGGTCTCGACTCGGCAGGCAGCGGGGCACTCGGCCCCAGGAATCAGGGCACTGCCAGTGTTTCATGTCACCTCCCTGCCTCTTGTGTCACTGTGCTGTTGTCCCCAGCTCCGTACCCCACCGGTGGGGTGGCTGTGTGTCTGCTAGTGGAGGAGCTGCGGGTGCTGCCTCCCCCCGCAGGCAGAGCCCACTGCCTAGCTCAGAGCCCGCAGGCAGCGCAGGCAGCACAGGCAGCGCAGGCAGTGCAGGCAGCACAGGCAGCACAGGCAGCACAGGCAACACGCGGGGCTGGCTGGGGCTTCTTATTAGTTGCCTTTGTGTGGGTCCCCTGAGGTGCAAGTAGAGCAGGTTTGAAATCTGGAGCTCAACGTGGCTTTTGCTGTACTTGTGAAGGAGCGTATTTATTCTAGAGGTGGCTGTTGGTTTTATTTTATTTCATATTTGCTATGTGAGAGCTTACATTTAGCAATGACACATTTTGTCTGCCAAGCCTGACTACAGGATAACTGCTCACCTCCTGATGGCGAGGCTTTTGCCAAGATGTTTTGTACCTGGGGAACATTTTAAAAGCAACCTGCCCTAAAGTGCTCTGAAACAAAACTCTGGATTTGCACTGGGTGAAGGCATGAAGTATGGATATTGCTGCTGTGGGACCCGCGCACCTCGCGTGCCAGACTGCGCAGCCATCACCCACGCGTGGCACCTGCGCTGGGCGAGCTGTTCAGCATCTCTGCAGACTGCCGGCGTGTGACACGGGTGTCCCTACAGCCCCGTGAGCAACAGGACTCTCACCCCAGCGTGTGTGTAGTGTACACCACTTGTTAGAAGGCCCAGCCCAGCTCAGGGCAGCTTGTGCAGCCCCATGCCGCAGTGTCCCCCTGCTCCAGCCCATGCCAGCCGGTGGGTCCTTGCCAGCCTGGTGCGTTGGGCTCCTTGGGGACTGCTTTCCAGGATGAGGTGTTTGCTCCTTGGGTCATGCAGAGCAGCGCTGAAGCTGCGGCGTTGCTCACCCCGTGCTGCCCCTCTGCTGTTCCATCCTCCCTTTGCCTCTTGCCTGGCCCTGTCAGGCAGCATTTTCACACCAACGTGCTCACCCCCTGCTATCGGTGCGCTGGGGGTGGTGGTGGCAAGCTGCCTGTTTTGGCCACCTGCCACTCCTCGTGTCATGTGTGGTACAGTGGTTATTACCTGGGCTTTGCTCCTTGCATTAAGAACATTTTTTAGTGCAGACAGTAACAGCTGTATTGACTAGGGCAGGTCTAGGGCTATAAAAGAATTTCCTGTTGTCCTATTTCTGGTTGTTAAAGTGGTAAAAACCAAGACAGAACAGTACAGTAAAGAGCCCTTGAATGTGAATGACTGTCCTGGGTGCCGTTGAGGTGGGGTGAGTCAGACCTGGCTGTGAAGGGCAGCGCCAGGAGCGTGCCCGGCAGCTCCGTGCCTGCCTCTGCCTTGGGGCAGCAGCTGCTCCTGCACAGGAGGAGGATGCGAGGTGACAGCCCTGGGATCAGCCCTCTGAGCTTGCCTTCTGTGGGCCTGGGATAGCAGAGCAGTGGTGTGGTGTTGGTGTGTATCAACAGGGCATGCTTGTGGTGTAAAAATAGTATTTTATATCAGCGACGGGGTTAAGACAGTGATGGGTGGGTAGCTGTAGGTATGATCTTCACAGTGCCATGGAGAAGTGGCTGCTGCTCAGGGCTCTGTGCTGGTCCCTGGGTCTGCTGCCAGGTCAGGGAAGCCCGGACGTGTGTTGTCCCTGAGAGCAGGGTGGTTTCTGGCTGCGGGACATGGTCCCTGCAGGTCAAAGCGGGAACAGGAGCGGGGAGGCAGAATGTGTGGTGGAGCTACCTGTTGTCTTCAGGTCTGTGGATGGATGATGACTCCTGCTCCTCTGCCTGTCAGCCCGGCATCTTTCATACATGTTACGTTTCCTTCATAAAATAAAAGATGGAAACAGTATATGTATGTAATGCTTTTCATCTCTTCTCCTGCCTGTGTTTCAGCTGCCACCGGTGCAACTTGTAGGCAAGCATCCTGGTGTACAAAGATCGCGAGTCCCCGGTAGACAGGCACCATGCCAGCTGTCTTCAATAAGACTGCTCTTAGAGCACAGGTCCCTTTCTAGGGTTTGAGGAATATCCACTTGCAATCCAGTAATCAGTGAAGTCCTCAGTTTGTTTTAAAATGTAAAACGTGCCAGCTTGGAATACATGGCTCAAGGCAAGACAAACCCCCCTGTGTTCTGTCCGGGGTGCAGTTTGCCTTGGCTGCGGTGGTCCTGTGGATGTGGGACTGAGCTGTGATGCTGGGCAGGGAGGGTGAGGAGCAGCAGCTCCCCCTGTGCCTTTCTGTGCTGGACCAGCCAGCCCAGTGTGCACCCAGATCTGGTGTTTCATATTTGTGGAGAGACTGAAGTGATGTGTGCTCCAGCAATGTGCCCAAGGTCACACAGCACAATAAATCAGTGTCTCATCGGGGATGAGAACCCAAGATATTTCTGTATCCCCTCCAGCCATCACCAAGTCCTCTGCTATCACAGCCAGACTACACAACTTTGTATGCTCGTAGCAGCCTTTTGAAGGTAAGCTGTGGATAAATAGGCAGGCAGCAACACTTTCTGGGCAATTTTTCTTTTTTTTTTTTTTTTTTAATTCTGCTCAAGTACTTGAAAGTAACAGAATCAAAGTATAAGAACATGGGCTTTTAGATCTCGGTGCAGGTTGTTCTGCATGTGAGGCTCAGAGCATCCTTCTCTCAAACTGCTGTAAAGGTGGCTGCCGAAACCCAGACCTCCTACACATGCACCCGGTGCCGTGCTCCGCACCACCGGGTAGCTGCTCTGATGTAGAGAAAAAGCTAATGCTTTACCCATAGATTTTTCAATTAATTGGCTTCTTCTCCTTTAAAAAAAAATCCTTTTGTTTTTTTTTTTTTTTTGGAGGTCTGCCTTTTACTCGTTTATTCTCTTTAAGTGTTAAGCTGCTCATATTTTGGTGCATTGTGTTATGTGCTGAGAATTTTTATCAGCCGCCCTAGTGCTCGAATGTGGTGGAAATACCAATGTGTCTGAGGAGTGGAGGTTATGCACACAGATGTACAAAGCATCAAAATGAACGACGGGAAGGAAACCCAGGCTGAGTCTGCACCTTCGCAGGCTTCGATCCATCAAACCAGCACCGACCGAGCGCGGTCTTGTGTGGGTAATGGCATTAGTGCTGTAACGCTGCTTTGTGTGTTTATAGGTTACGGTAGGAAGGAGCTACATCTTGCGTATGGAAAGGTTGTGCTTTATGAGGACTAGCTGCAGTCACAGGTTCTTATCAAATGAAGGAAAAGTCACAAGCTGAGACTGAAAAGCAGCCGAGAGCCTGCGGTGTTTGGTGGGAGCCGCAGCTGGATGCTCAGCAAGGGCTGGGGACGTTGAGACTCCTGGATTTGGTTTCCAGCTTTGCACTCGGCTGAGCCTGGCAGCTTCCCTGGGCCCCAGTCTGTCTGTCTGCGACGGGGGCTTGAGGCCGTGCAGTCCCGTGGGATCGGCCAGCAGCACAGGGATACATGCAAGCAACGGGCACCCGGGTTTGCACCTGCCTGGGAGCCCTCAGACGTGTGGAAGGCCCCTGGAAAGGGTTAAACCACTGCTCCCTGTTTCAGCCCTGTAAAGTGGTGTTGGGACAGCCCAGAGTGGAGAGAAGGGAACGTTATTGCTCTGGTATGAATAAAGCCCCAGCACTGGGAATGACACATTTAATCTTCAGTGGAGTGGGCAGTCTTGGAGATTTATAAAGCCTCTGTTGTGTGGGAGGTCAGTGGGGATTAAGCAGAAAGTTAAAACACGAATATACACCAAAAAAAAAATAAGAAAACCCCCTCCTCCCTCTGTTCCTTTCCCCGCTTTGCAAAAAGTCAAGCTTAAATGTCACGTCAAACCAAGCTTAAAACATGGTGGCTTTTAGTGCTGGTTGCTAAACCCAGAAAGTGCTGACTTGGAGCGGCTCGACACGTGGGACAGACCCGCTGTGATGGACTCGCAGCCGTAACTCCGTCCCCCAGGTTGCAGGTCTGGCAGTGGCAGATGACACACAACCTGTTGGAAATTGAACTCCAGTCCTTGGAGCAGCAGAGAAATGGCAGTAAAAATCCTTCTTCCGAGCCTTGTCTTGAAAATACTTGCTGTCTGGGGTAGGACAGCCACTGCTGGGGTGGGAGTGGTGCTCGGTGGGGGTCCCCTCTCGGGCAGATGGGGCAGGGGGACGGTGGGCACTCCCGGCGGGCCTCCCCTCTTCACCATCCCTTGTGTTTTCTCCCCACAGATCAGAGCGAGGGATTTCATTGCAGGGAGGAGTGCCGCATCCTGGGCCACTCGGACAGGTGCTGGATGCCCCGCGGCACTGTCCCAAGCCGCGCCAAGTCCCCTGAGCATGGGAGGAATGTCATCGCCCTCTCCATCGAGGCGACAGCGGTGGACGCGGAGCCTTACGCAGACTGCAGCACAAAAAGGACCTTCGCCACCTTCGGAAAGGAGGGCGGCGAGCCCCTCGCCGACGAGCGGCTCGCCAACCCCAAAGGCAAAAGAACGGTGGACCCCGCCGCCTGCAGCCCCAAGGTGAGCGGCGCCGTCCGCGAGGCAGGCAACGGCTGCGAGGCCGTCAGCCCCGTCACCTCACCCCTCCACCTGAAGAGCCCTTTGTCCGGCAAGCCGGCGGCACCCTACGGTGCCGGGCACTGCGCTGGCAACCGGGAACGGGAGCCCTTTGGGAACAGTGGCCCTTCCCGGCCGACGGAGGCAGAGCCCCGGGGGGCGGACAGCGAGAGCGGCGGGCAGGAGGGCAACCCGCTCCTGCAGGAACGCCGGGAAAAGGACTCGCCTGGCGCCCGGAGACTAAAAGACATCGTCCTCTGAGCGGCACCTGGCAAGAGGAGGAGGAGGAGGAGGAGGATGAGGGACCGCACGACTCCCAGCGCAGATTGTTTTTATTGCTTACCAATGGTTCACAGATTGCTGTATTTAAAAGCTTTCCCTAAATGTATTGTTTATAAATGAAGCTATCGTTAATGTGACAATCCCACTGGTCTCAACAGGCAGCAGGGGTGTGCAGCCGGAGCAAAGTAGCTGGTGTTTTGCTTTTGCCGGGAGGCGGTGGGGTGGCAGGGGGCAGAGGCGCGAGACCCCTCTCTGGTCCTCAGGAGCGCTTGGTATCCCCTCCTCGGAGTTTATATATTTTTATATCTCAAAACAAAGAAAAATTTCCATTCCTGGAAAGAATTGAATGGCAAATTCCTTATTCGGACATCTTTAGTAATCACCCTGGTGGTTTTGTAGTCTAGACAAAATAGCAGCCATTTCTTGTGTGTGGCTGTTCAAAATGACAGTCGGGTGAGTTTTAACATTCACCCAACATGAGGCTGTTTGTAATTTAAGATGTTGCTATTTTGCTATGGACACCTCTGCATTTATGAATCCTTTTGCTGTCACATGCTTATCTGTACTATTATTGTATTTGATATTGCAAATTACCGTATGTCTGGTGATGGCAAAAGGCTTTCAAGCTTAAAAAAAGGGGAAAAAAAATCACAATCGTCTGTCTTAAACTTTGGGGAACCTGCAGTTTTCAGACCCAGTTGAGCAAGCGCTTCTTCCAGCCCCCCCCACATCGCCTGCAGCCCACCCCGGCTGTTGCAGGGCAGTGACAGGGCATTGCAGGAAGATGTTTTGGGGAAAATTCTGCCTGGATTGCAATTCTCAGATGCACTGTGCTGAAATTTTTCCCTTCTCTGTTTCTTTTGCATAATTCCAAGGCAATGCATGGAAAGTTTTTCCAGAAGTTGGTTGTTCTGGTTTTTTTTCCAGTTCCCAGACTTAGATATCCCCCATCTCCAATCATTTCCAAGTCAAAGTGATGGAATTCTTTAAGAGATCTAAATTACCTTCTCAATTAGACACACACTTCTAAGTCAGCATTTCCCAGTCACGATTATGCCAAGTTTGTGTGTGTATGTATGTCATCATGGCATGGATTTTAAACTGTTCCGTTTTCTTTCTATCCCTGCATCATAAATAAGTATGGAATGAGCAATAGTGATGTTAATTTAGGGGCAGACAGGTGATATGTAACAACGATACTAATTCAATTAATGTGCCTTCTTAATGGAGAAAAAATGAAAGCAATTCATTATTTTTTCTCATAATTAAGGACTTTTTTGTGTGGGTACAAATTTACTCATATAAAATTGATTTAAAAATTGAGCTACTTTAATAGCCATTTTGTAGAAGGGAGAGAGGGAAGGGGTTCCACAGCTCTCTGCTCTCTTGCAGTGATAATTCCTCAGTGAGGTATGAGTAAGGTAGGAGGATTTCAGTTAGCATATAATTATTATTATTATTATTATTATTATTATTATCATTGTTATTAACCCTTCACCGGATGGATTTTTCTACCCTAAATAATGTTTCCTAGAATTTAAAATTGATTATGGAAGGGAAAATATATAGCTCTTGCCAATGTTTGCTGTACCAGCAAGTTGAAATTAGTGGTTTCTAGAGAAATAGTCTTTCTAGGTCTACATATCATGATAAAATATTTGTTACTTTGATTTATTTAAATTAAAAACGTCAACAAGAAAACAAGCTCTAGTCATTATTATCCTCAAAATGAAATTAAGCTCCAGCCATTTATTTCTTCAGGGCAAATTGATCCTGCCTGAAGCCATAGCTGGTCCAAGACAGGTCCGCAGTCAGTCTGTTTCCCCTGCCACATGCTAGGGCCAGGAACTGGGGAAGAACCGTCAAAAAATGGTTGTCTAATGAAATCTGTGACGCTTCCCTCGCTGGTGTTGATGACTACCTCATTCAGCTCCCATCCCACACATTAACGTGATGTCCTGCATCCCTCCGGAAAGCGAACTGGGGATTTTCCCCTCTGTTCTGCAGTTTGAGCCCATTTTTCAGGGATATGTTATTTCTGTTCCGTCAGTGTTTCCTGCCTGCATACTGCTACTGCTGTCATTTATTTCTGGGTTTTTTCCCCAAATGTGTGTGTTGTTGTAACACAAAGAAGAAAGGGGCTGGCTTGGGGCTGTTGGAGTAACTGGATTTTCTGTAACTGTTGGGCTGGGTTTATTCTGATGTTACCTGTTTTTGTCAGCTCTGGGGGGGCTTTTTAGTGGGGAGCTTCTCATATGGGTTTGCTGAGCGGCAGAGCCTGTGATGCCCCGTCTGTCAGATCCTCGTGGCTTTGCAAGGCAATGGCCCCCCATGGCCCCACTGTCCACCCCCCACCTCCAGCAGGATGGGACCAGGCTCCCCCCGTGGACGAGCACTGGTCCCCCCTTCCACGGGCACCCCACCATCATCCCCAGCTGCCCGAAACGTGCCAGCCGTTAATTTCTGCTGAGCATTGCCCTCTGCCTGCGGAGCTGCCACCACCAGCCCGGCGTTTTGGATGAAAAATAGATGCTAACTGAAAAGGAAGAAAAAAAAAAAAAAAAGAAAAGAAATAGAAACATTTCTTTAATTTACCCAGAGGAAACATTCCTTGCCACTCTGAATAAAAGCACAGCCGAGAAGGAATGTGAAATAATTCTGTATTAAAAGGGGGCATTAAAGAGGTCAGCAAACCCTTATGCCTCCAGAAAATTGTTTAAACACCAGTTTTCTGGGCTGACCCGGGCTGCAGCCAGGGATGCTGAGCGAGGGGCCCTTCCCTGGCATGTCCTCACTGTGCGGGGCCGAGGGGAGAGCCGGAGAGCGGCCCCTGCTCCGCCGCCGCGGCCCTCTCCTGAATATTTTGCTACTCCTGTCACTGTCCCTCTGTGTCACTTGAGATGAGTTCAGGGCTCCTGGGCAAATCCCAGTCTGTCTTGGTTTTTTCCTAGTTGCATCGAAACTGGCCATGCAAAAATGTTCAAAGCTGCAGGGTGGGTGGGGGTGGGGTTGAGGGGGGGGTTCCAGATGTAATTATTGTGCTTTTTAATAATTTAAACCTGTGCTCAGATCTGGATTAGGAAAAATTGCTGCAGTCTGTTGGTTTCCTTCAGGCAAACCTGCTCTGCTCCCCTGTTTATCCAGGAGAGCAGCAACCACGGTTCTCCCCCCGGCATGATGAGGACCCCTCCGCAGCAGCCCTGTGGCTGGGGACCTGGGGGGGGGGGTGGTATGTGAACTCCCCCGTGCCAGCCCAGGGACCCATCCCGGCTGCCTGGGAGCCCCTGACCTTTCCCACCCTTGGGGCTGCAGGGCTGCACTGGGAGGGGTGATGGAGGGGGGGTGATGGAGGGCTGGCGGGGGGTGGTTGATGGCTGGAAAAATCCCCCCGAGCACTGTCCTGGTGAGGTTGTTGCCGTTCCCTATTTGTTGTGAAGCTGGAGGTGGCCTGTGGATCACACATTGTGCAGAAGTGAATTCCTTTTTTTTTTTTTTTTTTCCAAATAGGAAACAAGTTGCTTTTGTAAAGAACACACTGTCTGATGAATATATTGAAATTATTCTTGGGGGAAAAAAAAAAATCTAATTATGAATGGAAACACATTTGTCTGTCATTGGGGAAAATTTATGATCTTGTTGCTACAGCTGCTTTCGCAGCGATGGGTAATCTCTAATCCAACCTGTGAGTTGCGGTACCCGTCGGGGAGAAGCCCAGACCCTGCTGCACGCACCGCTGCCAGCGCTGCCGAGACAGATCCTTTATCGGCATCAGCTGATGTTCAGCTGATCTAAGCTGGGATGGAATCTTCCAACGCACCTAATGCAAACTGGTTTCCAGCAGCACGCGCCTCCTTGCAGCCTGGCGGGGCGGCAGGTACGAGCCCTGGGTCTGGCACCGTGACACCGGCACCTTCGTGGCGCGGGAAGAGCCGGCGGCAGCGCCGTCACTGCTCATCTGCCGGCAGCAGGCAGGGCTACCACGGGACTGAGCGCGGCACGTCTCGTCATGGTGTCTCCGTTGCCGAGTATATGAAGAATAAATTGTTGTATATGCTGATATGTATGTTATGTACATTTTCACAGTGATTGAATCATTGTAAACAACAAAATGGAAAAAGGAAAAAAAAATCACCATTCTGTCTATTTTATGAAGATGATAAAGCAGCTTTATTAAATTATTACAATTCTGTTTCAAAATGGTGTACCTGCCACATTGGGTTTTTTTCATCTGATGAGAACTTTGTTTTCCACCTAAATGTGATTTTTCTTTTTTCTGCTTTGAGCATCTAATGCATTTTAGTATTAAAGCAATTATTGAATAAAATGGAAAGTAAGTGTTTGGTTAACCATGCCTAAGTGGGTTTGCTTTGACGGGCTCCAGGTGCTGGTCCTGCAGAAGCCAGCACATGGCTGGGCCCCACCTGGGTCCCTGGGTGCCACCCCAGCCCTTTCCCTGTCCGCTTCTCCCATGGCTGATCCGCTTTGGCAGCTGAGAGGCTACAGACCTCGGGCAGAGCTTTCCTGGCCCCGAGAAGGGGTCGTCACTGTCCCCACAGGACTGTGGTGACCCACTGGGGTGGGCAGGCTCTGAGCCCCTCTCCTCACCCTGCGAAACCCAGCAGGTCCTTTGCACCGCCGTCCCTCACCTTTGGGGGAAACCGCTCTGGGAGGGATAAAGGTAGGTGGGAAACACCTTCAACGCACACTTCTTGTCTGCTGAGGCATGGCAGAGAAGAAAAGACTTATTTTCCCTAGGAGGGGACTTTGGAGGCTGCAAGAAGATGGTGAGGTTCATCCACTACCTCTGAATTAATGGTCTGTTCATGGACCGCTCTTACATGTGGAGCATCCAAGGGTTTTGTGGCTAGCAGGGGTAAATGCCCTCCCTGAATGGCCTCTCCTTGTTCGGAGGCTTAGCTAGGGTGGCACCGAGGTGGGACCGGCACAAGAGTAGCGATGCACGAAACGCCTTCCCCGGGGTGGGAAGATGCTTGAGCTGTATGCCCGAGCATCACCCCGCATGGCTGGGGCGCATGGGGAGCAGGGGGCAGCTGGGGTTCACTCCGCCTGGGGGGGCCCCCCACTGCTGTAAGCCCATGGTCCAGGCTCCAGTGGGGTCTGGCCGGCTGCCCTGGGCTCAGCTCCGGCACCAGTGTGTGTTGGCGCGGGGACCCCAGGCAATGGTTTGCAGCCAGCCCAGCACCAGGACCTGGGGCCCGTTTGCACCCTCGCTAGTCAGTCGTTTGGCAGGTGGGTGAAAGGGGATAAAGCCAGGCTGTGAAGGGGAGGCTGGTGATTGTGTGAGGGTTTGCAGGTGTTGCTCTGCTGGTTTGCAGCCTGGCTGGGGAGCAGCCGTGCTGCTGCAGACCAATGCTTCTGCCTGAAGAAGCAGTGGGCTGTGTCGTGGCGTTCCTGAGCCATGTCCCCCTGCCTGCGTTGGGGACCCAGTGCTGGAGCTGTGACTGCAGCGTGGGCTCATCTCCCAGGTAGGATCCGGTCCTGTTTGTTTGGGGGGAATGGCCCCAGTGGGCTGCCCTGGGTGGGCGCTGGAGGTGGGGGGCAGGCTGCTGGGGGCTCGCCGGGGGCTGGCAGTGGGGCAAGGTGGAGCCCCAGCCCAGGGGCCAAGCTGGGAGCTGAAACAGGGCTGAACCCCCCGCCATGGGGAGGGCTCCCCTTGCAGCACCCCAGGTCAGCCCTGCCCAGAACCTGCTGGCACCCCGTGGGCACTGGGCTCGCTCCGGCTTTAATGACCCCCCGCAAGGCCAGCCAGCTTGCCGTGCCGGCTGCGGGCTCCTGCTTGCAGCGAGCTGGGGGCTCGGAGATGTCAGGTTGGTGACATGTCCCCGCCGTGCTCCCCGGCCAGCTGTCGCCGTCCTCTGTCCCCGCCGGCACACCCCAAAGAGCTGCACGTCGCCTCTGCTGAGCCAGCAGCAGCTCGGCGCACGGAGGTTTGCATAAATAACAGTGCCAGGAACGGCCGAGGTGGGCGGCAGGAGGGAGCGTGATTGAGAATCCGCTGCAGATAAAAAAGGGATTCTTATTTCAAGTGTGCCTGTCTGGAAATGCTGCTGACCCGTAGGGGTGTGATAAATCTCGCTGCTCGGAAGGTCTCCGAGGGCCGGATCCGGAGCTGAAGCCAGCCCCGGCAAGGTCCCTGCGGCTGGGCTGGCTTTGGCCGAGCAGGTCTCTGGGCTTTGGTCTGTGCCATGTGTGGCTGATAAACAGGAGTAGCTGGTACAGATGGCTGGGTGCTGAGGGTGGGCTGGGCACCCCAGGGAGCTGCAGTCCCGTCCCCCCCCAGACTGCCCCAGCCCTGGGGGGACCCAGCCCGTGGTCCCTGAGCATCCCTAGGAGAGGCTCCCTGGGGCTGTGCCTGAGGCTGGCTGTCCCCGCTCTCCCATGGGAGAGAGCTTCTAGGCTGTATGGCACCCCAAAGTGCAGAGCCCCCCACCCTGCTGTGCCCCTGGCTGCAGTGAGGGGCTCAGCCCTTGGTGAAGCAAGAGAGGGAATAAAATAGCAAAGAAAGCAGCCAGCCCTCATCAGGCGAGGTTCAGAGCGGGTTCATAGGCACAGATCTCATTTCTGGTTCTCCTGGACATTATTCTGTATTATATTTGATGTTAAACTGGAATGTCTAAATAGACCCAAATTGGATTAACAAGCAATGAATTATCATACACTTTGACTGTGTAAGCCCACAAAGACAAGAACAAATAAATTGGATGGATCAAAGGCCTGAAAGCACAGAACAAAAATATATAGAATGTATTTCTGTTTGAAGCAGGGCTCCGCAGACAAAGTCTTGTGGGCAGGGCAGTAGCCGGGGGGGTGCCGGTGCCTGTCCTGCATTCCTGTTGCTCCCCGATGCGGGTTCTGCTGCGTTGGGGAAAGGTGGGACCTGCTGCCTGCCGCGCTGCTGCCTGCGGTCGCTCGCCTTGGGCAGAAACCAGAGTCCAACTTCAGCGGCAGCCCCAGCGGGCCTTCCACTTGTTTAACTTGCAGCTGTTTTTTGTTTTGTGTTGTTGTCCTTTTCTTTTGAACGTGATGTAACCGAGCGTCCCCGAAGAGCCATCAGAGAACAAACACAGGCAGGTGTACAATTATAGAACTCACCTCCGCGGCCCTGCACTGCTCCCTCCTCTGCTCCCAGCCCTCCGTGACGGGAACAGGCTGTGGCAGTAAGGATGGCTCTTTGGGGACAAACTCTGGGCTTTAGGGTAGAGCCGTTGGCAGGGGTGTCTGGGCAGCTTCTGTGGGGACACGGCTGGTGGCTGCTGTGCTGCAGCACGATCAGTCATTGCAACCTGGCGCTGAAAAGAACAAAAACCGTAACAAAGCAGCACCGTAGCACTGCTGTAGGAAACCCTGCCATGGCACTTTCCATTAATACAGATAAAAAATTGAGACACAGGGCAAACAATATTAACCCCATCACTGATCAAGCTTAAAAGCTTTTCCCAAGAAAAATTGTCTCTGGACAATTGCGGTTAAATAATGGGCAGGGGGATCGCTGCCGGCAGGAGCCTCTGCCACGGGGCCTGTGCTGCGTGCGGGTGCTCCTGCCCAGGTGAGCGAGGGAGGCTGGGATGGCAGCAGAGGCTCGAAGACAAGCACAAGGCTGATCCCTTGCAAAGCTTTAGGACAGAAAAAACTCAAAGCTGGTCCGGTGCTTTAGCTGGAGATGGCGCAGGACCAGAGTGGCAGCAGCCTTGGTGGGGGCCAGTCTGTGCTGCCTGAGGGTGATGAATTGTCTTCCAAGGCCAAAATAAAAAGGAATTACAATAATCAAACCTCCAAAAGAGAAGCTCGCTGCAAGGGTTTTCAGCTACCCAGACAGGGGGATTTGGGCTGCTTGGTGAGAGCTCACATCCCCCAGATGTGGAGGTAGCTGGGGCAGGGGCTCCCTGCATCCCTTCAGCAGGGGGAACCAGCGTAGCCCTGCTCCCTTGCTGCAGCAAGCTGGTTTCCCTTTTCCAGCCCCAAATCTCTGCCTTTCCCACCTCACCCTTGTGCCCCTGCCCATTTACAGGTGCTGTATCACCAGCATGTATTGTCATCCCCATCACTTGTGGCAGGCTTTGCAGATGTGAGCCCCCAGCACGCTGGACCAGCTTCACCACCATGGTGCTGAGGCAGCTTCACAGGGCAGCGGCCACCCGGGAAGGGCTGGGAGCCAGGTTGGGGGGGCTCCAGGGATGGGGAGTGCAGCAGCTCCATCCCAGCCCTGCTCTCAGAAACCCTCCACCCTCCACTGCTCAGCTGCCTCAGTGCCCATGCAGAAAGCAGGCAGAGGCAGCATTGTTTTGACTGGAAAAGGAAAAATGAGCAAACAACAGTCTCCAGGTTCCTTTCTTTTTCTTTTTTTTTTTTTTTTTTTTAAACTTTCCTGATAAGGAAAAAACCTTATTTTTTACTCCACTCTCTGCCTCTGCTGCACAACAGCTCAAAGGCTGTTCTTTATCTATTTGATTCTCTGTAAAATTGATCTTATTCTCTTTGGAGGAGTTAGGTTTAAATCACAGGATGAAATCCCAGCCCCAGTGAATCAATATCAAATCTCCTATCAACCACAGCCTGGGGTGGAGATTTTGGCCATGGGACTTTGGTTCCCTGGTTTCCAGTAGGAAATGTCATCTGTTGATGGAGGATGTTTTCATCCTTGGCCAGCAAGCCGGTCCCAAGGTCTCTATTAAAGCACGTCGCTCGCACTGTCCTTCTGCTCCAGTCCCACCTGTCTGTGCTGTGGTTGAGACAGGGGCTGAAGTCTCCAGCTCTGATTCCTGGTGGAGGGGCTCCAGACCCCTGGCCAGTTACCTTCCCAGCTCTCCTCTCGCTCGCTCACCGCCTCTGTCGGGAAGGCGCTCATAGGCATGAAGGTGTAGCATGGCGCTGGCCGGCCTGGCTGGGTGAGGCAGGAGGTGTGCTCGGTGAGAGTGAGCTCTGGCTGTCTGCAGCATCCCTCCTTCATCACTTATCCCAGCCTACAAACCCCAGCAAGGCTTTGCATCCCCCAGTGCCCCTTCCCTGGCATGGGCAGCCACTAACACCATGCTTCCCTGGGGGAAAAAACAATATTTTTATTAATTCCTGTTGCCAAAGCAACCACATCCCACCTTCTCAGTGGGTGCAGGCTGAGTGCCCGCCAGGGCCATGAACAGGATGTGAACCCTTGGCAGGGGAAGGGTCATCTTGGCCCCCCTCTACCTGCAGTGGGTCTGGCAGCACAGTGCTGGGAGGAGATGGCAGCAGGGTCCCCCTCGGTGGAGATAACCCTGTGGCAGCTGCCTCTCCCCTTCCCACTGCTGGTGGTGCAAGGTTCCCCTGAGGCAGATGGTACAGCAAAGCTGTGTCTTTATCAGAGGATACCGGTAGCATTCAGCTGCTTTTGAAGTCTCCAAAGAGAGCTGGGATATTTCTTGATCTGCTCTTAAATAAGTCATCGCCACTGCTGTTAACTCGCATTAAGCACTGGAAGATGCCGGGTGCATGGGGAGAGGCATGCATGGCTCGGCACACCGGGACGGGAGCTTGTCTGCACGGGGTATGCAGCCGTGGGGCGTAGCCTCAGGAAGACACTTTGGAGTATTAAATATTTGATGTGTAAAGTTTATTTTAGCTTGAGCCAGACCGGAATCACTACGTCTCCAGAATGCAGTTGGTCGGAGGAGCAACCTCAGCTGGTGTTGTGTTGGTTTTGCACCTGGGTTTCTCTCGGTGCTGCTGCTATTGAGTTTCCATGTCACCCCCAGCCCTGGCACATCCCCGGCCATGGGGGCTGTGCCCGAGCCCTGCTGCCTGCAGAGCTGCCCCCGGCAGCATGTCCTGCCTCTGTCAGGGCTGCATACTGCGTTGGGGCACATCATCCCTTTCAAAGCTACGCTGTGCCATTTGGGCTTGAATGTGCAATGGTTTGCACCCAGATACCTGTTTTTTTTCCGGTCCTTTGCTCACACTTAGCTGCGGGAAGGAGGTGGGTTCTGCAGCAGTCTGAGGCAGTGCCTGGTGTCCGGGAGCTATTTGTTGTTAATGGAAACGTTGACAGATCAGACTGTGTTTTTTAAATGCTACTTTTTTGCTTTTGCTTGTCCCCCTTGGACCCTCTTTCCACCAGCCAGCACCTTTAGCATTTATCTCATTCAAGTCCTCTAAGCAAATCTTATCTCTACCTTTTATCGCATCTTTGGGAATAGTAATTTTCAAGTCAGCTTTCACATTACCTCATATTTGTTACTACTCCTCTGTCAAGGGAAAACCTGGCTTGTTATTAGTTCTCTGCCTGATACAAAACATTTAATTTGAACAGAAACCACCAAGAGAGAGATACATATTGCTTTTCATAACCAAAGTGTCAACGTCTTGACCAGACTGTAGCTGAAGCAATCTTTACCATATGGTGGATTTTTATACTTTAACGTCACATCTGCATCCCTGCTGCCTCTCCTTTCATTCCAGAGATGCCGTGCTGGTGATAAAAGGCACTGTCTGCATGTCCTTCCTCAACATAATCACAAAAGGACCCCTCAGCAGATAAGGAACTAAACCACAGATACAATAGCTGTGGCTTCCCACTGGCTTTCTACTCAATAGCTTTCTGCTATGCAGTAAAAAAAAAAAAGAAAGAAAAAGAATAGCAATGAGAGAGCATGTGTTGGGAAAATAAGCCCCTGTAAATCCCAGGGAGGGCACGGCTGCAGAACATGCTGGGAATAGTGACTAGAATGGGGCTGAAACAAGATGAAACTGTTTTTTTTCCAGATTCATGGTAAATGGGATGCTACGGACAGCTTCGCTGAAGCTCAGGGGCCTTCAAAACATGAAGACTCGGTTTGTAGAAAAAAATATGGCTATAGTAGCGTTGAGTTTTATTGCAATCTTACGTGAAAATGTATTAAACTGTTGAATCTTGGTAGGGATGGAATGCACAAAGCTTCTGGTCTGAAAGCTTGTTCAAAGCTACAGTGCAGTCGGAAAGCACCTGTACCTGCCACTGAGCAGCAGGCAAACATTTTGCACAAACTGCTGATGAGCTGGGGTCGAGGCCATGCTGGCGGTGGCTGAGACAGCTCGGAGCATCGCCTCTGTTTTCTGCTTGCTTGAGTACTGCCTGTCCCAGCTCCTGGCCGAGGCGCTGGCTCCATGCTGGTCCCAAACCCCTCCACTTCTTCTCCCCATCCCTTCTGAAGGATGCCAGGAGCTTTGTTCCTTGAAGTGTGCTGTGAGCATCAGTACTCCTCCTGGCACGGCCTCAAAATTGGTTACAAATGTCTGGTTTGATTGTGTTAAGGATGCACAGTCTCTGCCACCAGCTCTTTCCTCTTATCACCTGGGGTGGCCCAGAGCCCCGACTTGTGAATGGGAGAATGGGAGAATCACAATGCACATTTTATGTCTTGCATTTTCCTACACCCTTGCCTCTCCCTTTTTCTAACCCTGCGGACTCAAGCCTTGCCTGCCTGCCTTCCCTCACCTCTTCCCCTGTCCCTGGCAGTGTCGCACAGTGGACTTTGCTTGGGTACAAGGAAAAACAGGGTCGGGCTCTGTGCTTGGCACGTGCCCTAAACTCCTGCCTCAGCGTTTTGCATGCCGCATAGGATTTTATTGTATTGCTTTAATGGGAAGTCATGCAGCTCTGAACCCCAAATACACAGCTTTGTAAGAGTAGTGGCTGGAAGAATCTGCAGATAATTCAGTCCTGCCTCTCTTAAGTGAAATAGGATGTTAATACAATACAGTGGAGAATCGCTAATACAATCCTATTTTTATACTAGCACTTTCATGTCATATTAGAAGAAGATTCGACTTTTAGATCTTTTTTAGCAATTTAGCACAGTAAGGATTTCATTATACTGACAGAACTATTGACAAAAAGAAACACATTAGAATTGGGAGGATAATGGTCCTTGGGAAGAGGAAGTTTTGCAAGGCTTTTCATTTAAAACTGGACTGGACAAAGTAACAGGCACTGTGCTCTGGGGAATAATCCTGCATTAGCAAAGGGGTGGACTAGATGACCTTTTAAGTCTTGTCACAGACTAATAGAAGTCGGAGATGGAAGAGACTTTTAGGTCACATCAAACGCTTCTTCCAACCCAGTGCAAGATTATTTCTTGATATATTTGATGGTGTTTTTTTCCACTTCCAAAAGTTCCAAGTCATGAAGCTTTCTCCTAAGGAGCCTTTTTCACACTATTTTACCCAGTAAGTGTGCGCTTAACTTTGCGCACTATCATTAATTCCCCTGAATTTAACTCTCTGCGGGATTTAACAACTTTAATTGGATTACTCACAGCCTGCAAAGTTAAGCACCTGCATAAGGCTTTGCAAGAGGGAGGTTTAACAGATCTTGGCATTAAGTTCTTCTCACTTTTCCACCTTAATCTTTATTTTGCTTCACAGTCCTCTCACCTTTCCCTTGCCTCAACCTCTTCTCCTGACGCACAGGCAGTTCTCGCCTTCCCTGCCATTGGCACAAACCGCTCCTCGCCAGAGTGACTGCAGCTCCTTGGGCATGCGAGAGATGGAGAGCTGCTGGCACCACGTCCGAATTGGGTTTGCTTTTGCTGCACCAAACATTTCAAGCACTTTCCCCCTGCTCCCGCTTCCCGCCTGCTTTGGAGCAAGAGGAGCAGGGCGCGTGGGGATGCAGCCTGGGACGGGGGCAGCATCACACAGGGAACCCGGTGCAGCCATGAGCCCTGCTCACCGCGGCAAGAGGGTGAGACGCATTCCCATTCCATCTGCTCCCAGCCTTCTTGACTAGGTACCTGCTTTCCACTTCTAGAGCAGATGTTCCTGCTGGAAATAGGCTTCTCTTCTGAAGTTGGAGCCATCACTTTGCATTAGAGCCTGCAAGCCTGCTTTCTGCCTTATAGTGCTTTCCCTGCTGACAGGGTGTAAGGCACAAAACATTTTAAATGAAGATCTTTACAATTGTGAACATGCTGCAGTAAATATTAATGCTAACTTGTTTAAATGGCGAATCAGCAATTTATATAATGGCTGGGGATGCCTCTCCTTAAGTGACACATGGTGGCTGGGTGTTGCTTCATGTTTCCCAGCCTTGGCTCACCACTGCCTTTTGGAGAGAGGTGTTGCCTGTCCTCCTGCTGCCCTGGGGACATGGTCCCTGATGCTGCCATGCCGCATTTGTCACCCTAGGGACCGCAGTACAAGTGGTTTGCAGTGAGGGTTTGAAGCCTGAGCTGCTCGGGCTGGCTCCAGCAGGATGCCAGGTGTGCCAGGTATTTTTCCATATGAACCATCTGAGGGTGTCCGAGGGCTGCCCTGCAAAGCCCGTTTCAGCCCAGCATCCTGGGTGTGTTTGCAGCCCAGATCCTCTCTTCCTCCATCTAATCATCGCAAAGGGAGAGATGAGACCCTCACGTACCTCAGTGCTAGGGGGTGCGGATGAGCACTGATAGTTTCCTTGTTTGTTGAATAAAAGGCACCTCAAAAGCATGACCTATTGCTATTACTTAACATATTACATTAATATGATGGAGATCTGAATAGGCTGATCAAAGCAAGTGCTCGGGTTCTATTGTTTCCCTGGTGAGCTGGGAGGCTGTAAATAGAGCTTGACCAGGCTCCATCCCAGCTCTCCGGCTGCCTCTTGCCTCCCAAACAGCCGTGTATTGTCCAGGCAGGAGGTGGATTTTCTGCAGAGACAAAAGCAAGACAAGTTCCTTTTTAGATTTTAAGCTTGAGTTCATCCAGAGGAGACAATTTACTTCTTTTTGTTGTTTCCAACATCATTCATCCCTTCTGTTTATGCTCTGTAGAGGCTGAGCCTGGGATATCATCTGAAAGAAGTTTCTCTTTCAGGATCTTTGATGTTAGGTTTGTTATATGTATATTTGAAAAGTACTTCTGCGATGACAAAGCTCCGTACTACTCCTGCTGGGCTGATGTGTGTGTGAACCGTGCCAGTGAGTGGCAGTGATTAATCCAACAGCGCCATGTGCTTTTGCTGTTGAACGGCTCGCAGTGTGGACAAAGCAGAAGCATGTTGGATTTAAATTGGTGACAAAGGGGGTGGAGTAGTTTTCCTTGTCCTCGGCTGTAGAGGAGTTTGGGGGGGCACTGGTGTGAGCCCCACCACTGGCCAGGTTTGCCTGCCTGCAGCACAAGGAGGGGTGCCCTGCCTGGGCTGTCAGGGATGGGGTCCTGCTCTGTTTTGCTGGGGGAGCTCCCAGCTCTAGGTATCCAGCGGGGCCAGTCCAGCCAAGGCATGTGGAATTCATCCCCAGGGTCTGCCGCGGTGGCCCAGGTGAGCCTGTGAGGATGGGCTGCCTTGATTGCACGTTATCCCGCTTTCAACAAAGAAAAGCTTGACATCCTCTGCAGGCAGCTACCCCCAACCAGGAGGGCTTGGCTGGTGCTGGATCTAAACCTTCGCTCGACTGGCTGCCTTGCGGCACACAGCTGGATCACCTGCGGGATCCTGCCAGGGTGCCATTGACTTTAGCACCTTCCCACCCACGAGCAGAGCACGAGGGTGGCCGTGCCAGCCCAGCTCAGGACTCTGTGCGCAGCTTCCAACACTGGCCAGCAGCAGACACTGGGGAGAAGGTCTCAGAAGCAAGGGCTGAGCTTTCCCATGGCAGAGCCTGCCGGCTTGCAGCAGTGAGGGACATGGGGACGCCCCGAGCCAGGGATGGCAGCCAGGCTGCCAGGCTCGGTAGCCAGCTGATCTGTTCCCCCGTTTATACGTCTGGTCTCTTGAAGCAGCTTGTGCTCTTGGCTACCGCAACATCTGGTGGTAATAAACCATACCATGTAATTGCGTTGGAAAAGGGTTTCTTTTTTTTTTTTCTAACTTAAATTTACTATTTAATAATTTCATATGCCCAAGGATGGGTTGGGAATGTCATTGTGGCCCTGGTGGTAATTTGCAGGGTGTTCTTTCTGCCACAGCCTCTGGTGCTGTAAAAGATCCGACGCCCACGGGGACACGCTGAATGCACCGAGGGGGCTGAGGTGACCTGGCGTGTGGCCCTGCCAGCCTCTGCGTCCCTGCTAGATGGGGCTGAAATCTGCATTTGTTTGCTCAATGCTACATAAATAAAATCCGGTTCTGTCACATTTGCTGCTAATTGGCTTGCAAGGGCTGCTTGTTTGAATTGTGGAGCTCTCACGAAATGGATGACCTTTGGCAGTGCTAATGTTTCCTGTGAAATCCCCAAAGCTCCATACGTTCCCTTGCTCCTGCTGAGAGAAGCCACTCCTCTGGTCTCCCGTGCCCTCCTCCTGGTCTCCTGTGCCTTCCCCGTCCCTGCACTCAACTCCTCTTCCATGACACATGAGAAGAAAGCTGTTTTGTCACAATGGGTTAATTAATGAACAGCAGAAGTCCAGAGTTGTTAAGAAAGGGCAAGTGAAGGAAAACATCCCCACGTTTGGTGGCTTCTGGCCCGTTTCTGAGGCAGCATTCAGGGCAATGGCATGTCTGCAGGTGCTTCCCAGGCTGGGCTACATCCTGGAGAGGAGCAAACACTTCCCTGCAGGAGAAAATCCGGCCATGGCTTGGATGGTGATTTGCAAAGGGCCCTGATGTGACTGGCAGCCGGGACAGTGCTCTGCTCCATTGCTTCTCAGCCTTGTGGCCGAGCCAGCTGCACCACTCGGTGCAGGGGCCAGGGCTTGGTGCCTCTGGAGCAGCCCAGCCAGCCGTGAGCTCTCCTCCTGTGCTCTGTCACCCGCACGGGGCTGTATTTTGCAGGTTTAGTTTTTCTGCTGGTTCAGCTGCTCGACCCAGCTCAGCACACCACCAGCCAAACACTGGTGTCGGGCCAGGGCAGGGTGATGTGGCTGGGGGAGGGGGAGCAGGGCAGCACCCTAAACTTGCCCCACAGGGAAGTGCCTGGAGCTCGGCAGGATTGCTGCTATTTTCCTAGCAAGATGTTTAGCTATTTTTTCCCCATCCATCCTTTCAGCGTCTCTTATTATTCCTTTATTTGTATTGATTTTAGTTCACTGAAACCTGAACCGCTCGGTGTGTAAATTGTTGGAGTCTGGCTCTCCTTTCTGTGTGGCTCTGATTTGGGGTGTAATCTCCAAAACAAAATCCCCCCCGGGGAGTGAAGCCCCCTGTGCCAGCCCACCTGCTGTTGGCTGTGACCCGATGGGGCTGCTCCCCTTCAGCCCTGCTCATCCTTGTGAAACACCTCTGGGTTCTGCTGCTGGCAGGGAGTTTTGGGTGACGCATGCTCAGCCCCTGCTATTTGTGCTCTCAGTTACCCGCTTAACCATGGTGATTTACATGGCAACCCGATGAGGCCTGGCATTTCAGTGCCTTTATGCATTAAGCAGCATCAGCTCCCATGTAATTTAATTGTCTGTGTTTTAAACATAAATCAGCAAACTGTGAGCTGGAGCAGAGCAAACTCCTTGCTGGGCATGGAGGCTGCTCTTGCTGACAGCCCCTCGGCAAGACATGGCCCATCCTGGTGTCGCGACTCCCCGGGGATGTGCCGCAGAGAAAATTTAGGCTATGGGTGTTTCACCGGGATGAGCCTCCCCTTCGGGGTTCCAGATTTAGGTCGCATCGGTCAGGCTGGAGCCAAGAGTTGTGTGAGCAGTGGGATCAGCAAGGTGGGCTCCTGCATCCCCCTTCAGAACAGGCTCTGCAGCTGGGGCTGCTGCCCCCCAAAGCTCCTAGGAACGTGATGTCTCAAGGATTCCCCTTTCAGTCATTTTTTTTTCTGAAATTGGCCAAAGGGCTCAGAATCCATTAGGCACTGTGACTAATAGTTGTGACTCAACCAGCCTCATTTCCTGAGGAAACTGGGCTAAATGTCATCCCTCCCCCCCACCCCCTCACCCAGTGTGTGTTTGCCATCCCGCCGGACCTTCCCAGATAAGCTCTCATGGAGAGCTGCTCCTATGCGAGGCTTGGCTCACCTAGAGCCAAGCGTCTGGGCTGGTGGTGAAAGGGTGTTTGGGTTTTGCTCCTCTTTCTTTCCAGGGCAGCTCCCTGGTTTCCATAGGGTGAGTGTGCTTTCTGAGGCCCTGGGACATGGCGCGGGGGGGTGGGGTGGGTGGTGAGATAACCGGGTGGGAATGGGAGCCAGGACATGCTAGTTGGATGGGGTTTGGGCTGGGGCGGAGGCTCCCCCTGCCCTACCCTTCAAGCAGCCTTGCTGACACCAGGGGATTTCTGCCGACACATCCTGGTTGCCACAGCTGTGTCCCTGCTAGTGGTGATGGGAAGCGCCCACCAAAATCCTCGAGGGCTGTTGGCCCTGCTGTCCTTCCCAACCCCAGCAGACAGCCTCTGTGCTGGCTGAGGCCACTGGTTCCTGTCGTGGCCAAGGCCAGGGATGAGCTGCATCTCCCCGCCAAGTCCCTGGGCTGTGGGAGGCAAACAGGGCAATGCCCCGTGCTGGGTAGGTCACAGCTGCAGGCTGAGCAAGCCAAGGCGATGCTTTTCCCAGACCTCCTGCCGCCCGTTCCACAGTCCCCTGCTTGTCCTGCCTGCAGTCCCCCCTGCCAGGCACTGCAAAGGTGGGAAGGGGGGCTGCGCTTGGAGCTGCTTGTGTGGCCACCCCAGCAGCCTCCTTCACTCCTCCTCTGCTCCCCGCAGCCATTCCCACATCCCTGGCCAGCCACCTCCAGCCCCCTGGCATGCGGGAGCAGCAAATGTCAGTGCAGTGAATGCACGTGTGTTCATCTTTGCTAAATTTTTTCACCCTTCTTTTGCACTTTTCTGCAAAGGATTTTGCAGGCTTTTTGGAGTGTACAAATCCTCCCATGCAGGGTAAATCAAGGACCAGAGGGAGGTAAAAAATAACTTAGGTAAAAAATAAACCTTGCGCTGCCAGGTCTTACTTAGTAGCTGTGTGCTATGGTACGCGTTATACTTTACTGGGTTGGAGCAATATACTGCTACAGCACGAAGTACCTTCCTTATAACCAGCTTTTTGTAAGCCTTTTTGTATGCAAGTGCTCCTTGTAGTGTAAAGCAGCTTCCCAGCAGCAGTTATCTCCTGCTGCAGTACAGAATCTACACACTTTCCTGGGTGGGAAGGGGCTGTAAGGGTCGCGCTGCAAAGCCAGCCGCAGCCGGGGCAGGGGCATCCTGCCAGGCAGGGCTATCTCGGCGTGGCGCCTGGCTCTGCAGGCAACAGGAGCTGTGCTGCCGGGTCTGGTAGGAGAAATGTGTGGAACTGATTACCATAGTTAATTCAGTTCTGTGATTTTCGCCTGAGGGGGCTGGTATTTTGGGATGCGTCAGGTGAGGCAGGGTGAACCAGGCTGTGACCTGCAAGCATTCGCACAAACACGTTAGCGGGCTGGGGCCAGGAGGGCACAGGGTAGCTGGGACCAATTTATTCCCTTAACTACATTCACAGTCTGCAGGCTTGAGTGGGTAGTTATTTATTTTAGTGTGCAGGTTTTATGCCGATGGAAAGACTTTTGTCCTGAACATAGATCAGTGCAGTATGTGGCTTGTGCCGAGCAGAGTCACCCTGTCTCCCAGGGTGGGCTGGAGGTGGCTCTTGCATGTGTGAGCAGACCTGTGTTGCAAAACCTCTTCTTGCGGTGGCTCTGCTTTTCATGGCTGATGCCACTCGAGTCCCTTCTTGGTGGTGCCCAAGTGACTGCTCGCGCTCCTTGGTAGGAGAGCTGTGGGAAGGCGATGCACACTGGGGCTGCTTTGCACCCCGAGGCAGAGGGGGCTCCGATGGGGAGTGGGCTGTATGCTGGGGAGTGGGGTGCATGCCAGGCAGCTGGCTGTGGCCAAGCCGTGTCCTGCTGAGGCATGCGGGCATGAGACACTTACAGTGGGATCACCCCTCCCAGCTGCAGGCTCACAGCCCGGTAGAGCCACCGTTATGGCAGGACGAGGTAGCACCGAGTTTTGTACAGATGCTAGTGGCTCTGGATGGTGCAGGAGTGATACAGAAACTGCATCCCCCCGGACAGACACGTGCTGCCAGTTGTACTTACAGCGGGTCCTGCTCAGGCTTGGCCGCTGCTGAGGTACGCTGCCAGCCCACCCTGAGCTCCGATGTGCAGCCTCTCTGTCTCGCTGCCTGCCCAGGTCAGAGCCATCTCCTGGCTGCAGCCTTTGCTGCTTACTGCAGGGCCCCGTGCAGCTCATGGAGCGTGGGGAGGGCGGCGAGCAGGGCTTCCACGCGTGGTCCAGCTGCTGCCTGGTGCCTGGGCACGGTGGGGGAAGGCACTAGCCAGGCTCACCGCCTTTCTCATCAAGAAGCTCGTGTATAATTTACGAGGAGCGCCTGCTGTATGAATATTTCCCATAATGAGCGGCGGGCTCACTTTCACACATTTCCTCTGCTGTGTTTGTTTTATTGTGTTTGCTTTTATCATGGGAGACCCGCTCTTTGCCTACTGCCTCGTCTTGCTCTTGTGCCTGCCCCGTGCTGCGGTGCTGCCTGTCCCGGGCAGGCTGTCCCCTGTCTCTTTGTTGGCTCCTTTCAGAGGTGGGAGCGCGCCTCGCCGCAGCATGGGCAGCTTGGGACAGCGAGGACAACAAAGGGAAGCAAAGAATCCTTCTGCAAAGGGCCGGGGAGGAAGGCAGGTGGCCAGTGAGCGTCGGGCGGGAAGACAAAGAGCTGGGAACAATGGGAGCTCCATGGAGCACAAACACTTGCTCCTCTCATTATCCACCCATCGCCCAGAGGAGTCACGTGCAGGGGCTGAACTCTGCTTCTCCCGAATCCAAACTGGGGCAGAATGACCAGAGGTGAAGGACGAGGTGCTCAGGGTGCAGCACCTCAGGGTGACTCTCAGCCAGTGCCCCGGGACAGGGCTCCTCCGGGGTGCAGAGATGTGCACAGGGGCAGCCTCAGCCGCACGAGTGCTGGGGCCATCTCCAGCAGCAGATGCTGCAAGGATGGGGCTAACCCTGGTGGCCAGAAGCTCAGCAGCAAAGTGAAGAGGCAGAGGCCCTGCAGAGACTCCCATGGTTGCCATAAGGGAGTTTTTAGTTTCCAACGGCTCTTAAGTGTTGACGGACATGTGCAGGCTGAGGAACATGTCCCTGGGGAGAGGCATCAAGGTGTACTTCAGGTGTTTTCACTTGGAAATCTTTCTGAGCGTCTCCTGTCCTCAGAGGGACCACGCTAAGCTGCTTCTAGGATGGAGAAATGTGTGCCTTTTGAAAGATGACATTGTCAGGAATAAAGTAGAGGAAAATAAACCTCTTAGCCAGATGAATTCAGCAGGTCAGGCATTGGCTGCCAGCAAATACAGAGCTAATGACTAGATTCTTGTCATGTACCGAGCATAACTATTCCAGGGACCTGCCAGTAAGCGGATGGAGGGCAGGGGCAAATTTTATCTTAGCACTCTTATATTCAAAGGTGCTACTTTGTGATTATGTCATTTTCTCTAGCTTCTTCCATTCGTCTGTCTCTCTATGGTGAGCATCTGTTTGTGTCAGAACAAGGGGTTGTTGACTGCACTCGAGCTGAGCTGCTTTGACCTGCACTTCACAATGCACAAAGGCTTTTCTCTATGACGATTAGCTCTGTGGTGCAATATTAAGGCTCTTTCTTCTTCCTTATGTGCCTTTTACACAGTCTGTTAGGTGGGGAGCTTCAAAGTGCCTGCTGGAGGGTCCTGCTGCTATCTGACTCAGATCTGCTGCTGCCCTTGTTCCTCCTGGGGCCGGGAACCATCCGATACAGTGTGATTCCATCAGAAATGTGCAGATGGAGAAGAGGTGCAGGGAAGGATTATCACGTGAAACTAGACGTCACAGACTGTGCAGTGCTGTTCTTGGTGAGATAAGACATTCCTAAGGGCAGTGGCAATGCTCTGAGTATAGAGGAGCATGTAAGCAAGGGTTTGGGAGGAGATGTGGAGGTGCCCATCGGAGACATGGGGTCACCAGGACTTCTGCCTGATCTGTTGCTGGCTGCTGCTCTCCTCCATCCTGAAAAACAGCAACTACTGGCCCTTGTCAGTACTGAAGTGCTGAATTAGCTGGGAAAGAAATCCCAAAGCTCCCAAACTGTGAAGGTAAACTGTTCCATGGTTGAAGGCCTTGCAGAGCTATTTCATGGACTCTCCCATAGATGGAGATAGTATTTTTCCTACATGCAGAAACCTTGATTTCACATTGTTTGGGACTTTAGCTTTCTGGGAACATTTAGAAAGTGACACGTATGATCCCAAGCATCTTTGGGCTTTCCCATTGTCAGCTCCCAGTGTCACATGGATGAGAGCAGAGGGTGACTGTGGACTGAGGTCCCACTGGGCAAGAGCACTCGCTGAAGCTAGGCTTGAACTGCAGCATGGCTTTGTGTACTTGCACGGCACACGGAGCAGATGTGTAGGTGCAGTGTCCTCTCGGGGACCACTCCTCCCCTACTTATGTGTGACCAGAGAATTACTCTTGTCTCTTCCCAACTCTTTTGGTAGGATCTGAGAAAGACAGCCTTCCCCCCACACCTCTTTTCTTTGATAATTAAATAAATAAATAGAACCCTTGAGCAAATGAAATGTCATTTCACATTCAGGCAAATACATTTGGGTTAGAAATCTAGGTCAGAATGTAAATTATCTTGCTGCCTTCTTGAAGGTGAAGTCCCTGAAATGCTCTCAATTTAACTGAAATTGGGGATTTCCCAGTTTTTGCAAGCACTTTATTTTGCTTCTAATGAATACAAGGGGAAAAAAACTTTCTTCAAACTGCCAGGGGGTACAATCTATCTCGAATGGCTGTAATACTATATAATAAAATAAACCTTAACAATAAATGCCTTATGCTTTTAAAGCCTATATTTTGAGCATGACATGTAGGGTGTTAAACTTGGTGGAAAATCTGACCAGAAGTCTAGAAAAATCAATTGCATTTTTTCAAGATTGCTGCCTGACAGAGGCCTTTATTTTAGTGTCATAGCAAAGAAGGACCCAAGGATGCTCCCTGCATGAGGCCAGGGATGCAGCGGGACACAGCACATCTCCTGGTGCTGTGGCACCTCCCTGTGCCGGGGTGCGAGGACCAGGGCCAAGTGCATGGAAAGGTGGAGGGAGAGGGATTTTTTTTCCCCAGTACCATTCCCCCGTCCCCTGGATGATGCTTTCCCCTTGCCCTCTGAAATGGTCCCAGCTCGCCTGGCTCAGCTGCACGAGCCAGCAGTGGAAGCTACAGCAGATGCTGTGATGCCCTGCACAGGATGGAAAACATGAACTGAGTCTTGTATTTGATAGGAAAAGAAAAACTTTCAGTATTACACTGGGGCTACGGCCGTTTGTACAGCAAAAACTGCATTAGCACTGTAAATTATTTGTAGGAAAGTACAGCCAAGAACATGAGCTGTAATCGGGTCTGAGGAATTCCGCTCTCGCTGCCCCCTCCCTTCTCCTATTCAGGGAATTAAATCCTTGAGTGTTTCTATTTACCACACAGTCAGTGTTTGTTTGTCTCGGTGTTAACATTTCCTTTCTTTTTTGTCTTTAATCAGCTGCAATTATTCAGTTATATTCATGGGTAGTACTAAAATAAAAATAGGTGCATTATGAATATTAAACTCCTGCAAACAAAGCCCTGAATGAGATGATTTGTGTGCTCTGTGTACGTTGGTTTTCCTGCTTGGAGTATACAGCAAGCCATATATTTCCCCCTTCCTTTCTCTTTCATTTTCTATATGCACAGGATGAGAGGCAACGTGAGCCCTGGAGGGAATGGCGAGGGGAAGGAAGATGGGAAAATTCTGAGTGCCCCTAGAGCATCACTGTGAGGTGTTGCTCACAGTGGAGTCTGCGGAGATGAGCTTTAAATCACACATCTGGCTTGCAGCTGGGAGAGCGAGGGTGGTGGGGAAGTGCCAGTTCTTCCCAGAAAGGAGCTGTCTCAGCCAGCCCCTGTGCCCGAGCCCTGCCGGGGGGGGGGGGGGGGGGGGGAGCTGGGTTCCCTCACCCCCCTGCAGCCATGGCAGAGGGGTCAGGCCCTTGGAATCCTGCCTGTATTTTCAGGAAGTCCAGTTCTGAGGGTCCTCTCACAAGCAGCCCCTTCAGTGTGGTGGCCTGTCAGGAACTGGCAGCATCTGTGGCTTTGGGCAGCCGTAGAGTGTGGGGTTACACAGGGTGGAAGTGTTCTTGCTCTAGATGGTTAGAAAACAGAGTGGGATACCTGAGACTGGACTTTTGGAGCACTGGGATCTCTCCCTGCTGCCACGATGCACACCACTGTGAATTCCCCTTGTTGGTTGCACTGAGAAGCTGGACCTGCCACAGTCACCTCCCACCAGGGCTGCTGCCTTCGCTCCCCTGGAAATGCTTTTGTGGGCAAAGCCAGGCCAAGAAACTAGCTTTTTCCTTCTCCTGCCTCAGATTCCTTAGGGTTTGTTGAAGGGAAGCTGGGAGCTGATGCCACAGCCTGATGAACCTGCCATTGCTCATATCCCGCGTCTTGTCTGGATGACTGGTTCTTTACATTTTTAATGGTATTTTGTATTGCTTTTCTTGTACTGCTCCTGGATATTTTGCAATACGCATCTTTGTGGATGGATGCAATGAATCAATAGTGAATAATAATCTAAGTCTAGCGGGAACAGAGTTTGCAAAGCAACTCACCATTCACACTTGCTGGAAGCACAATGAGAAATCACCAAGATAAGGCTGAATAGAGAGAAAATGACCTGGGAGAAGGACAAGGAGGAAATCCAATCTCTGAAAATGAAAAGAGATTTTTTTTTACGTGCTGTGTAAAATTATACATTTAATTCTTTTTCTTTTAACATCAAGCCTTACAGCAGATTGTGCTATAACAGCTTCCTTGCTGCTCCCGCTGTCTGACTCTCAGGAGCTGGGGTGTTTTAGTGACTTCTTTTTCCCGGTGTTGCTATAGTTTTCTATCTTGTTCCTTAAACGATTGGATTTGGGAAGCTTTTACATCACACCAGTCAGCTGAGGTGACCGATGGCTTCACTGTTTAAGCCCCGCAGGCTGTCCAAAGGGGAAGGCTGCCATCCTTAGCCGGGCTCTCTACAGCCCTTGACACAAGCTCATTCCCAGGGCTGTGCCTCCCGCTGCTGTTCCCTCTCCAGCTGAAGATGGACTGTGCCTCTCTGGCTGCTGTGCCCTGATGAATGTCCCCGGCGTAAATAAAATCCGTTACAGGGGCTCGAGCCGATGTCCGTGTTCATCCCTGCTCCCTCCAGCTGCCCACTCTACAGCTGGGGCGAATTGTCTCAATCTATCACAATTACGAAGACGCTTGAACTAAATAACTTCGTAAAGATCCACTGGGAAAATTCATTGGTTTGAGACCTTAGAAATGGATTTTATTTACAGTGTCCAGAGAATCATCGTAAAGAGGTGAGCTGGGCTGTGGCTGTGCTCGGGAGCAGCAGGAGTACGGATTGCCTGGGTCCTGTCCCCACAGCCCTCACTACCTACACCAGCCCTGTGTGTATATATATATACACACATAGAAGATGTGTGTGTGTATATATATATACATATGTATGAGACCTGCAAGTCCACGTGGAAAGGTATTAAATAACATACCGCTGCATATAGGATCACAGAGGGATGTTTAACCCCACCTTTGCCGGGATTAAGGTGATAGAAGGGATTTTATGTCTTAGGGGAATTTGAGGGCAGTGCCTCTATCCTGGGCAAAGTTTTCCAACCCCCTTTCATGTCCGGACTGCCCGTACTCCGTTTTCAAAACTAACGTTAGCATGTGAGGACTTGCTGGAGATAGGATTGAGTTACAGCAGCATAACAAATTACCTCCTGTCAGCTGAACCGTGATAGCAGAGTACAGATGTGCTCTTACTCTGTGGTCTTTCACTGACATTTAAACTAAGCTGTTTTAAGGATTTAAGAGCAGTCATAACAGGTCAGAGCAAAGGGCCAGCCAGCCCAAGCTGCTGGCTTTGGGAGGGGATTTGGCCGAAACCATGGGAAGCGCGTAGGAAGAGGCGAACCTGCCCCACCGCCTCCCGGAGGGCTCCTGCCACCCCCAGCACCGTGGTGGGGCTGGAGGAGCTGGGACAGGATGGGATGAGGTGGGATGCCTCAGCCCACGAGGGAATTTTCTCCTACTCATTTCCTTTCTTTTCTTGAACTCAAGTAAATTTCTATCATCTGCAAAATCCTGTGGCAAGATATTTCAAAGCTTAACCCCATGTTGGGCTTAGGGAGGTTTTCTGCTTCTTTTTTTTTGTGTTCCACAGATCATTTCTGCTGTGGTTTGGGTGTACACACGTGACAGCTTCTGTGGTCCTGTGTCCCAGCCTGTGTCTCTGGGCTCGGTGGGGGTGAGGCTCCTAAGCCCCATGCATTTTGGTGCCCAAACATTGTGTATCCCAGGAGGCTTTATACATTGGATTAGGACCAGCAAACACCCAGCAGTGATGGCGAGATGCGTGTTCCCTTCCCACCATGTGTTTTTGAATGTGCTGCTACAGGCATGCTAGGCGAAAACCAGGCTGACCCTGCTCTGGCCACGTCTTTGCTACTAAGCATCCAGGCAGAGTGACACATATACAAAATAATAATTTGTAACAAAATTATGTGAGTGGTAGCGGATGAATAAATCATGCTTATTTAGTGCTGTCTGAGGGAATGTGCCCTGCACGCCTGCGACTCATCATTCTCTGGAAGGCAGTTGTGCACACTCTGTCGGGGATAACACTTGTTCCAAGTACTAAATGCCAATTTGGCTCCCTTCGTTTGTTCCCATTTTAGCACAATTAACTGCCTCTCTGCCGAGTGTGGCTGAGGTGAGTCCAGGCACCGGCTGGATCCTGGCTCTGCTGTGAAGGGGCTGGTCCTGCCAGGGAGCGGGCAGGGAGCGGGGCTCTGTCGTTGCTGGCGTTCGTGTGGATGCTGCGTTGGCCCTGCCGGATGGACCTTCCTTCCCTTGCTAATTTAAATACGATAATCTTCGTTTAGCTACTGCATGCAAATCCCTAAATATCATAATTTTGATTGCCTCCCTGGCAGTTTAAAGGATTATATCTGGGTTATTTTTAGCCCAGATCATTTCCTTGATTTGATTTACAGGCTCTGCCCAGAAGGAGCTGCAGGCAGGTGGGCTGCAGGGGGAAGCCGGGGGGGCTGAGCATCCCGGGCCGAAGCTGCAGTGTGCGCTGGGCGGTGAAGGCAGGACCTTGCGTGGTGCAGGCACAGTATTTCCATCTCGTGGAAGGAGATGAGTTGCATCATTGCAGCACAGCTGGGCCTGCGGAGGTGGACTTAGTGCTGCAAAGTGGTCGCTCATCTTTTGATGGGTTTGGGGAAAAAAATGTGTGATTTTCTTCACCTCCCTCTCAGAGCAGGTTTAGGACAGACAGGAGGTGCAGGGCACCCTTTCGCAGTTCTGTCTGCCTCTTTAGCACCTGTCCTCTCTCCTTTACCTCCCGCCGGCCGGCCAGCACAAGGTCCACCGGCTGCCTCCTCCCTCCCAGCCATAGAAGGAGCGCTATCTCCCATGCTTCAAAGGCAGCATCAGAGGCACAGCAAGCCCCCTTGCTCCTTTCACTGGGGGATTTAGCTAATGCTCTCTCCAATCCATTTTGCTTCCCTGCAGCTTAGTGTGGATTTTCATGCCCATCTCATCAGCCCACTTAGGGTGTGCAGCCCTCTGCCAGCCTGCAGGCATTTCAACCCTGCCGGCAGCCTGCCTGCGCTGAGGGCTCCTTAGGGGCTGAAGCAGAAGTGAGGGTGCTGAGTGCCAGGCAAACACATTGTGGAGGTATTCCAGAGCCAAGGAAAGGAGTTTGTTTTTTTTTAAAAAAAAAAAGCCTGTTACAGCACGTTAAGGCTCCAGTGACCCTGCTTGTCCCTCCCTCATGCCTGCACATCCTGGGGGGGACCCTGGATGGAAAGCCCACGGAGAAGCAGCAGTGCAGCAGCACCAGCTGCGCCATCGGTCCAAGCAATGGCTCTCAGGCTGGTGAGGCTTCCCTGGTGATGGAGCAGGAGGTCTGGATTCATCAGTCATGTCACATTACATTATGTGATGCAATGCAACATGGCATGACTGATGTAACCCAACGTTAAATGTCATAGAGCAATGGATCAGCTCAAGGCTACGGTAATTTTATGTGCCCATTTAATCTGGTATTTAAAAACAAACACTCATAGCAATCTGCATCACACGCTACATTTTGCAAAATTGAGCAGCAAATCTGTACCAAGCAAATTATATAATTCTGTCATCTCTCAGGCTTATGTACATGTGTGTAAATACTGTAGTTGGGTTTAAAATTGGTGCTCTGACTTTCTGCTCACACCACGAGCATCACCAGGGAGGTCATTGTGGAGCTGTTGCAGGCTACCCAGCGCTGGGGTCTCCCCTCTTCAGCTGGTGCTGGAGGCAGATGCCAAGGGTACGTCCCACTGTGGTGTTCAGCACTGTTGGCTGAGGCTGCCACTCTCACCATCTGCAGACGGAGCAGCCCCTGCCACCGTCTGCTCCAGGTAAATCCGTTGGGCTGGGTTAGACCAGCCATTTCCACTCTTAAGCTGAAGACGAAGGGTTTTGCCTGAAGCTCGTTTTGGGCATGTTTGCCTGAGCTACAGCGGTGCAGGCGTAGGGGCGTCTGTCCCCCCAGCACAGCTGCACCTACAGATGTCTGCAGCTGCACAGAAATTCCGTGCTTCCCTCTCCCTCGTGGCCTGGAAATGCATCTGCTGCCTGTCCTCTCCTCTCTGTGGTGCGGGCTCTCCTGCAGACTCAGCCTTGCTGTATCTTTCAAAGCATCTTGGTGTTTTAAAAGGGGAAAAGCCTCCCCCGTTGTTCTTTCTCCCAGCCCTGTGGCTGTGTGGCCTTGGTCTGCTCTGCTTGGAGGGAAAAAACCAACCCTTAAGCACTTGCTTACTCCAGTCCAAATGAGGGTAACACTTCAGCGTGAGCTGAATGTTAAGCAGGTATATAAGGGCTGTCCTGGGATGCTTTCCCGGATCAGACCAGGGCAGACCTCTCTAGAGCAGAGACCATTCCTCCTTTTAATGGCCAGAGCAACAGTAACGGTAATTAATATTTCCCCAGTCTGCCATAGCACCGTCGGATTTTATGAACAAAAGAAGTGCTTCAGCCCTGTCACTTTGTTGGGCTTATCTCCCTTGCCCCTGTGCTCAAACAGGAGGGCAGCAGCTCTGCACACAGGTTCCCAGCCTGCTGCCTGCCCTGCCCAACCTGCTGGGCAGTGATCCAGTGGCAGGGAACGATGCTTTTCCTTAAAGAAGCAAAAACGAGATTAAAAAAAATCAAACTGAACAAAAGGAGCAGAGCCCACACTGTGCCGTGGCCAGGTTTCCCCGCACGTGTGGGTGTTTGCTGGTGGCGGGTGCCGAGGAGCTGCCATCAGCATCGATCCATGTGGGTCTCTGCTCGCGCCATCCCTGACAGCTCTCATGGGTTCAATGTTTGCTGTGCTTTGCAAGGCTCGTGTCTGCATTTGCAAAACACACTCATGTCAGAGCATCCTCTTTCCGAGTAAAAATGCCTTGTTGAGGTCTGGAGGGGAGCGGACCTGGGAGAGCATGGACTTTCCCCATAAAAAAGTCTCCTCTCCAAGGCTGGGTGTTCCCAAAGAGCTGTGGCTCAGTCAGGAGAGCTCACTGCACCACAGACCAGAGCAAACAGCAGAGGCTGTGGCCAGGCTGGGTGCAGATGCTGCTCTGCATGCTGGCTGCTGAGCTGGGATTCTGTGTTTATGCGTACCGTTGTTGTTGCGCAGACCTTTCCAAGGGGGTCTGTGCTTTGCAGAATTTGCTAATATTGCCGTGTTGAGCCAGGATTTTTTTTCCTTTAATTTCTAGAGCTGACTGGCAGCATGCAGCCAGGTACAGAATCTGGAGCAGGACTGGAGCAAGCCATTTCTGAAAGGCTTTTCAGCGGCCGGCAGCACAGTAAGATGATGTAGCTGTCTGCAGGGTGTGTGCTCAGCAAACCCATCCCCAGGGCTCTGGAGGTGGGTGAAAACAGGTAGATGCTTGCAGCCTCGGAAGTCTGTTTTTACATCTTGAATCAGAAACATGCAATGAAAAATTCATATTTTGGTTCAGATCTTATTTTTGGCTCAAGATCAGAAAAAAAAGTTAAGTGGGGAATCTAATGTGCATTTATATTTGCGTAACTCTCTAGCAGTGGAACTGCTTTGTGTCTTGTACAGCTCATGCCAAAGTGAAGGATTTGCTCTTTCATTTTCAGCCTGGGGTGAAATTTTACAGTTGAGATTATAGGATCCTGAAAATAATTGTTGCCCCAACCTTAACTCTTACATTATAAATGAGGATGCATCATACTCAGCATGACTGGGAATTACAGAAATTAAGGATGAAAAAGACCTCATCTTCCAGCCAGTGTAGGATAATTTTGTACAGTGTATTTGATTTTTTAAAGTATTCTCTCCCTCGTAGATGATGGCCATTTTCCTTAAAGAGCAGTGCTGCTAATGAATGTCTCCATTTCAAGCGAGACCCAATGGCAGTGTCCTCATGCCACTCATCTCCAAAAAGGACAAAAGCTGTTCCTTTGCACGCCCTGGTATTCTTCTGGCCCAGGGAACTCAATATTCAGGGCTGAGATGGAGGCTGAGGTCTGTATCTCATGGGACAGCTGGATACCAGGGCTTCCAGCGTGTGGCTGGCTGGGCAGTTGCCGCCAGTGTCTTGGAGGTGGGAGGTGCTGGCACTGGGCAGGCACCATGCACTATCAGCAGCGTGTGAGCCTGGGAATAAGGAGGCTCTGGCTCTATCCTCACCAGCAACCTCTTAGACATCCTCCTTGTCCTGCCCCTGCTTGCCCAGCCACCCTCCCTCCACCATCCCTCCCCCCTGGGCTCTGGGTGACAACGCTGGGGTCATCCCCACCAGGTGCCTGCCATCCTGCTGGGGCAGCCCAGGGGAGGGGACAGATGCAGACCTACAGCTTTTAATGACATATTTCTTTCTCCCTAAGCCCATCAGACCAGATTTCTGTGGTAGAATGAATAACTGAGAGCTGTAAAAGGGAAGTTTTCTTTCTGTGCTTTCTCTTTCTCCCTCTTTGCCCATCCAGGCTGGTTCCTTTCCACCCTCCTTCCACTTCTCTTTGTTGTTGCTAAAAAGATTAAACTTGTTTGACCAGGTTCTGAGTCAGCACAGTTGTAAGGGGAAGATGAATGAGGCTCTTTAACCCTGCTTATCCCTCCAAATGCCCTCCTCGTGGAAAGAAACACACACGCGTATGCTCTGGGAAACATTGGTTTTAATGTTCCTTTTATTTTTAAGTCATTCTTTCCCCCAGTCTTATTTCTACTTCTGTCAGATAATGGGGCTGCTCTCACTCCTGCTGCTCTCTGTGCTGAACCTTTCTCTGCTTTTCCACGCTGATAGGGCTCTCCCTTTCTTCTGGATCTTCTGCGGTAAGCCAGAGCAGGATGCGTGATCCTGAAAGGGCAAAGCAGCTTTGTTCTTTTGTCCCCAAAACCTTTCCCCTCTCAGCCCGACTCTCACATCTTGATCTTTTTTTCCTCAGTCCTCGGAGGAGGCTGCTTTCAAATCCCTTTTATCCCGGTAGTAAAAATCACAAGCATGAAGAGAAATCTGAAAGATGATGCAGTGAGATGGGGCTTATACCCAGGACGAGTGGGTTTGGGACGGGACAGGATGCTGCTGAGTGGCAAGGGGGACCCACTGGGATACCCATAGCCCTTGGCGCTTGCATCTCCCTGTGAACCACTGTGTGGTCAGACTTGATGTGTCCCGTCACGTCCATTCCCCGTGACCTGGCTTAGGGCACAGCACTGAGCCCCGTGTGCGGGCACCGCGTGGTTCTCAGCCGCAGGCAGCACCCACTGGCACGCTGGCACCCCGGAGCTTGCAGCCCTTTGCGCTGCAGGCAACATCCTGCTTTGCCAGCACCTGGACCCAACCAAAGAGCGTCTTCATGCCCGCTGAGATGGATCCCAAGGCAGAATGAAACTTCAGGGTGGGATTCCAATCCCCAGCCATGCTAATTGCTCCCGGCATTTCTCTTTGACAGCCTGCCCCCAAAGCCCACAGAGCTCCAGGAAACTTCTTAAACTGAAGGCTCAGGAGAGGCAAATATTTTCCAGTTTTCTGTTTGGGGGATAAACAGAAGTAAATGGTGCATCCATAATCCTGGATTCTGCTTTACAAATGCCTTGTGGTGGTACTGTGTGTCATTCATGTAGGTGACTTTTACAATGAAAAATCCCATTTAAGCCTGACCTTTCACGTTCTGGAACATAATAGACTGTGCAACCAAATCGCATCCTCCTGGCAGGGACACCAGTGAACTGGAATATTAGTTTTGTAAGGGGACATTTGAATTCTGAAAATTCATTTGTCAGAAGTTGTGTTTCTAATGATGGTTCCATTACAGGGAGCGGGTGGGGGGAGCTTTGCAGGCAGCGTGGGGCAGGGGGGTTGCCCCCAGCCTGCCAGACCTGCAGCCTCGTGCAGGTGGGCATCTCCCTGGGGATGGTGATTTGAATTTGGGAACAGGTCTCTTGAGAGCCCTCTCTGCAGGGATGTCTGCTTGTCTCCCAGGGAGCAAGAGGAAGAAAACACAAAGATGGTAAATGAGATGGAAACAAGATCTCCTGCTTTCCACAGCAAGCACTGGGTGATGATGGAGCATTTTGCCTGGAATGGACAGAATGGTGTGAGATGAGATAAGATGGGCTGAGATGGTATGAGATGGGGTGGGATGGGACAGCACCTTGTTCTCACCCCGTTAGTACCCACTCCCCATCCTGCCCCTGCCAGGGCCGTGGGGCAGGAGAGGCAGCTCACGCAGGTGGGCCTATTTCCAGCCCAACAATTAATTATCGCTGCTCCTTCCCTCGCGGGGCTCTTTGTGCAGCAGCTCCCCACGTCGGCTGACAAGGCTGCTAATTCCCCCTGTTCCTGCTGGCTCCGAGGCCGCTGCGGCTGCTACTCGAAGCATTTATGTTAATACGCTATCAGGCAGCCACATCCCATGGCTTATCATTTTCATCAAGTCTTGGTTTTATGGTTGAAAGGAATTACTTTCAAAAGACCATTACCACCTCCCTGTTTCTCATGGCCTTATGCCTACCTGCTGTTAAGCTTTTATAAAGGCATAATTTTTTTGTGTAAAGCTCATAAAAGCTACTACTCAAGTCCCATGCTCGAGTCCACTTCCCTCACTCGCTGCCTGGGACTCTGACTCGGGCAGCAGTGATCCCGGCTGATGATGCTGGGAAGCTGGGCAGTGGAGAGGAGAGCAACTGCTTCTTCCCTGGTGAGCCCGTGGCTCTGCGTGACGATGCCAGCAATCAGACCAAGCACGCTTCTGTTAAGGATGCCCCACATCCTTTTCAGGGAGGGCTAGGGGACACAGCTATGCTTGGCCATCTCTGGGCACAGCCCCTGTGGTCCTGTTCATCCCAAGCACACATTTTGGCACCTCCTTTACCTGGGGGTCCCGTCTTCCATTTGCCACTGAACTCCTTGCCGCTGCCACAGGCAGGTGGTTTCTGCTCTTCGGGCTGTGCAGCAGGTGCTGGGACTGGGGCAGGCACCGCTCTCCAGAGCTTGCGTCTGGGCATTCCTGCCACATTCACTACTGCTTTGTTTTTTTGGGTTTTTTTTTTTTGTTTTTTTTTTTTTTTGCTGGTGAGTTGAAAAGGGGCATGCAGCTAGTCACACCACCTGATAGTCACTTGCCAGTAACATAAAAACTCTTATGCACCAATATATCAATCAGCGTTATGTGTCAGCCTTTACTGCATTCAGCTTCCATCACCCAAACAAAATCACTCTGTAGCAGTCGGGGAGGAGGCTAACACCGACGACTGGAGGCATGGCTGGGCATACAAAGCACAGGTGTGAGCTGGGTGGCCAAGCCAGCTGCTGGGGCTGGGGACAAGAGCCCAGGGCAGTGATGGGGCTCGACGAGCCTGTGGTGGTCCCTGCCTTGTGGGGGCACGCGTGGTGCCCAGGAAGGGCAAGGTGCCCCCACTGTCCCTTGAAGGGTCCTGGCACCCTGAGGCTTCACACTGCTCTGCAGCCCCAGGAACAGTTAGGGGCTCAGTACCTGCAGCCCCAGCAGCCTCCATGCCTGCTCCTCCTCTTTGCATCCAATTAGAATAATTGCAGCTAATTAAAAGGAGGTAATGGGTTTCAAGAAGGGCCCTGTATGCTTTCCCAGTCTCTCTTTCCACCAAGGCTGCTGGAGCTGCCAGGAGGCAGCTGCTCCTTGTTAGCACCTTTTGCAAGCTCCAGGTGGCCCTTGTTACCCCTGGGCAGGGTGCGTGGCCGTGCTGTGACCCCACTGCCCCTGATAAGGGCAAGCACTGCTCCACCTGGGACTGAGGGCTGGGGAGCCTATGCAGTCTGTGCGGGCCAGGCAGGCGCAAGCAGCAGCAAGCACCGAGGCCCAAGGTATGTTTTGGATGAAATGTGCATGAAAACTTAAATGTGGCTGGGGGCAGTCCCCAGACCCTTGGCAACCTGCTAATGCAATGCTTGGTGTCTGCATCCCTCTGGCTTCTAGAGGGGAGAAATGTGGTGCGGGGTTCCTTGGTGACCACGCGCAGCCCCAGGTGGCTGTAAGGGGTGTACTGTGCTGCGGAGGGGCTGGTGCTGCCCCTTGGTGCTGGCAGCACCGGAGCTGCTGCTGGAGCTGTGCCTGTGCAGGGTTTGCTGGATGCAGCCATTGGTGCAGGGCTGGTGTCTTCCTCACGGTGCATCCCCTGGCCTGAGCAGTGCTGGTGTTGGCTCTCCTTGGCATGGCCATGCTGGGGATGGAGAGTCTGGGCTGTGGCTGCTTTCACAGCAGCAGAAAGCTCTGGGCTTCGCGTTTCTTCATATTAAATATGTGAGTGGCCACTGTATCTCCTGATTATCTAATTTGACTTGGAATAAGAGGTATTTGTATTCATTTCCAGAGATGATGTACAGGCCTGATCTTAAACTGATTTAGACAGTATTGTACATCAAGAAAAATGAGAATGGGAAAATCTAATGTATGGTGTTTTTTTAAAATAGGGCACTTCACAAACCTGCATGGAATTACAAGCAATAGGCAAATGCTGTCACAAAAGTCTCTCTTAAATGACAAAAGGACATGAAGAATAGCGCTGCTCAGCAGCACAATACAAGCTCCAATAATACGATCACATGCTTCCTCTCGAGTAGTTTGTAGTACCAGGGCTCTGACAGATGTCCTCTGTCAAATCTTCCCCTGGTAGCTGGAGATGTTACTGGTGTCTCCTGTGCCCTCTGCCAGCAGCCAGACCTCGGGCAGGGACCTGGCTTCTCCAGGTGCCTGTGAGTTCCCTGGGCACGTTCCCTGCTCTGTGTCCATGCTTCAGGTCCGGACTCATCACCGGGGCTCGTTTTGTGTTCGCCTTTTGTCTGGGCCAGGTACAACCCCATACATACATATAGGGCATATATATATATATACACATGCTCCACTGTGTGTGCAAGGGGTGGATCGTGAGCCTGGAAGTTTCTGCAGCCTGGAGCTCTCTTTGGGATGGTTTAGGAGGGTGGGTGGGAGCAGT
Source organism: Falco peregrinus (assembly GCF_023634155.1). NCBI lineage: Eukaryota > Metazoa > Chordata > Aves > Falconiformes > Falconidae > Falco > Falco peregrinus. Next base: position 17,423,041 of record NC_073733.1, read on the forward strand.
CAGCAAGCGGCAGGCAGAGCTGGGTGAGCAGTGCTGCTCGGCGCACGGGTAGGCAGCGCGTCCCCTCTGTGCGTGTGCAGATATATGGAGATACAGGTGCTGCTCAGTCGCACCCAGCTGCTGGAGCAGAACGTGCTCAGTGCTTGGGTGGGCTGCAAGCCATCTGCAGTGAGGGGGGACATGGCTGGCTTAATACCAGCACTCTAGATCAGAATTAAAGCACTGGCTGTGGCTTAGAGGGTGCTGTGATTCCCTGCAAGGTCTGGATTTTAAACAGTGATTAAAGCTGATGTGATAAAGGGGGAGAGGCTCCTGCAGGTGCCCGGGCTGGGTCAGAGCACGCATGCACACCTTGCAGTTTGGTTACTGTAGCATTTGCTCTCATCTTCCTTCCAAAATCATTGCAGAGCAATGCTGGGAGTGTCTAGGAAACAGCTGTATTATTGGAGGTGGCTGTGTGCCTGTGGGAGGGATAGTGAACTGATCTTTTCTGGGTATCTCTTAGGATCAGTGCAAACCTTTGCATGGAAGTAAATATGCATTGGACAAGGGCCATATTTTGACCTTGGCTGGATGTGAGGCTTTAATTATCAGAGCTGGCTGAATAACACACAACATTTTGCCATAAGCATTGCAATTTCTAGGAATTTATTTCAGCATTGCTTAGTCCTTTTGGGCTTCGTGTTTATGAGCATAAAAATAAACCTGCTCCAGAGCAGGTATTTTCACCTAGGCAGCGTGCTGAGCGGGCTGTGATTTTATTTACATGCTCTTTATGCTGCTTCTTTACTGTGGATATAAATATAACTTACATGTTACAAAATCTTTTTTTTTCTCCCCCAAAAATGTGTGAGATCCCAGCTCAAAGGAGTCACAAACCTTGGCTAAGTGCTGCAGGGTGGTTTGGGGGTCAGGTGTGAATTCACAGCTCTCAGACGCCTGCTCCTGCATGGTGGGAGAAGAGGAACCATGGCAGGCAGCGTGCCCATGCCAGGGCACAGCCTCTCCCACCCCACCCCACCTCAACAAGGTGCCTTCAAAGGTGTCCCATTCCCTCCACGAAGCATCCTGAAGTGCTGCTCAAGCCCCAGGCAGGGGCGTTTCTTGGCTTGACCCTCCAGAAGAGCAGGGGAGCGTTGGCAGGCATGTAACTTTGAGCTTTAAGAGATGCTTGTTGCTGTTTAAATATATAGTACTCAAATGAAAATGGTCTTTTGCCGACTCATGGGAGTGTTCCATCTTTGGAGTGGCATGAAGTGATTTAGCCATTAAGGTTAATGCTCGTCTTCCTGCTGTCTGTTGAAACTCTGGGCTAGGCAATGCAAATAGCTTAGCCAGTACTTTTAAAGGTCATTGTGCATGAAAAAAAATAAAGATCATACACTGCTCGTGGAAATGTCCTTAGTAATCACTGCTTGCTCGGGGGAGGAGGGACGAGGCACTCCTGGAGCGTTTATCTCCTCGTGCTGTTAGTTTGGTGACAGGACTTGCATTTCTGGCAGCTTTAGGTGCAAGCTGGCATCCCCTTTGGGTCCTGTGCCAGGTGATGGTGGTGCTGGCAGTTACCAAATATGCTGACTCCAGGCAGGCTCCCACCACCATGGCATGCGCTCCGGTGATGGGCATGCAGGGCAGGTTTCACCTTCAGTCTCTTCTTTGGGTTGCCTGTAGGACTCCTTTGGGTTCAGATCCTTCTTTGCCTTCCCCACAGGATGTCTTGCTCCTAATTTATCTGGGAGGTAATTTTAATCCTTCTCTCCTCAGACAGCTGGCTACCTCAGTGCATAATTAATTTATTAACACACTAACCTACTTTAAGGCGATAATCACTTTAGGGTCACAGCAGGTCTCAGCCTGGCCCCGTGACAGGGGTTTTCAGAGAAAATGAGTTCCTTGGTGCTGGGGGGTATCCGGTCGGATACTGACTGCAGCATCCTCTTCCCGTCAGCCCCGCTCCCTGCGGCTGCCCTGTCCTGGCTCCTGGGCCTGATCCCATCCTCAGCCCCGCTGCCCACAGCAAAACCCTGCCCCGGAGGGGGTCTGCTGGTGTGTGGGACCGGGGGCAGTCAGTCCTTTCGGCAGCGTCCTTCAGTAGTGCCTTCCTCCTTGTCTTTCCTGAGTGGAGCTGCCGGATTGCCACTTCCCAGAGGAGGAGAGGAGGGAGCCGTCGCTTTGCAGCCGCTCTGATGTGGGTGTTTAGCATCAGCTCTAATAGCCTCCTCTCTCAGAGAACTGAACTATATCCTCCGCTCATTACTGCAGCCCTTCAGAGGAAGAGGAGAGAAAAAGAAAAGATCCTATTCATTCTTACTGTTTCCAAACAATACAAGGAGGATGAGGACTCCTGTGTTTGTAGTGAGCTTATATAAGAAATAAGCAATAAATGAGGAAATCCTGGTGACCTGCAGCGTGCCCTGAGCCGTAATGTTTCTGGAGTCTGACTGTCCGTGTACAGAGCTGCAAAGTGAAATGAAAGCAGCTTTTAAAGTCTCTATTCTTCTATTCTGCTGTGAAATTCCTGCCTCTCTTTGTGAAGTATGATCTTTGTTGGTGTGTTTTCTTTGTGCCTGGAGTAATTTTTGTGTTGAGAGTCTGTTGTGCCATGCAGTCATTGTTCGTCCTGACACTGACCCTGGGAAGTGCCTGCTCTGTGGCTGCCGTGCCGGCTGCCAAGCAGCGGTGCCGGGGAGGTGGCAGTGGTGCCGGAGTGCTGGCACGGGGGTGTCCAAAAGGCTCCCTGGTCCCCCTGGGGTAGGCACCCACATGCTCCTGGGCCTTGGAGGCTTTGCATAGCCAAAGGGAGTCATAAACCACATGGAGCTGGTCCCTGCCCGGGGAGGTGTGGAGATGGCTGTGCCTCAGGTGAGGGTGGGAGGGTGGGCAAGGGATCACACAGCACAGCCTGTGGCTCTCCTGGTGCTGGGGCTGGGGAGGTACAGTTCTGCAAAATGTGCTGGCAGGAGCAATCCTGCCTGCTGAGAGTGAGCTGAGAGAGCACTCCTCAGGTTCCTGAGACTTCATTCTATGCTGTGTAGAATGGTTATTAATGAATATGAATAAATATTGATATTAATTATCTCAATCTGCTTGAAGCTCCTGGAAAAAGTACATGTTTGGGGCACTGCAAGATGTGAGCTGGCCTTAATTCTGCTTGCGTCGAGCAGGGTGTGCTGACAGCCTCGCATGTGTGCCGACGTCTCTGCGTTGTTGGCCATCCATGGGGACAGCTGGGATTACGCTCCCTGTGAGAAGTTAAACGTGTCTCGTGCGCCTGCACGAGAGCAGGGCTTGCACATTGTGTTTTATAACTTTTCCTCCTTATCTGTAAACTTCACAGTCAGGGTAACAGATGGGGACAGCTTAGATGTTGCAGATAGTTTGATGTATATGGGCTCGAGCCAATGTCCTATTGAAGCCGAGGGTTGTGTTCCAGTCTCTGGATCAGGGGAAATGAATTAATGCAGGCTCTGGGGTCATCATAAATACTTACCCTGTCCAAGGAGTGACGGTGTCTGGTGTGTGGCTGGAATACTGCACCTCAAGCAGGCAGGCTCTAGCCCAAAGCTATACTTGGCTGTTTCATCCCTGATGGCAACGCTCGTTCTCGCCAGGAGTTTTTCAGGCCTGACCCAGGAAAGCAGGGGAGCATGTGCAGACAATGAAGTGGTGGAGCCAAGGAGTATTCCCAGAGAAATCTGCGTGGCTGCCATGAAACCAAAGCCAAGGTGCAGGCAGGGCACCTTGCTGAGCCAGCTCCTCTGCGAGTGGCCCCAGCCCAGCAGCAGGGGCACGCAGGGGCCGCTCGCACCCGCTGCGGGGCTGCCCGGACCCTGCTCCTCCGCTGGCAGTGCAGGGAGCTGGGGAGGCACCCAGCTCCTGCTTTGATTGCCCCTCCAGAGGGTCCCTGGGGACCCGGTGCAGGTCCTTGTCCCGGTTTAGCCCAGCTGGGTGATGAGTTCACCCTCCCCGACATCCGCGAGCTGCTCTGTGCCATCACAGACATGGGACGTTTCCTTCTTTCTGTCACTTGCCCGTGTGCTTTAATGTCTTGGCATCACTCCAAGGTATTACAGCCTGGGTAGGCGACATGATTTATTCTTTTTGTCCCTCTGTTAAAGTATGTCTCCTGGGTGTTTGGAGAGGCGAACCCGAGCTTGCACACAACTTGGCTGTGTGACTGTGAGCTGGTAAGTCATGCAGAGAGACACGTCACCCTGGCTTGGGATGCTGTGGTCATCCTCAGCTCAGCTGACAGTGCCCTTGCTGTCCCTGCTGGGTCTGGGGACATGATGCCGTGCTGTGCCAGAAGGGAAACCTGGCTGTAAAACTTAGGGTGTCTCTGTCTGGAAGCAGATATGGGGGATTCAGCCCTGCCCTTCTCCTCTTCCTCTTCATCACATTTCCTTGGGAAAAAGCAGCTTTAAACTTCTTCCCTGGCTTGTCCTGCCAAGGCAGAGCTCAGCGAGTTGCATCTGCCTGTCATGTCACATTAGTGTTTGCTGTGAGCCATGCCATGACATCCCAAGCAGACTGGCGTACCATGGAAATAAAGTTGCTCTATGTGAAAATGGAAAAGTTGTCGCTTTCCAGAAAACAGGCTGGAGAACATCAGCTGCAAATGGGAAGGGGCGGAAAAAAAAAAAAAAGACTTGTCTGAGTGGATGAAGGGATAGCTTTTAAAAGGCTTCCACCGATGTCAGTGGAAAGCCTTACACAAACGTTAATGGCTATGGAGTCATGCCCTAAAGCATTATATTTTTTGGGATGATGTCAAATCGTGGTATCTCAAACAAAGCTTTTGTGTTACTATAATAAGGTCTTTTTTGATTCAACTACTTACGTTAGCTCTTTAGTGAAGTCACTTCACCTGTCCCTGCCCCTGAAAAATAGCTCTCATGAAACCTGTGAAACTTTACTGAGTGCTTTGAGATCTATAGGTGGAGTTAGACTATTGGGGATGTATTGTTATTACTCTCACTAGAGAATGATTTAAGGGAGGAAAAATGTTTGTGATTCTTTTGGCAGATCTGCAGAGGGTGGAAAAAAAATGAGTAATTTGTCACCTATTAAAACACTGAAATACTCTGACTCGGGAAGAATTTCCCTTGTGCTTTTAGAAACCCCCTGAGTTCAAAGCATCCACCCCCTGATGCTCCAGCCTAAGCTCTATCTTGTAATCTCCGCTGTACCCTTTGGGAAATTTCCCCACAGCTTTGTGTACACAAGAGAGACTCTTCTAAGGAAATTTTATTAAAAAAGACTTTTTTTTTTTTTTTTTTCCCCCTAAAGTGGGATTGAAATAGTAAGTTACATTCTTTCTGTCAGCAGTTCTCTCTCTTCATGCATAGTGGATCCTGTTCTTGAATAGATACCCACCTCCTGCCTGGCACGTATGCATCTGTGTTAATAAGGGCAAGTATTTGGATGAAGGGATTGAAGATGATGGTAGGTTTGGTGCTCCCCAGCTGGTTTGTGAATGCCTGGAGGTGTCGTTTGGTGCTGCAGTTAACCACTGCCACTCGCACCAGCGCCACCGGCCCTGGGGTTGTGAGTGTGTGTCTGTAAGTTGTGTCTCCATTTGAGGACACATTTTGAAGCAGGATGACAGTTGTGTTTTATTGTCTGTGGTGGTTGTCATGTGCAGCCCTTATGGGGAGGACACTGAAATTTTTTCAAGTGTTTGACACAGCCATCGTAATCTTATCGTGGAGGCGGCAACAGCCAGCTGAATATTACAGATTCTTTTTGTGTTGCTCTGATAAATACTGTCTACAGGGTACATTGCAACAAATGATACAAGTCCCAAATACAGCATTTTCAGAGGCAGTACACAACCTGATAATCTCATTATTTGCTACTCCTACACAATATAAGAGCAACATCAGATCAGCCTTAGGAGTTGCTGCAATAGAAATAATTAATAAAAATCAATCTGCCACCTATAATGTCTTTAAAAAGCAATCGAGAACATACACAAGCCACTCTGAAACAGCTCTGCCTCCCAGGACTGGAGCTGGGGGTAACATCTTCTGCAGCTTCTCACCTGAAAAAGGATTGTTTGGCATTCAGATTAACTTTGAATGTTGTGAATGTTTCATAGTAGTTTACTGGCAGAAAATTGTGAATTTTTAAGGGCTTATTTGTAAAACATGAATTTGGAGCTTTTAGGAAGAACCATTTATACCAGGTGCTCGTTCTAAGAGTTACAGTAGCTGAGCAAGGCACAGTACTTGCTGCAGAGCCTCTCTCACAAGTGTCCACAACCACCTTCCCACAGCAGTCTGCAGACCGCAGGTTTTGACGTAGCTTAACGATTACATCAGACCAGCAAATCTATCTGACCACATGCTGGTTCTGAACTGCTCGCTTACAGCAGGTAGGGTAGATGAAGGAGGACTTTCAGAGATTACTTTGTGGGAAACCTTTTTCAAGGTGCCCTCACTCACACCAGCTACAACTCAACCAGGGAAGAGCAATCCCAGGATAACGTTGTGGGATGCAGAGCTGCACCGTGTTTTCCCCTGTAGCGGTGCATGCTGGTTGTCCCTGGAGGACATCACCTGTATGTCTGAGCCATAGTTTGAGTCTGGGCTAGCCTAACTCCGGTAGGATTGCTTCCATCACAGCTTCACAGCTATTCCCATATGATGGCTCCGGGATTATTCCCCACTCGGACGAAAGCACGGCCATGCTTTGACCTCCCACCCATGACTGGAAGTCACTGGAAGTGCCCGAGCAGGGAGAAGGAGGCTCCGGCTGTGTCTGTGCCATACCCCAAGGGTTTAGCATCACTAAGCACCATTTAAAAGCAGTAGCAGCAGCAGGAGCTCTGTATTCATAATGAAAAATTCTTCAGCAAGGAAAGCAGTATAAGGAGATAGAAAGGAGCCTGCCCAGTTGGGAGTCATTTGCTGATGGTTCTGGTTCATTTGTTGACTGCTTTTTCTCTGTCTTCATCAGCCACCACTTCCCTTGGCTTAGCAGCACACTCCGAGCACATTCTTTGCTTTAAGCACCTGAGAAGTCCCATTGACTTCAATGGGGCGACTAATGTGCTTGATTAAAGGTAAGTACCTGCTTCAGTGCTTTGCTAAATCTGAGGTCTGGGAACAGAAATAGATGGAAGGATCCTGCCTGCCGAGGGGGGACCTTCTGGGGAAATGTTTACTCTGGAGGGACAAGAGACTGGTCCTAGGGCAAACTTCTTATCCACATCGCGGTGTCTTTGGGAAGTTTTTCACACTGAAAACGTGGCTCCAAACTGGGCTTGGACTGCTTTCTCTCGTGGTTGCAGGAGAAGGAAATTTATTATGCTGCCATGGCCTGGTATGTAAATGTAAGAAAACTATGAAAGTGAGTAACTCCCCTCTTGGGGGGAGGTGAAGAAGGCACTATACACCCTTTTAATCTTATATTATGATTAATTTAAAGCTGGGAAATAGGAGTGCTGCAGAAAATCTGGGTTACGTTCCTGCCTTGCTGCCTGACTTTGGTCAAGCCCTATCATACAGCTCCCTGTGTGCCCTGCATGCCTCGGTTTCCCCATCTTGCAGATGGGGATGACGATACAGGTCTCACTTGTGCTTCACAAGGTGTTGACAGAAAATCTGTATTTGTAGCAGTAAGAGTGGACAGGCTGAACTTTTTGCTGGTGCAGAGTGCCCCAGCAGCAGTGCCCTGAGCTCCCACAGCTGCTGCCCCGTCAGAGGGAGCCGGAGACCCCTCACTGCACCTGTGCTCGTGCACGCAACAGGTATTGAGCTTAATGGACTGACATACTGATGTGGTTTGGTACTCTTTTTGTCTCTCATAGTTACGCCTACTAATTATTAGTATTAATTATGTACAGAGCAGTGTTTTATAGGCAAAGAGAAGACAAGTTTCCTGTCCCATAGGATCGGATCCATAGTGTAGAATCAATGATGAGAGAATTGGAGCAGATGCGGAATGTCTTGGAGGAGGACAAGGAAGGTGAGGAAGCTCACCTTGCCTTTCAGAGCACAGAGAACACAGCAGGATGACCCTGCTTGCCACTGAAGCGGGGTGGCAGAGGCGAAACCAGCACTCCCTGAGGACTTTGTTTGAGGCGAGCTTTGTAATGCCTCTGGCCTGGTCTCGGAAATCCAGGCTGGTCCCCTGCAAGGGCTCCTGGCTGGGGATGCCAGGTGGCACCAGGTCAGTTATAAAGGGTCTGCCCGGTGGTGGGAGTGAGTCTCTTTGAGATCGTTAAGTGCTGGAGAGGACCAAGACAGAACTAATGGGCTACTAGCCTCAGGGGACTAATGGGCTAGCTAATAAGGACACTGATTTTGACATCGCAAAGCAAATAAGAATTGGCAGGCATTAACCTCAGACATGTCTGCTACCTAGAGAAATCCAAGCCCCTCTCACTCTTCGTTCTGTTTAGCATATTAATGTTTAATTCCATTAGCATCAGCAGCGGTGGCTGCTGTTCAGCCCGGGAGCTGCTTGAATGAGCCTCAGGAGGTGCCACTCTTGGAAGGGGGACCCTGCGGCTGGCTGGGAGCCAGGATCAGGCCCTGCCCCGGCCCATCAGCCAGCAGCAGTCGCTAACACCGCCGTGGCTCCCAGCATCTGCCTCTTGTTTGCGCTCCCCCGCTAATTCAGCATCAATCGCTGCTGCCCACTCCACAGGCTGTCTCTTTCCTGACACATGGCTTGTGCATTTCATTTCTGTTCATCAGAGGGATTTTCCGTCTGTCTGTCTCTCTCTCCTCCATTTTCCCCCCTTCTGCTTTAGGGTGCAATTCCTACGTGCCTTGCAGGATAAGCAGGGTTGCAGGGGCTGCTTCCCGGATGGAAATGGGACAAGGTAACAGTTCCTCACAAAGAAATGAACCATGTTGATTCATCTTCTCCAGCCTCCTTGCTCTCCTCTCCTTGCTAAGTGGCAGTGGCAGCAGCAGCATGGTGTTCAGCGGTGCATTTCCCTGAGTTCGACCCAGCAGCCCTGCACCTCTGGAGAGAGGATTGATCGCAGGAGGACAGGAAAGAAGCAGACCTGGTGTCTGGTGCGATCACTTACAGAGCTTATAAATCCAATCAGCATGGTGGTATTCTATTTTTCTCTCCTCTCGCCCCTTAATGTTTCCCTTTAAACGAGATATTAAAAATAGGAATATTAATTTGGCAGATGGTGCAATTGGGCTTTTGGCAGGAGTCTGCACACTGTGTTGTGGAGTCGCAGACCTCCGTCTCCATGCTGGAGCACTGAGCGATGCTCTGGCTCCTCTCCAGGCACTGCCTTCCTCCAGCTCCTGCTCCCTCTTCCAGCTCTCAGTGCTGAGAGAGCTGCCTGGGGAGGAGGGAGCTCCTGTGGGTCCTTCCTCCAGCTGCAGCCAAGTACCTTTGATTTCTGACAGTTCTGAGCCATCACTGAAGGGGAAAGAGCATGTTTCTGCTTTAATTGCAGCCAGGTTTGACGGCAGTGGGAGCAGTATATGTGTAGTGCATTGCTTCTATAGGGGAGAAGTTGACCTTCAGTCCTGAGCTATGTGGGGTTTCTGCAGCGTGGCGCAGGACCCCTCCTCAGGAGGGTCTGCAGGAGCTGAGTGCTTGCTTCAAATCTGGCAGGGAGGCAGGTAGAGCATTTCCAGCTGGAGTGATTTTACAGACTTCTCTGGGCATTCTATACCTATTTTCTTTTTCTTCTTTTTGCTGGTGTTCTGGTTGGTCTGAGCTCCATCCAAGAGGAGGGCTCTGGTCTTTTATTGCTTTTCATTGCTTGAATTTTCAGAAATGCTACAGAGTCAAATTTCTCCTAAATTTTCTCTGCTGGAGTTTTGGCCCAATGCTGCAATTTCACCAAGGGCAAAATGAGCCCTAATTAATCCCTGCACCTATGTTGCATCCCCTTTGCCCATCTGTAGCATCCTGTTATTTAGCATGTCTCTCCCCATGCTGTGTCTGAGACCAACCTCAGACCAACTTCAGTTTCTCAAGGCTGTAACTCCTCCAGCCTACACAGTGTCCTTGCAACAGTAGGGAACAAAAGCAGAGTCAAGTCTTGCACTTGTGGTTCATTTTTCATATGCGTACAAAGATTTTTGTTTTCCAGATCTTTTGGCATTTTTGTTGATCTTTGATCTCCTTCTGGCTTGTCTGTCTTTGTTACAATGTGATGCCCAGATCTGGGTGTGCTGCTTCAAACAGCAGCTTGATGAGCGCTGGGAAGAGCAGAATAATTACCTTGCTGGGTTGCAGCAGCCTGATGTTATTGACTTCTGTTCAATCGATCATCCCCCCAGACCACTCACTGTTGTATAGCTGTTTGGCTAGATATCTCCATACAGCCTCTGTCCTTTTGTTTATTCCTTCCTATGTGTTAATCTTTTACATTTGTCCTGCTGAATCTCTTTGTATTGATTGCGGGCCACTTCTTTAATTTATCAAGCTCGTATTGTATTTTATTTCTGTCCTGCAAATTATTTGCTACCCTCCCACCTTGGTAAAATGTTCAGATTTGATTAGCATACCCCTGGTCCGGTTTCCAAGTTGTTAATAAAGCTATTGAATTGTATTGACCTCGCAGAGCACTCAGTGGGACCCCACTTAACATTTCTGCCCACTGGACTCTGAACTGTTGAGGTACATACACATGTATTTTTAATCAGCAGCACATCTTTGTTCTTGTAGCTCATCTTATTTACACTATGTAAAGAGCAATATGATGTTTTGATAATAAAATGATGATCTGTGTAGTTTGAGCCACCTGCCTGAGGATCTTCCTAGTGATAGAATAGTATTTGACATGATGGTCTCTAAGCCCTTGTCTGTTGATGAGCTGCCAATATCAATGGGCAGAAGTCATGTAAAGTCTGAAGTTAAAATATCACGTTGCATTGTCAAAAATACCTACAAGGCCTTGGTTGTGTAACGAGATTCCCCCATTCCCCAGAGCTTTCCCACCCAGTGTGCTGGCCAGGCTGGTGGCTGGAGCACAGTTGTGTTCAGCAGCTCTCTGGTCCTCTGGGAAGGCGCATCAGCAAGCAGCTTGCTCAGAGTCCTGTGGACTTTGATTAATCACGAGCATAATCATGGGCAGTTTGCAGAGTTGGGAGCTGTGCAAAGCCGGTGTCAGGTGATGAAGCTGGTCTCTAGAGCAAGGAGATAACCTCAAGGGTCAAGTCCCCGGCACCAGAGTGTGTGGTATCATCTCACACCTCCTGTGGCTGTCTGGCCCCTGGGTAGTCTTGCCTTGCAACCAGATGCTCTGCCCCTCAAAAGAGCTTATCTTTAGCAGGTTTTCTTCACTCTGTTGGGGATAGAAGCTGCCTTTAAGAAAAAGGAGAGGTGACAGGGGAAAAAAAAATCCCACTAATTCAGTTAGATGCTTCTGACTGCCAGAACCAGCTTGCATTTCACACGACTGTTTTAAGTGATTGCTGCTTGCCAGCACTGGCTACTGCTCCATTTGCTATTGCGGAGAAGTCTCCAAGGCCAGCGTTTTCTGGGAGCATCCCCTCGGTTTAGGTCCCAGCTGACACTGCAGATCCCTGGCTGGTGAATGTCAGCCTGTCCCTTGACCACTGATGGGAAATACTTTCCCAGCCTGTGAGAAAATCAAGCCTTAATAAAAATTAATCCTACTGATCTTGAAACAGTTCCAGATAAACTGGGGCTAAATTCCTCTGGCAGGCTTTGCCCTGGATGGGTCTTACCTGACTTTCAACATCTTTTTAGCTTTTTGGTGGGTAGTCCCCCTGCGTGCTTCATCAAATGCCCTTTAATTTTATCCAGCATTGAAAGTAAAGGGAAGCGGATCTGTGACTATCCTGATTTCCCCTTGCCCTCCTGAGAAATAGGATGTTTGCCCCATCACCCTCCCTCACCTTACCCGGGGTCCTGGGGACAGCCATGGGTCACCTCACCCCATGCTGGTCCCTGTGTCCCCGAGGGTGAGTGTGGCTGTGCCCTGCTCCTCTGCGGGGTACCTGTGCGCAGTGCTCCTTTCTCTGCCTATGACAGCTCTTTTTCCTGCTAACTGTTATTGGATTACACAGCCTCTTAATTGTCTCCTTTTCCTTGAAGACTAAATCAAAGCAACTCTTTTAGTTTATTAGTCTCCTTGCTGTCTGTCAGAACTGACTTTTTTGACTGAGCCTGTGTCAGGTGATGCTCCTTCTCCCTTCTTTCGTAATGACTCTGAAGGAATTCACCCTCCAGTGCTGTTTTTATGCCTCAAAGGTGCATTTTGGGGAGCCTCCATGGTCCCCAGCAAGAACCAGTTGCATGGGAGGATCAGCTGATCCTGTCCTGTCCCACCCCACCCATCTGGTCCTGTCCTGCATCCTTGGTGGACAACTGAGCTTCCAAAAGTGTTGGTCTGAAGCTGAAAATCTGGCCAAGAGGACAGGGCCAGGCTCCTGTCAGTGGTGCCCAGCGACAGGACAAGGGGCAAAGGGCACAAACTGCAGCACAAGAAGTTCCTTCTGAAGACGAGGAGGAACTTCCTTACCGTGAGGGTGGCAGAGCCCTGGGACAGGCTGCCCAGAGAGGCTGTGCAGGCTCCTTCTCTGGGGACATTCACACCCGCCTGGACGTGACTCTGTGCAGCCTGCCCCAGGTGACCCTGCTTTAGCAGGGGCTGGACTAGGTGACCTCCAGATGTCCCTTCTGATCCCAGCCATCCTGTATTTCTGTGAAGGAGGCAGTGGAGATGCCCTGGATCTAGTTACATTGGACCTCGGCTGCCAGGATTGGTCCCGAGCAACAGTGAGACCAGAGGCATGAAGGCAAGAAACACAGCTCCTCTCTGCTGCCCTGTCTAGCTGCTGAAGTAGCTCTGGCACTTACAGTGACTGATCTCTGGAGGCCCCTAGAAGAAGGTCCCCTGCCTTGCCAGCATCAGCCCCTGCCACCACTTTCCTCCCCACCGCAGGCAGTTTGCGCCATCTGTGCACTTGTCAGCTCCAGAGCTCCAGGACCCTCCTTTAGAATGTATGCTCTATAGCATAATTCTCCGCGCCGTAACAAGCGCCCAGCCCTGGTGACAGTTGCACAGGTGTGAACTTATCTCCGCTCTCCCACGACAATAGATCATCCATCTGCCGCTGAACCCAGATCTGTAGGCTTCCCCTTTGCCTAACCCGATTTGGCCGGCCCTATGTAAAATGAGTCATTGCTACTTGGGTGTTCCTACGGAAATCTGTGGGACTAGACTTGTGTGAGAGTACAGCTGCGCTTGAGGAAGGCTGGCAGAATCCGGCCCACAGAGGCTGACATACGGTAAGGCAATATATGTTTCCTAGCATGTGGATCCAAAAATTATTCCTACAAGGTGCAGAGTTACATTGATTGTATTACTGGATTATCAAATGATTAAAGCCATTAACAATCCACTCTTGAGCAATCAACGTAACAATGTTTAGTTGCCTTGCAGTAACAATTAAAAGATGAAGCAATTTGCAATAATTAGGTAGTATCTGGAAAAAAAGTAGTCCTCATTAAGAGAAGTTAAAAAGATTTTTCTTATGGTTGAGATGAACCTAGCAGGCCAATTTTGCTCCTCCTCGCCCTTGCTCCTTTCCCCCCACCTTCCCCCCGTGTTTAAAGAAAACAATCTATTCTTTTTCAGCCTTTTATTCTGGAAAAGATCAAAGGGGATATAATGACTGGATGGCTCTCTCTGCACTCAGGGAGCAGTGGGAATCGCAGGACTGCGGTGCCGAGGTTGGGAGCTCCTTTTTGTGGGGAGGCTGTCCTGAGCTGGCGCTGAGCTGTCGGGCTATTTTGCTGCCTGGTGGGATTTCAGGCAACAAAGCCTCAGCAGTTTCTCTAGCTAGGGAGGTTCTCAGGACTGAGCACTTGTTCAAGCATGTGCCTGACTCTTCCCCTCCCTTAGCCCCTCACAGATGACCGCGTGCTGCTTCCAGGCTTATGTTGTCTTGGTAGCCCATCAGCTGTCGATGAGCAAAACATGAGGCAGACCAGGCCTGGGCAAGGGTCAGCAGTAGATGTGGCCATGGGAGCAGATGACGATGTGTTCTTCTCGTAGTACCGAAGTGGCTGCTTGCAGAGAGATTGGAGCTGCTCCACCAGCTGTGGGGTGTTGCTGCACACGCGGATCCCGCACCAGGGGATGGTGTGTTTACACAAAAACATGTAGATGGGTTTGCATCAGGACTCTTGAATGTGAGAAGAAAATGCATCCTCAAGGCTCAGGTACAAGAAAGCAAACAACAGTCCAACACTTATTTTCTTTATCATTATTTAGCTGAACTCAAGCGTTTTGAGGTCATGAGTCAGAATTTTGGAATACTTGATGCTGGTCATACCACTGTCCTCCTCTTGCAGTGGTCACTGTGCTGGTGACTGCTAGTATTTGCTTTCAAGGAAAACTCATCTATGTACATATATTATTACACAGGCTTCACTGGGTGTCGGTGGCTCAGAAGATTCTCTTTTTCCTCCTGCAGCAGAAAGGTAGACGCATCCCTTTTCTGAGTCCAGCCTCCAGGCACGTACTTGGTTGATATTCCTTGATGTTTAGTGCCATCATCTGCAGGGAAGTAGAGGTATGTGGGATGTGCTTTGGAGCACAGGCTCTGTACGAAACTGGGGTGTACAAGTCTTGCTCTCTGTGTACAAAAGTAAAAACTGATATAGTGCCTGTGTGTGGAAGTGAGTAACCATAGTGGAAGTGTACCAAGGACCTTCCAGTAACAGATTTGTCAGATCCATAGCTCATGCAGGGATGGGTATGTGACTTTACTGAAAAAAAATCTCCTTGGTGACAGTCCAATCATCCTGTCTGGACGATTCTGCTCCAGAATGTCAAACAGATTTTCTACCTGAAGGTACAAGTGAAGATGTTCAGGTCAATAAGTAATTACAGAAATTGGGATCTGGCTAGTACTCTGGGATTCCCTCTTCTGCACTGGCAGAAGGAGCAAGGGCAGGATGTCTTCTGGCTGGCAGCAGGCAGGGCTTTGATTTTTCTGCACCACCCAAATGGCAACTGGTCTGTGGCCTCCAAACCATACCGGGACACGTGTGTCCCTGGAGGAATGCCGTCTATCTCCATATGGAGTTTTTATAACTGTACTCATGGTGCTCAGGAGCTTGCAGGCAAAGTGGCAAGAGTACAAGTTCAGAAAACCAGCCTGGGGGAGAGTGCATGCAAGCAGGGTTGCCACACTTGCCTGCAACAACTTGAAGCAGAAAATGGCACCAAGTGAAGTGGCCTCCACCACATTTTGAGTCGATGTAGCGTGCAGAAGAGAATGGAGATCTAGGGCTATACGGTTCCCACCACCATGTACAGCCTTTACTGACAGTATGGTGAGGGGGAAGGGCCTGGATTGCCACTGGTGATGCAGCACCAGTATGTCCTCCTCTGCTGTGTCCATATGGAGTACCATCTGGTGGCAGGATGCAGACTGTGCCTTCGCGCTTCCCTGGAACACGCAGCTGCTGGGATGCGCGTTGCCATTCGAGGCACAAAAATTAGAAATTATATCAGATACTGTAAAGTTGTCATGAACGATATGAACTGATAGGAGCCGATGTTCTTTAGCAAACTACTGCTGTCACGAATAGAAAATGAGAATGGATTGAGCTACATTAGGGCTGTGAGAGTAAATCATCTGCAGTTTCTGGAATATTTAGAAATATGAGGATATCCTGAGGTTCTCCTTTGCTGATGGGAAGACTGGTGTGCGAAAGGCATTTAAGTAGTGGATAGACAGGAAAGATGCGGTCACTATGGTTATTTACATAGTCCTCAGAACCAGAGCAGCATTTGAAAGAAATGGTCATGAGTACCTTAGACAACCGGCTTTAGGCTCTCTAAACCCAGGCAGCACTCTTGTACATATTGCCCGTAGCTGTTTTGACCTTCAGTATCATGGCTGGAACAGGGCTGACACCAAATGGAGATTGTTCCACATTCACTGTTGGATGTAACAGATATAGAGCAGACAGGTTTCCTCTCATGTTCAACGAAAGATGAACATAGATTATGGTGCAGGTGTAGCAATGAGGACCTGCCTCCATATGTCATCGTCACTAGTTGACATTGTTGGGTGCTGCTTGGATACATCATCCATTTTGTGCCCAGAGCTTGTGCAAGCCAAGTAGTCCCAACAGGAGTCAGAGCTGGCGGGGCCCCCACGCATGTGTGGCTGGAAGGAGCTGTCAGGTCAGCTGCACTCAGTGTGGTTACACCAAATCTCAGGGAAAGAGCTGGAGGCAGGCTTGGCAACCTGGCCGGAGCTGCAGCCCTGGGGTCTGAGCGCAGCTGCCGTTGTCTGCGGTGCTCCCAGGCCAGCCAGGACCTGGCACACCAGGGTGGCAAAGCCGTGGCTGGGCAGTGTGGGTAGCACGGCAGAGCCACCCGTGACATTTGCCTTGGGCAGGTTTGGTGGGAACTCTGACTTGAATAAGAGGGGATGTAGTGTAAAAGCAGTGTGACTGAATGATGTTTTTGTGTTTCTCTTGATTGTCATTCAATTTTTTTTTTTAAGAACTAGATGAAAAAATTATTTTTCCAGTGCTGTCCTCCTCAACTGCTCCCCATTTTTTTTCTTCAAAAGCACCAGCGTGCTCCCTCAACCCCAGGGAATTTTCTGCTTTTGATCTTGCCTCTAAGGGATCCCAGCCCTTCCCAGTGCCCCTTGTTTGCGGTGTCCATGGGGCTGTGTGTGCCCAGGCATGCGATGAGGGCGCTGGCGCTGGGTCTGTTGGGCGCTGGCACAGCTCGGCATACAGCAGCAGCTGTCTTTTTACAATGGTCAGTGGCTTGAAACACACAGAGGTGTTGCTTAACATATGGCAGCAGAATGAGCCCCTTGGTGCTGGACTCAGGGCCTGTCAGCAGCAATGGGGGGACTCGCACTGATGGTGCTTTGACTTGTGCTCAGCAGAGGTAATGGGACAAATGTTGCAAATGCCGGTGACGGACTAGCGTTAATCTTGGTCTATATTTATGTTGCCAGCTTGGTATTCAGGCTGCTTCCCCGAGTAATGGACTCTGCTGAAATAATTTATTCCTCATTCTAGTAGTGTGCGTGTTTTATTCACAAATAAAAGTTACGTGGAACGCTGTCTTACAAGAACAGAAATATATTTAGTGATTCAGGTGGCGTTATAAAGCATGAAAATGAAGCTCATGTCAGTCAGTGGTATGCTAAGACATATTTATACCTTTGGTCATAATTTCCTTGCTTTAAAATATCTGGTTCTGGTTTGAAGTTGCACAGGAGAAGCAATAATTTCCTTGCTTTGAAATATCTGGTTCTGGTTTGAAGTTGCACAGGAGAAGCAATAGCACTTAAAGAAGAAATGTAATAGAGATGCTTTAAAGAAAAACTCTCTGTGTGTGTGTATATGTATGTATATATAACATATACTTTGTAATATCTATTTATCTGCCTATAATAGGTTTTAAATGAAATACACTGTCAGTGCAAGACAGAGCCTTGTACTTTGCTGTATTTGTTTAGGAATTTTCAAAGTCTGGGCATGTCATATCAGTCCTGCACTGACAACACTTATTAATGCTGAGGGTTTTATTCTAATGGGGCTAGACACCCTGTTGCATTGGGCAGCACACAGCTGCCTCCAGCAGCTTACAGTGCTGCTGCAAATTAACAGAAACAGGCTTTTCCCATTTTGGAAATGGGGATAAATGATATATTTGGTACCACCCAGGAAATCTGCAGCAGAGGGAAAAATTGAGCCTGTCACTGAGTCCCCTCCAAGCACTGCAGATATGAGCCTGTCCCACCTCTTTTCTGTATCAAAGGTTTCCAAGTGTTTTTAAGTCCTGAGATCAGTTTGGCACAGTTCTATGGTGCTTTTATGCCAATCTTGAAAGTGGTAATTATATAATTGCTTGCAAAATCACCTATAGGGAAAGATTATACAGTTCCTCACACTGATTGCTACTACAGTTAGATCTCCTGGAATGCCTTTCAGATTGCTGCCCGAGTCCCTGGTCATAACTGGGTAGACATGAGGTCCTCCACGCAGGTCCTCCCCTGCCATGACGAACACAATGTTTCTGGCTTCATCCCTGTGTGTGTTCACACGGCAAGCAGGAGCGGAAAGCTAAACCCAGGGATTTGGAGTGAAGGGTGCTGACCCCCAGCAAAAGGAGCTGTTGTGGGGGGACTGCGATGGCCCACTCCCACATTTGGCCACAGCTGTTGGGGAACAAAGTGTTTTGGTTGCATAAAGCAGACTGAGCGCTTCCCTGCTCTGATTTATGCTAGCACCACTTGTCCCTTTCCCCAGGAGAAGTAAAATGCTTGTCTGCCCTCTCAGCAAAAGAAAAGCCCAGATTCTGGTTCATGACCCATCCTCCAGCCCAAGGTGAGCTTCCCTGGCTGGTGGCTTGTTATAAATTCTCATTAGGGCTGGTGTTGCCACAATGATGGGTGGCTGGAGGTTGGCGAAAAATAAGTCAGCTCCTGACTACTCGGTCATATTCACACATGGACTAATTTCTTGTTGCAACGGCGACTGCTCAGCAGCACATACAGAGCCCAGTACGTGGGGAATTAATTAACTGTGTACTTCTCTGAGGGAGCTGTTCTGCTGATGCCATGGGTGCTGCAGTGATAACATGGCTTCTCGAAGCATCAGGGTCAGCTCTGCCTTTCTGCTGCTGTAGCAGCTCTAAAGCTCTGCTGGGGCAGAGTTTTGCCTTTATTTCTGCATCTTCCTCTGCTGCAGAGGTGAACGCACCTCCTGGGCTGTCCCTCCACGGGCAGGGGGTATGGGGCCAGCAGCAGCCCTGGCTCCTGTGAATGTGCTTCTCACCCTGCTGCACTGGCAGGTAGGCTTGACCTGCCTGAGATCTCCCTGCATCCATAGCAGGAGACTTACTTATTTTTTCCCCCTACTTGATGTATTTTTACCTTGGGCTGCCGTGCAAATAAGCTAGGAGATGGGCTGCGTGGTGCAGTTGGACCAGAAGCTGGCCAGAGGCCCTTTACATATGCAATCGTTTGACATCTGTTCCCCCATCCTGATCTATATATAGCTGAGAACTTTCTGCAAATTTGAAATTTGTTTTATGAAAACTTACCTAAACTTTCTTTAGATGATTCCTTGTCCCTGCAGTTCTTGTGGAAAGGTCAAGTTGTTCTCATCGATGTATCGATTATGCATTTCTCCTTCTATTGATCCTGTTTAAAGACTGTCATGATAGGTGCCCTGGATACTAATCCCTAAATGCATGTTTTGAGGCTGCAGAAAAAGAGGAAGAATCTCCTAAAGTTAGTTTAAGGTTTACTGGCTTTTTGTATGTCAGCCAACAATTTACCCCCCTATAACAGCCCTGAAAGCTTGGGGAAATGGTAGTTCCTCTGATTTCAGAATTTTTGGTGTCAGGTATTTAAGGGAACAACAAAGCTTTAATGACTGTGTGCAGCTTGAAAGGAGGAAGCAATTTTTTCTCATCCCAGCTTTGTAAAACAGTATTTGTTTTGTACCAAAATTCAAGTGGAAAAATATAATCCTGGTTGAGACCTGTCCACGTGCAATTTAGCAGAAGCCTTTATGGTTCAGCCTCTGCAGCCCCTTACAGCCAGAAGGAGCTGTATTTCTTGTTGTATTTCTTGTTACCAATGCAAGGCTGTGGTTTATCACTAAATCTTAATTTCTTTTACTGTGGGGCAAAGCACCCACAGTGGCAGATGCATTTGGCTGAATTATGTCCTGTGATGCTGTCACGGCTTTGCTGACAGTCAAGTTTCACTTTCTTACATCGCGTTCAGTCCAATTCTGTCAGCTTCATTGCGAATTCCTTTCAAGCCGCAGGATGTAACTCGGTAATTAGCACTGTTCCCTGCACAAGTGCTGGAAAAGAGGCACCAGGGGATTGAACTAATATCCCTTCTGTAGGGGCTTCTTGCAAAGCAGTGGACAGGAGCAGAGGAGAAGGAGCAAGCCTCAACCAAATTCTGCAGCCGAGCATGATCCAAAGGCTTGGCACAGTGGGGGGAAGGAAACCCCTGGGCTGGGAGCCAGGCCGAGCAGAGTAATCCTGTTGGGGAGTGTGATGGAGAAGTTCGCCTTCGCTGTGCGAAGCAGATAATTTAGCAAGAGCCCGTGGTTCATTATGTTTGAGCACGAGAGGATAGTTCCCAGCAGCACACCTGGCAGATTTCTGCTGTGCCCTATAAAGCAGGGGCTGGCTCCATGCTGTGCCGGCTCAGCACGCAGAGCTCCTGCGATGAGGAGGAGGAGGAGCGGAGAGGCTGCTCCTGGAGCACGCGGCAGTTCAGGTGATGTGGACAGCAAGTGTGGTACAGGTCGTCTGACTGCACTGCATGGAGATGAAGGAGAAGCAGACGCCAACCACCCACAGACCCAACGAAGCCACCCTAAGGCTGTTTGGCTCTTGTTAAGAAGTTGCCATGAAGATGGTAATTGGTGTGGTCTTTGCTGTCGCCAGTAGAAGAATTTAATGCACAAAGACCTTCTGCTATCCAAGATGTCTAAGACCTTGAAGGTTGCATCAGAATTAAAACAACAAGCTTTGGGAGGATGCTTTTCAACAGCTGCCTGCACTGGAGAGGTCCCAGCTCCAGCGCTGGCCTGGCACAGCCCCTCGCTGTCACTGCGCGGGGTTTGCTCAGCCGTGTTTCTAGACAGAGCAGTTCTGCAAAGACAACATTGATCTGAAATTTAAATCCAATGTAGTTAGCTTAAGCGTTTTAAAATGCCTCTGAATCGATGAAAATGATTGAAGGCAAAATCCAGATAGCCACATAGCTGTATCATGTAATACTGGCCAAAGGTTGTCTTCTTTCTGAGTAAGGGTACCTTTTAACACAGACTTAGTCTTCAAAGAATTTTAAATGCTGCAAAATACTCATCCTAGCAAAAAGTCTTTAATACGAGCCTTTTTTCTGCCCCCCTTAATAATCATCAGTGCTGTCACTGGGATTGTGATCTAATCCTTTATGGATGTTTTTCTGCTTCATGCTTCCCAACGTTCTGGGAGCGAGTCATGTGCACTGGTGAGCCCAGCCACCAGAAGCAGGGCTGATTGAAAAATGCATGGAGATTGTCTGGGAATGCTCCCCAGGGTCTCCCAGTATCTTCGCCACAGAAGACCATTGCAGCAGTCGCAGCTGGATAAGCCCAGAAGATCCTAGATGAGATGGGTATTTAGGACTTGTTTTCAGCGCATAATCCTCTTAATATTTTGCTTTCCGTTTCTGGGTGTCCTGGTTGGTGCAGACCTCACTGGAGCAGGCTGACCAAAGCCTGCGGGATACTTAGGTGAGAGTCATTGCCTCCAATCACACATGGGGACTTGGAGAGACGAGGAGCAAGGGACCATGATTTCTTATGGTACCTTGGAGGTCCTTGCACTGCTGAAGCTGTGAACGTGTGGGATTTGCTCAGAGTACTTGACTTGACGGAGGGGCTATCGTGGAAGTGCTGTCTTCTGAAGGCTTGACAAAGCCCATGCGCCTGTGTGCCTGGGGAGTCTTCTCTGACATACTTCTACTTAATATAAAAAAGAGCTTCCACCCCATGAGCATCGGTGACTGACAACACTGTGCCAGCAGAAGGCATTTTGGGTGCAGTTGTGCCTTAGCTGAACTATGCAGCATTGTGGAAAGGGCTTTCTTTGGTTTCTTTTGAACCTGCTACTAATCATTTCTAGACAGTCATGTCTCCTACTTCTTGTACTGTGGGAAACAGTAAATAATGGTTCCCTTTATTTTTCCTGCATGATATTCCTGATTTTATAACCTTTTAGGTACCTCTTTCCCAGGGGTAGGGTAGCCCAGCCCAGATAATGGCTTCTTGGATGGGAGCCCTTCCACAGCTGTGGTCACATCTGTGCTCTTTATGTGTCATTTCCAGTTGAACATATCTAGAAGCTGCAGACTGAAACAGCACCTTTCCCATTTCAAATGGAAATGCTGGGCAGCCCTGAGCAGCACAGATCCCTGCAGAAAACCTCCTCCACTGCAAGTATTGAGCACTTACTCCCTCTTTTATTTTTGTTTCTATTGAACAATTGTTATTTCAAGAGAAGTTCTTTATTTTTGCACTATGACTCCTTAGTTTCTTTAAAGCCCTTTGGTGAGAAATGTTGCCAACAGCACTTTGAGGTCTCCCATAGGTTACACCAGCTAGATTCCCTTAATTCCCCCTCTGGTGACCCCGCAGAGTGTCTGTCCCGGGAGATGACCTGTGGAGAGCAGCCTGCTATTGAAGCCACCTCCATAGGTTGCTTACAAATGGGTGGCATCGATGCCTCTGTCTTAATCTCTGTCTCGCATACTAAGTTTCTAGTTTTATGTGGGCTGTACAAGGACAAGAATCTAAGCATGAGGCACTCGGCTATTCCAGGAGTGAAGACTATATATGCACACACGTATACATAAAGATTATTTCCACCTTTAGATTGGAATAAAAATTCCACATGAGCCGTTTGGGACTACCTAATCTATAGATATTATTGAGCTAGAATTCTGTCTTCTGAAAAATCCCTGTTGTAAGGTTTTGATTGCATCTCAGAAACTGCTAGAGGAATTGTATTTTAATGTGGTTTATTTTCCTCTCACGGCTCTCGGTAGGCACACACCCACATGAGGCTATTCTAAATGATAGTGTCATTACATTTGAACCCTTAGTAAAAGGGTGTTTTTCAGCAATTGAATTCATATGTTTAATTTTGAGGTTTTTGTTTTCTTTCTGTATACAAATCAAGGTTTCTGCTGGTACAAATATACTTTTCTAGTAAGCCTGGAGGTGTTGAAATGAAAATTAGAGCTGTACAAAGCTTTTTTTTTTTTTTTTTAATAAGCTCTGTAAAGCATGGGCTTGAGTTTGCTACAATGTGAAAGCTCAGTCCAGAGTTGTAGCAAAACCCAAATTGTGATGGGGTTCCTGGGCCCTGTCAGTATGGGATGCTCGGGAGTGGTATGTGACACGGGCTGGAGGAGCTGGGTGTCAGTGGCAGCAAATTCACCCTCAGATGCCAACTGCACTTTCACGTGCTGTGCACTCAGGGGTTTGGCAAAAGTCAAGGCGAATTTGCGGTAGGCACTTGGTCCTTTTGCACGTACTCATGATGCCTGTGTGAGGGTGCGCTGTCTGTCTGGGACACTCCTAGGGACTTGCTGTTGTCCTGATAACCTGAAGCAAGTCACCAGGATGCCACTTTGTCCCTCAACACACAAAATTAGTGTTTGTATGTCTGTCTTCTGGAGATGGGATCTTGCGCCCCCCCGCCCCCCCTGCTCCTGGCTCCATCACAGCAAGGCAGGAACAATACCTGATAACTCTCCTTGGATTAAGTCATGATCTGGAAAAGCAGCAAGTCCTGTTTTACCACATCTGGCTATGGTAATGAGATATCCATGTCTTGAATGATAATGTTTTAATACAGACACATAAAACTTCCCGCCTTAAGACACAGAATGATCTGTAACTATTAGGGATTACAGTTGAATGTTCCTGTTGGGGGAGTTTGAATCTTAAGGCTGCTCATGGGATTTTAATACTCTTGGCTAGAACAGCTTGTGCCAGTGGAAGTGTACTGGATGAGACAGGCAACGGGGCTTGTCTTAGCCCCCATTCCTCTTCATGTATTTTTATTTCCACCTGTGAGAGGTGTGCCTGTGTTTCAAGAGATGAACAGAGATAGTGACTTGAACTGTCAGTGGAAAGACTTAAGAGGGAGGCAGGAGAGCTCGGGGAAGTAGGAATGCAGCAGAGAGGCAGGGCAGACCCAGGAACCCGGAGATGGCATAAACAAATAGGGCTTTTGGTGTCACGAGTGATGGGAGCAAGGGGATTGAATGGTGGAAAGGCAGATGGACGTAAACTCCAGAGGGAGACAAAAAACTGGGGACAGGTGAAAGCAGAGAAGGCAAGAAGGTCGAAATGGAGAGCAGATGCTGGACAAGTAGCAGGCAGGGTTTAAGCAGAAGGAGAAGCCGGCAGGAGACATCTGGAAGAGATGCCATCCCTGCATTGCATAGGGAGCTCTGCACCTGAAGGGGGAAGAAGCAATTTCCTTATGATTGCTATAGCATCAGCCACAGATTCTAAGCATGGAGCAGGACCATGATGTGCATGTTGCTGTATAAAAAGCTTGTCCCCACCTTCCAAAACTTAAGAGATAAAACAAATAGAAATGCGGGCATTGAGGTGGAAAAGTAGAGGATAATGAAACTGTGGTCCGGACATGCTAGTCACCTTTTTAGATGCTGTTTGCAACACATCAGCAGTCTAATCAATGCCTTTATTTTTGTAGCACAAACTGGCATCTTAAGGAAATGTTTGGGGAGAACAACAAAGTGAATTTACAAAGACTATATAATTATGACTGGTAAGGAGAGAAAGTAAGAATGTGTTTCCTGGGGAACAGGACAGCAGAGGTTTGTGCCGTTGGGTTAAAGAAGTGAGTGTCTCCTCGGACTGGGAGCGATGATCAGTCACGTGGAGAACGCACAGAGATGTACAGGTTATGTTTGGTGGGACAGGGTTGCGGGCTATGCTATGGGAAGGCTGTACAAAGCGGTGATGCGGTGAGGAAGGATGTTCATTTTGGCAGCAGTGTTCACCGTGAGCTTTAATTCCTCAAGATCAGGGAGGATGTTATGTTAATGGAGGTCTGAGATAATGAGAGTGCAGACAACAGCACTGGTTGTGTAGCTGAATAAGAAATGCAAGGAGACATAATGCAGAACTTAAAATACAGGCATGCTGTAGATAAGAGGTTGTAAAGGCTCCAAATGGAAGGTGGTATGTGAGTAAAGGTGTCTTAAGGACCAGCAGCACAGTGACAATATGAGAAGGAAATGATCATGTAAGGGCAAAGGATGTCCTTCCTATCAGGGCAAGATTACTGTGGGGTTGCTGACCTGCATGTGCCTTTCCACTGCATCCCAGCAGACAAGCACAAGAGCTCTCGCTGTTTGGAGCTAATGACTCATGCGGGCATTTGAAGCTCTCCCTGTGCAGGTTTTTGTGTCCACCACAGCAGGTGGGAACCAGGGTTTGAGTGTGTGAGGAGATGCATCCTTCCCAGTGTTGGCACTGACTCTGTCCTGAGTCAGTCTCTCCAGGCAGTGTGTGATGGAGTTTCTCGTTGCTCCTGGGGAGGGTTTGTACCCTATGGTTGGTTGGTCTGGGGTCCGGTGGGAAAGTACACCCCACATAGCTCTGGTCCGCAGCGACAGTGTAGAAGATACCCTAGCTCCGGTTTCTGGCCTGGCAGGTCTCCTGGGCAAGCAGGAATCAGGAAAAATGAGAGTGTTGAGTCCATCCAGGCATGGTCCCTGGGACCCTGTGGGACTGAGGCATCTGAACAAATCCATTGCTTTAAGGGGAGAAGTTGGTTCCACTGTGCATGGAGAAAAATCGCAGAAAGTAAATTTTGTGCCTGTGTGTAAGAAACATTCTTTTAGCACAAGGAAAGATTCACCCAGGGCAAGAGAAGAAATAACTCTCATCACCACCCACCTGCTGCTCTCAGGTATCCTTACTGATGCCTTGCTTTGTTGTGGTGCTTCACCAGCTTCAGCAAACCAAAATGAAGAACTGCAGTGCACAGAACCTCCGTTTACCCTTTCATCCTCCCAGAAACCTCACAAACAACAGAGCAGAGGAATATTGCAGGGTTACAGTTTATCCATGGATGCGGAGTGCAGGTGTGCAGCGCAGACTCACAGCTGCTGAGACAACCTGTGCTTATCCCCAGCTGGGCAAACATCTGCTTAGATGTTTGAAGATGATGATTCCGTTGGTCATTCATGTTTAATTCACCCTGCATATCCCAGGATATTGTAGGGCAAGGGGAGAGAATTCTGAGCCCTTAACTGTGAGCACCAAAACCACAGCACTGGATTTTTATTCAGCATCCTCAGTTTGGCAGCCAAAAGTCCACACTTATCACTAAGGCAAAAACTCTCTTGCCAGTGGCTGTGTTTGTACCATAGGCTTGCAAAGACTTGAAAGAGAGCTGCTCAGCAGTGCATTTTTTAGGGCTTGGAAATGGTTAATTTCTCACGCATTTCTCTGCATACTTCCCATGCTGTTCTACTTTATGCAATGTCATTCATCACAGCCTGAGAGGTGCTCAGCACAGGCGCGCAGCGATCGCCCACACCAGTCTGGGATCGCCGTAATGCGGTGGTCCAGCTCCGCTGGTGCTTTGCCATCCTCCTCACGCCCATCCTCTGGGCTGCTCTGGGGAAAGGCATCTCAGCCTGCCTCAGGAGCACCATTAAGGGAGAAAACAAGCTGGCAGGTATCAGTTTTGAGCCATTCTCATCTGATTTATTGTGAAAGTCACCTCTTTTGATTTAGGTGGTGTTGATAGTGAATGGGAAAACATGTGTTTCTAAAACAATGGCAGTGAAAACATTTCTTGTCAGGGACTCTAGTTTATTGTCTTACTGCTTGAAAGGTAAAATATCCAGCAGGGAAGACACTGTGTCATCATAAAGCAAATGTGGATTATACAATACGACACTAACTTCCCAGGTAACGCTCAGAGCCGCTTCTGAGCACAAGTTATATTGAGGAGTTTGTGCTTGGCAATGATGTCAAACCCCTTTTATCACCCAAAGGTTTTCCAGACCCGGGTTCCTAGACCTGAAAATGGGGAGCTTCTGGCTCTGGCTTTTACTCTTTTTTTCATATTAGCTCTTGGCCTGGGCTTTTCTCCAGGGAAGGTTCCCTGTGGTTTTGTTCAACACCTCCTTACTTTCCTGTGTTAGGCGGCCCTCAGGAATGCCATCTCCACTGAGACATGGTCTCAGGGTACCTCTGCAGAAAAGCCATTTCAGAATCCATATTTGTGTTCATATTTACTGCTTGAGACGGAGCATAACTTTGGCTTCTTTTCTCAGGAGAAGCTGTCGGTCCCGGCGCAGGTGCTCGGCAGCGCATCCCACATCTCTCTGCCCCTCTCATTTCGCTGCCTGGGCTTCTCTCCCTGATTCTGCTTGGCAATGTTTTCTTTCTCCATTTGGCAAGTCAGCTCACCTCTAAGCCTTATCATATTTAAATGTTTAACTGCTCTCAGACCTTAATTAAGAGTGGTAGCAGCAGCAATAGCTGTAGTTGTAGGAATAGCAGCAATTTCTCCTATCTTAAATTTTAATGGTTTTTGTTCAAGGCTTTGCAGAAAGGGTGATTAATGGCACCCAGAGAGGCTGAGGTAAATGTTTCTCCAAGCTGATTTTTGCCCATTCTATTCATGACCCCCTTTCTTGACTTACAAAAAATGAGAAAGTCCATTTAGAAATAATTCTGTGATTATATTTTTTTTCTGGGCTTCAGTAGGTACTTAATACAGCACTTAATATATATGTTGAATAGGAGCTGATCTCTTAAAGAACCCAGCTCTTGGTGGTCTCCATGCCAACTCAGCTTTTCTTTGAGCCATAATTATTAATATTGTTGGTAGTCTCCAAGGATTCGGTGGTTTTTGGAGACTAAGCTCCCCTAGGCTAACCTTTATTTTTTTCATCTTTTGTACTAGGCTGAAAGGAGTAGATGGACTTTTCATTTGATAGAAACATCAGTGCCTGAAGTTTTATTGTTTTAGGTTTGTGGAATGGGTCATTGAGTCATAAGATGTGAAACATCTGTTTGCATTTGCAGTGAGATAGCTAACAGTCTTAAAACCGAAGAAAAAGAAAAGAAAAAAATCCCCCAAAACCAACATCTAAAGACGTGAAAACCCTCAGGTCAAGTGGCAGCATCGTGATTATTCTTTGTTACAGAAAATATTTATTGTGGCTTGTAACCCTGTCCACCAGGTGGTTAATTAGTAAAGTGTAGATATTGTCACAGTGGAAGTAAGTGAATTCAATTCATAGAAAATCCTCCAAGATAAGCAGCAGACATAAAGGTGATTAAACTGTCAATAAAGAAAAACACAGAGAGGTGGGAAAAGCAGGTGGATTTCAGCACATGCCCACAAACTAAACCTATGCCACAAAGCAGAGCAACCATTTACATTGATAATATTTGCACTCCTGCAATACCTCTGGGTTTTAGCCATGAACCAGGATCCCACACTGCACTGATCCCGAGCAAGAAATGCCTCTGCATTAAAGAGCTTATGATTTAAACATTAGTCAAGAGACAGTAGATGGGCACGAGCAGACAGACAAGCGTGTACGTGGTACCGGTGAGGACTGCTCAGCGCAATGCAGGCTGCCCCAGCACAACCACAACATACCTGCTGTCATTTTCTTATCTTGTAAGCAACATCGCAAAGGCATTGACATTTTGACAGTGTATATACCATGCAGAGATCTTCCCAAATGTTAATTAAGCATCGTAGAGCCACAGCAGCATTATTACAATCCTCATTTTGCAATCAGGAGATCTGAGACAGATTTGTGGTGCTGGGTTGGGTAGCCCAAGGCTACTCGGCTGCGTCGAGGCAGTTAGGGGGTGAACCTTGCCATGCTCACTGGCACTCCCTTGCTCGCGTCTCTCGGCTGACTGCACAGAGGGATGATTATAAGAGGTATTTACTTGTATTTCAAAGAATGTGAACAAAGACAGTAGCAAAAGCAAAACTTTAGATGACTGTGAAGAAAATTTCTAATACATTTTTTATTTTTTTAGAATTACAATATCGTCATCCTGTGTTGGAAAGAGCTCAGATCTCAGCTCCCAGGTTTTTTGAGCTATACAGGAGCATCACTGCTTCCTCTTAGCTTGGCACAGTCTAAGATTAGCATGTGAGTGCCTCGGGCTTACAGAGTCTCTCTGTACACATGCCTTCTTTCTGGATCATCAGAGTACCTGGTCCAGGTTTTGACAAGCTGTTTCAGTTTCAACAAGCTGTGTCAGTTTACTGGGCCACTCGTGCAGTGATGGACCTCTGTAGAACCAGTACCCTGCCTCATGGTATTCCCCCCCCCCCCCAATAACAGGTATGCTGTGTTAAATCTGAAATACTTCAATAGATGTTTTTAGTCTGTATCTAGTAAGAGAGTAACCTTTGACGATTTTTATTTTGTCTTTCTGGAAACCTAATGTGTTTCCTGTGTCTTATGACCACAATTCATTTCTAAGTGATTTTCCCTTGGCCAATTTCCATTTATCATTTAAATAATCTAGCAACAAAGAGGATGAGGTATTCTGCAAGAAGGTATATGACTCTGTAATAATTCTACCTTCATATCCCCTTTGGGGGGAATTATTAGAGATTAAATGACCTTCCTGGCTATCAAGCATTACCATTGTAACATGGATGGATAATATGACACCCCTGACACAGAGCCAAAGGCAGGTTGAGCTGAGCGTGCTGTACCCGAACCTGAAAATGACAGAGACTTGATTAAAATGAATGTGAGAAAGAAGACCAAGAGCGATGGGAGCCCTCTTCTAGCTTGCGGGAGAGTGGGAAATCTAGCTGTGATGTATCACCTTTACTGTACTTCTCATTCGGACCATGATGAGGGGAATCTACTGTCTTTACTGTTCTCTTGAGGGACCTTGTTCTGTTCTTCTCATGGTCTTTAAGAGGAAACCATACCTAATGGATTGAGAAAGAGAGAGTCTGCCACTGGCATGCTGTACAACAGCGTTTGACACCCGTGGAACCCAGTTTTCCCATTTGTCTGGTGACGAGTATTGTACATCTTCTATATGAGCTGCTGAGAGCTTTGGTTGGTGAACTTGAAGCATGTTCCATCACACCGATATAGGTGGAAAAGTCACTATTATACACTAGCAAGTCTATTTTTCCTCCAGACAGTCCTACAGCAGTCAACAAGATACTTCAGCCCTTATTTGCTCAACTTTTGGGCTGAGGAACTTATGTAAAATTTTTGCTTTTTATATTCCCAAGAGCTCTCTTCACATTTCTTGGGTAGGCAGCCATCTGTGGCATGTAACGCTGTAGAACAGTGCCTAACAGAACTGAAATTACACAGGAAAGTCAGTAAAAGACTGTGTAGACCCTCAGACTTGAATGTGGCCGAAGAAAATCCATCTTATTAGTACTATCAAGATTTTTGCCCTTAAGCAATATATGACGAGATATCAGAAGTGATGTGGGAGCTTTAATGGCCCCTGAGAAGATACAGTGCCCCATCGTAAACTTCCTTATGGACTAAATTCGAGCGTTGCTAAATACGGATAGTGCCAAGGGGTCTTACCTGACCTCCAGTGGAGAGGACTTGGGCTTTAGTCACAACTGGCATGACTTCAGTTATTCACACTCTTCAAAAACAGCGTTCTATTTAACACGCAGGTTTGCAGAGAGGATAGCGCAAGGAGCTGTTTTCTTTAGGTACCACCTTCCTTTAAATAAGGAACCCTGAACCTGGCTTTTTAGGAAGCAAAATAAACAGCATGGCTGCCCAGGCAGTGACTCCCTGCGACGCAGGAAGGCAGGGCCAGAGGCACAGCTCTCGCAGGAGCCATGCAAGCCCTTGGATCCGAGGGGCGAGGAGTGGTTCCACTCACCACATCGTGCATCGCGGTGGCACGAGCACTTGCTGCCAAGTATCCTGCTGACGGAGCAGAGAGGTTCTGAAGTCCTCTAACTTCATTTTCTGGTTCATCTTCAGGAATAGTTGTGCAAAGAGCATGATTTATCATGACTGTTATGGCGATCTACCTTGATTTAGTGGTGAAATTACAATGATGGATCATACTTAATTATGATCATTAAAAGACATCAAAAATGTAATCGGCTGTTCATCATATACCTTATAAAAGAAAAAAATACCCCAGGATTTTAAAGACCGGGACTCTAGGTGTTGATAAAATTAGAATATGTTTTATTCATGCTGTGACACGGCGTTCTTTCTTCACTGATCTCCTCGTCCGGGCGTTTCACTTCAGAGGCATTGGGGAAGGATCTGAACGAGGCTGTAATGAAGTATAAACAACCAAGGGTCCTAGGTTTTCCACAGGCCCCATGAGGCACAGGTCGTGCCCCATGTTAAGGAAATCCACGGGGCTTGATCTGTGGGGAAAACGTGTGCAACAACACAAGCTGCCGATCAGCACCCTGGCACAAGCTGTTTGGATTCTGGAAAGGCAAATTTGCCCCCATTTGACCTTGATTAAAGTCTAGCACAGTTTAATGAGGCAACATAAAATGCAAGTCAAATGCTCAATAGGGAAAATCTTGTCAGACATAAGGAACAATTGGGATCAAGTCAGTCAGGGCTTCCTTAGGCTTTTAATGACCTGTTAGATTCAGCTTTACTGTAGGGTTTTATCAAAAAAAGTAAGTGATAATGACTGAAGGGAGCATCATTAGTATTGGAGTGAAATGGCTAATGGCTCCCGATTGCTCACAGGTGTCAGAGAAGAAAAGTTTCTCCCTAGGCAGCAAGCTCTGTGATCACCACGGGCATTATTATTTGCACTGCAGGAGCGCCTATCAAGGTTAATGGAGACACGGCCCCTTTTTTGCCGGGGAGTGTCGGGATGTGCACAGAGGAGATGGGAAGAGCCAGCTCAGCACTGGCATCCCTGCCTTGGTGCACAATCCGCTGAGTGGAGTTTGGCAAGATCTGGGGAGTAACCATATGGTTGAAGGCAGGGACTGGAACATTTGATAAATATTACCATTATAATGTTGCTATTATAATTTGGTGCCATAACAGGAAAGGGAGGGTGTGATTTGAGCACGGTTTGTATCTGCCTGAGGAGCAAACCTTTTTGTTGGACTCTTCTGCTCAGCAAAATGTAGGAGTCCATGCAGGGAACTAAATGCAGACATATCTGTCTGTGATGGTAATTAACGTTGGCAACAATTACCACATTTCCTTTGGATCCTTAGAGTCTAGCTATGAGTAAATCAAAGCAGGATACATTTTCTAAGAGGTTTGCTTTGATTTGAAAGAGAATTCAGGGAAGTCCAGTGGCCTCTGTTATACAGTGCTCCAACTCAGATGATTGCTTATCCTATTTGGCTTTAAAACCTGTAACACATTATTATGCCCCAGTTAACAGATGGCAAACTGAGGACCAGAGAAGATGTGCCCAAGGTCGTACAAGGTTGGAAGGCTCATAGGGTATGGAAAACATCTGGTAATTGCATGTTGTAGCAAAGCAATGCCACAGAGAGTCCCTGACAGCGGTCAGGAGGAGAAGCAGAGGAGGTCCTTGTCAGGTTTTCACTCGTGGAGATACTTGCTCCTGTAGGAGACAGCTGGCTAGCAGGTACAGGTGTTGTGGCATTCACTGAACAACAGATGCAAGTCAAACACAGTGGGCCATCACTGGCTCACCTTTTGTCCTTCTTGAGGGTGAACCTGTGGCTCCCCTTGCAGCTGGGGTGTGAGGGCACGTGGCTTGAGCCGGACTAACTCGGGGCTGCTGGTGCGTGAGCCTTTCTCCCCAGCTGAGGCAGGCTGAGGAGCGGCGAGGTGGGGGCTGAGGTGTGCATTCACGGGGGGATGGCACGGAGGAAGGACCGTCACGGGGCGGTGGGGCAGGCTCAGATCTCTTCTTTCTTTAGCTGAGAGTGGTGGGGCCCTGCTCTGCTCCCAGCCGTGCCTTGCCCTGTGCAATAATCCGGGTTCCAGCCGGCCGCCAGACAGCAGGATTCCGACCTTTTTGTTTAGAAAAGCTTCTTTTCTTGCCAAAAGGGCAAATACTTACAAGTGCGTTTCCTTCCCTCCTGTGGGCCCAGTATGCACGTAATGCACTTTTCATTTTAAGAGCAAAGTGTTTTTGCAGAGACAATTGAAAGAAATTAAGAATGGCACATCGTGATCATTTATATCATGTGTATCTCAGAAAGTTCATCAATTCATATTACATTAGGGAATATGTAAACTAAATGTGCACTCATTTGGCATAGTCCTCAGAGCAATTATTCTTCAGTTGATTTAGTACACTTGATAAAAATAAAGGTTAAGGAGGATGTTAATTTCGGATTTTTTTTTTTTACTGGTTTTTATAAAGTATTAGAATGCAGATTAATTCCAGACTTTATAATACTGCATCCAATTCGCTATCATGTAAAAATAACTTGCATAAATCAGAGGAGCGGGCCTGATCCTCGTGTTGTAACACTCGCAGGAAATTTTGACATTGACTTCTATAGGAGCAGGCCCAATGTCAAAACCTAGATATAACATGAATCCGTGCCAGACACGTTAGAGCTCTGCTAGGAACATCCTCATTGGAGCATAATAATTTGTGAGAGAGAGACACACACTGTGAGCACTCCTGGGGTTGGGGGCCCTGGGCAAAATGTTGGTGGCAGAACTAATTCTAGTCTGAGGAAATGAGAAAGCCAGTGTCGTGAAATGTTGTTGCTTCCAAATCTCAGCCCATCAGACTACTGAAGACCTACATTTTCCTGTCCGATTTTAAAGGTGCGGGAGTGTTGGCAGGACATCCTCAGGGAGACAGTGAAAAGAGATAAAACTGCTGCAGCTTTTTTTTTTTCTTTCCCCAAGTTCAAGAGAGAGGAGTGAAAAACCTGCCAGTGCTGCCCTAAAATTGCTAATGAAAGAGAGTGAGAGAGGCATTTGCTTCAATATGCTCAGCCAAAATGGGATTTTCAAAGGAGTCTGGATAAAGACATCAGACACAAAGAAATCAGTACCTAATAAAAGAACTTACCTGAGTCAATCCTGCTGATTGGCTTCAATAGCAGACATGTGGGTGTTGAAGCAGAATTCACTGCAGAAGTTAAAAAAAAAAAAAAAAAAAAAAAAAAAAGAGAGAGAGAGAATGAAGAGGAAAAGAAAAATGACATGCAAGTAGTCGGGAATGCTAATAACGTGACTAGGAAAGGGTCCTTCCTCTGCAGGGTTAAGGGACTGCCTCATGGCAGCTGGGAGGAGTGGTAGCAGTCTTTCTCCCTTGGGAATAAATCAGACCTATATCCTGATGTGGATCTGGGGGCAGACGGAGCAAAGGAAATCTCCCCAGAAGAAAAACAGGATTATAAAAATATTGAATAAAGAATTACATGGGAGTTATATATGGGAGATTTCACTGTAGAAAACCAGCGTTACATATATAAACCTGTGGCTTAGTTCAGAAAACTCTTATCCGTGGCTTTCTGACTGAGGAATTGCATGTCTTTATCCTTTTTTTATTGCCAGTCCCTACACCAGTGCTGCAGGGACAACTCCTGTGTCCCTAGAGCAGCCTCAGTCCATCATAGGTATGGGGAAGGGCACTCTTGCTGGCTTTGCCCCCATGCACTGACCGCACACCCCTGTGCATTTGGGGTTTGCAGAAAGCCTGTCCTCCCTCGCAAATCCCAACAGCTGCCATACAGCGTCGGCAGCAGCCGGGAACAGCATGCAGGGACCTAGAGCTGCTCGTGGTCCTTTCCCCGACCTCGGCACTGCTGACCCTGGGAAATCTGCTCCCAAGTGTGCTCTTAGCAACTGCATCTGCAGAGAGATGGGAAGTTACCTCTTCATTCTATCCTTTCTGCATCACCCTTCTGTTCTGTGCCTGGGTAGGTCCAGGGTCTTGCAGACCATGTGTGCATAAGCAGGGAAGATTTTATTTTGCTCCTTTCAAGCAGAGTTTTGTTTGGATTTATATACGTAGGAGACTGCTCGATTCATGAGACATGCCAAATTTCAGACTTCCTTGGTCCAAATCCTGTTGAACCATGTGCATCCAATTCTCCTCCCTCCTCCGCATCTGTAGGAGCAGGGGAAGTGCTGGAATGCTCCGTGCACGCATCGCTGTAGAAAAGAGCCTTGCCTTGGCTCAGGAAACCAGCACTATAATTAGGCACAGGTCTTCTGTCCTCAACACAATGATATGAGGATTTATTTCTATCATTTGCACATCCTTGGGCGTTTTCTGGTAGCGGTCTCCAAGCATAGGCCTAAGGGTTTCCAGTATGGATGGTTGGTAGCTCTAGTCTGCAAGAGGGCTTTTCTTCCCATTATCAGAAAGCACAGGCGGACCCATGGTGCCTTACTTCCATTAAGCTCATTTTTTGGACCAGTTAGTAAAACTACACATTTGTACATTTTTGTAATAAGAGGAGCATGCTGAGCTGAAGTTCCTGAGATGCCAGATGTGATTTCACAGCCACTATCCAGATAGGATTGCCCTTTAACATCATCCAAGAAGATCTTATGCACTGAAACTATTTTGTCATACATAATATGGCCCAACTAATTTGGAGTGAGCTATTTAATAAACTTTGCCTTGCCATGGACAATTTATGATGTTCTTGAATTTCCTCATAATTCAGTTATTTCTTGCTAGATAAGTTGGATGAATAAGTTGTGATCTGTCGACTGCATGCAAGTGATTAATTAATTGCACATTTCCTGATGTTGAATTTTAAATGTATTGGTCAGTTTAATTGGATCAGTAGGCCACATGGCATACTTCTGTTCTCAGCTTGGATGGATGCTTCTCCTTGAAAGAATCCTCCAAGAATAAAAATTCCTGATCAAGCATTTAAAGCAGGCATCCTGGCTGAAACGCCGGGATGCAGGCAACCACAAACTCAATCAATTACGTAAGTGTTATTGGCATCCCGGAAAGTGAAGTGCTGCATTGTGCTAGTCTTTTTCCAAAAGAGAATTTCAGCTTGAGAAAATATTCATAGAAGTATTACCTAATATTCACTTTGCCAAGCTCATTCCTGCCAGTAAGTTCAGTTGTTAAAACACATGTAAAGTACAAGCTCAACTGAAGGAAATTTCTATGAAAATTATGTATAGCACATGCTTTCATCCATTCTTCCTAGCTCTTGCAGTGCTGATATTAAAGGGATCAGCAATGTCTCTCTTTGCACCATGTTTATTTCAGTTTTATATAACCTGAATGTCATGAACATTCTGGCTCTGTCACTAATTTTAAGCTAGGTCAAATTCATACATATTAGATAATAAGCATTTTTAGTCCCCAAATGTGTGCGTTAATTAATTTTATTTCGTTCAGTGTAATTGTCCTTATAGCTCTGTGCTCATTAAAAGAAGAGGCTGAGAATCCTCCTTTGTGCTAGGCTTAATTTGGGTGGAAATCACAGAAGCTGCCTTACAACTTCTCTGTCAATGTAGATGAGTTCTGACTTGCAAGCAACCCCCCTCCTCCCTGCCACTATTACTGACTCAGGAGTCATTTCCAATTCCTTAGTGTAAGCACACATCACTCTAAGGAGACAGAAATTACATCCAAAGGAGCAGAAATAGCCAGGAAGACCTAGTTTCATATATTTTCTTTTTGAAAGATGCGAGCATGTTGTACCGAATGGAAATACCGACACTGAAGCAGGTGCTGGAGGTCCACCTGCTCAGCTCCTCATCGTCCAATTAATTTGTCCAGGGTCTAAACACAGGCAAAAGTGCCTGTCTGCACCGGAGGGCACTGCTGCTGAGTGTCGCTTCCAGCGGGCAGTAGGTCTCTAACGTGTGGCTGGCAGCATATAGGTGACAGACTATAGTTTATAAGCAGGTCATGGGTGATCAGTTAGACCTTGCTGTAGTGTGTAAGGATCCTGCAACTACTTATGCTTTTTTGTTTAGTTATCTAGTGTTTATGAACAGGGCTTGTGTGCCCCAGACTTGTCGTTTGCCTTCTGCAGTGTCAATCACTCCAGCCCTGAGACCACTGCGCCTGCACTGCTGCTGCAGTTGCTGTTCATTAAAGCGCTTATTTGTCATTTATTAGGAATTTGTAAATGAAACCTGAATAGGCTGGTCTCTCAATACATCCTTCAGGGCTGTTAGTGCTGGACATCTTTGCGTCCTCTTGCGTGTTTATGACTCATTTTGGCTATGAGGGAAGGGCTCTTCAGGGTTTCTGATGTGGAGCCAGTATCTGAGATGTTGCGTTTGTATGGGAGGTGCAGCTCACGCTCAGTTCTCACAGATCACAGCAGAAGATGATGCTTGGCACCTGCTCAGCTTGCGGATATCCCCCGATGGAAAGCTAACCACGGCTTCTGCATCCCACCCCCCAGTTTTCGCTTGCAGTTGACATCTTTCCTGAGTCGACTAGACATGTAATACTGAGTAACACATTTTAGCTTTGAGTTAGCTGCTTTGAGGTGTGTCTAAAAAATGTATGAAGCACCGGCCCAGGTCTTGGCTTCTTTGGTGAACTTCTGAAGACGTGATCAGTGAAGAAGTGTTGGAGGAGCATGCAGTCCCAAAGGGAATGTGCCCCTCCCAGGAGGTGATCCTTCGGGAATAAAATAACTCAACCTCTCCTATAAATATACCATGTCTCCTCATCTGAAGAGGGCAACAGGTTCTGCAGCACGCCCTGGTGATCCTCAGGCATGTGCAATTCCATGACCAAAGGGGAAAAGGCAGTCTGAAACTGGAGGCGCTTGCAGAGACTTCTCTTCCAGCTAACAGACTTTCACAGAAAGCGCCTCTGATGGCACTGCACAGGGGCGTCTGCCTTTCTCCAGCCCTCTCGAGCTTTTTTTTTTTTTTTTTGCACCATTTTTGCAATGCTGATCTTCTGAGCTAATGTCTTGAATCCCTCTGCCTGGTAATGCAGTGTGGTCCTTTGAGACCCCTGGGCCTATTTAATTTCATGCATCTGTAAGATACCTTTTCCCCTTTGGCACCATGATACCAGCTGCAGTCACTTTAAACACTGCCAGTCAATCCTAGTTATCAGAATCTGTACAGGGGACAGGAGGAGGGAGAAGATAATGGATTTGCCTTGAGAGCTCATCTCGAAATCCAGCCCTACACAGCAGACTGCCTATGTAATGTATTACTTTTTAATAATGTAAATATATTAACATTAAAGCAGTCTTCTCAATCTTCAGTACCTAAACATTACATCACTATCAGGAGCAAACGTAATTAGATATCATAAACATGAAAAATATCGGGACATTAACATAAAGAGCACCAATAAGTTGCTTTGCTTGTCATGTAATTGAAAAGCATTAAGGGTTGCACTCTGCTGTGTGCGCGCACGGTGAGCAGGGATCAAGCCTAATGCGAAGGGACAGCTCCGGTATGCAGAGCCTCACCCAAAATAACTTCACAGGGACACTGTCAAGGGTTTTTTAGGTCTGAAAGTTAACATTTCTGTAAAGTTGATTAGTGTTCACAAATGTTCTGTGCTATTTTCTAATCAGTAACATTCGCTGTCTTGGTTATTTAATGGTATTAGCAGCAGCAAAAGTGGAACCATTTGTTTCAGGCCAAGCAATCATAATCCTGCTCACTCTGGGTGTTGGTGTTTAAATATGCGTGGGATGCTGTTTTCATCCTACATTCCTGTTCCGTAAGATTTTTGTTATGCAAAGTTTTCCAGTCTCATGGTCTTCTGCTTAGCACCCTCCAGGTAAGCCTAGAATCGAAGAAATGTCAACCATTTTAAATAAGGTACAATGCCAAAATGACATATGAAGATTTTAAACTTCCAGAGCAAAAAGGAATTATTTAGCATGGCTCTACTGGGAGTACAGACTCATGCTGAGAAAAATGGGATGCCTTGAATGACTTCCTGGCAATGGAATCTGTGGAATGGCCCAAGAGGGAGATGTCAGGTCCTTGTTGCTGGAGTAGATTAGATCTGCGCTAGAAGGTATCTGATCTTGGCTGGAAGACAGGTCAGCGGTGCTTTCCCAGCCAGTTGTGCAAAGGGCCTCTTAGGCTGGTCACGGGCTCTAAGTGAGCACCGGGGTTCATGTTATTGAGGTGCAGGGGGAAGGCTCAGCTCAACTCCCGTGCTGTGAGGGCAGGATCCTGAACCTAGAGCAGGCGTGCTCAGGACGCAGAGCGGCGTGGCTGTGCGCAACCAGGAACAGCGCTGGCCTTGGATAAGGTTGTCCCTCCTCCCCCTGCGCTGTGCTGTTTCTGGGCGCCAGGTTTCTGAAGCACCCACCACGTGCCTACCTGCTACCAGACACAAACACGCGGTGGGAACGTGGCTGGTGTGTGGGGTCAGCCTGGGTTTGCAGGGACCACCCGTGGGGCTGGGCTGAGCAGGGTGGCTGGGCTTGTCCTGGTGAGGAGCACCACTGAGCACAAGCCTTGCCCTGAGCTGCTCACTGTGAGCCAGCCCCTGCCACCAGGGTGTCCAGCGGGCCCTGGCTGGGCCTTGCAGCATCAGGGGTGGTGCGATGTGGGTTGCCCCCTTGGGCGCAGGGCGGCAGTGGACCCCTGCTGAGGCCAGCGCGGTGGCCGAGCCGGGTGCTGGAAGCAGTCTGTTACTGGTGGTTTTGCATGTTTTGTCTTCAAAACCTGCTGCTTCCTGGAATTAACTTTTGTTCTAGATTTCGATGACAAATCCTCTTTCACCTTCTTCTGTTTCTCTTTCTGTGCACCCTTTGTTCTCTAATTACTTGAATTTCTGTCTCTGCTTTGCTTTTCCGCTAGTCCTTTTCCCAGCTCTACTCTTAGATCTCTCATTTCTTTACTTTTTGTCTGCCCTCTCATGGCTGGATATTTATTTGCTTATTTTAATTTCTCCGGTGGGAAAGTCTTTCCTGCACCGCATCTTGCAGACATCAGAGGGGCTTCTTGGCCCCTTCCTGTCCTTCCCATCCCTGTGCCAGTGTTTTTCCCTTGCTCTCTCCTCCTCTGTGAGTTGTGCTGTTGCTCTGCTCTCACTGCCATGGTAACTTCAAAAAGACACTGCCATTTGATATACCAGGCGAAGGAGAAGTCCGCAGGAGTGTGTGCGTGCATGTCTATGCATCGGGGAGGGAACAGAGCATCCTTTTCCTTTCTCTTTTCATTTTTAGGTTCAAAGCGTTTTGTTACAGCCTCTGGAAGGAGGTAGTCCAGCTCATGGGTGCAGTGTGAAGCCGTGGAACAGGAGCCGTGTGCCCCATCCTGCTGCCTGTCTCAGGGCAGGGGATGCTCGGCTGCCCCCCTAGCCCAGCTCGTGGCTCTGTATCAATGGGGAGAAAAAAAACCCCCACCAAGCAGCAGCAACATCTTAAAAGTTTAAAGCATGGGAAGGAATAGCTCTGCTCCTGAGGGGAAACATATGGGGCATTAGGAACACTTTCCCCAGCTTGCACATTTGTACTTGAAAGTTAACAGTGAAAGAAAACAAACACAACAGCTTCAAACCAAACAAGCCGTAGGGGATCATGGGCTGCAGCAGCTGCTGGGGTGAAACCAGCAGTGCATCGCAGCGGGGAGCAGGGACCCACCCGGGAGGCTCGGCGGCATGTGAGCCACCCTGTGTCAGAGCAGCACGAGGTGTCGTGGGGCTTTTGCTAAGTGTTTGGGCTGGAAGTGTGGATGGTGAGGCCAGCCCTGCCCGGGCCAGGCTTTCTCAGGGCCATGCTCCCATGTAAGCCTGCTAATCCCAGTCGTGGTGAGGCTGGGAGCGGGCAGCACCCTGCAGCCAAAGCCTGGGGCTGTGGAAGCAGTGGTGGAGGTTGTCCCTTCACCTTTCGTCCCCTTTTCCACAGAAAGGGTAGGGCAGCATCACATCTTTTCTCTGCCCTATGCCAAGCTGTAGCACCCTGCGTACTGATGTGCTGTTTGCCCAGAGCCGGCCTTGGACAAGGAGCTGGCGCTGGGCTCTTTGCGGGTCTGGCAGCAAAGGGCCCCTCCAGCCCTGGGAAATACAATTACTGTTTGAACTCGTGTTTTTAAAGCACAGTCTCATTTTGAAAGGGATAATGATCTTTTCCTCTCCCCTGGGTGCCGGGGAAGAGCTCGGGCAATTAGTTGCAGAGCGGGCTGTGGGAACTGCTCCTGCCTGGGTGCACAAGGGTGCCAGCAGCGAGGAGGAGACCTCTGCTTCTGCCTCCCCATGTCTATTGCCAAAAAGGTAAGAAAAAATAATAACTGCAGAAATGTCTCCGCGTTGAGATATTTGTCTGTCTCACTGAGCTGCTGGGCAGGAATCAGTCCCATGTGCTGTGGAAGTGGCGGTGCAGCCTCGAGCTGCCTTCTCCCGAGGGGGATGCGGGAGCACGGGAATCCCATGTGCCACCGAAAGCAGAGCTGGGACGTGCCCAGGGTGGGGGCAATGCAGGCAGCTCAGGCAGGAACGGCCTCATCGCTGCTGGGGATTGCACAGCTGCCTTTGCATGAGGTAGGTTTGAAAGCAGCTTTTCTGCTGCATGGAGCTGGGGAAGAACAAACCTGATGCTCTGCAGGGACCAAGCAGGGGATTCTCTGCAAAGATTTCCTCACATAAATACCCTCCTGTGGCTTTTAATAATGCTGGGGAGGAGGGGAGGAGCAATCTGGGCCAGCAGAACTAAACCCTGGTTTTCCAATCTGTGAAAACCAAGCAGGGAAAGAATAGTGGGAGGAAAAAGCAAACAGTGTTGACCCCGCTGTGCACCTTGAAGGAGCAGAAACAGGTCCCTGAAATCATGGTCTGCCTCGCTCACCCTGGCCCTGTCCCCCTCACATGCCTATAGCTCGGGAGTGCACCCTTAACGATTGCATGAGGGGTGGGGCAGTTGCTAATGAAGCGAGATGCAGTTGAAGCCTGCTCCCTAATGCAGTGCTGACTCACTCATCTCTATTATCTTTATTGTAATAGCATTGTGGCAAAGCTATATTAATGCAGAATACTTTTCATTTGCATGACGTTATTAAGTTATTTGTGAAAAGATTTGACCAGATGCACACATTCCTGCTCCTTGGCTTGTTAGTGGTGGTTGCTTTGCTGTAACCTCACCAAGAAGATGCAGCTTGAGGCTTGGTGGAAAAAAATGCAATCTTTTTCGGCAGCGGAAAGAAACAGAGGCGCACCTAGACAGGTAGGGCAGGCTGGTCCCAGTACTGGCCCTGCCACAGTGTTCTATGCAGTGCCGGAGTTCAGGTGATGTGGTGCGGGCAGGAACGGGGCCGTGGAAACCCCTTGGGCTTGGCTCTGCGTCCTTGAGCGGAGCTGCAGAGCACCCCTGTCCTCAGCTCCCTGGAGAGCTGAGAGCTGGTGGGAGCCGTCTCGGGGGGGATTTTTGATGAAAAAAGCAATGAAACGAGCAGAAGGAAAATGTCATTCAGGTTAATTTTGGATTGGTTTTCACCTGAAAGCATTTTAAAAAGTGGAGGAAACTCGTAAATGATGTTCTGAGCTGAAAAGACCTAAAAGTCTGCGATTGAAGGCTTTGACTTTTATTTTTATAAGCAAATAGCTGAAATGTGCAGATATGTTTTGATGCTAAAACTCCATTTATTTTTGTTGGAAAGGATGTTTGGCTGTTTGGTTTTGTTTTCACTGGCTTTATATTGGAGAGAAAACATCCTGGATGCAAATGTGTGATCCAGGAGCGAATCTGTGAGTCTGCCACCAAATGCATCTTTTCAGTACAAAATGTCTCCAGCACCAGAATCCTGGGTTAATTTGCCATTCTTCCAGGGCTGCATACAAACTGTTTAGCTGATTAGAGATGTGCAAACACACCCACCACAGCATACACTAGTGCTCATAAACTGATAAATAACAACAAACCAGAGGCTGCTTTTTTCTCCCCAGAGCCATTTAGTCTCCTTCACCCCTGCCCAGCTCCAATGGCTGGTGTGAAATTCAGCCTGCCTCCCCCAGAATCACTTTTAACTTTATGACCTCTGGCCCTCACTTTGTTTTCTTGCTGCCTTCACCTTTCCCCTCTGGTCTGGAGCCACCCCAGCCCCCAGCAGTGCTCGACATGCACACAGCAGCCTTGGGGCTTCTCTCCAGCTGCAGAGCAGTGAGGAGCTGGACCAGATGTGGACAGGAGAATGAGATGCTCTCAGCCCATCTCAGAGGAGGAGACTGGAAAAGCTGGATTTGCTGTGCCCATCAGTGTGGTTTGGGTGGTGGCGGTGCTTCACCACGAGCAGCCGCGGGAGAATCTGCTCCCTCTGGGAAAGGAAAGGCTGGATGCATTTCATTATGCTTCCCTCGTGGGCATGCATATGTATGAACGTGCACGCTGGTGCATGTGCGTATGCATGTGCACGGCAGGAGATGGAGAAGGACTTATGCATTAAGCTGTCTGGAGGACTGACTCATGCCCACAGTCCTGGTAAGTAGGACTGGTCAGCCTCCCCAGGCGGGGCAGTTGCAGAGGAGATGCAGGTCCCTGAGTAATGGGGATGCTCCCAGCGATGATGTGTCACCTGCTGCAAACCCTTG
This sequence comes from Falco peregrinus, assembly GCF_023634155.1. Taxonomy (NCBI): domain Eukaryota; kingdom Metazoa; phylum Chordata; class Aves; order Falconiformes; family Falconidae; genus Falco; species Falco peregrinus. The sequence continues at coordinate 17,466,049 of NC_073733.1, forward strand.
AGTGGAAGAAGACTGAGGTGCCCACCCTCTTCTCTCCCCATTACCCATGGCTGTGAGATCTTGGTGGGGTTCTCTTCTCACAGGGGAAAGCTTGCTGGCCACTCAGAGGAGCTTCTTGTTGCTGGAGCAACACAGAGCAGCCTGAGCAGCCCTGAGTACCTGGTTCATAAAGTACTGCTCCGTCGCTAAAGCCCTATGGTATTTATGAGGCAGCATTGCAGGAGGCGTACATGTAGCTCTTCCCTGCGTGCTCCCCGTCCTGCCTGTTACTCATGTACCCGCTGTACCCGAAACACACAGAACCCAAATATTCTCCTCCCTGGGAAAACAAAACTCTGCACCTCCTCTCATGCAGCTGGGGGGGGGGGGTGGGGGGTGGGGGGTAGGAAAGAAGAAGAAGAAAAAAAGAAAGCTGTTTTAAATTGAGCTCATCTTTTTCAAAACTTCCTTTCTCTTTGTCCTTGAAGAAAGTCTCTTGGTTTCCACTGTCTGCTCCCTGTGAATGAATTTCCTAGCAGGGACGCCTTGTTGGCTTTTTTCTTGGGCTCAAATACAATGTTTCAAATGAAACACCTTTTATAGTCTCATCTACTTCATCTACAAGAAGATGGGTGAAAAAAAATCTATTTTCTTTCTTCTTTTTAAAAGATTTTTTTTCTTCCAAGTGGCCTTACAGCTCCTTTTAAGAAATTATATAGCAAATTGTGGAAATCTGGAATGGAGCTGGTAGTTTGATTTCTTTAAGACTCTCCCTTCTGCCACTAAGACAAAGAAACATTCAGTAAGAAAAAAAAAATAAAAATCAAACTTACCATTTGGCTTTTGAACAAGGTGCAAATTAGTGAGTATTTGTTAAAATTTGAGACAGCAATTGTCTAAGAAAAATATTTTCAAAGAGGAGAAGGGGTTTTTTTTTCTTCTTAAATAAAAAGGCCCCCGAACCTTCCTTTCTTTTAACTTCAAAGGGGAGCCAGATTGCAGAGGAAGAGAGAAAAACCTTAAATCTCCTCTGAAGGGAAGCAAGTAACTTAGTCAAAGGGATCTTATTTGCGAGGGAATAATTTTCGGTTAGCTTTTTTTTTTTAAGAGATTGTCATCAAGTGACTTGTAAATTTTTAACTGAGCCGGTGAAACCTTTGCTCTGCTTCTGGAGATGTCAAATGGTCATTTATTTGGGAATGACTGGATTACGCTGACCTGCCTGTTTCAGAAAACTTCATCAGCAGGTGCCAAGCAGGAGTGTTTTCTCTCTTTTGGGTAGGTGTTTTCAGCAGTATAAGAGTGTATGAAAATGCTTCCAGCTCCCTAGGATGGCATTTTGCATTTACTTCTGCATTGATGCAAGTGGTGGCAACACAAACGCTTAAGGTTAGGCAGGGATCCAAGTCTTGGTGGAAGATAAGTGGTGCCTGTCCTGCCTGAGGTCTCTCGCAGCTACTGCATTTGCAAATAAATAGTAATGATAAAGAGGAATTTTCAGATGTGACCCATAGGTATTTCATGTTTATGCAAGTGATAATCTCTGGAAAAAAGATGCCTGTTAAGGGATGTTCTTGCAATTTATCTATGAAAGCTAGTGTCAGACTTGTCCAGAGTTATATTAACCCTTGTATATGTTTATATATGCAGCATCTGCTGCGTCTTTGGCTGGGCTTGTAGATTTGACATTGAACTCCTCATTTCAATCTCAACTTTAATAACGTGAGCATTACCACAGTGCAACAGAGCACCGATTCATCCCATAGCCGGGGCTGCCAGTGGCCCGTGCCAGATGCTTCAGAGGAGATTGCAGAGCATCATCATACAGCTAATTGGTGGGAACACGTCCTCCCGCTGCCAGCTGGTGTTCATCAGCTATGTGTCCTGCAGCACCAGGGCCTGATGAAAATAGCCACGCGTAGTGCTTCTTGCCTGCCTTCAATCAGAGGAGCACAAACACCAGTGAATGAAACCTCTCATATGCCAGGTATTGTGTTGTTGCTATCTGTTGATTGCCTGATGTCAGGGGACCGAGAGCCGTCATCCTTGATGGAGGTTCAGCAGTTACAATCACTGGATAGCATCAACACAGGACCTGACATATGAAGGGTTTTGTTCACTGATGCTCGTGCTCTCCTAATTCACCTTATGGACCAGGGCTTGTCAGGCAGCACCTGCGAGTGCAGGGCGAGCGGCTGGGCACCTGGGGCGGCGGGCGGGGGGGGACGCCGGCACAGGTAGATAGAGAACGAAATACACAGTAAAATCAAAAGCAATTAAAGGACACAAAGCTGGGCAGAATGTGATAACGGCTGGAGCCTGTGCAGGGACAGGATTACAGACCTGGTAGCCTGGAGCTGGGCTGGACCTGCCTGTCTGTGGAAGATGAACGCTTCCCCCTCCTCTACAGAGCAGCAGAAGCCATTCATGTAGCTGTCGAGGCCTTTTTTGAAAGTTAGTAAGGTTTTTTGGGGTTTTTTTTTGCCTCAATAACCTACAGCAGAGTCCTACAGGCTAATTATATGTTTCATTTTAAATCCTTTAATTTTTTTGTAGTTCAAATAGATAACTATGTTTTTCTCCCACATCTTTGATTCAGACAGATGATTTGCTTCATTAATTGATATGTGGAGGAGGGGGTCTAGAAATGAGCTATATTTATGCTTCAGAAATAATCTTTTCCCAACTGTGTTTTTTTTTCTTCTGTGAATCCTCATATTTATTTCAAAATTATCCTGAAGTGAATGTCACCAACCTTTGTCCAGAAGTCTTTTGCTGGATTAATTAGTCTATAATGAATCTACATCTCATCCTCTTTGATCTCCAACTTTCAGGTTGGTGTCAGACTGCACCCGAAAATCTGCTGTCTATCCCCAGCTGTCAGTGTGAGGAGGAGGGCAGGGTGCTGGGGCTGCTTGCAAAAACCGACAGCTTGGCAGAACTGGGATTTTGGTCGCTGAGGTGAAAATGCATTTGGGAAGTGCTGCTTTCTTGTGGAGGAGCTGTTGGAAACCAGTGAGTTCAGAATGGAGCCATCCCAGAGTCCATCCTGGTCCCAGTCCAGACACTCTATTGGGTGGCACAAGCATCTCTGTGCCAAACAACGACAGATTCACCTCCCAGTGGGGAGGGTTTTGTGTAGCTTTGTGACTTGGTGATAATTATTTCAGCTCTTCCTCTTCCTGGCCAGATGGAGAAACTTGTGAAGGTCCCAGACTACAAACCAGACACCTAAGCAAATCACGCTGTCACACTGTCATGCCACCAGCCAGGGTCTCATCTCCCTGGGGTGTTTTCCAGTGCTGCTTGCTTGCTGCTTTCTCCTTGGGTTGGTGGTTTTTTTTGGGTTTTAACACACTTTGGTGAAAAACGGGTGTGAATCATTTTGCATGAGAAGCTTCTATTGCAAAAAGTGCTTTTTTTAGGAACACAGCATCTTTTTAAGTGAAATGCCAGAAATCGCACAAGCTGAAGCTGAAATGTGCTGGTTGCAACATTAGGTGCTAACAGTTGGCAAAGCTTGCGTCCCAGTGGCTAAAATACCAGAGAAAATGGCAGACAGCTCCTTGGCTTTTAAATTTGGGCTGTCTCACTTGTGTGACAGGAGGAGAGAGGGTAGGACTGGGCTCAGGCTGGTTGGTTGAGTGATTGACACATTTCACGGACAGCTTTTTATGGCACTCATCATGGTGATGCTCTGATTGCCTCTCCAGTTCTAATGAAGATCTGTAATGGGCCTGCAAGGTAGGAAAATATTATCTCTAATTTCCAGGTGAGCCTGATCCACGTGGGTCCATTTGCTTGACGTTACTGGCCTGTGTGATGGTGGCGATGGTGCCGTCCCATGCAGGTGGTGGTGCTGGTTCTCCTGGCCCCATGGTGCAGCTGTGCAGGGCTGGGGCTGGCCCCATGATAGCTCCTGGAGATACTCCCAAAGCCACCAAGAGACCCCTCCAGACCAGCTATGTTGTCAGCTGAGAAATGCAGAAAAAATGCCATGCCCACGTTGTTGGCTTTGTCTCGAAATCTTCAAATCAAACCAATTGATGGGTTTTGGGGAGAATTGTCAGGGTTTTTTAGATCTTTGTCTTTGAGATTTTTTTTTTTTTTTTAATAGAAATGTCTGCAGAAAGGGTACATAACGTTAGTAACAGTCTCAAGAAAACTGGGAGAGTTTGAAAAAAAAGAACAGAAATGAATAGAATATTTTGTGAGAGTAGATATATTTGATGCTGGCACTAGCTTGATGTAAGGTAGGGAGAAATGTTTTTGGAAACCATCATTTGTAATAAAATCTTTCATCTGACAGTTCATGTCAGCCTTCAGATCACCGTAACGGCTGTGACCACTGGCTGCGTAGCCGGGCCATCTGCCGAAGCTTCAGACCCTGCCACCCCTTCCGCAGCGTGTTGGGGACATACTCGAGCATCAGCCTCAAGTACGGGGCCCCCGGCTGCGGCACCGTGACGGACACTGCCTGCTCCCCCTTTCTTTGCTGCCTGTAAGTAGCTGCCAGCTGATGACAGACACAAATGGTTTATAGGCAGGTTTGTAGAAAGGTGCGTTTTGTAGGTCAGTGCCACAACGAGGACAGCTGGGTCACTAGCTACCAAGATGAAGGATGAAGCCTCTGCTCTGGTTCCCTTTGACCCAAGCTGAGCAGCAAACTCAGCTTGCCCTCTGGGTGGAGAGGTGGCACATATGGATTTTGATAACTTTCTTCTGTTTAGAGGTCATTTTCCACTTTAAATATTCATGTTCTAAGGGACATTAAATAAATAATGCTGAACTTGTTAAGCTGAGCGGCTTTGCAACTTTTGCATTTTGTGTCTTGTTGGCAATTGAGAAGCAATGTGAGGCTTCTAAATACAACCTGCCCTGCAGTTAGGGAAGGATTTGCTGTTCAGACCCTGTTATCTGCTAGCCGGGTATGCAGACGGGTCTGCAAAACTGGTGTCTCTGGTAGCTGCAGGCTGGTTTCCTCTTTGCGGGGCAGAAAAAGAAAAACAAGAGTGCTGCAAATGAACGTTCTGGTTGTGATCAGATGGAAGCCCCAGCCTGGGTCACTGTGGGTGGCAGTAGGGCATTGCCCTCGGCTGCCCGTGGCATGGGGGCAGGCAGGACGGCCCCGCTGCGGTCCCACCACTCCTCGCCTGCTCTGCGTGGGCTTTCGTAATGCGGATTTCAATGCTTCGCCTGTAGGCTCTGCATTAGGTGACAATTTGGAAGGAATCCCTGGGTTTGAGATTGAAAATAAATGGCTAGAGCCTCTTATTTTATTTTTTTCCCTATTTGGTTGGTACTAGAATATCCCACAGTGTCTTGGGACTTGCAGTTCAATTCAGACACTCGTATTTGCAAAAGATAGTTAATGAATATGAGGTTTCAAGGTAGGCGCCTTTCAGTGACATGAAATTTATGCAGAGACAGTTATTATACCTTTTTCCCCCCATCTGCTTCAGAAGGAATATGAATCACCAGCTGAAGGCCTCCTGTATTTGTAAATCAGCTGAAACATAACAGTGATGTTGGGAAGTTTTACTGAGTTAACTGAGCTACTTCTCAATCTCAGAGCTTTACATAACCCCTTCTTAACGCACTGTTATTTCCTTTATAGATAGACTCATAAATTACTCCTGGTACACAAAATGTGTGGGAGGCTGCCTGTTTGCACAGCATGGGACCAAGACCTGCACATTCAAATATCGGCAGACAGCTGGAACGCAATCTGTGAAAAGGCACTCAGAGCCTCCAGGTCTATTAAATACAAACTTTGAACATCTACCGAGAATTTTATATCTTGCATTACATGGGTAATGCCAAAAAGAATAGGTGCAATACCCCTGGGACTTTGTCAATAAATGTCACAGCAGAATATCCAAAAAATCTTTCTTCTGCTGGTAGGTGGATTGGTGTGCACACAGGGGCTGTGGGGACATATGTGTGGTTATGCATGAACGTATAATTGTGTATAACTATATTTCAGGGAGGAAGATCAGCCTGTGATAGCTATATTTAATTTAGTATCCCATTTTGCACTGAACTCTAACCACACTGAGAGAATCAGGAAATATGTCGCTTTGGGTTCTGCAGTTGTTTTGCCGCAGTCCTATAAAATTACAATGTATACAGAACGCAAATTGTCCTTTTCTGGAGTTATTTGCTTCCTAATGTGGGGAAAACTTTCATTGTGGACAAAGTCACCATATTTGCTTCCAGCAGTGTGTCCAATTTGCACCCACAGTTTTTATAGACAAGTGACGCCATAAGATGTAGCCTGATGGGCACAAAGGGAGCAGGGTCAGGATTGCTGAGCCCCATTGCAGAGCCTCCGGTTCAGCATCCTTGTTAGCGCCTTTTTTATCTTACTGGCTGAATTCTTCTGAAACAGAGTTTTCTTATCCTGAAATGTCGTCCAAGAGCCAACTCTTATGCCAAACCCTCCAGCGGCTTGTTTTACACTGCTTTTACCTTGCGTAGCTGCGCAGACGTTACTATTATGTTTCGTTTCCTGTTACTCACAGCCAGTAATCAAAATTTGGAAAAATACTTTACTTTGTCTTTAATCTAAAGGCCACCTCTTGATTAAGCTGTTTTTGAATACAAGCCAGATACGTTTCCAGCTGAGAATAAGGCCTAGGTATTCAGGCTAGTCATATGTCAGATTTGATTAATAGCATAATCCATTGGGCATGGAACTGATACACTAACATTTCAAAGCATCTCTGGATGCTAACGGGTTGTGGTCGTCTGCCATGCAGGAGCTGCTTGGCTGTACCTGGTTTTTGGAAAGAAAGAGTCTGATTATGAAAGAAGTAATGCCCCAGGTTTTATCATAGAATAGTTTGGGTTGGAAGGGACCCTTAAAGATCTAGTCCAGCGCCCTGCAATGAGCAGGGACATCTTCAGCTAGATCAGGTGGCTCAGAGTCCCCAAACCGACCTTGAATGATTCCAGGGATAAGGCATCTGCCACCTTCTCTAGGCAACCTGTACCAGTGTTTCACCACCTGCATCGAATAAAATCTCTTCCTTATATCTAGCCTGAAGCTACCCTCTTTTACTTCTGTTGGTTCTTTTAGTTCTTTTAGTTATGTTTCTTTTCATTATTTTAGTTATGTTGTGGTGTTGTCCAGAGGCTTATATTTGGAGGTGGCTGCAGGGCTGCATGTGGGCTGCACTGATGTGGATGTGGGCAGGGTGACCGGAGGCTGGGGGTGGTGGCTTGCAAGCGCCCTTACTGTGCAAACGCAGTCCCCAGCTTTTCAAGAGAAGGGACAGGTGAGTGAGATAGGTGAAACTCCCTTCCACACCCAAGCCAGCATTTAGGCCATACAGAGAGCACCCGACCCAAGGAGCAGCAGCAGGAGCGGCTGTGCCGGTGGGAGCAGGGACCCCAGCCCGCCTGCTGCTGCACGCAGAGCGCAGGAGCATGCTGCTGCACTCCACAGCAGGCACGGGCACGGAAGCCGTGTTACTGACACTGGCCTCAGGGAGCTGAAATATAACCAGCTGAGAAACAAGTCAAATTCTCTGTACTTCTCCCAAGAAATCAGTTGTCTCTGGGATATCATTGCTCCTTTCAGGAATAAGGTGTGGTCAGGAGGGGAGTGATGCAAAACCAAACAATGTTCTCTGCATGGCTGTTTCAGAAGCAAAAAGCCTCTGGTGGGTTAGAGGGTGCTGGGAAGAAAGCCTGTTCTCTTGCTAGGCTTGCAGCCTGTTCATGTATGACATCATTTAAGTTGCACCAAGTTTTGCTGTCTTGGTGCATCCTTCGGTCACATGGGGATAAAAGCTCTTGCCTACAAGGTCCGTGGAAAATACTTTGGGATTTTGAATGGATAAGTGCCCAAATAAATATTGCTGATTGCGCTGCTAAGGAATAAAGTTTGGTTTAATAAGCGGGGATGAGGTAGCGTACTGTTTAAAACCACCAATTAGCAGAAGTACAACATGCAGTTGTATGGTTTGAGTTTGTTAGACACTCCTGCTAGAAATACTTGGTGAAGTTTTTCAGGGGCATAAGCTGTCATGAGACCTAAAATTCTTTTCTTGATTCTACTGGTAACTTTCTATTTTTATAGCCAAGGGGGGAAAAAAAAAAAACCCAACCAAAAAAAAAAAGAGATTAATGCATCTGTTTTATAACAAACTATCCAGGATAGGAAAAAAAACCTTCTTACACTTTGCCTTTCAGTTCTGCAATAATAAATTAACTATCACAGTTTAAGATGCAATTGTTGTTCTTTTACGTCTCCAGACTAATGCATCATGACACCTCAATTACATGAAATATGGACGGCTCCTCCTGCCCCCTCTCTTCTAGGTGAAAGCCTGGGACCGCATCATGGGAAGGATCACCAGCCGCCTGGGCTGGAGGTGGCCCATCTGTATGCCAGGGTGCCCCGCGGTCCCTGCACCAACAGCAGGGAGGACACGGCATATCCATCCCCGCGCTGCTGCCAGACCTCCCTGTCCATGTCGCTGAAGGGGCAACGATTCTATTTGTGCTCCTGCGTACCTGCGGTCCTTAACAATTTAAAAAAAATAATATGAAGAGGGAGTTTGCAAAGCTACTGGACCAAAGCATGGTGACGTGTGGTCAGAAGTCGGGGTGCCCATGTGCTGCTGCCACAGATACCACACAGGAGAACGGGAGAGTACGACCGACAGCTACTGTGAGAGTGGTGAAGAGAGCCTTCCAAAACAAGTGTGGAAGGACACTGGGAAAAAATTCTTCTATTTATTTATGTTGATGTCCCTGATAAAATTGCTTCCCACAAATGTTTTGTGACTGACACTGCCTAGCCCAGTAGCTGCAATAATCAAATCCTGGTAAGGCAATTTATCAAGTTGTGGGGTACTTTTTTTTTTTTTTTTTTTTTTCCCAGGAGAAAACAGTTGCTTGTTCTTTTATTCCGCCACCCTGGGTCTGCATCCCAGCCACTCCCCTCCTCTGGTGTGCTCTGCCTTGGCCGGGGTGTGCTCTCCCAAACCATCTGCTTGCTGCAGCGTCGGTGAAGCCATCCCAAGCCACATGACTGCTTGAAGCCAGGTCCCTGAGCAGAACTGCTGAGTTTAGATGCTTCCAGACTAGGGTAAAATTCCTCAGCCCATCTCCATGAAAACATGATTATTGTCATTAAATACATACTGTGATACACAATGTCTCTGCAATGCTCCCCAATGAGCCCGTGCACCGAATGTAATGACTCCTACTGTAGCTCAATACTGTACTCCGCTGTTAAGACAGCACCACATGCTTGGCTCCTACTGCTGATGAGTGGTCTACAAAGCAGCCTGATGATTTTCTAAAGGTCTGAGATCATGGTAACACCATGAGAGTCACAAAAAAGAGATGTCTCCTTTCCTTCCCTCCCACTGCCTGCAAGGCTCATTTTGCAAACTGCAGCTGCTGAAAATGGGAAGCCAGCTAAAGCAGCATCACTGGGATGGCCTTACGGAGCTGGGATGCTGCAGCGGAAATAGGCAGGTCAAGGACAAACGCGCTGAGCTCCCAAAGCCATGCTTTGGTGGAATTCACTCTCCTGCTTGTAAGACGAGAGACCAAGGAGCTAGTGGTGATGCTCTGCTCTCCTGCCAGCATCACCAGGAACATGCATTCCCGTGTGCTGCTGGTGCAGGCGAAGGCTGCCACCCCGCAGCACCCTGGCTGTGTCCATCCCTGGGCTCGGATAGGAACTGGGTGAGTAGTCCTTGGCTTTGGCCACCGGGTTGGTGTGTGAATCCCTTCCTGCCCCATCCAGCCACTGCTGCCTCCTTTCTTGTTTGGCCCCTTAGGAATCTTAACAGAGCCCATAATATTTAATGGGTTCACTAGTGATAATGTCATTTTAAGTGACATAGCTGTGATAAATCGCTCCCACACATCACTGAATTCTGTTTCTAAATTTTTATGTATTTTTGATAGGCCAATTTATCCCTGCTGCAGCTCCAGCCCATGCAGTCAATGGCATTCCACTGGGGGTGAATTTTGTCTGCTATTTACAGTGTGTGCTTTTAAGCAGTGATTGGTGTGACAGTGTGATCTGTACAGCTGTCTTCCTGTATTTATTCTTTTGCCTATAAGGTTGATTTATACCAGCTCAAAAAAAAAAAAAAAAAAGGTGTGCATAGCTTTTCATGTGAATGACTTTAAATAACTGGTTAACGATTATTATTAGCATGACTATAATGGAACGGGGTTTGCAAAGTTTATGGGCTTGGCTGAGCAATTGCACGTAAAGCTGTTGTGTGCCCCTCTCCAACTCTAAACCTTTCCTGAGTTTTTCTTTATAATTGGACTGTGCCCTCTGGGCTCTCTCTGACTTGACGTGCCTGACATGAGGTTGGCGGCGGGGCTGCCTGTGTGGGGGATGTCTGATGTTCACGTGTGCGAGGATGGCATGGTGCGGGTACCCGCTGGGAGTGAGGGGTGCTCTGCACCAGCCCACTCCTTCTGGGGAGATGAAAATCCCCCCTGCCGACAGACAGCAGTGGTGGTTTGTGGGCAGGGAGTGCTCAAGTGTTCTGCTTGAACTTGTATGGTACTCATCAGCTTTATTTTGCATGACTTTTATGAGCTTAATAATGGTGGCTCTCCAAGGCGGTATCCTTTCAGACTTGTGTGACGTGAAAAGACCCTAAAGCTCCGTTTATCAAACCAGCTCTCCGGGCCTGTCTCTGCAGCTACAGCAGGTTGTGTCTTGTACCTTTGGGTCCCTTGTGGCTTATTTAGGGCTGCCCCAGGGGCGTCCTGGAGATTTTTGGAAGAGTGCAGTGCTGGGTTAACCCCCTCTGTTTGGCTTTGTGTTTCTTCTCTCCTCCTTGACTCACAATAGCAGATTCCTGGTGGCCAGAAACACCTGCAAGCAGCAAACCTCTACCCTCATGTGTCTGTGGGTCCTTAGAGAGCACAGGGACGGGCTCCTCACTGCTGCACCCTGTTGTGGAGAGCAGCACTATGAGCATCTCCTGCCCACCTTGCACTAACCTGCCCTGGGGTGTCAATTAGCATCAGTCAGACAGCAGACTCCCTTCCGACAGAGCAGCTGCCGCACAGTTAATGTTTTCCAGGACTGAGCCTTCTCGGTTGTTTATTCCAGCAGCTTATTCTGCTGGAGCTACCACCTGTGGTACCAAATAGGAGGAAGGATGGCTATGTAGTCATGAATACGTCATGAACACTTTGTGAACACCTTCTTGCCCTGAAAGAAGGAATTTCTGAGCCAGGAAATGCAATGTGTGTTTTTCTGAAGGTTTAACTTGTGTGTTTGGTTTTATGTGTTTGCAAAAGGATAACCAGAAGCAGCCTGCAGAGCGACACCAGAGGGGTTCCGTTTTCACTAAAGTTGTGCAATGCAGCCATCCAGCTAGGAGCACCCTTGCTGCTTGGTTGTCACATTTGTCCCTTTCAAAGTCCTGGGAAGGGAATAATACTTTGGTTTTTTTATAAGATGTCACCCCTTCAAAAGCAGTACAGGGTAAGGCAGAGTCTGGGAATATTAAGTATTATTATCGTTAATCACAACTCAAGTAAACCTGCCTGAGAATCAGTTTTATTATTTATTCTCCTTTTCTCTAGTTTAGGTTCCCTGAGCAGAGTTTGATTAAAAACTGTTGCACCTCATTTTACTCACAAGGACTGGTGTGCTGTGTTGCTGTCACCTGTCTGCAGCCAAAATAATGTGACACATCATGGAAGTGGTTGAATACTTGCTACTGGTTTTGATCTTCTTCAAAATATCATTTTCACTTTATATAGCTAGAGAATAGCTGGCCTCCTGCCGTTCCCATTCACATCTTATCCTTGAACAATGAGAAGAAAATCTGCCTGCAGTAAATGTTCAGTTTATGTTGGGGAATTTTTCCAATACAGAAAGAGAAAGGGAAATAAAGCAGCTTTATGAAATAATGGTGCCATTCTCAGATAAACATGGATATTTTTGCTGTTAACTTCATGAATAAGGGGGAGTAAGGAGGTCAGCTGCAGCTGAACTTGTGCCAGAAGTGCTTGCCTATTCAAAGGTTTTGGGCTTTTAGGCTTTTTGAGATTTTTATTTTTTTTTAAAGACTTTTAACTCACGCAGGTTTTACCTTCCTGTATCTAAAAAGGGCAGATTTATTACAGGTGTAGCAGCATGTCTCTGGTATTTTGATAAATGTGGGTTCCCCAGGGGCTGAGGGATGCAAGCTCCCTGCAATTAGCAGCACGGGAGCGGGCAGCGCCGTGCGGGGCGAGGCGATTGGCAGGTGGCAGGCTCAGCACGGAGCCGGGCGAGGGGGACCTCATTGCTGTGGAATTGTTCGTACTTGTCACCGGTTTTAGTGGTGCCCAGGGAAACTTGCTGTTGAGCTGTCTGGCTGTTTCTAGCCCTGGGACCTTTTCCTGCTCACCTGCCTGCCCAGGCAGCGTTGATGTGCCAGCCCAGCAGCAGCTCTGCGGAGATGGGCATGCAAAGCAGGTTGCTTGCAAGTACTGTGGTTGTGTGAAACACGCGTTCACTGGCATGACTGCAACCAAACATCAGCTCAAGTACTTTTTATTATTAATTTCAAGCTCCAGCTGCTGCCTTGAAGCGTTTTGTTTTGTCATTCTGAAAGTTGCTGCTCAGACCAAACAAAAGGGAAAGAAAAATGAAAGCAACCCCCCTAAAACTCATTAGTAACATAAAGTCTTGCAAGGATGGCTAACGGTGTCTAATAATCCATCAAGGTGGCTCATCTGTCACCTATAAAAATATCATCCCTAGAAGTTTACTAAAGCTTTATAAGGTCTAAGTAGACTTTAGTGTTCACGGCAGCAGTGCTGTGATGGCAGTGTGCAGGAGGCATGGTGTGGCCAAAGAGAAGAGTGCAGTACCCACATGGTGCAGGAGCAGCACTGGGAGTGCTGGCCAGATGCATGTCAGCCCAGAGGTTGGGGTCTCCTTCAGTCCTGGCTGCAGAGGAGACAAAGGCATGAGGAGACAGAGGAGACATGAGGCAGAGGAGACAGTCATGCCAGGGTATGCCACTTTGCCAGAGGAAATCAAAAAGCCCATCGGTGTGGCGGACTGTCAGCTGGCCTAAGAGGTGGGATCTGCTGCAGGGGGTCCTTGTGTCTGGTTTCACACAGCATGGCTTCTTGTTCTGTTATTCTTGCAAAGCTTTGCCCAGTTGTCTCTATCGCACCAGTGTCATACTGGAGAGGATGAGGTATCTGCTGGGGATGTGGGGAGAGCAGGGACCAGCCCACCCACTTGCACCGGGCTTGCCAAAAGGCACTGGAGAGAAGCTGTAACCTTGCCTTGTCCTCTGCCGGTGCAGGCACTTTCCTCCCCAGCTGGGCTCTACCTCAAAGCAGGGCAGCGAGCTGTGGGGTGGCTCCACGGGGGCTGGGGGTGAGCTGGGAACGCACATGCAGAGGGCACGCGGGCGCCCAGGGGCTGCTGCGGTCGGGCCGTCTGCAATACACTCGTACTAAGGGCTTCATGGGCCGTACATGACTATTCATCACTAGGAGATACTCTCTCAGCACCTCCTGCAATGTCTCAGTCACCTTCTCCACTCTTCCTTTCAGTGACTTTGCCCTCAACTAATCCATCATCTGGTCTGGCCCCTGGAAACAACACGTGGTGTATCTGCTGCTTTAAACTGCTGACCTTCAGGCTTTGCTTCTGCGACAGTGCCTGGTCCGCGTTGATCCCTTTTCCCTTTGGAGACTGCTGACACATTCTGGTTTTGAAACAGCTTCATATAAAACTAGAAGGAGGTCTCAAATCCAGATCAAGCTTAACACCCACTGCTGTTCCCCCATGCACCCAGTCTCTTCCCTCCTGCACGTTTTAAGCCATTCTTTTCACTCTGCTGCTTCGTGGGGCTAATGAGTTTACCGCTGCTATTCCCTCTGACGAGGGGATGGGAACAGTCACACAATTACTGCAAAAGGCTTAGAAATATATGTAAGTGGTTTGGGTTTCCCTGTGAAATCTGAATTCAAATCCCCATTCTCAGTACAAAAAATAAAAGGGAAAAACACCAACACTGAAGAGCAACAACTTAAAAAAACCCACATCGTTCATAGGGAGTCTGAGGTTTTGCTGCCTTTTTCTCTAGATGGGAATGTTGTAGCATTGCCTACAGAGCCTTTCTTCTCTGCATTAGGCGAGCGAGGAGATTTCATTTCATACATCATTTACAATGGAGTGCGTCAAGAGCAGAGTTGGTGCATATTAACACGGGGATGTGGGGAAAGAGTTGGGTTCTTTGAAAGTTTCAAAGCATTTCCACTGAGGAGGGGAGCCTGGGCTGCTGATTCCCTTTCACTCTGTTGTAGAAGCTGTGTGAACCAAAAGCCCATGAAATGGAAAGAGGAGAACAAAGGCACTGAAAGGCCTGTAATGTGCCAGCGTTAGTGGGAGCTGGAGTAGCGCAGGGATGGTGTAGCAGCCAGCCCTGTAAGTGTCAAGAAACACTTCCATCTCTTATTGCTCTCCTAACTGCCTCCTGCCTTCCATTATATTCACAGAGGAGTGAGTTCAAGGTCGTCCCTGTACTTAGCAAGAGTGTTCATGGATTGGGAGAACCTGAGGAAGATGTCCATCCTTCTCCTGCCCTCCCAGCCCATCTGGCCAGCAGCTGTCCATGATCAGGCTTTCTTTGTTGCCGCGTGCTTTACTTTAAGCTAAGTCTTTAGATCACTACATAATGGCCACCCCACGTATTGATTAAAAAGTCTTTTCATTAATTATTTGTTTTAACAATTGATGTTCTTTTTAAAATATGTTTAGGTTGTTTTTGATTTCCTTCTGGATTTTGAGGCCATAAGATGTACTTGAGAAAAGTGGAAATGGTAAGTCACTATGAGCTCTAAAACTAAATCCAGGGAAGCTGATGTTGCCTCATCACAGGACTCTAGGGGCTAGAACTTTCTGGAGAACACCAGGCACCACAAAACTTGCTATAAAAATTATGAGACTGACAGTGAGATGGTCATATCTTGTCCCTTCCCTTGTTTCTGTGGGGTTTCCCTCTGTGCAGAAGCTGCACAGGCCACCCTGCAAGAGGGAAGAGGACAGTCCCTGATGTCTTGTGATGTCTGTGCCAACCTCTTACCACCTTCCTCGTGGCTGGAGAGAGCCACTGGGCAGGGGTACATGAAAAAAATCCTCTCTGCATGCTATCCCTTGCCTTTTCTATGGAAGACCACCTAAGGGGTCTTGAATTTTGGATAGAAGTGTCTGGCAGAGAGCCTTAGGAATAATGCCAGCATAAAGGGCATCTTCTAGGACTGTTGCACTGGGAACACAATGATTATCTTATCTGCCTGATGCTGCTCTTCCACGTACACAGTTGTAGGTCAAGGGATTGGGAAGAGATTTAAATAGGAGTTCCCATGGCTCCTGAAATTAATACAAAGGCTTACTTGGCTGACATTAATATAAAGCCTTTCTTGGCTGTTATAAAATTCACCACATTCCATTCTGGTGGGTCACCTTAGTGCTATCTGATCAGAGGCAGTGCAGAAACAGCAGCAAAAATGCCCACCACGTCGGGGAGCTTCCACCTGGCTTCAGACACTTTCGGGTTTGTTCAGTAATTGATGTTGCACAGAGATGTTTGCCTGGATTTAGAAAGTTTATTTTCAATTAAACTGTTGACTGGTACTTGCTCAGACTCTGTTCCAGAACTAGTGATGGATTTAAGTCACTCAGGAGACAATTCAGCTCACTCCAGGTGACTTCTACAAGGTTAGAGAAACAAAAAAAAGCATGTCGGGTTTCTGTCAGCTGTAAGCTTTGCCCTGTTAGAGTTAGTGAACGGAAACTTTTCCCATCCCTCCCCCATGACTGCGCTCAAGACTCCACAATCTATTTTCTCTCACTCTTCACCTCTTCTCCTTTATATTGGCTGCTTTGCACCAAAAGCCCCATAGTTACGTGCACTTTGACACTTGCTTTTCAAAATGCCTGATTGTGGAGTTCTGCCAATACCAGCAATTGATCTGGTGCCACAGACCAGCTTAATTATTCAAGGTCAGTCTCTCTCTGTCTCTTCTTGTCCAGGGAGCAGCAGCTATGGGGAATAAAACTTGAACAGTCTTTAAATTTTAATCATAAACTTCAGTAAGTCACAGATTTGTTTTGCTGTATGTGGGTTTTTTCTATTGTACTTCTTGCAACTTCTCCAGCATCACCACTCAGAGCATGTCTTTATTGCTCGGTACAACAGTGTGCTTTTGTAAAGCACAGTATTTTACACTGCTATTTAAAATGCATAAGTTGTGTGATCTAAGCAGTTTCCAGTTCACTTTTGAGCTCCTGTAAAACGTATCCCTTAAGGCAGTTCAGCTGAGCAGCTAAGAAGGTGAGGGTATTGGAGGTTGTGAAATGGCTTGTCTGCTAATTCTTTCTATGTGCATCTCCTCAGATAAATCTCCTGTGACCTCCTACTACAAGCAGAACATTAGTTAAGTATCTTCTTGGTAATGGAGTATCCTGGACCTGATCTTATATTATATTAAGGACCCTTCATGCTATCTGGGAACACGCTGGCCTTCAGGAAAGGTAGGAAAGGTGTCCCTGAATGCACATGATGTGCAAGTAACCTCACTGAACAGTGCTGGACTGACGCAAAGGCTCTGGTGTTCAGCCCTGCTGTGGGTCACAGGCAGAGTCGGGCTCGAGGCTTGTCAGGTTGCACCACGTTAGGCGTCTGCTAGTGCAAATGAGGGATAAGAAGGAACAAGACCCATTTACAGCAACCTTGGGGATGCTGGGATTTTCATCCGCCTCACCCAATTGGAAAACAAAGAAGCCTTTGAACCCCTCAGTCCATTCCTGAAGTGACTCTGAGAGCTGACAGAGTCTGAGGGATTGTTGTAAGTTTAATAGTAAATCCTTATAATAATTATTCTATATTATAGAAAAATTATTAAAAAAAATAAGAAAACCTGAAAAAGAAGACCTGCAAATGGTTTTTAAAATGACTAATAATAACACATCCTAACAGGATGGGGCAATAGTACAAGGATGCAGGAGGGACAATCACCTCGGTCTCACTGGGATCGTGGGAAGAGGAGCTGCGGGAAAGTGAGGAAACTGGGGTTGCTGCACAAGGGAGAGGACACACTGGCAATGGGAGACCAAGCCTCCTGCAGTCCCTGCCACAGCTCCTGTGCTTGGGAGAGAACCTGGGGACTGCAGTGCCAGGGCCATGCCCACCCTGCCCGCACAGAGCTCTGCAGAGGTGCAGGTGGGGAGCGAAGGTGACCTGTGCTGAGGGGCAACTGCACGGTGACGGCTGGGGCTCGGTGTGTTGGGGACACCAGCCTGGCCACCGCTGGCTACGCGGTGCTGCCAGCTGGCGGGCCCCGAGGGGTGACACTTCTTACACATTTTTCGAGGGGAAATAAAGCCCGGCAATCTTTGCTAATTTTAAAACTTTTGGCATGATTACAGTATCTCTGGTTTACAGCACCCAGCCATTAGTGAAAAGCACTATGCAAGTCAATTAATGATAATGTCTCTTTCCTTGAGATAAAATAGTTCATTGTTACAAACCAGCCGGGATGCACGGAGAGGCGAGCTGCATGTTGCCCTTGATGGTGCAGGATGAATAGAAGCGCAGATTCACTTTCTTCCGGTGCAGTTGCTGGCTTTGTTGCAGATTTAAAGCAGCACTGTTTGAAGCTCTGCCTCTATAGCTGTGTTATGCTGTCCTCCTTTGTAATGAAAACTTCTCCTTTTTCATCATTTTTAATTTCAAAGCCTGTAGGGGTTAGCTTCCTCAAGGCTACGTCTTGGCCTATGAAGAACGGAGTCTCTAGCTCTGCTCTTCCTCGCCAACCCGATGGCCAAGGCTAGTTGGCTTTCACCTTCTATAACAATAGTTTATAGCTCTTGGCTTGTGTTTACCCAGCACCTTGTCTTGTTTTAAAATGTATTTCTAGATGTGAAGCCATTTGTTCCTGAGCTGAAGCCCTTGCTGCTAGTTTGGGGGAGGTTTGTTTACTGCAGTAACCAGCTTGTTCCGTATGTATTCCCATCACTCTCCCTTGCTATAACCTACAAATCTCTCCAACTTGTTCAGCTCGATACTGGAGATGGTTTTTGAAGTCTTCTTTAAAGTATAGTGAGTGCCCTTAAAAATTTTCCCCTCTTTGAAAGTTTCTACCTGTTCTAATGCAATTCCCTATTTTAAAGATAGGGAATAAATATCTTGGGGATGGCTGGCTCACATACAGCTCCTATCTTTTAAAACATTAATGGTCCATGCTGTTTGATTCTTTTTGAAAGTACTCTGTTCCTACTTTGTTTATTTAATTTCTTTTCTCTGCACTGGGACTTGCCAAATGGAGTCATGTCCCATCCCCCTGTCCCCTCCCCCTCCCCCCTTTCATTCACAGAAATCAGTGAGATGCAAATACGGCTCATTTAGTTTTAGCATTGCCAACTTTTGTTTCAAAAATCAGACGTAAGGTCCCTTGAATTTTGAAATGGATTTCAAAAACCCTTGTTGAAGAAATACATTCTGAATAATTTCTGGGTTTGCTTTCTGTATTTTGTGCCTTTGAAGGTTCACACTTCCAAGCCTTCACGTAGAATCATAAGAGATTGAAACTTGTTTTACTCTTAATAACCGCTGCATCCCCTGCAATCACACAGTTCCAAGAGGGAGCCACTGTAGGAAATGAGCCAAGTCAAATATTGCAGCTTAATAAACTCCCAAGACTTGACAACAACAAATTTTGTTCCTGAAAATTGCCCATCGGTTTGCCTATAGCAGCTACAACCTCTGGGAAAACAACATGGGAACAGAGAGAACCACAAGTGCACTCAGGGCTACACAATGAAATAATTCACTCTGTAGACACTTGCATGATACGACCAAGCCTTTGCTAACTCAGTCTAGAAGCTGAAGAGTGGCTTGGACACAACTTGTGATGCTGCCGAACGCCCCACGCGCCGAGGGATGGGTGCATTGCCTCCCACACAGTGCGTTTGGGAGCCTCCTCCAGGCACTGCTCTCCGGCTTAGGGCTTACAGCCAGCAGGTTTGAAGACAGTAACGATTTTGTTCTCTTCAGGGGGTATCGGCCCTTCAGAGGTTTACCAAAGCTCAGCACTACTTTGTGTTAGAGCTGGTCTTTCAGCCCCGTGGCCGAGCTTGGGCTGTTTGAGCCCCCCCAGCAATACCCCTCTGGTTTGCCCGTGACTCCGCTCAGCTGCAGATCACTGGACTTATTAGTTGGAGCTGTCTCTCCCATATTAGTGTCATTTTAGCTTGTCCTGTCCTGTGGCAGGTATCCATGGTTCTTTGGCTGGGTATGACTGGTGTCTCCTCTAATTCATGTCAAATGTTGAGAAGAGCAGAGCTGGGGAGGAGGGAGCTGCCCTCGGCCAGCACAGGGGGAGCGGGCAGAGGGTCCCATGCTGGGGCCAGGGTCCCTGCAGCCACTGTGGGCCGGGACCAGACCGATGCCTGAGCACCTTTGAAGTGAGCACAGGAGCAAAGCTGGTCACATATGGCCGCTGTAGTTTTGCTGTGGGTTTTGGTTTTTTTGCAGCCTCTTGCGCAGAAGGTGAGTGGGGGCTGTATGAGAGATGAAGATGATTCAGTCTGTCAGAAATACAGACTGGATTTTTTCTCTGCTGTTGGGAGACGTTGATGACACCACACAGATGGTCAGGAGATGAAGCTCGGGATGTCTGTGGATGGTCATCTCTGCCCCACGTCTGGGTGATGTTTACAAGGCTTGTCCAGTGAAACCTTCCCGTACACATGGTCCATTCCTGACACCATCAAGCAAGGGAGACCGAAAGCCTGTGTGCGGAGACTTGGCAGTAAGTAACAGAAGCATGTACAGGCAAGGGCTTAATTAAACATTGTCCAGGCAGCAGGGCTAGCAGGCGGGTCACCTCTGCCCTGCCAAACTTCAGTCCATGTGCGGAAATCCCCTTTTCTTTTCTGCCTTTTAAGTCTTTTGCCTTTCCTGTCTGCAAGATGTGAGATAGCAGGCTTGCTGCTTCTCTCCCTTTTTCCTCTCACATGAGATACATATAAAAATATATATCATTTATAGATAACGTATACATAAAATAATACTCTGTCTAAATACAGGCAGACACACACAAAGCATGTTGCAGAGCCTGTGGGAAATACTGTCTGCAATGGAGCTTGCTAATTATAGCAACTCTAATGGCAGCTTCCCCCCACCCTTCCCAACAGCAACAGAGATCAAAACCTTTTTTGTTTAAAATATTTACTGTACAGCTTGCAAAGCTTTAATCAATGTAACATGACGTTTCCTTGCAACAGCCGAGTAATAAATATGCAATTAATAGGGAATTGAAATACACCCATTAGCTGTTTGCAGAGTCTCCACTTCCCCACTGTAAAAACGCTTTCAGAGCATTTAATGCTCTGCCTACAGTCTGCTGCGCTGCTGAAGCACGGGGAGCGAGATGATCCCCCTGCTTCTTGGTGAGGAGAGGGGCAAAGCGATTCAGGGCAGCTTGGCGAAGGTTGCAGTGGAAATCAGCCTTGCCCTGCTTCGGCAGCTGCCACCAGCCTGGGCCGGGGGGTGGGCAGCAGGGCGGCAGCTCCACCTGTGATTTATCTCTCTCCCACCTTGGGAGCTCGGCTTTTGAGACTGTTGATTTTGCTTCAGTGAGTGCAACTCTGCACAGCTTAACGGGGCCGGGCATGCTGATTTCCAGAGGGTCTGTATTTGCCCAGTGCAGGGCCAGAAGGAGGGGGCTGGGCTCCGTACGTACCTGGTTCCCCCAGGCACCGCGTCCCTGACTCCCGAGGAGCCAGGCTTACAGCAGGGCACCCCTCGGGTCTGTACTGCAGTGGCCCATCAGCCAAGTTAGCCTTTGCCGTCTGTAGTTCTTAAGATGTTTTTTAAAAAGTTAGTTTCCCACCGTGGTTGTAGCACTGTCCCGGCTCTGTCTTGGGCAGCAGAAGACAGCACGGAGGTGGCTAGAAGGCCCTTGATCTTGATAACTAAATGGTAAAATATACCAGTCATAACCATCCGCTTCAGAGCATTCTTCAAACCCTTGTCCAGCAATCTGTGTGATACACTAAAGCCGCGTTGTGGGACACGAGCCTGACCCGATGCCACAGCCCTGGCAGCTTGCCCAGCAGCCAGCAGGCTCCTCATCGGTGGGGCTGACCATGACCCCTGCAGCCCCCCTGCTCAGCACTGCCCGAGACTGGGCTGAATGATGCCCAGGTGGGTGTCGGGGCACCGGAGCTCACAGAGCCGCTCCGTACGCAGCCAGAGTACCAGCCAGATGCTGCTTCATGGAAAAGACTCCCACCACACGGGGAGGAGGCGGCGCTGAGCCTTGTGCCTCCCAGCTAAGCATTAGTGAAGCTTTTTAATCTCTCACTGTGGGATTTCTTTTTGCTTCAGCATCGCGCCATAAAGTATTTCAGACAAGGTGACATTTTCCATCTGCATAAAGTGCTTGCAAACAGTGTGAATTTAACTTTTATTGGCCTGATTTAGGGGTATGGGACTGTGCATAAGTCTTGGTCTCTCAACCTATAGCCCTGCACTTTAAGTGATGAATTAGTCAGTAAAATAAACAGGGTATTATCTAGCTGTACACACGTCTGCATCTTCCAAAGAAAATTAAACCTTGTTTGAACGTACAAAAGCTAATGATGGTGAAATCAACTTGGCTATAAATTACGCAAAACTCAAAACTAACCTGGAACTTTTGGAGAGCTTGAAAACGCCGTGTCTCCTGGCGCGGGAAGCCTAGCACGCCGGATGGCAGAGAGCGACCATGCTGAGGTGCTGCATGGCACTGGCTGTGCCACTTCATCCCTCCCTCCGTCTGCCAAGGCTCACCACTCCCTGTGAGGTATGAGCAGGTTACAGAAGTTACTGCAATTCCCGTTCCCTTCCCCACGTACCGAGGGAAAGAGTGATCCATCAGTTACCATCTGCAGCGATCGACAAATGTTGATGTCTTAATGGCAACCACCATACCTGCAGCTGGGGTGTGATGGAATACTGATAGAGCCATTAGTACCCAGGCCGGTGATGTGATTTTATATTTCATTTAACCCAGAACACAACATGCTGCAATGTATATATTTGTAACTGCTCCCTTGATGGTCTCTCTGGAGTATTATAAAGATTTATCATGTAGCGTTTGGTCAATACTAAATACCGTGAAATGTCAGTAGAGCAGTTCTTGGGATCGCTTGAGCAGTAAATAACAGAATCCTACAATACCCAAAAAGAAATGAGCAGGTGAGCAAGCAACCTTACAGATAGAAAACGAAACAAACCCAATCCCTAACCTTTAGAAAAGAACAACAAAGCAGCAAGGTTTCTATCATTAAGCCTTCTTGACTTTTAATGAGATGTATGAATACTTGTCATTTAAGTGATTTGAAAAGGGTAGCCAGCTAGATCTGGAAATGCTGTGCCATGGATTTTTGGGGCCAGATGCCACATCAAGTTTCCTTTCTTTTACCCCCATGGAACCCTTGCTTGTTTTGTGACCCTGTGGAAGCAGCCATCCTACGGTTAGTGAGACAGCACGAATATCCTCTGCATCCTTCTCTCCGTCTGAGAAACAACAGCTGCTTTGTGGGAGGTGGGACGGACACCCCCTCTCAGTGCTGACATGTTCCCTCCTAATCGCTCCCCAGCTAATGGTGGGGATTGCTCTGAGAAAACCCTCCAGTTTTGTTTTTTTTTTTTTTTACAGGTCAGAAGTTGGCTACTGCTTAAACATATGTTCCTCTCTCCCTGTCTCTGACTTGCAGAATAGCTGCTAACTAACCAAAAGACAACATGGTGAGCCAAGGCTATTAGTGAATAATAATGCCATTTGCAGGCAGCAAAGGCTGAAAGGCTTCCAGAGCAGTTAGCAGTCTGCAGGCATCTCCCAGAAATGCATGAACAAGAGCTCCTGTGCATCAGCCAAAGAGCAATTATTCTTGGAAAGCACGTCTGCCTCATGCTTTAAAATCTTTCCTAGTGTCTCGAGTTTAAAAAAAAATGCACTGAAAGAAAGCAGAAAAACTGGAGTAAAGGACTTCACCTGCTGTGAATGAACATGACTGCAGGTGCGTGCACCTCCCGGCCCCTCCAGCTCCGTGCTGGATGCCCCATGGCAGCGGCAGCCGGCTGGGGTGAGCCAGGCTGAGCAGCCCAGAGCCTGGCTTGAGGCAGTGGCCACGGGTAAATCCCCTCTCCGGGCTTCCCCAGAGCAGAGATACTGGCAGCATGCAGAACTCCTCAAAAATTGCGTTTTTAGGATGAACTTCAGTCAAGTGGGTTTGTTTGTTGGCTGGGTTTTTTCCTTTTCTGTTCGCTTTCCTAGGTTTCTTTCCCCCAAACATCTTATTTGTAGCAGAAGATTATATTCCTAAAGGGGTCATTCTGAGCACAGTATTGTACACAGTTCTGCTCTTTAAAGAACTAGCACGGATCCTAACAGCTCTCCAGGCAGGAAATCTGGTGGGAACTCTGCTTTCCTGCTTACTGATCTAATGCTGGATCCAGCGATCCCACTGAGCCCATCAGTGCAGTGTCTTGGTAGCAAATAATGATACAGGGAGCCACCAAAGGACTGTTTTATGGTCCAAACTTGTTAACTTCAGAGAATGGTTCTTCTGCAACCTTATTATATTTTTTGGCAAATCACGGAGATGCTTGCTAGTTTATGCCGCGTCTTTGTTTAACCACTCTGGTGCTATTTTTTTTCCCTTCAAATTGTATATTTCAGTTCCTACATGAGACTTACTGTCAACATCCTTTTGTGTGTGCTTTTTCTGTATCCTGTTGCATCTTTTTTTGGTTCACTTACTTTAATTATGCATTCTATTTTAAGTACATTGTTTTATGACATCACTTGTTAATTGTTCAATTATCACACTGTTCCTCTGCAGCGCACAGTAGCCTTGAAGTGCTGTAGGAGTGTGCCACAAAACAGGGGGGAGCAATGGCCTAAAGACCCAAAGATGCGTGCTAGACAGTTCTGCGCTATTTAATTATGTGTTGTTCGGCAAATAATTGGTAAGAAATCAGCTTCTTTCTCGGTATGGTAAGAGCTTTTGCAATTTGCCACCAGGCCCCCACCAGGTGAAGCCTGCTGCTCCTGGCCAGGCTGCAGGGCTGAGCTCCTGGCACTGCCATTAGCCCGGGAGTGGAGAAGCTGCGGTTTGCATGGGTCACAGCCAGCAGGACCTCTGGGGTTACTGGCTGACGTGCTGCTTTTAGGATTAACAGCATCTTGTGGCACTGGAGACATCAGCATGGGGACTGTGCTAAGCGGTCAGCTGGTGCCCAAGAGGTGCAGGTTAACAGGAGGTGCGTTCAGCCGTCACCTCGTAACTCCATCAGCTCACCTGCAGCTACAAGTCCAGGCTCCTACCCTTTAATTTACTCCCATATTAACTCGCCCACCTCACCTTTGCTTTAGGTTGCCAGCTCCCTGCTACCCTCTGCATCTTCAAAAAGGTGAGAGAGCCAGTGGGCTGCACCTCCCTGTCATCAGCCCTGCCTGAATTTCAGTGAAGTAATTAACAACAGACCAAACCCCACGGGATGCAGCTGCACAATTAGTTGTAGGTGTTATGCTGAGTGCTGTCTGTGGACTCAGAAGCAGTCAGGTACACATGTTTCCATAGATGAATGAGAGGAGTGTTGCGGTCTATAGACGCAGATCAATCGCATGGCTCGCTTTTGGCTGGAAAAGATAAAGGTGTGTGCTGTGTCTGACTGAGGAAGGACTGATGCTGGTCCTGTGCTGCCTGGGTGGCTGCTCGGTCAGAGTGCTGCCTGGGCAGTGTGCGCAGGTTGGTGTTACAGCAGCAGGGTTTTGAGTAATTCCCACTCAGATTTGGGAGACTGAAAAGCCCGATTAAGCAGTGCCCAACTCCTCTCATGTGCCCAGAGCTGTGTGTGACACCCTCTAGGTAGCTGTGCACACTTCATATCATCTTTTTTGCCATACGAAGCCCAAAGACAGTCTGGAAGCTGGTTTATGACACCAAATTCTGCATTACATACCTCAGACAAAGCACACCAGGTGGTCCACAGCATGTCCAGGTACAAACCAGTTTCATTTGCAAATCCATACTGTATATTAGCTTGGAAGGGATGTGTGAGTTGATGGCTCCTGTTTCTGTTAGGTACGCAATAGTCTGTGACCCATTTATAATAAAAATCTGAAAGAGAACTGAAGATGCTGAGATTCTCCATATATCCCTGCAGTATCTCACTTGTTTTACAGTAATTTGATGCTGCCTGAGCACAGTAGTCGACCTTTTTTTACTCCTGCTTGCAGGGTAGAACAGCAGGGATGATAAACCTTATGCTTTAGTTCAGAAATAGCACACATCAGTGAGAGCAACCAGGGTTGCACCACGGGAGAGAGGGGGTTGTGGCAGCTCAGAGCAATACCGATTACTGAGGTTTATTATATATACAAGAAAACCATATTGCCTGCCAGAGAAATTGCATATTGGCCTAAAAGCCTGTTTAGGGTTTGCTGTTTAAACCCAGGCTCTTACCCAGTTTTATGTCCTTTCTCTCCTGGGGAGCGTGTTCATTTTAGAGCCTTGGATGACTCAGAGTCCTGAGAACATGAAATGGAGACTTTCGTGAGTGTTGCGATTGTCCTACTCCACCCGGAGTTGGCAGTCACTGGAGTCTGCATCAGCTGAACACACCTTCAGGTTGCTGCTCTTTCCTAAAGGCAAAAATCACCATCTCACAATAAGCCAAGTAAAAAGAAACCTGTGAAATAGCTACTTGAGGTAGAAAGGGAAGCACAGTGTGTGGATGGAGAGGAAATGTCACTCTGGCCCCTTGAAAAATGTATTTGTGCCCTAAATGAAGGAACAAAAAATCAGGAGTAGGAGTGACCTTGCATCCTGTGCAGCCTTGCGATGCCCGGTGTGTGGAGGACCAGCTTTGTTCTTGGAGCAACATAGTCATGGGGAAAGGTAAACCTCAGCACAAAGAGCATGGAAAAAAAAAAGCAAGCTAAACTAGCACAGGATGAAAGCAGCACTCAGGGTCATCTGGGTGCTGGATAGCATCTGCTTTTGTGTATAGAGAAGGAAACATAGCATGAGTAATGGCTCTGAAGCAGCTATGCTGGATGTTTATTGCACAGATATGACTGGGGCAAATGAGAACATCTCCACTTTTTCAGCAGGCAGTGCACAACGTGTGTGACTCTTATGGTGACCACAGACCTCAAGAACAGTGGGCAAGCGCCTTCCTTCTAGTAAACCGTATCATCTCTTTCCAAAACCGTGAAGCCCAACCTCAGAGATCACAGGGATTTTGCTTGATTAAAGACCAGAATAAATTTTGGGGCCAGGTTGTCTGGCTGTTGTAGCAGCAAATGTGGGAAGAAGGGCCTCGGGCTATTTTCCTTGACATGGAAAACTTACGTGACACATCATTTGATGTGCTGATTCTATTTTTTAAACATTGCCTAGCACAGAAACCGGAGCTGGCTGCAGCTCAGCCAGCCATCAGCTCTGCCCCACACAGTCCAACATTTCTGCCTTCCAGGGCAGGAGCTATGCCCAGCCCCTGTGTCTCCGCGGGCAAGGACTGTGCTCCCACATGGGCTTGAGCATCTTTTCTCAGGTGTCTTCCCCACCTCCAGCACAAGCTAATCATAATCCCTGTGTTCCTCCATGAACTATTTACATGATCACAGCCAGCCTTTGGCACAATTTCTTGCTAACGCTGTAACAGTGATGGCAATCTCGTAATGACTGTGCTGCCACCAGCTAAAACTGTACCGCAACTTATCTTACCTGCCTCGGAGTCCGCAGCTTGTCTACATGGGGGTCCACCGGGTGAGGGGTCCTGCAAGACAGGTGGCCTGAGATGAACCTGAACTCCTTGTGGCATATTCCAGAGGAAGGATCACATCCCTTTTGCAAGTCACAGAAAAAGGCAAATTCCACTGGAGCATCACTGACTCTGGGGCTCATCTTCATGGGTGGCAACCTGGAAGGAAAGCTTTCATCCTGAGCTCATTGCTGAACTCTTCTTACATTTCATATGTATGAAAGGAGACATTCTGAGGAAAGAGTTGCTTAGGAGACCTGAAGTAACATTCAGCTGGTGGGATCTCTCTTACTGGTGCTCATGTGTAAGGAGGATAAAAATGAGCCTGTCTGTCAGGTCCCGGGAAAAGGCACGCACCTCAGAAGTAAGAAAAAAAGATAAAACTGTACTTTTTGCTTTGTTGTTGATTTTTAAATTTTAAAGCAAAATCGATCCTAAATCTTCAAGATTAAATCTTTGGTTTTGTCAGATTTTCTTTTCAATACTAGCATTTCAGAGTTTGTGGACAGACCTTTGAAGATTACACGAAAGGATAGTGTTGAAGTGAAGAGACAGCTGAGACTTCCAGTTGGAAGAATTCTCCAACCCGCACATCCTGACAGAGGCAATGGGAGATGGCAGATGGTAGGTGGCATCTTGTTTATCAAAACAAAAACTGTGGGATCTCCTGAGGTGCTGGAAAAACTATATAGCTGAAGTGAGATGTTGTCTGTGTGCACTTACCAGCTATTTCCTCTGAACTAAAAACCCGCTTCTGTCTGGTGCAATTTGCAAAAAAAAAAAAAAAAAAAAAAAAAAAAAAATTAGCCAAGGAGAATTAACAGGGAGAACATTGGTCCTGTGCTGGGTTGGGAGATAAGGTCACCAGGGCTGCCACAGCACTTATCATAGCCAGGTAGCCCAGAGTTTTGACCCTGGAAACCATCGCTGAGGGTTGGAACGGCACCCACTCCAGCAGGTAACGTGAACCCCACCAAGACCCTCAGCTCCAGTCATTTTAGCTTTTTGACGTGTCTTCCCTCTGTTCAGGTCTGCAACACCTAGAAAGTGAATGGTATGCTCTCCTATTCTCTCTTTAATACCTAAAATATTCAGAGACTATTTGACCAGAGAGGCTGTAGGCCTGGGTTTCTTTCCACATATGACTATTGCCAGGTTCTATAACAAATGCATTTTTCCCAGCATTTCTAAATGCCTAACACTATCCCAGTTTTGGCCTAGAAAGGGCAATTAATCCGATTTATTCCTTATATGCTCCAAACTTCCAAATAACCAGAGTAGCCACAGCAGAAAGCTGAGGCACTCGGGATGCAGCACGACTGTAGCATCCTCATGGGAGCTATCCGCAACCTGGAGGTAAATGCCTCCCACAGAGAACAGAGAGAATCAGCAGGGGCTCCAGATAACGAGCAATGGGACAGGAGGAAACGACCTCAATTTGCACCAGGGGAGGGTTAGATTGGATATTAGGAAAAATTTTCTCCACTGAAAGGGTGGTCAAACATTGGAACAGGCTGCCTAAGGAGGGGGTGAAATCACCATCCCTGGAGGTGTTTAAAAAACGCGTAGATGTGGTGCTTAGGGACATGGTTCAGTGGTAGACTTGGAAGTCCTGGGTTAATGGTTGGACTTGATGATCTCAAAGGTCTTTTCCAGCCTAAATGTTTCTATGAATTGATGATTCCTTTACAGTTGTGCAGTTTGTGATTGCTTCCCCCAGTGGAAAATACTGAGATGGTTAGGTAAGTAGCAAACTATTCTATGTACCAAAGCAGATGTATACCCAAACAGATGTGGTCATTCTGCCACTGGGGCAAAGCCAGAGCAGCTTTACGGATGAGAATGAAGATAAATTGGAATAAAAAAAGGTAGGGGAGGAGAACTGGAACCCTAATGTTGCTTTTTCTTTCAAACTGATCTGTACACATGTCACACAGTTGGCTGTATGAATAGTAAATTATTCTATTCATTTCTTACACTTGATGAACAGTAAATTAGTCTAATAACATTTACTGTTCAATTCATTGATTGTCAGAGGGAGATTAGAGGCAAATAGCTTTTAAGTCTTTCCAGCTGCAAACATTAGAGTTGTCTAAAGTTATGATTTTTGACTGTAATTAGCTGCAGCTCTCCAGCATCCCCCCCAGCTCCCTCTCCGCTGTGCAGGCGCACCCCCCTGACCCCTGACACCAGGCGGTGCTGCTTGGGTGGCAGCAGAGATCTCAGAGCTCTTCAGCAAGGTGAGCTCTTGCAGCTCCCTGGGCAAAGTAGGTAACAAAAATAACTTGGTTTTTTTTTTTTTTTTTAATATTTACCCAAATGGCTTAACAGTGCTGCACAGCAAGAACGCTGGAGCGTGGAGAACAAACCTGAGAGCCGGGAGGCTGGGGGCGGGTGTAGGGGGTGCGTGTGTGTGTGTGAAGTCAGGCTCTGCCACGGCATGAAAAGCCTTTCTATTCTGTGTCTGGAGGGTCTGAAGTGCTCTTACACAGGAGGACTTCACTGAAGTTGCTGTACTGACACCAATGGAATACAAGTGTGTGAATGAGGAGAACAAGGCCCATAAAACAGCAGACGAGTCAGGTGAATTTAAGACAGATGCTTGCCTTGTACCCGGTGTGCCTCCTCTTTGTCATCCGCCTGCCTGGGGCTTCAGCTCCGTGCTGGGATTTGGTCCTATCAGTCGGAAGGCCCTACTGGCTATTTAACAGACACAGAATCACCTGTAGCCTAAAGAAACCATAAACAGCAGAATCATTTCAAACGTTACCAGAGCTTGGAGTTGTTTATTACCTTTATCTACACCCTCCCTCTCCCCTTTTCTTTTACAAGACTAAAGAAGTAAATAAAAGTAGCCTTCTCTTGATATGCTAGTCAGGTTTTATCTCTGTTAGAGACACGTTGTGCTCACTGTGAGCTGCAGGTGGGTTGAAACGCAGGTGCTTTGGGGAAATCAAGCCTCCTGCCAGCACAAGAGCCCAGCTGGAACCTTGCACCAGCACAGCGGGTCGGCAGCGGCTACCTCCGGCACACCCCTGCGCTCAGCGTGGTGCCTGCCAGCGCTGGCCTGCTTCTGGCAGCACTCTTCGGGTGACGCTGCCTGGTCTTGGGAGGGCAGGGAGCAGCCACGAGGTACCCTTTGCCCACGGAGCGTCGGGAGCTGAGGGATCAGCCTGGGTACCCAGCACCGCTGCTGCAGCCGGGAGCTGCTGGGGGAAGAGCAGGCGAGGCTTCTGGCAGAGCAGCTCCTGGCTCCCGGCACAGCGGGGCTGGGCACGGGGTGGCCAGCCAGCCCCAGTGCTGGCCAACGAGGCCGGCAGTGGCCCAGGGGTGGGTGGGCGAGCTCAGGGGCACAGGCAGCCACTGGGACAGATGGGGCTGGTTCAGCTGTTGGAGATGCGGCTTCTGCTTTCTAAGCATGTGGGCTGTATGCAGCAATAAACCGCCACTCACCATATTTCAGGGAAACACTTTTCCATCAGAAAATGGAAAACTGTTCAACTCCCTGTGTGCAAATAGTTGGCTTTTGGTGGAATATTCCACTGAAAAACCTGAAAAGGTATTTCATTGACTTGGAACGTGTCAGGTTTGGTCTATATTTAGTTTTGCACTCACCTGGGCTGTCGGGATTTTCTGTGAGCAGTGCTCCATTTCCAGAGGCGTTGCTGGCCTTGCCGAGGCTGACTCATCTCCTCGGTTTGGGGCATGATGGAAGGGGAGTACAGCCTGCAGGAGCTGTGGGGAAGAACGGGACCACGATTCATGCAAAGGCCAATGATACCTCAAGCTGCAGCTGAAAGCAAGATCTTACTAAAGAAAAGACTTTAGTTTAAATTTCTCTGAAAATTTGCTCGTTTAATTGTTTTGCTTTCTCTCCTTCCCATATAACGACCCCCAGTAATGGCAAAATATCCAAACTTGGGGGAGCTAAGGCTGTGATTATTTGGAGGGGATCGATTTTAAAAGCTTTACTGTTCATGCCTTTCTTATGCTAAGGTTTTCAAATAGAACTATACACATACCTTAACAACAAAAAGCTATAATGACTGCATTGTCACCAGATAAAACTGTACTAAAAATAAATAAATGCTGCAGTTTAACATGATTCAGTATGCAGGGTCCTTATTATTCTTCCACTATTCAAAGGAAGATTCAATTTCAGCATAATACACTCCGTATCTCGGTATCATCCCTTACCTGACTAGTGCTTCTTTCAAAGTTTCTGGCTGCTTGTGAATGCAGAGGGTTAAGAAGAACCACTGGCACAAGCGTTGTGGTCACTGATGCATATTTTTAAGTGGTAGGACACAGTGAAGAATCTTGGTTTAAGTGTAATAAAAGTGAGGTCCCGATTTGTTAATGAGGAGCATTGTCTGCTGCAGACACTAATTTCACTACAGGGTGCAGTCTTCAAACTTTTCATTCTAATTAGAATGCATTTCCATATTCTTTATCAATTTCTCCTCTCACTGAAATCTTCTCAAATGACCTTTTTTTCTTCACTTATGACTCATCCAAAGATTTTTATTTTTCCCAAAACAATCATTCAGATGCAACCGCATTTTTCCAGTAAACACGATAAAAAATAAATGACCTTGCCAGCTCATGCCTACACAGTGGGAGAAGGGCATTAGCAGTGCAGAGGCAGCTACTAATAATACACAGGAAAATTAAGTATGGGAGAAGACCGTCTTCTTCTAATTCCTTGAGCATTTAATTTCCAAATGCCCTGCAGTGGAATGTGTCTCGAGCAGGAGCTTAATGGCTACCAATGGAGTTCTAGCAGTGGGAAAACAAGTCCCGGCAGAGCAAGGAGCATTTTTTTGCACAGAGGAAAATAGGTTATCTGTTAAGAAGGCTTTTTTTCTTTCCTTCAGTCCTCCACAGCTATGTCCAGTTCCAATTTTTATAATAAACTAAATTATTAACTCAAGTTGACAGATTGGTTGGTGTTGGTAATAGGCTTTCAAAATGATTAGTGATATATACTCATTACCCAAATTAAAAAGCCATATTAAAAATAAGGAGAGGAAATGTAGCGGCATTATCAAAGTAATAATTTCTATTTAGTGCATATCTTTCCTGAACTTTGGCAAATGTTGAATTATGCAAGACAAACACTAATCTGAAAGCATTCTAATTAATGGTGGTATTTCTTTGCTATCAAATTAAAACCAACACATTACAGTGCATCTGATTTAAATGTTATTGCAAGTTCTTCACAGTTTAAGGAAGATTGTTGATTTGTTTTAAAATATTATACCTATACCCAAGTTGCCAGGCTTGAGCCATATTCTTCCTTTGCAGAATAATTATTAATGGGAAAGACTTATATAACTCAACACAAATATTTGTTTTGTTATTCAGTACTTCAACCATCTCTAGGGAAAAAAGAAAACAACCAACAAACCAGAGATGAGTATCTTGACATCAATTAATCACAGTGCTTTGTTATCCAGGGTTTGCTATAGTTTTCACCAACTAACAGAATCAAACAGTTGCTTTCACCTTAAAGATGAAAACACATTTACTAAACTTCTTTCAGAATAAAACAATAATCAGGCAGCTAATTAAGCACATTGTAAGTACTGAGCTTTTGAGCTAAAGACCTGTCCAGGCTGTAACATCATTTTTACTTTGTTATTATATGCAGAATGCTAATAAAAATATAATTTTGAAAAAAAAAATCACATTAGTGATTTGCTTGAGTGAATGTAGATGTCAAAAATGCTAATCTAGAGAAGCTGTCATGAGTTTAAATAGATTTTTCACCGACTTGCCATTCTTAATTATAGCTCAGCACCCTGTACAGGTTAAAAATGCCGGGTTCCTTCGAAACAAAATATGAGCTCCTTACCATCTCGTCAAATTCTCCTTCTCTTCCTTTCAAACGGATCAATCAGATGCCAACACATAACATTTTTTCATTTACATCTTTTCTTAAGCTTTCTTATCCATTGCAATTATATTTTTACCCAAACCTATCCTGAAGGGGATAGAAGAGATTTCATGGAAGAAGCATAATTGGCAATTGAGCTTGCTCTTTCGTGGGCTTCTTTTATGAGAAAAGACAGCGTTTCGAGTTGTAGAAATTCAGCACTTAAATTAGGGGGTATGCTGGCTACTTAGTTAAATAATCTAGAATAATCAGGTCAGGAGGGAATAGCACATAGCTTTCACTTAATGTTTTGTATTAATTTTTCAGATAATGTAATTCTGCATACTATCTGCACATTCAAAAGCGCATCAAAAAAGAGCTGCAAAACGGAGGATTGACAAGTTGCTAATCCAATCCTCTGACTGTCACAGGGTGCCATGTAAAAGGGTTACTTTGTTCTTTAAGAGCTGATTGAGTTCCATTAGTATCCATATTCAGAGCCCTGGGCACAATATTAATGCTAATACCGTTGTTACGGAGATGGAAAGCCGTTAAGAATGAACAATAATCAGCTCACAATATCATTGGACATATTCATGCAGCTTGTAGTGTGGTGAGATCCGATAGCTCTAAACCTTTCTAAAGAGAAAATGAAAATCCAATTAACATCATCTGTGTAAACCTCCTCGGCTACTTTCACTGGAGATGACCTTGGGCAGCTGTGTTGCCATTTTGCCAAAACCTCAATTATGTCTTTAATTCAGCAGCATTGCTGGGCTTTGCCCAAGCAGAAGGCCTGGTGCCGCAGCCTGCCCCTCACGCCGGGCACTAGCTGCTCGCACAAGTTGTGCCACAGCTGCCGGGGCTGTGGCAGTAGCCGTAGCGCCAGCGGGCAGCCACCGAGCTTCCAGCTTCGTGAGTCCATAGGGACTCTCCATCCCACCACAAGAAAACTCCCCTCCCACCTCCAGCCAGAATCCCAGCTCTCAGGCGTGCCCTTCCACCACCGTTCGGGCAGTGCCCCCGATACCACCGCTGTGGGGCAGGGGGCTGGTGAGACCTGGCAAGTGGCTAGTTGTGTCCTGCCAGTGGGGCGCATGGCGAGGGGAGGAGAGGGTCCACGTGCCCCAGCCCGAGGGGGGTGGCAGACCCAGGCTTTGCCACCCAGTTCACTGGGCTCGGGGTCACCCAGCCTACGCTCAAAGGAAAAGCTGCTCCTTTCGAACAAAGGTTCCTTGCAATCAATTTGAATTGGACCTAGAAAAATTCTAATTATGAGCAACATTTAGCCTGATGGAAAAAAAAAAAAAAAAAAAAAAAAAAAGGCAGTATTTTAATTTGTGCAGGATATGAATTTATCTGAATTAATTGCCTAAGGTAGGGTGAGGAAGTAACCGCTGTGGAAGAACTCACAAAGGATTTATTTTTGAACGAATTTACTGTCCTGTCCACTTGATATTTTTCATTAAGCCAGAAAGTAAACATAGGTTTTTACAGCCTGCCCTCCATCTCTCTTTTATTTTTTTGACAAGCAGCCTGCAATTAGACTAGCAGATCCTGCATGGCAGCGAGCATTCATCCTGGTGGCCACATGGCCCAAGCTTTCCACTAGGCAATACGATCTATAGCAAGGTCTGGTCCTAACCACCACATAGGACTCAGAGGAGTGAGGATCTTGATGGGAAGAAGCACTGTCATTGCCAGCCAGCATGGACAGCTTCTGGACATAAAGCTTTTCCCTCTTATGACTGTACAATTCACGGGAAAAGAGGGGAAAGACTTGTTACGGACCGAGATGTTCAACATGAATTGTAAGTTATGTTCAGCCTGAAACTTTGTTACAGCTGCTGTCAACAGCACAAGTGAAGGATCCCAAAATATAAAGCATTTTGAACTCTTTCTTTTCATTTCCTTTTCATTATACCAGGACTATATTGCCTTATCTCAAACACACACTTGCATATTTGCACTCTGTAATGGAGAAACAGCACTACATACAGGTCCCTAAAAGTAAACACCAAACTCTGCAAATCTTGCGTATAATTAGGAAGATTCTTCTGGATTTATTATTTTTTCCCCAAAGCTGTTACTGCTTGATTTGGCTGTCATCTGTGTCACTTCTATGGGAAGATTTTCTCTGTGTTAGAAAGGGAAAATCAGAACAGCAAGCTAATAACTTGTTACAACAGTGAGATTTAAGGCAGAAAATAATGAAGCAGAGCTGCTGACAGCACTATGGTTGTTGCACCTCCTCCTTAAATGAAACAGGTCACGATCACCCTTTGCTTTAGAGGGTCTCTTAAGAAGGACCAGCACAGATGATGCTTGTGCACCTGAGGGACACAAACATTATTTGAGTACCTGTATCTTTTGCTGGCCAGGTGCCTACATTTTGAGCTGAATACTGGCTGTGACTTTAGACTTAAAAGAAGATATTTAGCTTCCCTTTAAATATCCCCAGCCCAAGACCAATAAAACAAATTCAGTCTCAACTTTATCCTTTTGATTTAATTTCCTAGTGTATTAATTTTGGCCATTCAATCTCATTGATCTGTTGAGTCCATTTCAGCTGTGACCTTGATTTGATTGCTTAATTGGCTTAGCAAAGCCTGGATGCATTAGCACTATAATGTGCTTGCTTGATTTCTCTATGTGCTTGCTTATTCTTTCTTGTAAGATCTATAGAAAGTAAACAGAACTTGTTTTACGTAAAATGGCAGTCAGGCTTAGAAATTCCAGGGCAAAGACAGTCTCAGGTATATGCATACCACTTCTGTCCTCCTAGCGTAAGCAGCAGAATAGTTCAATCTTACCTTGTTCCGATCTGGAAATGTTTGACCAGTGACATGCGCCCTTCAGTAAAACTTTCTACTTTAACAGATCACTGTCCAGCAACAGCTTGGCTGAGGCATGAGCTCTCACTTTCTTCAGATGACTGCTGTGGGGGTTGTTTCTGCTGGCAGAAGCAGAGTAAGGAACAGCCGATGGCAATATCTTCTGCAGATACAGTAAAACTTTCTTATATGTTTCACTCAGGATCTTATCATCATTATACCTGACTGAACCAAATCTCTGCTGCTGTGATTTTATGCATGCCAATGCAATGCACTGGCATTTCTGTGTTTGCTTCATTTGCATTTAAACAATCAAGAATTTTAATTAAAATGCATAAATGAATCATCTACTAAAAGCTCTATCTCCCGTGTTATTTATTTTTTATATTAAACCTTCAATTTGATGGATAAGCACTGTCGTTGGTCATTTCTGCTAAAATGATCCCATCAGCAGTGAAATATTTGACAAATCTGATGTTAAATTTTTCATCCCTAGCTTTCAGCACTTGTGGTCCACTAAGATAAATGGTATGTCTCACACTTTTGATCTATTCCTTGAAGCTCTTTGGGACCAGAAATCTGTTAAAGAGGGAGAGGTACAGGTCAAAAGGATCTTGAGATCTAAGCAGTGCTCTCCTTACAGCTTTCTTCATATTGCCCAGCACATCCACGGCGGTAAGAGTGTCCTTTACTTCTTCAGTGTCTTCCATCTGTGACAACCATCACTCCTTTCTGTACAGGGACAGAATCTGGGGCTTTGGTACTGACCTGTTGATGGAACGGAAAGTAATGTGGACTTTCTCCTAAGTGAGGCCCATTTTCATTATGCCTTTTATAAAATTTAATTATTTTTTTTTTTAACCATGTGACAGTGGTATCTGCAGTCATCACAAAAGCTCTTACTACTTCCAGAAAGCACTGCTTTCCAGCTGGGCACTGAAATTTAACTCTAAGGAAAGTAATTTGTCCCAAGAACTGCATCCTATAGAGAATAAAGCAGAAAGCACACTGCTGCCAGCTTCTCTCAGAGGATTACTGTAAAACTAAACTAATAACAATGCGGCATTCCTTCAGAAACTGAAATCTTGCTCACATGTTCAGAAGCTGTAAGAGTAACAGCATCATCTGGTGGCTTCTGCCACAAAGAATGGATTAATTGATTTTTTTGTTCTACTTTCATTTAAATTCCTCATCTCTCGGGTGAGGCCAGGTCCTGAAGGAATGTGAGAGAGGAAAAACAGAGAGAAAATAATATAAATGAGAGAAGGTAATAAGGAAATCCTCAGCTACACTGAAACATTAAACTGCATCTGAATATCTCAGATCTTTTAAAAAGGATTTCTAAAAGAACATTGAAAAACACCGTCATCATTGAAGTCAATCCTCATTTAAGGCAGTGCCAGATGTGGTTGGGATTTTTGAAGCATGCGTTAAGAACAGGAATGATGCTACTAAAGGCCTTGAACCTTACATAAGGACTGGTATAAACCTCAACAAAATCATAAGACAATTCCTTTTGACTATTTCTTTTGTAAGTGCCAAATTAAACCCTTCCAACTCCTCCTGCATCTTCCTTTTGGAATTCTTATTATTGATCCTCTTAACTTTTGGAAAGGTGGCATGTGAAAATGAGATGAACATACATTAGTTTGCAACAGAGTCTCTGCTATGAACAAGTGCTATTCTGATTATGACTGTAAACCAAGCTAATCCACCAGAGCTTACATGTACAGTTGGTGTAGGACTCGAGGCTGAACCAGCCTGCCTCAGGTATTAAACCTCCCTGACCTAAATGGGCTGAAGTATTCCCAGAAGTGTCCAAGGTCCCCAGTAAGACATTTACCACAACCCAGATGAAGCAGAAGGGCCACACTAACCTATAGAATCCAAAGTCTTCAGGATTAGGTATTGCAAAAGCTTATTAACAAGGCAATAAAATGAAAATTATTCCTTCTGGCTTTATTGGTGTGCAATGTCTGTTTTACATTCATACAGTTTCTGTCCTATCCTTGGCAGTTGTCTTCTTTGTTGTATTCTTACAAAGAGAGAAATATCAAAACATTAATTTAA
The DNA here is from genome assembly GCF_023634155.1 of Falco peregrinus. Classification (NCBI taxonomy): domain Eukaryota; kingdom Metazoa; phylum Chordata; class Aves; order Falconiformes; family Falconidae; genus Falco; species Falco peregrinus. The sequence continues at coordinate 17,503,647 of NC_073733.1, forward strand.
GCTGTCACAATGCAAAGGGCTGACAGTCATATAAAGAATTATCATTATGGCAGAGAATGGAGACAAGTTAGCGAAGGAAAATTAAAGTGACTAGCTAAACAGAACCAAAGTTCTTGAAAAATCTAGGATATTGCCATGACAATTCAAATTGCTCCAACTTTTTCTTTTCGTATTTTTCAGCACTTTCCTACACGGTCTATTATCAGTCTGATGGGGGAAAAAAAAAAGAGAACAAAATCACTTCATATACATACTAGTTTTAGTGAAATATGTATCTTAAAAGAGAAGATTCATCCTGAACAAGTTTGTGCAATAAGATAAATTGCAACTAACATCAATCTTTGTAATTTTCCATAATTGTAGAAGTCAGGCTGACCAAGATTACAGCCTGTCTAATCCTTCTTACTAATGCATACAATATAGAAATGTTTCTTCGTCCTCTTCAGAGCTTTTTTTGAAAACAAGAATGATTCCTTTCTAGCAAACAATAAGATTCCTCCAGGCGGTGGGTCAGGGTCTCAAAGTGTTTTATATGTTCATAAGAATAGTTTTAATCATTTTACAAATAAGATAAGGAAGAAAGTAGTTAAAAGAAGAGAGTAACCACTTCACTCCTGTTACGCTTTTGAACAATAGCTCTTGGAACATTTTACTATGACTCTGAAGAAAGTGAGAGCACAAGAGCCTCAAGGTGCACATCTGTGCCCAGCAAGCTAGACCCCTGCAGCCTGAGTAGCTTGCTTTTTCTGGTCAACCAACAGATTTTTTTGTCATAAGACAAGTTTTCAGCAGGGAGTACAATGCGTAGTCTTGTGCTCTGTCCTCTCGTCGTACGCTCCCTGGGTAAGAGGAGGATGCTAAGAATTTAATGCAGAGCTGGTGAAACTCTGCATCCCATCTTCCTCCATAATGTCCACTGCCTTCTAGCCATAGTATCTGCAGTGCAAATTAAGTCAGTTAGCATTGCAGTGACTAACCGATCAGACTACTAATGAACCTTGAGTCCACAAGATTGCTTTATGTAGTCAAAATTTATAATTAATTCTCATACACATAAGCAATCATTGAGTTAGTTCAGCTAGCACATCAAAAACAGATGAAAATACCAAAGGCTGAGCAAATCAGTCTTCCCAAGGTAGATGAATGAGAGGCTTACATGACTAATGCCAACAGGGCAGAGGCACAAAACTCCCTGTGGATGTAAGGACATAAGATCCTTTCCACTTGTTCATCATCCTTATGTGCCTTTAAGCGCTGTAATCCTGGAATTAGAAAAGCAGACTGTTTAGAAACACCACAGTAGGTAGCCTTGAGGTTGTGTGTATATTCAGCAGCAGTAGGCACTCAATTCAGTAAACGCCAAGACCAGCCTGCCAGCATTGCCAGCCAGCGCCGCCTGGCCAAGGCCTGGTGTGTCCTCCCAGGGCTGGACCCTCTGCACAGTGAAGTCACACCTAAAACATCTGTGTGGAGCAGAAGATAAAAAAGAACAGTGAAGGACTACAAATCACTATTATTCTCCAAATAAATTAGATGTACATTATGACTTGGGAAAGCAGACAAGAAAACACTTAGAAATGTAATAAATGTGAATTGCTGCAGTCACACCAAACGTAGCTTCAGTTCCCTAATTGTATCAATTATTTTTTATGATTGTGATCTCAAAGATGTTAACTTTTGCTAAGAAGACATATTTGCAAATCACTTTTATTGCTCTCTGTGAATAGTGTGAATGTGTTTATGAGGCTTTGGCCCTCTGACCCCTCTTTGCAGTGTCCTGAATCAGCTGGAAGAACATTAGGCACTTTAGATGCTCCTGCTTGAAGCATCCAGGCGGTCCTAGAACTATTTGGGCTACTCAAATGGAGTTTTTATATAAGCTGTCCTTTCACTGATCTCAGGGCTCCTACAACTGACCTCCCTCTTCACATTTCTCACTCTCTCTTTCATCTTTTAATCAGATATGTTTTACTGTGAGGAAGAATTTGACCATTTACTATTGTATTCTGAGGAATAAGCCTACTAGACCAAGCATTCAAGGTAATTTCATTTCTGCAATAGGAGGTATAATTGAAGAACCAGATTTTCAATGTAAGACACTATCTAAAACTAGTCCCTTGTATGAACCCTGGTCAACTATATACAATCCTCTTTAATACGGCCTTTGATAGTATGCATTTAGCACTCCAGCGCAAAGCCTCAGAAAGGGCACTGGATGAAATTAGTTCCGAAAGAACTGGAATAGTAACAGAAGTCTCTTTCTCTGAATTAATGACAATCTTAAAATCTCAACTGCTTTGAAACAGCACTTTAATCCACAATGAAAATGTTTGCATAGCATTTAAAAAATACAAACAGGATTAACAAAAAACTTTCCAAGGACAAGATATATTGGATTGGCTTTTAAGACCGAAAGGAAAGTTCAGTGCCTTCACTTTTTTTTGAAAAAAGTGGTTCAGAGAGAGAAGCTATAACTAGATGAGGGTAAAATCCAAACTTCCGCTCCTCTCCCCCAAACACCAGTTTGAATATTGCAGTTTATTTAGTAACCATATATCAGCATCATAAATATAAATCTTACTGATGTAGCGCGATTGGCAATAGGTCTGTGGCAGCATTACTCATGATCACGCTTTCCAGGCGCTGTTGTAAGGCAGCCTGGGTAGTAAGAGCCTCCTCAGAGCTCATACCAAGATCAATAACAGCAACCTAAGTGGTCCTAAGAGTAGGATCTCTGAGCAAGTACTTTTGGAACTTTTAACTTATAGCTCTACAGCCTCCCCTACGGGGGAGGTACTTTTGGGGCAGGAGGCCACCCCTTCTATCTCAAAGCCCAATGTTACGATGGGATGAATCAACTCGTCTCTCTGTCAACTGCAGGAGAAGATTAAGCAACAAGCTTGGACTGGATAATCAAGCTTCAGAGGGCTACAATTAGACTAGGGGAATCCTTCCCCAAACATTTTTGGGCCTGGTGTTCAGCTAATCTGCGTAGACCCAGCCCACTCCCCTTGACGGAGCATGTGCTGGTTCCCCCAGCTAAGGTTTTGGCCTTTGTAATACACACAACGTTCTGGATCCAGAAAGCAATGAGAGAAAATCTTCTGTAGGACAGAAAACCAAAGGCTGCCAAAAGAGAAGCAACTGCCTTGACTGCACCTCTATGAGGACACTGGTCCCAGCTGAAGGGCATGTTTCTCCCTGAGGCTTTTTGCCAGCTTCTCATTTCTCCTTCATGTTCCCTTTTAGGCTGAGCAGAGCTGTAGCACCAGATCTGAACTTACTACCGCTGTTCAAAGAGAGATTGCAGCACTGCACAGCGCGGGTGAAGGAGAAAGGCAGGCTGGAGTAAAGGTGAGCCTCAGGAAGATGAAACGGCATCATCTACAAATTGTCATGTCTGAAAGATATGGGCTTAAGAAAGCTCATCCTCATACAAAAGAAACGATTTCTTACCCCGCACCAGACTGGCTTCATTTCTGCAGCAAGTCAGGACTGGCCTGGTGACCACGCTGCTGAATGCGAGATGAAGTCTTCCTGCCCTCTCTGTCCTGTTCCTCACTTTTAATCTTGCACATCTACACGCACATCTCAGCACCTGCACTGGGGACCCTGTTTCTTAAAGTGAATTTAGAATGAGATGAACAGGGATTGTTTGGGGAGCAAAGAGCAAACCTCTGCTAAGCCTTAAACCCTGTTCTTCATAGAGTTTTTGATTACCCCAGGGGTGCGTAGGCTGACACGTATGTACTTCTGCAGCAAGAGAAGTACAGCAAAAATGATTAGACACATGAGGAAAGAGGCTTCCGTCTAAAAGGTGATTAAAAAGACTGGCACTGTTTAGTTTGCAAAACACAAGAGTAAAAGATGGTACAAGAGAAGCAGGGAGAAGGGGCTATTTATTCTGTTTTCCCTGAAGAACAAATGTGCATGTAAAGGTGAAGAAAAAATTCTGGAAACATTTGTGCTGTGTATAACCAACTCTGCAACTCATTGCTGCAGGATTAGGTGGATTTTTCAGAAATATTTCTGAATGTGCTAGACACTACAAATCACAAGTCTGAGTTACCTAGGTGAAGGAAAAGCAAACCCAAACAATCTCCCCAACCTGTAAGCACGGTTAGTCCCTGTCCTTGTACTTAGATTGGTTAGAGATGGAATTATTGTCTCCAGAGGGACAGCATTATTTATTTATCAAGCACATGATATGGGAATGCTTGCTTCCTTCAAGCAGGAGGTTCTGTAGAAGGCAATTAAAACGGTCAGTAAATGCAGCTGTATGAAGTCATTGCCAACAGATTTCTTCCCGAATACATAAACTTAGTAATGGTCAAGTGGCTCAGGTTTAGTTATTTTGTTCTCGGCTGGTAATTTTCCCCAATGAGCTTCAACTACAGCTAGGTAATAGTCAAGGCTGTGTATGAAAATGGAATTAAGTATCTTCTTGTCCTTGGAAAGTTCATTGCTAATCCTGCTTGTTTCTATGCACTTGTAAATGGTAAGTAAACACGTTCACTGTGGATATAGCCTATTTTGAGTTTAAAAGAGAAACTGTTGTACCTCCAATATTACTCCAAGCTAGCAGTGAGTGGAGTCTGAATTTTAATGGTCCCCTCTGCATCAACCAGAGCTGAAAGCAGCCTCAGAGAGCGTGGCTCAGGGCGCTGATACAACATGGCAGTCCTGTGCTGTGCTGCTGGTGCTGCTGGAGGCTGGGTTCCCTGCAGCCTGCGCGTCTTCAGTTGGTGCTGTCAGATTGGGAATGCGCTGGAAAGCAGGGAAGGTGCCGCTGTGAACAGAATTAGTACCTGCTTAAAATGTACATGTATACGGAGAACAAACTGTCTTTTTAAAAGAATTTTAAATGCTACTTTTGGCTTATGAATAGTTTTCTTGCAACTGTCAGGCCATCTGCTCGGAGAGGGGTCTGTACAGTCGTGAAAGGGATCTTAAAATATACTCTCCTCATAAACATCTTTTGTTTGGAAAATCCACATGCATCACATAATGCAGTAAATGGCAGCACAGGCTGAACTGAAACATTTTTAAATGCCGAGGATGCAACCTTGGCTACAGCTTCCCCCACCCCCCTCCTCCCCTCTATTAATAAGCATGCTTTAAATGCACACTGAGACACATTCTCTTACAGACTCAGATTGGCAGCACCCACCTGCTGGGAAACATGCTAAGATAACTTCCTTGGGTACATCCAAAATACCAAACTGGGTTGTGGGCAGAAAAGAAACAGGCTTCTGCAAAGCAGCTCTCTCAGAGATTACATCACTCTCCCAGCCAATTTTCTGCCTACACTGCACCATTTTGTATAGGGGGTGGGGGGGGGGGGGGGGTGGTAGCGGGTGGGAAAAGGAAAAAAGCATACGTCCGCGTGTATACAGTCAGAAAGGCCAAATTAAGGATGTGCAAGCACATCTAATTCTAGCATTTCCTAACTTCTGGGAGCTTAGTTTTTCAGAACTGCTTGGTACTTAAATATATACAATACATACATATGCACATAAACATTTATTTTGTTTGCATGCTTAGAATATGAAACCGTGTGTATGAGAACGGCGTTGTGCTTTCCTTACCTTTTTTCTGTTTATTTTCATGATTCTTTGGTCATTTTTTGTTTACCTGCTTTTTGTTATTCTAACGTAAGTTCAAATATACAAAATGCTAATTTTCTTTTACATAAAAATGTAATAAAACTTTCTGGCTTTCTTTACAAACAAATTTCAGCAGGAATGTTGATGGGATGCCGTATAACAAGTAAAGAAGAAATACTGTTTAATTATCTTCCATATAAAATCCAATAAAACGTTCTGGCTTTTCTTATTTTTCTGTACTGGGGATTAACATCAGCGTCTTTGTGATGAGAAATCTGCATTCATGGCTCCTCTATTTAGATTTAAATAGGAATTATAGTTCTTGGCAGAAAGGGATCTGTCAAATATCACAGCATTTGTGGCAGGTGGTCACTGCATTGCTTAGCACAGACATTGCCTGCTTAACCATAGCCTGAAGTAAACATCAAAAGTCAATTATTCTCTTTGTAAATATTTTATTTATATTTTGGAGGCTAACAAACATCTTTTTAGTGCTTGGCTGAGATCTTCCTCCATGGATCAAAATCCTACTGAACCTGCATTTGGGTGGCTAAAACTGTGTTTAGAAACCCAGGGATACCAGTGTAGTTACCAGCGTATATTAAGCTTCATAACACAATCCTCTGCTTGGAAACCTTTAATGACTTGGCTGGGTTGAAGTGGACAGAGCTAAAACTTGTCATGGTTGTTATCATTGCAGCTGCCAATTAGTACGACAATCATGTATTATTTTGCCAAAATCCCTTTCCTCAGTTAAACTGCATTTTGAATATAAATACTGCAAAAGAAAAAAAAAAAAAGGAAAATGTCTATTTCCTCAGATTTAACATTTTGGGGGTGGGAAAGCAGGAGGTCTGGTTTAGTAGCATGATAAATGTGTGCATAGTGGCACTACAGAAGTAACTTGAATGCACACTGAGTAGCAAATGTGGAACAAGAGATGAGCTCCAAGGGTCAAATGCCTTGAAGAAGTGTCTTGCTGCAGGGTAAACCTACTAAAATAAAATGACAGTATCTGGCAACAGTCACGCCTACATGGCAGAATCTGTCCCAAAACCACTGTTGTGGGGAAAATGTCTAAAGATGCTGCAACACATTTTAGATTCTTATTTGAACCCTATCTGAACTCTTTAGGCCATTAACTAATCAGATAATCTCATTTAAACAATGTTATAAAAATAATCAAGTACTTCTGCCTGTATAAGCATACATTGAATATATTTACCTTAAGGAACCGGGGGCTTCTTAGGTATTTACTCCTGACATTCAGGAAACAGGAGGAGTACAAAATGTTAAGGAGAAGCAGAATTCTCTGAGATGGGGCTGTGGGTAATTTTCCCTGTAAGCCTGTTTGGTGGTGAGTTAATTGACTCCCACATTACTGAAGCTGCAACGTACTAAAGCGCTGGGTGCTCGTTTTCCTTCGCTATTTGACTGGCAAAGGCCATCTGTTCTACCCCATCCATCCACATGCACAGTGTCTATTGTTGTCAACAGGATTCACGCACACGTGGATCAAGGCAAGCATGTGCCTCTAACTGTTTTGATCCCAAGAACATGGATTTTTCATTTTCTTTGTTTCTTTGTGCTCACCTGGTAATAATACTTGTCATCTGAGAATTCATATTGATCTTGTCATTGCCTTAAAATTGGATGACAATTACTATCTCTGTCAAAACTCGATCCGATGAAATGCCTCCAATTAGGAAGGAAAAAGAAGGAATCCATCACAGCAGGGAGCATTGCATTTGGCTTTAAAGTAGGGAAGCTTCTGTTAAACCGGTGCTGTTGGAAGAAGCAAATGGGAAAAAGTGTAACAGAGATTAGGACGCAAGTCCCAAAATCCACAAAATGAGGTACATGCATGAAGTGAACAGCCATTTAATTTTTGCAGTCCATATCTGTCTGCAAATCTGGGTTGGAGCTCCTCTGATAATAAATGCCAGTAACTGTTGTTTTCATTTTCTGATATGGTCAGACACACAGTGGCAGTTGATGCCAGCCGTTGTGCATTTTCAAATCCAGTTCTGATCATCGGTATAATTATAATACATTATCGGGAGTAGATTTGCTGAAGTTCATGAAATGATAACAGGATAAATTACATCATGTTTCCAGCTACTGATCTTACCTTGAAACTATATGTAAAGAGGCAGTGAAAGAATTAAAAACAAAAGAGCGAGTGCACTTCCATTGCCACTAACACTGGCACCAAAGCAAACAACTTATCCCTGCTAATTACAAATAAAATTGTGCTAATTACAGATTTTTTTGGTTTATAAATCAACCCTAAAAATTACTGTGCATTTCTCTGTGTGTGTAGGGGTGGGGGAATCTTTTTGCAAAACAAAGATGTTTGTTTTGTATTGAGTGAATGTTTTATTTAATTCAAAAAAAACCTGTCGATGTTTTGCTTCCAAGCAGGAAGCGAAGGGCCAGATTTGCTGCTGGTCTGTAACGCTGGTGAGGCTGTACCTGGGAGCTGGGAGCTGTACGTTAGTGCTTGGCTCTGCCTGAAGGGCTGGAAGCCTCCCCCACCCAGCAGAATGATCTTGGCTAAAGGCCGTTCTTGTGTGGGTTTCTCTGAACTGGGCCAGTAAAGGCTGTTTCCTCACAAATAAATGTGTGGCAGGAATCAGGCTTTTGGAGTTGTACAAGCATGTGAGCTCCTGAACATGAGTTGACACAGCTTACCTCCCTGAAAAATCATGTTTTCTTAACTGTATGGAAGAGCTCCACAAGAAACTGAGGGAACCCAACCAAGCACCCCACGTTTTTAGCAGGTGGTTACTTTCCGAGCTAAAAATGGAGGATTAGTGTGGTGCAGAGATGAGTCACGCACCTCGCACAGCAGCAGGCTCTTTGGTAAAAGAAGGTGGGTGAGCTGGTGCTAACAGGTCTTTCCTCTAGCAAGCTGCATAGACAGAATTTCCTTTTCCTGAAATCTTTCTGCCCCCCTGTACTGTCATTAGCTAAACCTACTTGCTGACTCTGACCTACATTTGCAACAGTTCCCGAATGCAGCAGAACTGTGTTTCTGGGGAATTTGCTATTTACTAAAAATTTTAAACCAACCCATTTGAAAATGTTATATGCTAACTGAGGAAACACAGCAATCAGAAAAGTATACAAAACCCATGCAATTGTCCTGGACTTGTTTGCAACACACTGCTATTAATGAGCATCTGGGATGAGTATGGTATCTTGTACTATGGATCTCATGATCTGTACAATAATGGCTGATTTTAATTGACTTTTGCTTCACATAGCAAATCCCAATTGGAGAAGTTCCAGGATGCTGCTAGTGAAGAACTGTGGGCGGGTGCATGTTTTGAAGTGATGGTAAACATTGTGACATATACTGTGTGTACCACATATTCTCATATGCACATTTTGACTTTTGTTGCCTTGGCTTTCACGCAGCATATCTAACATAGACATTTCTATTTGCCAGTTTGAGTGCAAATCTGTTAATATGTGAACACTGCTCGCCAGCATGCACCACCATCGCTGGACTTTCAGTACTTGTCTTCTCCTACAAAACAACCAGCCCTGCGTGCTCAGAGGGGCTCCACGGGACGGTGACATCCGTGTGAGCAAGGCTGGTGGGACTGGGCAAATAAGGAGTGATGAGAGCTGCTATAAGAAATCATGACTTTGAGAACTTGTAAGTCGGCTCAGTATGATCCATTAATTTCCAGCGTAAATAACATTGCCAGGGGGGTCTTGCTCTTTTACTGCCATGAACTCTTTTTCCCTTTAAAGAGATGTTGGTAACTAATGCCAAGTTTGGTCAAACCATTTTAGCGCTTAAAGTACTATTGGTATTAAAATACCTTTAAACGTCTGGGACTAAGAGCCAGATTACCTGTATGATGTATTTTAATGATTAGCCAACCCTTCTGCTTGAACTGAAATTTGTCCTCAGTCCACAGCAGCTCTTTGGGAACCTGGACTCAGCCAAGATTTGCAAAGGTTTTTTAATTTGACACTTTAAAAAGTCCCCTGCTACATATCCCATCCAACCTGGCTGCAATATGTTGTTGCCAATATTGGACAACTATTTGGTTTTAGGCTCTTTCTAGAAAAACATTTGCATCACATGCCACAAAGCTACAAGGTATTTATAGGCACTGAAGCTATTTGCATCCTTTCCCTAGCAATAAGGTGCCCAGAGCACAGGGAGGGTGCTCTGCTGCTGTCCCCACCACTGCCCGTGGTCCCCAGAGATGTAGCCAGAGAGCCTCTTACACCACTGCGGCAGCTCCTCCACTCTACCACTGAAATATATTTTTTAAAAAGGAAGGAAAAAAAAAAAAAAAAAGGATACATTTTTCCTCACTGCAGCGTAACTGCTTCTCACAGAAACCACCTGGTTGCAGGCTGCTAGGCAAGATTCACGCAAGAGAGATTTGTATGTGAGCGCAGTGCAAGGGAGCCAGTGCCAGTGCAAAGTAGCTGCTCAAATCTGTGCTGAACCCAACGATATAAATGCTGGAGAATTGGTGTTTCTGTGAGGTAATACTTCCATCACATCCAATTCTAATGTTATCCAGCAAACTGCCTCGCCAGGAGCCTTCTTTGTATTGCAGGAAGCCATCTGTGATGGTAACTAAAATGAGAACGGAACAGGATTCGCTATGAGATGCTCGTCAGAAGTACTTCCCTCCGCTCTGCGGTTCCCACATTGCCAGAAGCAGCATCTCTCCGAAGGTGAGGAAGACATTATTACCACAAGCCTAGGAATTACTGCAAATGGATGTTGTGCCTTTCATGTACTGCCTTTCATGGGGGTCCATACAGTCTCCACGGCTTGAACCATAATTTGTCCTTGGCTGGGACCATTAATTGCTATGGAGATGGTGGGTGGAACAATGGATCATTTTGAACATGTTATCTAAAGCCTCAGTTTCAGTCTTTTTAACATATCTCCTGGCAGAAAGTTTTGATTGTTTTCACTGCTCTCTGCTGCTTCTTGTTTAATTTTTCTTCCTCTATCTCCAAGTCTCTATCTTGGTTCTCTTTCTTTGCCAAACTATTCATTTGTTGCTGGATAATCATGGGTTTGTGTTTCAGATAGCTTCCTATTTTGTTCATCTTTCCATTCTATTGTCCACATTTTTTTTTTCTTTTCAAATTTTGCTTTATTGTGCAGTGGCAAGTGGCTATCTGCTAATGCCAATATTATTCCTTGAGAATTCTTTTTCCTTGCATCATCAAGGGTTTAAGTGGAAAGCCTTGAGAACTGTGCAAATTTCGCTCCTGAGAATATCCATCTTTTGAGGTAGCTGATTTTAATTAAAGAATACTCTCCCTCTCTCTGGATTATACTTTAATTTCAGTCTCTATCACAACAGTAGATACTTCTTAGATAAAATGTATTTTTGTCTCTTTTCATCCATGATTATCTGTAGTTCTTAAACACTTGGGGTCAGCAGCTGGTCCCCAGTTGATGTAGTTCAGGAATAATTCTATTCAAAGGAATAATTCAGAACAAAATTGGTGTTGAGTTTAAAATAAGGCAAAATGTTCATAAAATTTTGCCCTTATTATATATGAGAGAGTGAAACTATCACAAAAATCAGTAATAACAATTGTGGTAATAAACAATAATCTCTGAAATGTATAGCACCTTTCACCTGAGCGTTTTAGACGTAAATGCATTAAGCAGCTGTCATGTGAAGAAATACCAATATCCTAATTTTACACAAGGGAAAAAAAAAAAGGTGGCAGGAAGTTAAGAAAGCAGCTGAAAGTCATATAACGAGAACTGAACCTACATCTCCTGGTCTCCTGTTTCTAATCCCCTAAACACAGAAAGAATCTGTTCCCCAAGGATTTAAAATTGAGGTCTGGAGAGTTAACAGTTACGAAATAATCAACACTATTCAAACACAAGTACGGTTTGAGTTTCTGCCTCCATCATCTTGCCAAATTATGATTGAAATAAAATCGGTATCATATCTTAAATTGTTTATGCATGGTTAATTTGCACAGTTAAATCATTTCCAGATTTCTCACAGAAGTGGTTGAAGTATACTCCTGGGCAGAGAAAGTCTAGCTGCAGATTTAAAGCTTTACTGCTGCAAAGGAAGCTGCAGTGAAACCCCTGCCATGTCTGAAGCCAAAGTCAAACCCTCTCATTATGGCACAACAAGGATCCTGGCCAGGGTCCCTGCAGCCGTGAGGACCCTCTGCAAGCAATCAGTGCTTCTTCATACAAAACAGTAATATATGGGTGTGCAAGTACATATATGTATATACGTGTGACAGAAGCAGATGCATATAAAGCCATACAGAAATTATGGGATGAGTTCAAACTGGCAACAGGGGTTGTTCTGTTTTCCCTGTACTGAGTGACATGAAGCAAGTTGTTAAGTCATTGCACTAGCCATTATAGATCCTCCCTGCCTGGCCCTTTTCCTTTTTTCTTTTGTCTACTTTTTGTTTGTTTTAATGCTCACTCCAGCCTATATGCACCAGAGATATGTATTTCTGCTTGGTCATGCACTTCTAAACAGAATTAAAGAAAAAAAAAATGTATGTAGGGTAAGTGTAGGAATAAAATGTGCCTTGGCAAAGTGCTTTAAGCTGCCTTTCTGCCAGTAAGCCGTTAATTTGTGCTGCTTTGTTTTCTCCAAGCTCAGAATAATTCCCATCTGCCTTGACTCACTATCTAGCACAGAAAGGAAGAGGTCCCTTTTCTGAGCATGGATGAAATAGGAAACTTTTTTGTATTAATAAAGAATGGGGCTTGGAATTCTGGGGTTTCTACCACTAGGACCTAAAATATCTTGAGGTCCTGCTATTTTAATTAGCTTCATTATGACGAGTCTGCCTCTTCTGTTCATGTATGTTTTTCCAGCTTTTGTGTTCCTGGCCTGCCTGTAATACATATGTATTCCCTTTCTTTCCTCTCACTTAAGCTGAAGATGCAATCACATCTTTGAACCATCTGTTTTTTAATTTATTATTTTCCCCCACTGCATTGATGGGCTTTCTTGTTTTTCTGTCAGGCTAACAGTTTGGCTCCTGTTTATCTAAGATATGTTAACATGCTGTTCCTTTTCTGGGCACTCATTCAGTCTATTGTATTTTCTGAAATTAAACGCAAGGGATTTTTTAAACATTATTTACTTCATCAGCCCAGGGAATATCCTCTACCTTTACAGCATCTCTTCCTCCTTTTGTTGTTTCTGTGAACATTTGATGACTCTTGCTAAATTTAGGTTAGTATCTTATTTTTGTGTCCCCTCCAGATCATTTCCAAGGTGAATGGTCAAAGCCTGCCTGGGAATGTTCCTGTAACCGGTGAGGAACTTGCGTGGAGGCAGAGGAATCCCTGCAGGGTTCCTCACATGTCCCTACGGGGCAGGACACCAGGTGGCAGGACCCCCCACGAGCACAGCAGGGTCCCTGCCCTACCCCTGATCCTCATTTCTGTTCTTCACCTTTGAGCTTGGGAAAAACCTTCTAGGCACTGGGCTGCTCATCACGAAATGAGCAGATACATGCGGTGAAGCCCCTCATGCTGCCACAGCCAACAGCCATCCAGCGGGGGAGGCTGTGCCGTGGGGTGCAGGTTTGTGATCCTGAGCCGTGGCAGGGGGCTGTACACCCCCGAGGTGGCTAGGAAGTTCCAGGTAATCACACCACGGAACATAATGTGGATTTATATTTGTTACCTTACTTTTCTATAGTGCCTCCCAAGAGTCTTCTGAGGCATTCCATTCTTTAATAAGCAGAAAGTGCTCTGAGATTTTTTCTAATGAAAATGATATAGGAGCACACAGTGTTATTATTAAAACCTCTGCCTTTTTCTCTAGGAACTGCTAAAATACATTTACAGTTTATACCCTTTTTGGTGAGCATTAAACTTTCTAATTTAAAATAATAAAGCCTGGTTTGCTTTCTTTCTTTCCCTTCTATTTCAAAAACATAAAAAACTCACTTTTTTAACTATTCTTATTTTGCTGAGTGATTTTTGGATTTCAATAAAAGTAACACTGTGGTTACAACACTTTGTGAGATAAGCAAAGAGATTTTTTTTATAACACAATTATGGAAATTTCAAAGAACCTTATAAATATCCTGCTATTTGCATATATGAGATAAGCATATTTTAGTAATGGTTATGACAGGCTAGCAAGGAAAATGTGTGGGACAGCTATATAGCAAATACATGCAAACATAGACACAGAGAGGGGGTGTGTGTACACTTTTCCAGAGAAGCCCGTGCCCAGTGGGCGCGGGATGCCCGGGAATGCATGGGGCTCCCCAAAGAGAGGCACCACCGGTATCCTGAGACTCAGTTTCCCCACTTGCAGATGCCGGATTAGCATTATTTTTCTAATGTAACAAGGCATTTTGGTAGGTCCAGATGGTGCGCACTAGATAAGAATTGAAATGCTGGCTTTTAGTTTTGTTCCCACTTACCAGTGTACAAAGAGCTGGTTTTGCTGGGACCTCGGGGTGCAGCTGTGCCATATCTTGGCTGGTCAGGCTCAGGGCTGGGTGCCACAGGGGCGCCTGCGGCTTTTGCTGCCGGTCCCACGCGCTCTGCCCGCCTGCAGCCGGCAGGTCCTGCAGTGGCAAAGGTTTAGAGCCTCCCCGGGGCACGTCGCTGCTGCCAGGGCACGCAGGCAGCCTGTCCGGCGGCACAGCAGGCTGACTGTTACTCTGGGCTCCCCCAAAAGCTGACACGGCCCTACATGTTCCTGAAAAAGCCACAGGGCAGCTAAGGCTGGCTTGGTCTTCAGCACAGGGCCAAGTCGGCGCTCAAAATGCAATGAGAATGGAACTGTAGCTGCCTAAAGTTTTCAAGAGGCCTTCTGAACTGAACCGGTCTGTGCATGCTTTTATTCTTTTGTTTGCCTTTGTATTTTAAAGTTGGAAATTGCTCTTCTAGTTATGCCTGAGAGCTGCTAGGAAGCTCAGAGAATTAGCGTGGCAATTTCCTCAGCCCTTTGTTGAAAAGGAAGAGTCCACACAAAAAGAATGCACTGGCATTTCAGCTGCATAAATAGTGTAAAAGAAACTCCAAACAAACAACCCCCTCCATACAGACTTTTCTGTCCCCATTAGAACTGCAGGTTTCCATTCTGTGGATCTCCCAGCCATCTGCTTGGCCCTTGAAAGAGTCCTTGAGAAACCAAAAAATGAAAACCACTTACTTTCTGAGAACTAATCTTGGCTTCCCGGTGCCTTGCTTTCAGGGGAGTTCCACTCGAGGCTTGATTTCTCTAAGTGCAGATACTCAGTGTATCCTGAACAATTAGATGCCTTTGAGGATGTTGAAAGCTAGACATAAAAAACCCAAATCAATCAGGAGTCTTGTTTGACAACTGACAACATTTCTAATGCAAAAAACAACCACCCAATAAAATAATCATAATAAAAAATCCCCCAAAACATAAAGTCTGAAACTTAATAGAAAATCTACTAAACAAACCCTTACCTTTTTAGGTTTTAAAACAGATCATTTTTCCTACAAAGTTTTTATTACCCTGCCTAGAAGAGTTAGACGTACATAACCATCTTTTTCTTCCCCTGCTGAGGCAGATGACATTTACCAGAAGCCAAAGTCCCCTGTCTGGTGCAGCGTAGCCAGGGACCCTCAGAAGGGGGCTCGTGGGTTGCTAATGGTTTGCTTTGGCCTTTGGTGTCTGCAGTTATTCCTGCCTCGACAAAAAATTGGGGGGAGATGGGGTGGGAGCAGCACCCAGCCGCTACGGGCTCTCAGGAGCCCATCGACACAGCCTCTGGGCAGAAGATGAGTGCTGGCATGAGGAGTCTGAAGGTGGCAAGTGGGACTGTGAGCTGCCCAAACTGCAGGCAATTATGTTGCAATTTTTTCCAAAGCTCTCAGAAATCTGTCCCTTCAATAATGGAGACAGGAAGGATTACAAGCAATCGCTGCCTCCCAAGCAGTTGATATTCACAAGAAAAATAGAAGAGCAAGGGAAGGGGCAGTTTTGCCTTGTCAGCTAACGATCCTTGACTCTTGTTCTTTGTGTTTTTGGTAGCAACCACAGAGAGGTCACACATGAAACTGTGGAAGTGTGAGGTGTCTTTATTAAATATATCAATGGAGTTTATTAAATGGAACACACGGTACTGGGTAGTGTAAGCCACCGCTGGACGGGCTCGGGGTCACGCAGGCCTCCTGCCTTGATGTCACTGGCTGTCGGATTAATACCACGAGCTCACAGCACGGGCCTGATTAGAAGGCCGGGTCCCAGTTGGTTTTACCTCTGCCCTCCGCTAAGTCTTTGTTTGCAACGTGAGCAACAAGCTTTTCAGCTCATCACCAAGGCGCCACGTTCAGAGCCGGGGTGGATCACTTAGGTCTTTTACCACCTCTGGCAGACATGGGGTTTAAAATTCCCATCCGGCAGAGGTGGAATTATTTTCTCCTACTGTCTGACTGATTGTTTGGGCTCTAGAAATGTCTACCTCTTTGAAGAATTTTGCTTTTTTTTTTTTTTTTTTTTAATCTCCCCCCCCTTTCTTCTCATTTTCAACTACGCTGGGAGGGCAGAAAAGAAAAGGCTGCTGAAAGACTTTTTTAGCTTGCTTTCGCTCACGGGATTCTAGTTCATGGCAGAAGAAAGTAGTCTCTCCAACAGGAAAAAGGAACGAGTTAGGGACCCTCCACCATAATGAGGCAGTTTTCCCATCTGGAACCACTGGGTTGCTTGCACAGTCTGGGGAGGGGCAAAGATGGAGAAAGCAAGAGCAGCTCAGGCTGCACTGAGCGGTGAGGGAGTATTTAATATGATTCAGAAGAATGTAGATGGGAGGAAGGGATTTAGTGTGATGGTGATCACTGCATAATTAGAGGTGACAGGAACAATAGTGCATGGCTATGTCTACATTACTTGTCATGGGCATGCTGGCCTCTCAGGAAAGAGGGGTGTCTCCTGCTAAATACAATACTTTTTAAAATAAAGTGGATGGGACTGTGAAATGAAGGGAAGAGCAAAGGAAACCAAACATGAGGACTTTTGAACTATTGGGTGAGACTGTGTTCTTCTAACAGCCACAGCAAAGCATGACTAGCTCCAGAAAAGTGGGGCTAATGCAGCTTGAAGCCATCCCTGCACGCGTCTGGTTCTGGATGACCAGGGAGCTTGGACATCTCAGCGATACGGGCTAGATACATCTACCGTGTCAAGGCCTGTACAATGGTTTTGTCACACTGACCACCCACAATGACTGCAGAAAGTGCTTTGCTCATACAAAGAGGGTGCAAAACACCAAGGAGGTGGATGCAACTATCTCAGGCAGCATCCCTGACAGCTCTGCTCCTTCCAGTCTGTTCTCCCTGCTGCAAAACACAGACGGTGCCATGCTGCATACAGACTTTGCCCTGACAGAATAGGCAGAACAGAAAGAACCCAATACTGTTCAATCACGTTCCCAGCTTTGGTAACATTGAACTCCTGTACAACAGCTGGAAGAGCTATTCTTAAACACCACAGCAAATCCATGTTTTCTATGCTGATCCAGGTCTGGTGACTGATTAACACTCATTCTTTTATGTGATCTTGAAAAATAAAGACAACTTTTTATATAGCTTAGTCTTTTTCTCCTTTCCAAAGCTTTGGCTGTGATTGATGAAACTGCCTGACATTGTCAGAACTTACTCGAACTAATAAGCAATGGAAATGCCTTTATCAGTGCTAGTGCCAGATCCATCCCACTTACAGCTCAAGTTGTGCTTCTTTCCAGGAAACCCATGATATACTACCTGCCCCGCTACTTGCCATTCTTCATGTTGGTTATTTACCATTTCCAACCTTTTATCTATTCTATGAACATTTTGCCTTAATTGCTCAGCTATTTGTTGATTATCCTGCTGCAGTTGTTTGTCAAATCCTTTTATCCATTAATCTGTGTGACCTTTCAGTTGCTATTCATCTGATACAGAAGTTTTTAGCCACCAGTGCTGTCAGAGTCACATCTCCCTTCACGTCATGGTCTTAAAAGGAATATAATCACGGCAGGCTGTAGGCATTTGTGGAGCCATTTAGGTGGGAATACTACATTCTAATTTTTGCCACTCACCTGTACTAACTTCCTTAAAAGGTTCCTTTAGAAGCCAAATTCTTTGTATCCTGAGGTTTGCGGGTATTCTGCTGTGTGTAGTTTCTGCTTTATACCTAGCTGGGCAAAAAACTTGTTCAGTCAAATGAAATCCTTCACCCTTGTTTGCTCACATTGCTGGGAAGCATACCTGACAATGCAGCTGGGATTTCTGCCACTTGTACGGAGTGAGGCGAGACCTGCCCCCCTAGCTCCTGCTCTTCTTTACATGGACTGGAGCAAATCTTGTGCAAGCCTTATCCTACGAGAACTTGAACCACCTGTAAATCAAATTTCTGGTTTATGTGGATGTATTTTGACAAAGGCAATTAAACCTGCACGTCAGAAGGCTGCAATATCTGGCACTCATGTTTAGCACCCTCCACATCATTAAGGTATGGAGGTGCTTCAGGTCATTGATGTGAGGGTCCATTTTGCCAACCTAGAGCTAGGTATGTACCGTCTTGTGCTTTATTGAACACAATGTATTTCAAGGAAGCATGTGTTGTGTTGTGCCATTGGCCTTCCTCCAACAGTATAATCCAATTTTTCTGTTTTCCAGGCTAAAGATACTCATTCCTTTTGACAAGGAGTTATGGTGTCAATAAGATTTGAGATGCACAGAGAATAGCCTGTGACATGGTATCTTTCTTTTGTGCCAAACTAGTACTCCTTTCCTGGCTAAGAGAGGCAAACCACACACTAAGAGGTTTCCTGGGTCCTGACAGCCCACCACCACAGCTTCAGCTGGGGCTGGCTTCAGCCTGACCAAGCTGCCTGCTTTTCTGCACCCTGCTCCCACCGTCTAGCTTCCTCTAAAAGCTTAGCTGGAGGATGACTCACTTCAGTGAACATCAGAAAAAAATCCTGAATACAATTAAACGTGCCTTGCAGTGCTCTTAGCTAGGCAGAGTGGTGGGGCTGGGGAGCTTTTGAATTAATTCCACACTTTGTTTATCTGGAGTCTGGCCTTCAATATCTAGTATTGCTCCTAAATATTTTACCTCTTGTTGCACTAATTGAACCTTTTGTCTGTTGACTTTCAATCCTTCCTCCTGGATTGCAGCCAAAACTTCCTGTCTGCTGACACGCTTGTTCTTCAGAATTCAGGTGTGATCCACACATGATGTTACATGCTTCCAGAACCTGCAGGCTAATTTCTTCCACGTTTGGGTGATGTGTATGTGACAAATCACAGGAGCTTGTGAAATCCTTGAAGAACTCATGTGAAACAATTTTGTTTCTCCTGAAATGTAACAACAAACTTTTACCAACATTTCTCTGATAAAGGGCTGAAGTAAAATGCATTTGCTAGATCTATGACTGAAAACCACTTAGCTCCTTGTACTATTGCAGCCGTAATTTCTGGCATTTTAACAAGAAGAGGTGATGTTTGTGGAGTTTCAGCATTTAATGCTCTGAAATCCACAGTCAGATGCATCTTTCTATCTCCCTTTAATACCAGCCATACAGGGGAATTACACACACTGGGTCATTGCACTGGCACTCCTTGATCCACCAGGCTTTCTGAGCTTCGCTTGGGTACTTACATCGTTTCTGCAGTCTTGGATCAAGCCCTGTTATTAAAGCAAAGGCATTAATCTTTCCATACTCCAACTTATCTCAAGCTTATACTTGCAGAAAGGTAACTCACCCTCATCCTGAGGTCTTCTGAGTATTTCAGGAGCCTTTACAGGAGTACTTAATTTTGTAGGTAAGGCAATTATCAGTCCCTTCTATTTCTGTATTATCCTTCCACAGTTAGCAAGATCTAAAATAACCTATTTTGTTTAAGGACCGGCTGCTGTAAAGCCCATTTTTTATCCTGCACATGAAGCTGAATACAAGAAAACCCAACTGCACTCTCCGGTTTGCACCAGGGTGTAGGAGCAGAGCTGAAATGCTTTTTGCACCACAGGTGACCACTGTACACTTTTGTCTGTACGGTGTACCTTGCAGGTACCCACATTCTTGCAAACTAGGAATTTCAATAGTCACTGAGGCACCAGAATCTAATAACAATTTGGGCTCTCAGTATCTTGGTTTTAATTGCTATTGTACAGTTCTGCCAATTTATGCATTAAGACACTAATGGGTTTTATATTCCACCTAGCCAGATCTTTTCCCAGGCTCTCTAGTGCCTTCCAAACCCTGTTTCACATCGAATTCAAATGCCATTTCCAAGACTTATCCAGTCCAGACAAAGCACCCCCTACCTTCCCGCAGGCAGAGTGCCGCACACCGCGGGACTGTAAAGTTCCCTCTCATCCTCCAGAGCTTTGGCCTTGTTTGTCCTCAGGACCCTGATTTGAGAAAGTGATTATTACTGGTACCAATTGCTTTGACTAGGTTTGTTTCTAGCTCCTTTTCTTTCCAGAGTATCCTTCCATCCCTCCCGGCATGCACCCCTGCCTCTCATTTCTGTTAGCTGAAATCCCAGGTCCTGCAGTCATGCCTAACCTCTAGCGTAGCATGCTGTTCTGAATACCGGTTCACTATCAATAGGACCTCGGTGTCCCCCAGCAGCAATGCAGGAACTATCCCAGGAGTAACTTTCTAGCAATACATGACTCCAGTCCCTCATCTGATTGTTTCTTTTTCTTCCAGATTAGATTCCAAACCAGTTAAAAATCTTGACGCTCATCACAACCACCATAGCCTATTCGCCCTTCCCACTGCAGGCTCGTGGAGCTCAGTGTCATGTGGAGTCCAGTCAGTGGGCATTCAGCCAGCTTTACCTCCAGGATTCTCATTAGAATTGGTCTAACTGGGCTGCTCACCTGAAGCCCCAATCCACTCCACACAAATATCCCTATTTAAAGTCCCAGTTCCATAGTGAAAACTCACCCTTGAGTGGTAACCAGCACCATTTAACAGTGAGTCTTCCAATGGTCTCTTTCTCATGCTGGTCTCTGTCTCCCTGAATTGGCAATATTCTTTACCATGATGGGATCCTCCTTGCCTGTGTGCTCGTAGCTCATTATGCAAAAGAGCACAAATTTCCAGGGTACGGCCTGGGTGAAATGTCTCCATCCCAGTCATCAGGGTCACTGCTCCTTCTCCAGTTTGTACTGCAGTCAATATATCCAGCTTAGCTGACAACTTCTGTTTATTTTTCTTACTTACTTGCTTACTGGAGTCTCAGAATTCAAGTGTTCTTCTTCACCCTATGCGGCAATGATTCGATTTCTATTCCTGCTCCACTCAGACTCTCACAGCCTCACTCTCATGGACGTGACTGCTGGGTTACCGCCAATCTGCCACAAGTAAAATGCAGTCTGATGATGCATCCAGACACCCCCTTCCCCATCAGTGCAGAGCAGAATAAAACCAACTTGGCTAACATCTCCTTTACTAAACAAAATTGGAGGAACTGCTAGTGCTGCCCTGGTGCCAGGCAATTTTAAGGCATTTACATGTGCATTAACATACCCAAATGCCAAAGCCAAGGGAAGATCAAGCCTGACAGTGGTGAAGTCTTGTTCAGATCCCTGGGTGGTAGGTGGCATCATCTGGCTACTGGTGAGGACTATGGTGCCTGTACACCATTACATCCTCAGGTTTTTCCTTATATAGGCTAGTTTCAAAGGAAAACACTCCTGATCTGCCAGTCCAAACCGCTTTTTTATAGGGTTAGCTTTGCAAACACAGCAGTAGGTATGTGACTTTATTATGTACAACTAAAGGATCATTCTGTGAAACAGACCCTAGTTTCCAACAATTTTCCAGCCTACTTGCTTCAGATTTACCAAGTTACTTTGGGCTAGCCAGATACCCACTGTGTGGCTAAGGTATTCATGGTAAGTTGTGCTGTAGCCAGAGTAATTCTCTGTATCGTGACCCTTCTCATGAATGATCTCCTCACCTGGCCTCTGTAACCCTTCCTCGCTTATCCAAGCTTCACAGCTCCTTCAAAAACTTGCTGCTGAACATGAGAAGCATGCAGAAAATAGGTCTTTCTGCCTTTCCATGGCAAAGCCCAAGGACCACATTGACCTTCCTTGTCTGTCAGACAGGGTCTGATGGCTAAAGGACCACGCAGAGGAGCAGCTGCCTGCAAGCGCTTGCCTGCCCCAAGGTGGTCCTCTTGCTGTTTGGGGGTCCCTGGTGGCACTAGTTCCTCTGTAAGTCTGCACATGAAAGTTGTGATCTGCCATGCTCCACTGTGGCAACAACACTGCTTGTACAGTGAAGGGCCCTGTGATTTGTGGTGCTATAAAAGCTGAAAAACTCTATCATTGCCTTTTATATATAATTGAAAACACAATAATTGACTGCAGTGTCAACAAAAGAAAGCAGGCAGCACCCTTGGAAATACACACGCATGTCTGCATGCACATGCGCACACACAACCTCCTACTGCCAGCCAGGCAGTGCTGCGTGACTTGTCTTAATAGAAGGCTTAAAATGAATCAGAATTATTTCCAGATTAGAGGAAAAAATATCCTGTGAAGATGTTTGAGTCTAAGCACAAAGAACACAAAGAGAGCAGTCTCTTTGCCAGTCAGCGCAGCATTTTCTTTTCTCTGGTCCTTTGCTCTCTGCCCTCCTTCTCCTACAACCTGGCTTAACCTTTTTTTTCTGCCTGATGCAGGTGAACATGCGACACTGTAAAGCTGCTGCACCCACACTGGTCTATCTATGAGCACGTCATGCATCTCCCAGGTTTTCCCTTTTCATTTTCTTGACAAAGGTCTCAGCCAGGCTCCCCAAACCAATGTGGTTCCTTTCTGAACTCAGTTTCAGCAACTTAACACATCCATCTACAACGACAGTATCCAAGACCATAAACCCTGTTCCTCCTGGTATCGCCTGACCAGGCTCTAACCCTACGGAGCCTTTGGCCATGTCGTCTGGCAGAGTTTGTATGTAGCAGGGCATCAGGAATACACGGGACTGCTGTCTGTATCCTTGCCAGCTCAAGGGTCCCAAATGCATCACAATGTCTGGTGGAGCTGGTGATCACACCTCTGTTTGATGCTCTGGATGCTGGAATTTCAGGGCAATATGACAAGGTTTTCTCTTCTCCAGTGGTAGAGCAGCCACTGCAGGCAATTCACTAATTTCAGTGTCGAAGCATATGGGGATCTTGCACAATTTCCTTGATGCTTTCACTGGGCCACAAAGCCTGGAAGACATGCTGCATACGAGTAACAGGGCATTGAAGGAGATGGGAAGGATGAGGAAAGAGGGACAAAGGGTGGAAGAAAAACAAAACCCCCTCCCCAAATCCCACCAACACCCCCCCCCCCCCCTTCAGCTGTTTACATATAGAAGAATTTTTCATTTTTGACTGCTCTAGTGTGCCATTTTGTTTACCTCAGGTGCTTTTAGGGCAAATTATAGAAACAGGCCAGGTTACTTCGCTCTTTTTTAGACAGTTTCACTTTCAGCTTCTTCTACACAAACAACATGCTACGATTTGGGGGTTGCAAAGGCTGCAGGGAAATATCGATTTCCTCACAATAACACTAAAACAGTTCGACCCAACATTTTCTGAAGGTTTTTACAAAACATACATTTTGAGGGACAAGTTTGACTTGACAGACTTCTTTTTAAGAAAGCTGCCTTTCTTGCAGCCGCAGTAGAGCTGTTATTTACTTGTTTTTATTACAGAAAGAGAATTGTTGATGCTAGAAATTTCTTTTACTCAGGTAAATAGCTCTAAAGTTTCAGATTATCTGGTTATGTGAAAAACTGCACTGTAACTCACAATTTTTTTTAAATTATTCAGCTATTTAAAAAAAATCTTAATTATAGTAGAGAATAATTAATTCCTTCTGATACTTACAACTCAGACACTCCCTTGTATGCCTCAGGGGTCCAGGAGTCTTAGGCGAATGCAACAATGGGAATTGCATCTTTGAAAAGCTAGCTTTCTCTAAGGCTTTTCTTACCTTGGCAATAGTTCTGTATACGAGAATAGGGACTGATGGCCAATAGCTTAGCCGGGAATTCCTGAGCCATCAGATCTCAATACAGAAGGTCACATGGCACCTCTACTATCAAAAGCATTCCAAAAAAAGACACCAAAGTACACGAACGGCGATACTACTAGTGCACTACGCAAACTGCAGCTCATCTCATCGTGCTATCACAGCCCCAGTCACAGCCCCCTGTAGGGTACCACTGGACTAGGAACTCCAGAGCCAGTCTTTCTTCAAACCCCTCTGTCCCATGGTCTCATCACAGACTTCTAGTCTATTCCTGCCTTGTGAAACTGCTCTGTGTCATCCGGCCAACTGACACTCCAGGAGCAGTGCTGCTCCTCTGCCTCACATTGCCAGCTTTAATGTACCTTCTGCCAGAGCTGCACTCACGGGGGCACTGGGGATCACAGCTAACCCCTGCAGAGATGAGTAGCTGAGATGGACATGCAAGGTCAGGAGATGCCAAGATGGGAAGGAGGCTTATGCCTCCCGTCAGAATCACTGCAGTGACTTTTTCGCTCATTTTATGCCACTTGCCTCAGCTACAGAGCCCTAATCAGTTTAATTCAAGGAAACAGATCTCAGCTTCTGTCCTCCCCATCTCATTTAGCCCAGTGAGCTGGGTGACGATTGCTGTTGCCAGCTGCTCCAACATTCTGGGGACTGAGTTGCTCCTCTTAACCAGGAAAACGGTCCAAC
This sequence comes from Falco peregrinus, assembly GCF_023634155.1. Lineage (NCBI taxonomy): Eukaryota > Metazoa > Chordata > Aves > Falconiformes > Falconidae > Falco > Falco peregrinus. The sequence continues at coordinate 17,527,969 of NC_073733.1, forward strand.
TATGAAGGACATGGGCTTTATGTGTATCCTAGTCCCTCACATCGAGAAGCATATGAAGTGTCAGTCTCAGGGGGGAGGACGGGACGCTAACAGACACCCTAAAGACAGCTGAGCAATATTGAGTATACTCAGATTTTACAAACCTTGAGAGTAAGGGGTGGGAGAAAGCAGTGCAGGGCCTCTGGATCTGCCAAGAAAGGAGTTATTTCTTGGGATTTTCACATTTTTCCAAAGTTGGCTAACAGGACTAGGTCTGGTGAAGGCCTCCAAATAATTGTTCTGTTTTACTCTAAGATCAATATCAGCTAACATACTTCTCTAGCATTCAATACACCTTCACTCATGGGCTTTCCCTTTCCAGAGCCAAATATCAGTGTAAAGCAGCCACTGGGAAGTGCGGCATGCCCAGGGAAAGCCTGCTGACCTGAAGCCAGCAGATACTGAAGGTTCATGCTACGCTATTTTCTTCCAAAAAACATTTAAAAAAGATAGATTTCTGAAAGCTTTTGAGGCTGTCACGTACAGCATCTTAGCCTTTGTGATGCTTTACCAGCACCTCTGTCTTTCCATGTTTCTTACAGCACATCACGTAACAGCATCCTTTCCCACTCCTTCACCCTCTTGGAAGCTTCTGGAGGTTGAGGCAGGACAATAACGCAATACACAGCCATGCATACCGGTGGGCAATCAGCAGAACTGGTAGTGAATATAACTCATAAAGAATGACGTGTTTGCCCCATTTCTGCTCCTGGTGGAACACTAATTCCCAGTGAAAGCAATTGTGGCATCTTATTTCTGGCTTATGGCTCTAAATCTCCTCTCCACCCATTCATGTGTCATAGATAAGAGCTGCATTTACATCGCGTCAGTCACACCCTGCTGCACAAGAAGGTGAAGCCACTTTAAGCAGGTTAGTTAGTAATGCAAGACCCTTTCCCAGAACAGCAAACTTCTTTCTGACATCTTTGATGGCAAAATAGGAAAAGGAAAATTCAATTACATTTCAAACCCTAATAAAATTCACTTATCTTTCCCCTTCTTCTATTTTGAAAATATACCTGCATTTGCCACTTTTACTGGATCTTCTCCCTTTTAAAATTCAGTAAACCTTGCGTGCATCCTCACTCATCTCCTTCTCTGTGAAGAATTAGAAAGAAATAATAAGCTGGGATATTTGAATAAAATCCTTTTTATTTCATGGCCTGATTTTACTTCCATAAACTCTGCATTTATAGCAACCTCATAAATTACGAATGTACGTAGAAAATAAATACTCCTTGTTTCTCCTACTGAGGCTGCAGACTTAGCAAACAGATCTCTCAAAATCACAGGAAAAGGAAAGGGTATTTTCTTTTCGACTCATTCAACTGGAAATACAATTTTGAGAAAAGCAAAGCAGTGTTTCCCTTTCACTGTTTCCATTTCATTTGGGCTGATAAATGCCTCTGGGACATAGCGTTTCTGGTTTCACCTCTTCCCAGTCATCTGTCTTTTTCCTTCCCTTTCTTTCTCCCTCTCTGCCTCTTCCCCTCTTTTTCAATTGGCCTAAAAATAAGTGACACCTGGCAGCTGCAGGGTGTTGGCTGTCGCAGGGATTGTTGGTATATGACCTTCTGTCCATAGTAGAAGAGGACTGGTTTCCTTTAGACAGGTATTGAGCAAGCTGAGAAGTGGTTTGACTATCTTCACTGATGACATTGACCAAAGGATGTTCCAGAGATGTCAGAGGCTTGTGGTTAGGTAGCCAGCCAGATGTGAACGATGGGACTTTTATTACAAACAGTCCCATCCAATAAAAGCATGTTAAGACTTTGAAAGAAAAGAAAGCCACTGTGAATTCATGTCCTTCTTTGTGCTTCTGCTGGCAGGAAGGCACTGAATTAGTGTGAAAATTGAGCAAAAATTAATCTTTGCCTCATAATCCATTATTTAAAAAGGAACACTCACTCACTATAATTTTCAAGTCACTGCTACAGCAAAGTCATTCTGAAATCTGTAAGTTTGCCATAGGGGAAAAATAGCAACACAAGACTAGGTCTTGAGATTTGCCAGAGTGCCAGACTCTTAATCTGCTTACCGCATGTACCATTTGCAATTTTGTGTTGCAGTTAGAGCCTCCCCAAGGTCACCCCAAACATCTCAAAGCTCTTAACCATCTGTCTCAGATTCCTGAAAATTAACATGGAGATGGAGAGAGAAAGACTGCCTCATTAGGGTCACTCTCATTTACCAGGAAAAGCCACACCTGTGCCAGCTACACCAGGAGCAGAGCCCTGGGCAGGCATAGCACCAAACCAAAGGCTTTCGGTCCTCACAGCTAAGCCCATGGCCACCCCATCCCCCTGCCACCAAAGTGCCTGGCCGCACACTCCCTGCTGGCACCTGCAAGGAAATGACGGGCAGGCTGGGATCGCTGGCACCAGTACCACCAGTGCTCACCTCTGCTGGCACGAGCATCACCAGTGCTCACCTCTGCTGGCTCCAGATCCTGCTGCAGGTAGAGATGTGGGGCTCAGGACCTCTTCATGCCTGCCATAGCTTGAGTGGTCATCGTGTAGGGGGGGCTCAGGCTTTGTTTCATCAGGGGTTCCCTTCAGCCCAGCTGTCACTTTAAGCAGAGTTGTGTAAGAGAGAAACTACACAGCTGTGCTTCATTTGTCATACGACTGCCCGCTGTCCTCCAGCTTTCCATGCGATTTTGGAGAGCAGGAATAAAGTTGAGAGGATAAATCAACTGGAGAAACAGTCTTGTGGCAATGGGAACCAATCCTGGATCTTTAGGAAGGCTTGAACCAGGTCACTGAATCTCTCTGCATCTATTTCCCTTCATGAAACACGGTTGTAAAACATATTTCTTCCTTATGCATGTAGATTGTGGTGCTGTTTGGTCTCCTGCTAGCTGCCTCGCAACCTGGGATGCCAGTCTCTGCTGGGGTCCATAAGATTTAACGTAATATAACAAAGCTACGAAGAATGAAATACATACATTACCGAGCGTGACACACATACACGCAAATCTGGCTCCTGCTATGACACAAGAAAGGACTAACAGGGAAATTGGTATTTGGTTTCTGCTTTTAGGGAAAAGAAAAGGAAACAAACAAACAATTATGGTAGACTATAAAACAGCAATAAAAAGAATGGAGATTAAACTGCAGCATGCAGTTTAAAAGAAATAAATAGCAAAACTCATCTAAATTTGTTTCCATTGGGTCTGAACTATAATTCTGGGACAAAAAAGCCTTCCCCCCCCCCCGAAAAAAAAAAAAGCCAAACTTCTTTAAAAAGAGGATATTATGGAAGGAAATGACTGATGAATACTTTGAGAATGTGTTAACTTTTAAACAGCTTGAATATTCAAATCAGAATAAAAATATTCCTTCAATTAAAAATTATTAAAATTAGCTCAAAGTATTTTTTGGTGTGTTCACTGCAAGAATTTAATAGGATCTAGTACTCAGCAAAGCTTTGAAGCAAAAATAACGTCTCAGGAGCTCATTACGCATTAAATCCTATCAAAAAGCAGGATCCCACTATGAAATTAACACAATTTGCAAATCATTATTGCAGGCTACTCCTTCCTTTGCTCTTTTTGCCTCTTTTAACTTGAATCTGCGATGCTGTCAAATCCACCACCACCAAGAAACACGCACAGAAAAATGGGCATTGTATCTTGAAACATCCTGAGCTGTGAACGGCACGGTACAGTAGTCACACAGAACGATATACACAGGAGAAGCTGTCAGGAAAGCCAAGAAGTAGAAAGTGTAGAAGTAGAAGTGAACCAAGGGATGTGGCTCAAAATCTTGTTTGGGAACTTTTTGTACAGTAGGAAATGTTGAACCTTGTGCTTTCCCAGGCTTCTGTAAATGTAGCGTTGTAGTTTTTGGGTTTCAGCCTTAGTTTTAACACGGCTGAATTAATTGGTTATTTTACAGGACATGTTCACTCACAAGTATTCATGAAATATGAATCAGTGGACAAAGTCTCCTTTTAATGAAATACTGGTTCTTGTTTCCTCTTGTCTGAATCAGAGGAAGAGAAAAAAAGAACAATCAATACGGCCTGAAACAGCTATAGCTCATTAAAATTCTAGGCTGTCAATACCATATACGTCTATCACTTCAGAGGCTACCGAAGTGTTGGGGGTAATGGCACTTTACTACTGTATTTGTAAAATACTTGTGGTGTCTGCTAAAACTTAGCAGGTGTTGGCTGCCTTCAGTGTTTCTGGGGGCCAAAAGGAGGTGACAATTAAGGGAGAGTCATCAGTCTCCTTAACTGTCCTCGGCTAATGTGAAAACCAATGTAGTTGAGTTAGGGATTCGTCTCCATAGAGCCCAGCTGTTATTTTTAATGCAGTATGTGGAATATTAAACTGTTTATCTTGTTATTGAAGCCATAAGAAGGCTCTTTCATGTCATCATTTCTATTTTATTTTGTTTAGAGTCCTTCATTAACTTTTCATATGAAAGATCTGTAATTTACATCTTCAAAGAACTTTCAAAATGTAAGTTTTAGGGACGACAAGTGCTGTATGTGTGCAGTTCTACTCTGATGGCAAAGTCAAATCGCAAAAATACCATCAAGAATGTTTCTTCCTTTTCTTTTTTATTTATAAGTAAAACACGGGGGATTTCTCTGGGGAAAAAAGAAATAGTCTGACTGGATACTAATCAGGACAAACAGAAGGCTAAACCAGTGCTGCCTCTGAAAGGCTAGGGAAGGCTTTATGATCTATGGTCTAGGGCGAAAAGCCCTAAATTAATATGAGGTAGCTTAAGACCAGGCATGTTCTGCACTTAAGTATTGGTTTTGCTTTGCAGTCCTAATTCTGAGCAGTCAAAAACCCAAACCAACCCCCTCAAACCTGCAGGAGGTTTTGTTCCTCCTTGTTAGGTCAGGGAACATGGCCTGATTTTTGGACACCTGGGAGCAGAGGAAAACTCTGGCCAGTGCTGTTAAGCTTTATTTCTCTGCTACTGTTCAGTCCTGATAAGAAGTGCAGCTTGGAAGACCATTTCACTGGGACATTTCATCAGCAACCACAGCAGGGTTCAGAAGCTGTACACAAAATCCTTGCCCCACAGAGATCAGCACCAACATCCCGAACATCCAACAAGCTTTATATTACTACATCTAAGGGCGATAACCCCTCTCAGGTCAACTCCCTTATTATAAATCAGTCGATCAATCCCCAAGATTGCTAAAGCATTCAGTTTCACATTGTGATGGTAAAGCAATTAAAAGCTCGGCCCTAAACAAATTAGATTTTGTATGTTTGGTTTTACAAACACCCAGAAAGGGGTCAGATCTTTTATCACTGTTGTCAAGGGGGAGGGAGGGAATCCATCAAGTCACACAGAACTAATTTACACCACTTAGTGAAAAAAATTGGAGCTATAAATGGTAATCCAAGTAGAAAGGTTTCTTTCAGTACAGAAACGTACCAGTCTCTGTAGAAGCCAAACAGGTCGTGAGTTGGTACCAGCTGAGGAAGCAAAGGAATGGGGGACACACTAGAGAAAAGTGACCTGTAGCAATGAGTAGAAAAACGATTGAATCGGGAGTTGTCTGGCCATGTTTGTATATGTGATCTCTTATCTCAACGTGGTATTTCATTGCCATGCCCTAGAGCTACACCACCATGACTGCAGCTCTGGGGATTGCCTTACTGCACTGCACTGCACCACGGAGGCAGATGTGCTCATCCGTGCTCCCCTGGCATCTCCCTTGGGTGGTCATGCTCTCATGGCACTCAGTTCCCTTATTCCTCTGTTTAATCCCATCCTGCTGTCTCTTTTGCCTGTTGGGTGCTGAGATAACAGCAGCATCACACTGAGGTGGAGCGGTGCTGATAGGGAAGCCAGGCCTGGGTAAGTCTGACAAGACCTGGAGACTGCCTTCAACCCTGGGTGATGCTAATATGTGTCTGGGTTACATTTCTCCTTAAATTCTTCCAGAAAGTCCACCCAGGCTTAAGAGTGCAAACTGCTCAGAGTAGGGACTATCATTCACTGTGCTTTTACTCATCAAGGCACATGCCTAATGCCTTATCTTTAATGAAAGTCTCCGCATGTTCCTGTACTATAAATAATAATTTAAATATTGTATGTCTGAGCTCCAGTGGCTGAGGTTGAAGTGATCATTTTGGAAAGATGGAACAGCTCTCATCTAAAAATATGTATCTGAAAAACTATTCTGGAAGAAGCGAGACTTATAAATTGATAAATGGGTTGAAGCTGGGATGGAGACTGCGATGAGAGGAAAAATTCAGCTCTCAGAAGAAAGGAAATTAAAGAAAAGCAAGAACTGTTCCAAGACTTTTATTGTTTAAAATTAAAGATTTGAGGCGTAGCAATATAACAACTGGGAAACTGGCATTCTGAAAATGCTGACCTAGATGAGGAGTTTTTGAATCCAAGAAAACATCATTAAGGAGACTTTCCACTTAGCAAAAATAAGCAGGAAAAATGGAAATGTTTTTTATGGAAATGTAACTTTGTAGAAGATTAGAGAAGCATGACAGAAACCCAGAATGAGGATTCAGAGAAAGCATATCTCAGCCAACTAAGTAGCTTTGATCCTAATTGATAGGAAGCACAGATACAATTACTCTCTTTCCAGTTCCCTCCATACGAGCAGCCCGGTCAGACACTAACTAACCTGCGCAGTGTAGGAGTCCGTCCTTCCACTGGCTCACGGGCTTTACACTGCTGTGCACAGACTGCTGCCACGGGTGGCACGCCACTGCAAGAACAGTTCCGTGATGGGCTTTGGGATTGTACAAAATTATATACTTTTCATACATAAACAGTATTTTCTACCTTTAAAACTATTGTTTTTCAATGGAAAATTGTAGTATTTCACATCTTTTTCTGAGACTAAATATCATTGAATAAGAATACCCCTGACATATTTCCTTTAATAATCCAGCAAAATTCTAGCACTTTCCCCCCCACATTTTATGGAAAGAGCAGAAAACTTTTCTCGTTTCTGTTTGAATTTTAACACTTCATTGATACAAAGACATGTACTTTTAAGCATGACCTACCAAAGGTCTTCAAATTTTCTGCCACATGGACCAAATTAATTGCTTTATTAATCACAGAATGACAGAACAGTTGATGTTGGGAGGGACCTCTGGAGGTCACCTAGTCCCCCCCTGCTAAAGCAGGGTCACCTGGGGCAGGCTGCACAGAGTCACGTCCAGGCAGGTGTGAATGTCCCCAGAGAAGGAGACTGCACAGCCTCTCTGGGCAGCCTGTCCCAGGATCTGCCACCCTCACGGTAAAGAAGTTCTTCCTCATCTTCAGAAGGAACTTCTTGTGCTGCAGTTTGTGTCCCTTGCCCCTTGTCCTGTTATTATTAGCCAGCTCTCTTGGACCCCACTACATTACAGAGTCCTAACCCATGGGACGATTATGATAAAACCAGTTTTACTTCCTACTTATGAAAACCTATTTCTCTGAGAGACTCTAAAATAGAAATGGGAAGGTTGTGAGGTGCATGGACCCAGCAATACTGGCACTCTGGGTGGTGGAACGGGGGGCAGGGAGGATGCAGAGCGGTTCAGAAGTAAAGATGACAAGAATACGCTATAGGCCACAGCAGAACATGGAGCAGAACCCGCTTCTGTGGTCATAATGAATGGACAACTTTTGTTTTCAGGAGCAAAAAAATTCTGCCACAATCTTACTTGAAGCCAATTACATAGATGTAGGAGATATTCATGGTGTGGGGAGCTTTATGGCATGGATTAATTTGAAACCCACAGAAACCAGTGAGAAGCTGTAGGACTGCAGTAGGTTTTGCTTTAGCCATAAAAACTTAAAGCTCCCACCAAAATGCTGAAGAAACATAGAATGTCATTGGGGTGGCGAGCAAAAACTATGGAAGACCATTTTAGTGACTCAGAAATCCCACACTAAAAAGTGAAGAGAAAGAAAGAGTGAGCACATGATGGAGATCTTGAACAGTTTAAGCTGAACTAGGGAGACAGAAACATAATTGCTGCATTGGCATGAAGATATAGAGGGCTGGGCACTCGTGGGAAGGGTTAAAAGTCCACATTTACCCTGGATTGCGGTTCAAGGCAGGAAACTTTTATGCTGACAGAATACAGGCTGGAGAGGGAAAAGGCGACAAATTGATAGGAAAGAATCAAGCTAGTGAAAGTGAATAATAGAGGAGCAGACAGTAATTGTTGAAGGAGATTTGATAAACTGTTTCAGAGCAAGACAAAGAGCAGAGAGTCAAATATTGTGCTGCCACAAAAGCCAGAAGTCAGAAAAAAAGAGTAAAAGCAATGCTTTTTTTTCCCCTCTCAGAAAACACCTAACAAGGGGCCAAGTGAGAGAAGAATCAATAAGGCTGATTTAAGGTATGTTAGAAATGAATTTTTAAAATAATAAAATTATTCTGCTCAATTTAATTGGTGAATCAGCAAGATCTATCATATAATATTTGAGACCAGGGTGGAGGATTATGAAATGAAGCACAGGGAAGAGCAGGGCTCCCATAGGAGCCCTTTGTAAAAAGAAGGGCTGAGAAAGGAAAGATTGGGAAGGTTCAGGCAAGAACGTTTTAGCATGCTTTATAAACATGACTAAGAAGTCAGTCTTGAGGAGATCACAAAATAGTGAAGAAAGGGGGTATGATAAACCAAGCTAAAGGGGCCCAGACTGGACAAGAAAAGATACCTCTGTTATCCGGATGCCACGGCAGAAGGAACCAAGGAGGGGCTGGTTTTCCAGATGCCATGGCTTCCAGACACCATTGACTTCCAGAGACCATCCCTGGCTGACAGATGCCACTACAAACAGGGCAGCAGGGATGGAATGGCAGAAGGGTGTACAACACTATCTTCTTGCCATGGGGCTGGTAACTGAGCAAACAACAAGGACTTGGACAGTCTAGGTTCTGAAGGATGCAGTGAGTAACAGCACCGATTTTTTTAAACTAAAAAGCTAAAATGTTGTTTGATCTATTGTTTGTGCCCCTTCTGCATGCTCTTCTGAGAAAGAACATGAAGCAAAGAGCTGGCTCTGCAGTCTCAGAGGTCTGGGCCCACAGTGCACACACACACACGTATTCCCATCACCAGCGCTTAGGTGTTCATGCTTCAAGAGAACAGAAGGCTTGCCGTTACGCACAACTGCAGGTTCAGTTTGCATTTACACTTCACCAGTCGCTGGGCTGTAGTCTAGAACTGTAGCTGCCCTGCAGGTCCAGACATCATGCTGGTCGGCTGGCACTGAACAGGGACTGCTGAGGCTCCCTTTGAAAGACCACTGCTGGCCTTCCCAAGCACGCTGAACTCCCTGTGTCCACAGATTAGACAAGATCTTAGAGCTGGAACAAGGTCAAATGTAAAATACTGCAGCTGGCCCTTTCCCAGAGAAAGCTGAATCTCTTTAAGGCTGGATTTAAAGCTAGGCAGGGCTGTCCTGCTTCCTTGCCCATCCCAAATGCTTTACCACTGGAATGCCCTGGATAATCCCGCATGTTGACAAAGGTAGAGCAACACGAGCAAGGAAGACAGGATTAAGAAAGAGATGTTTTCTCCTTTAGAGTACAGATCACCTTTAAAAGTAGAAAATCAACTGCAAAAAGAATCTCAGAAAGTTAATGAAGCAGCACACTGGGAGAGTGCATGCAGGAGCCTCCCACCTCCCAGCACATGTGAAACACAAGCAAGTGTAAAAGCAATCACAGATTAAAGTTCGTCTCTTCTCAGTTTGACTGGCCTAAGGGAGACAATAGCAGAATTAAAAAGAATAATAATAACAATCAGCCGATGGGAGTGATTTTTAATAAAAAGTCAGCTCAGGAGGAAGTTCTGGCCTGTGCTTGTCTGTGTGGAGGCTCCCAGGAGGGCAGCCGCAATCAAAAGGAGCTGTGGTAGGGACACCGAGAGTACAACATCAGGGCTGCAAGCGTCGAGGGCACGTGGGTAGGGGGAAGGTACGGTCTCAGCCACAAATGCACTGTGTGGGAGGAAAGGCACAGACTGCTGATTTCAATGGGATAACACTTCAAGTGCGTGAGGGGGCTGATAAAAGCGCTGACAGTGTACAGACGCTAATGAAGGCATGAACTGTGTGGTAGGGCTTTTTTTACGGACTGCTTAATGTACTCTACTTTTAGATACATCAAGTAAAATATGTAAAATATTCACTACAGGGGTGAATCTCTGAGAGACCCGGAATAGACACCACTGGGAAAACACAACTGCAACTGAGCCTGCAAAACTGCACAAAAGAGCCATCAGACATCCTGCAGTTGCCTTTCTGGGCTGTGGCAGGCTTACGTGGCAGAAGAGGAACACCAACTCGACACCAGTGCTATATATGCCACAGTGGGGGAATCGGATCACTTCTGTGCCTCATTTTGCCAGTCTAATAATGGATCTAATCATATTTACCCACCTTACAATAGTGTAGTGAAACTTAATGGGGTGCTTTGAATTCTTGGACAATATGACCTATAGAATTACAAAATTGTAACAGAGTCCTTCTCAAAGATCCTACGGTGTTTTATCTTAGTGCAACTGCCATGGTAACTCACTGCCCAGAAAACCTTTGATAAAAGTCTCAGTTGTCTGTTGCACATCTGCTTCTAAATCAATGATAACCCTGAGTGGCCGTTACTGTGATCAGACACACCATTTACGTGATGCTTTTTGATGAATGCCCTAACAGAGCTCCTACCAGATCCCTGTCTGTGGGCATTTCAGAACAGCAAATAGATTTACATCCCCCAAACACAACTGATGAATTAGTGTGACACCAGGGCTGATGGGCAAAGGAAACTTAAGTGACACAAATGGACAAGTGCAAAAATGCCCCAACATTAGGTATATTTAGAGACTGCTAATTCTTTTCCCTATGCAAGGAAAAATTTGCCAAGGAGTTGTCACAACAGAACAATATCACAAGCATGCATTCATCTTTCCAGCTGCCGAATACATCGTGGCAAACACTGTCTTGCCTTTTAAACTTTTTGATACTCATTTGTTCAGACATTCAACCAGTACGTGCTAATATCTCCATGGACCTTAACTTCCTTAAAGGAAAATAATGACAAAATGGTAGAAGCAGAAAAAAGATGAGCCTTTGATTATAACTCCTGCAATTCTGCAAATGTTATCAATTGGTTTATTCTTTATGCCTTACACAAAGATGGCAAAAGTACAAATAAAATGTATTTCAACTTTGTTCTAGAACACGAAGGATAGACTCCAAGTCTGTGAACTGCTTTTTGGAGGGATAGGTTTTTCTATAGTATTAGCCTATAGGTCAGCCCCTTCAAAAGGGGCTGAAAATAGAGAAGATTGCACCACTTGCCTAAAATTCACCAGAAAAAGGGAAGGAGATTAATTATCACAAAGCCGATCCCAGCTCTGGGTAAAGAGTGACCACCAGACAGACAAACTTGTTGCCTTGAGAATTGAGTAGCCTCCATAAGATGAGACACGAGCACAGGGGCAGGGGTTAGGGCAGACTGGGAAGGCAGCCACCTCGACAGTCATAATCTGCTCAATCCTCTTCAATTCAAGTACCCTGTGACAGGAGGGGCAGCAGTATGATAGAAGGAGATGCTTTCCTCATGGTTACATCAACAGGCAAGGAAGGGAGGGCTCTTCACAGAAACTGTTTTCTTACATCAAAGCTGCTGCTACTCTCCACTGAAACACACCTTGAGATAAACTAGCAAAAAGCTCTATTTAAGATAAAGCCAGTAAAGTTTGTTTCAAATACTCACAGATCTTGAGAAATCTAAAAAGCCACCTTCCCTGGTCTCCAGTGCAGCCAGGTGGGCTAATGTGGAGAAACCTCTGAAGGCACCACATGCAGCACTGTTGCTTAGCACACTGGCTGCAGGAGGGCTTTGTCGTGGTCCTCAGAGTCACGCAGCCTCCATCCCGGGCAGCAGGACTGCTCCTGGAGATCCTGCTTAGCATGAGCAAAGGGTTGCGGCATCTGGGCCTTGGCCTTCAGCAGAGAGGCTGGCATACAGGATTAAAAATCCTGGCTGGCTGAGCTGACAACACCTGCTACTGTGTCCTGATAAGCTGGGCTACAGAAGGACAATTATAAATGTCTCCAAGACATGTTAGAATACATGTTTTAATTTAATCAGAGAAAACAAAAAAAGCACATTAATCACTGCTCTCTTAACAGCAAAGATGTCCAGATATTTGCCAAGATATCAGTGTTTTTCCCGAACACATCAGGTACAAAAGGACAACAACAACAACAACTCATTACAGCCTTACAGGGGTAGGTACAAGGCCAAATTCCACCTCTTGTTCTGCTGAGCAGTTGCCAGCACAGACAGCTGGGGGAAGGGAGAAGCTGGCAAGGCTGCCAGAAAGGCGAGTGATGAAGGTCTCAGAAAAAGACCTTTAGCTTTGTCCATAGCAAAATGACCAAGAGCTTTAACACTCCTTTACACTAATACCTAACCTCAGAGGACCTTTGCAGTAAGTGTTTTCTATCTGATTCTTCTGTACGGTAAAATGAAAATTAACAAGAAAACATTCACAGAAATGACAATTGAACGCTGATGTACCAATCACCGGCCTGATCAAGGAGCTTTCTGATGCATGATGGAATGATCAAGGAGCTCTCTGATGTCAGAGCCGAGATATGTCCTTTCCTTACCATTCACGGGAGAGAAAAAAGCTCTCATCGTAATAACTTAGAATTTTTTTTTAGCATTCTGAGCTCTGCTTTAATCACTAGTTGCGCCCTTACAGCACCCACCATTTGTTTTTAATGAGAACCCCTTCAGGCTTATTCTTGATTCTGCTGATGAGCTTTTACAGGGGGAAATGGGTCTGTACCTGCCTATTTGCCTTGAGTAGATGCATTTAAGTGGGAAGTGCAACTGCGTACTTAGTGGAAATGTATCAGTAGGTACTGGTGCCCGGGGACAGCTAGGGTGACGTGTATAAATACCTGAGTATGAAGGATCTTGTCAAGTCTTCAATAAAATAAAGGAGAAACAATAGAGGTCTGAACACCACAGAGGTAATACAGCTGAAGAGCCACTTTCCCAAAGAGAATGCTGACACCCCCGTTCTAATACCCATGCAGAAGGAAGCAAGATCAGCTATTGTTCTTAAATCTTAAAAAAAAAAAAAAAAAAAAAAATATCTCTGAAAATTGCATCGTTGGGTCCTACAAGAGAGAACCTTGAAGAGTCTGGTCTGTTATCTGCAAGTGCTAATGTCTCTTCCACCAACTACAGTGTCATGCTTCTAGCACCTGGATGACTTGACCGCATAGTGTAAAACCAGGCATCTGCAAAAATGTGCCAAGTTTAACGGTGTAGGCAAGCATCTAGAGAGGTTTTTGCTGCATAACTCCCTGTAGGAAGTTAAACTCCTCAAACTGAGCTTCTTATGACACAAGGTCTTCTTTCTTTTTATTATTGTTATTTTTCTTCTTTTAAATTAACGCATGCAGCTGAGTTTGGAGGAGCAGAGCAGTGAGTAAAGAGGCACTAAGTAATAATCATCTTCCCTAACTGTCAAAAGATTGTTTTTGTTAATGCAAAATGCAGACAATTTATTGACAGAGATATGCTGCAGAGGGTTGATTTTGCTTTACTTTCATAGGGAAAAAAAGTACAGAGAGAAGGTAGACGGACAGACTGGTTGGATCTCAAATGGACAGCAAGTCATAATGATACGTTCATCTGAGAGGCTCAACTAGATCGACAGCTGAGAACATTTGGCAGTAAGAGATAAGTGATAATGATTTCCATCATGCAGTTCTACAGCACCCTTTTATTCCAAACCACTGCGAATATACCAAGAGATTCTTTCTTTTTCCCTTCTTACTCTGGGCTACACTTCACGTGGGGAGAGGGGGAGCAGGGAGGAGGACGACGTACCTGTTTAAAACAGCTGTACAGGAAGAAGTGCTGAGTGGCAAATGAAGGTGCAAGAGGCTGTGCTTTGACAGTCACACTTTGATTCCATTCCTGAACTGAGGACTGGGAGAAGTCCAACTGAAGTCAGTGAGACTATTCATGTGAGAAATGATGAGAAGGATTAGGTATGGCTGGAATGCACTGATAGCATGGCAGTTCTGAAGCATTTTCCTGAGCCTTGGAGTTGGGCATCCCTTGCTTGGGTGGTTTAACAGAATTACTAGAAAGGTAAATTCTTACAGACACAAGACCACCCTGTCTCTCCTTCAGGTTAGCTTCAGAAATTTAACACGTGTTTTTTATTCTTCTGACCATCCTTATGTACCCCTGAGTAATAAAGAACAACCTTCCCAAGAATCTGTTTGGAGGGACTGCTTTACATGCATCCAGCATGTGATGCAGTTGTGCTGTGGCACATGTTAGCACTATCCGAGTTCATCTGACAGGAACTAGAAAACATCTTTTCCATTTGAAGATTTGAAGGCACAAGGGAATTTAAAGAGGGAGAGGAAATAGTACAGAAAAAAAGTGCAGAAAGTATAAAATCAATTTACCTGTGGGATTTTGGGAATTCAAAATAACCTCAGCTTATTTAACGCATTGTTAGTCATTAATTTTCTTTTTCTTTTTTCTTTTTTCTTTTTTAATTTTATAGGTTGGCAAATGAATGAATACTGCTTAGTCATACTTGATCAGATAAGCTACTACTGTTTCCGTTCCACTTCCTACACAAGTCTGAAGAAAAACAGTAAATACAAACAGGTGAGGAACACACTGGAAACATGATGACACAAAAAGCCTCATGTATGTTTTGGGGTATTTCTTTTCCTGAATCATACTTCACAGGAGGTTACCTAAATGGGAATTTATTGAGACCACCTCTTTCAAAAGTGTAGTCAGATCTGTCTAATGACAGTATGTGCTCAAAAAGTTGTTTTCTGTATTGTTTGAAAGAGTGCATCTTTAGTAGCAGAGATGTGCTACTATTCACCTATTGAACCAGACAGACATTATTCTTCAGCAGCCAAGCTGTTTCTTAGAAGTCATGCATCTGAGTAACCTGGACTAACTAACCCTCCTTACCTTACGTGAGCTGGCAAAATTATCATGGAGGGTGGCTGCAGGATGTAGAAAATCTATGGAAGAAAACATTTCTTTATCACGAAGGAGACGAAATGGCCGTGCAGCTCTTTGGTCTCTGGCCTTTATTTCTGCAAAAAGCAAAACTGGTAGCTCATGACAAATATCACTGCCTTAAGATGAATATCAAATTACTGGAGAGTACAGAACCTGATCATTTATTGAAGAGCCTTGTAAAATGAAGAGAAACTAGCATCCAGAGGCTTTTGCAAGTCATATCAGTATGGCTGGAGGCTGTGCAGTGGGATGCCAGCTACTGGCTCACTTCAGTGATGTGCTGGCATACCTTGACACAGCCTCCAGAGAAGGCAGCTGGGTTCCAGGTTTGTTACTATAGATTTCCTAACTTGCCAATTAAATATGGAGGTATGAATTAAAATATAATTACTGAATATTAGAAACAGTAGGGGAATGATCTTAGCAGTATCAGGTAAAAGTATTCTGGAGGTACATTTGATTGTTTCCCCAAACCAAACTTAACTTAAAGGAAGGGAAGAAAACAAAGCAACTTCTCTGCAAAAGCTGGTGACAAACAATGGATAGGACCATGAGTCTGTACTCTGGCTAGCTACAATTTAACAATCTCTTAGGTATGTTAGTGCTTCCAACATTACAAGTAATTACCTGTGGGGCTCTGTAAACAGTCACTGTTACCATCTAGCTCTTCTCCATTTGAGAGAGCTGCAAGCCATTGTCATTCAAAATGCAGGTATATTCTGGGAACCAGTCCTGGCTCCAAATTATATTTAAGCACAACTCTCAGTAAGTTTCTCAAAACAAGTATGAGAACAGCAAAGCTCTGTGTTCCCTACAGGCCCTCCACCAGCAGCACAGGGGTGTTGACAGCAACTGAACAAGCAGCAGCTGTGCTTGCAATAGCCACAGCGAGAAACCAGCATCTGAGGATGTCAGAGAGCATCAGAGATGTCAGCAGGCTCCTGCCAGCACCTTTCCCTTCAAACCCTTGCTTTGTACTTCCTATGTTTTAAGCATATGTCTGTGCACGGCAAAGAAGAAAAGAGGTGGGAAGATGGGCTTTATTTTCTTGTATACCCCATGTAAAGCTATGGATCCACACACCTTACAGATTTTACTGGGTCAACCAAAACATTTCTAGTATATTCACATCAGTGCTTTCAAAGGGATTATACTGGTAGTTTCCAAAACATGGGTCACCTGCATGGGAACTCTCCTGGGTGGAGGAACACAGTACACGTTCCATTCATTTAGCCTGCAATGGAGTATTTAGGAATGGAGGCTGCAGCTTTCTCTAGGCTTTTCTCTTGGATTATTTCGAGGTTAATACCTAGGTGCTGCTAATGAGCAGTCTAAGCACTGCAGCTGCAGGAGAGATGGGAAGGAAAAGGTCAGATGCTCGCTCTCATAGCAAAAGTATTTGTCACATGTAGAGCTGAATCTAGAGACAGATAGATGCTGCCTTCAAAATTTCTTAATCTTTTCGAGTTCATTACTAAAAGGACCTGTTTTCTGCTTCACTAGGAGCTCAGCAATACAGGGGATTTTTGTTCTCTTAGTTTTCTGCTTCAGCCTATCCTTACTGGAAAGTAAAACACATCTGGAAAGTAAAACAGTAGAACTCTCCTGTTATATTCTTTAACTGTCAGCTCATCATCACCCTCCTCTCACATCACCTGATCTAGTGAGCTTGAAAACTGCTTGCTACCCTGCCATACATCATCTCCCAAACTTTACTGAACTCTCTTTTGGAAGGTTAAGCACCCTGCCAGAAACCTCCAAGAGTAACAGGCATGAGCTCTCCATCCCCAGAAGGCGGCCCTTAGGTCCTGACAGCATCCCTGATCCAAAGGTGAGTTTCTCTGTGAGGAGCTGTACCAATCCCTATTTCCTTTTCCAGGTATTAAGTTCTGTGGAGTCATCAATTTCCACCCCAAATTACGGTCCCTGGGGTGTGGAAGAACAAGAAATAGAGAGCCACCACATTGGTCAAGGGCCTGGAGTACATGATGATGAGGAGATGCTGAGGAAACTGGGTATGGCGGACTTAAAAAGAGAAAGGTGAGAGGATCTCATCGCTGTCTTCAACTGCTGAATGGCAGCGTGCAGAGAAGTCAGAGCTGGACCACTGGAGGTGCACAGATGGTAGGATGAGAGGCAGTGGACGAGTTGCAATAAGGGAAATTCCAAGTAGATGTTAGAGGAAAAAAATGTACCAGTTCGACACTGGAATGGGGATCTGGTGAGGCTGGGAAATCTCCATCCTAAGAGATACCCAGATCTTGATTAGGCAGGGCCCTAAGCAGCCTGATTTAGCTGGCCGAACTTTAGGAGGGGATTTGACCAGGTGATTTCCAGAGTTCCCTTCCAACGTGCACTAAGAGTCTGCTGCTTTGTCAGAAGAGTCAATGCGTTCAGGTCGTGGTGGCATGTCCTGGCATACAGTGACTGCTCCATCCCAGTCCTAGCTAGTTCAACCATATGTTAACTAGATCCATTACCCTGATGTAAAGCCTTCCATAGAAACTGCCTGTCAGCAGTGAGGGGCTGCGGAGCCTTTCAGAACTCTTTCTGCAGGGGTGCCATGATTATGATCATAAGTTTGCGATAATGATAATGGAGCTAACCACAATACCATTTCCAACTGAGGTAAGCTATGGATTTGTATAAAATACATATCAAATTATTTCAAGACTTTTTAAGTTCAGAGCTGACAGGAGTTTTTTATTATAATGATTTTGTATTGACATAACAGCGACTTTCAGCTAAGCGGTTTGGACTATATATTTCCCTCATGGCCTCCAAAAGCACTGTAAATTGAAATGTACATCAAAACCAGTCAATCTTTGCTTGCTGGCAACATTGAAATTTTTTTTATTAAAAAAAGCTTATATCTTACAGTGACAGGACTACAATGAGAAGGGGTCTTAACAAAGTGCTCAAGATTTTAAAAAAATAATTGTTTATTTGACTAGATCCATAGGAGGATCCCTTTGCTCAATAAAATTGTAAAGATACTCATTAATGTCTTCAGAAATCTCATGACTTTATACAAAGCACTGGACTAAAGAAAACAAGGACCCCCAAATACTTTATCCTTCACTGACCAGACCCATAAACTGGCTGCCTGCAGCTGCTCCAGCAAGCAAACAGGACAACCCGCTCCCTGCTCTCCTGGTGCCCGGAGAGATTGTTCAAATTCCTTGGTTCAAACACTTCAGTGGAGTGGAAAGCCATGTTCACTCCTAACATGGTGGAAAAACGAAAAGGAAAAAGCTGGGATTGGTAATGAAAAAAACCCCACTGGACCTTGAAAACTTCACTCAGGTAAAGCAAAAAAATAGCATCTAAAAACTATAAATGATGAATGACAGGACTTGGCCAGGACTTAAGGCCACCTCTTCTGCAAAGTCATCTGTGCAGCAGTGATAGGTGCTAATTAATAAGTAGTGCTGGCTTTTCTTTACCAATTACTTTTTGATACACCTGATACTCCTCTTTGATAAGCCAGTCTAACTCGGTAATCGCTTTTATCAGAGCTGTGAGCAAGCAGAATCAAGTATACAGAGCCTTTCCTTTTAAGTTGTTTATCTTCTGCAGAATTCTTAGAGAACTCTGCAGAGAATTGTTTGGAATCGCAATGAATTAAACACCTTATTTTTAATTATTATTATTTGTATTGTAGTAATGCCTAGAAATCCCACTGTGGACAAGGGCTTTGCTGTTACGTGAATACAGCTCTGAAGACAGAAAAGGCTGTGTCCCAGAGAGCTTACCCCTGAGCTTTGTGATTGATTGCTCATCCTATTCCTTCCAAACGTTATCTCTGAGCGAGTGTTTTCTGTAATTTATGTCATATTCTATCTCCTGCCTTGTTTTGTGTCTGTATTTGGGGATGCAGTTTGCATGAAGCAGCTGACAACATAAAGTTGTATTGTGCAGGCTAGCAGGCAAACTCCACAAAGTACTGAGATCTGTGCTCTCTGGAGGAGGAAACTAAATTCGAAGTAGAAGAATAGAAGATTTTCTAACCATGCCAAATAAGTTCACGAGGTAAAGACAGGGGAAAAAAAGGAGACAACATGATCCTTACCCAGTATATCGGAGTTGATTTAAAAAACTCAAATACATTGCCCCATAATGTGATCATTTCACTTTGTTTTCTTCAGGAAAAAAACCAACACTGAAACCCAGTATAGTAAACAGAGCAAGCAGATTGCTGGCCTTGGAGCAGTGAGCCTCCAGAGCACTGATTAAAAGCATCCACCCTCCAACACACACAACTCCTCCAAGAACTAAAGATATAACGAATGCCCTCACAACCTATTAGCAAGCTTTGTATTCTGAACAAGAGAACCCTGGGGCCCAGCCCTGAAAGGTCATGAAATTTCTTAGGCTCAAGCTAGACCTAATCAAGGTTTTCCCAAAAGTAAATGCAGGAAAATAATGATTTGGAAGAGGAAAATCTAAAGAAATAACATAATTTTCCCCTTCTTTAGAGTCTCTGAGCATAGCAGCTAATGGTACGTGGATCTGAAGGGGAAAAAAATTCCAAAATTAGTTCTGAAGAAAGATGGAGGCACTTGTTTCTACAAGGGGGTGCCAATGAATGAGACTATACCCATGGATATAAAAGGTTTTGATTAAATTCTCAATCGTGTTCACTGCTTTCAATGGCCATAGGGGTACTCTGTCAGTCTAGCCTGCTTTATCCTCTTTTGTTATTCTCAGCAAATTTTTTCGTTAATCTCAAAGAAACAACTTCTTTGTTAAGAACAGAAAGGGTTTCCTTTCTTTCTCTTTGCATATCTAACTCTTGCACCAAACTGTCCTCTCACACATACGCTTTCTCACGAACAGAGAACACCTCTTCAGACACCTCCTAATTTGTCACTGGTGATATTTTCTATGGCTTTTGTTAATGAAATAGAATTGAGATGGGCTCACTGGGCCAAACAGAATGAGTTAGAAAGTTTGATGGTTTATGGAAGAAAATATGTCAAATGACAAAACCAAGTTTACCACACACATCTTTTGACCTTCTCTCTCTTTTTTAATATTCAAATACATCCCACAAGAACTATTAGTTGCAAAATAAAAGTATTTGCTAATGATACAGCTTAAAAGTAAAAACAAAAATCACAGCCGCCTGCCTCAAAAATGCCCTCCTACAGTTCATTTATGGGTTTTCAAAGTGAAGGATTTTAGAAATGTAAAGAATAACTGACAGTTTTATATGCATAATGCATTCCTCCCTAGGCACATTTACAGCCTATATAGTGTGTGGTATTTAAAAAAAAATATTCTGAGATATAAAACCAGTGACTTAAATACAAAATCACTTTTTGAGTCTAATGTAGTTTTATCCTATACTGTCCCTTCGACTGTGACCTATACTTCACTTATATTAATTTGTTTGTTGGCCAGCCCTGCTTATCATGAATTTAGTATTTGAGGTGAAGTTCTTTTTCAGACTCTTTCCACCACACCATTTGTCTTCATAGCACAGATTCTCTTTTCTCTTGACTATTCCTCTGACATCTTTCCTTGAGTTCGTGTTCTTCTATCCACCCCCCAGGCTATGGCTGCCTGCTTATTTATGCTGTCGGCTTAATTTCTTGATTGATATTCTCACATTCCCCCTGCTACTTACTTATTTACATTGTCTGCTTGTTTCCAAGTCCTGCTTCTTTAAGATCACAATGCTATTTTATTTATGGAAGAGAATCACTGTTTTCCACAGCATGTTCTTTATGCTTCTGCCACGACCTTCCACAGTACCAGTTAATCATCCCAAATATTGCTACGCTCCAAGTGCTGTGCTTTTCAATCCTCTGTGCCTCTGGTGGAATTCTCTTCCTGGGGACACCTCACCCGCTGAAGTAGTGCATTTTTTTTATGATATTCATTATTTAGCACCTAAACAGCACTACCTTCTCTTGGTAAACAGAACAGAAAGTACTTATGCTACATTACTCATGACCTATGGATCTGATTTACCCTTCTCTGGTGTAGATCAGTAATGGCAACAGCTTCTACAGTCAAAGAGTTTACCCCTGGGTAAAAAAAACTGGCAAAAAAAGAAGTACCGTATAAGCATATGTGGCCACCTGATAGCAAAAGATACAACATCCTATATGGGGAGAGAAAGAAGTGGCTACTCTTATCCATAAAACAAACATTTTTGAAGGCCTGCAAACACATAGGGGTAAAATGCTGGTTCAGGAAAGGCAAGAGAACTACTGATTTCAGTCGTGTCAAAGTTTCCCTGAGCTGTTTGGTTGCTGAAGGATGAACTAGAGTGAGTATCAGGACAGGAATCTCAAAGGATTCCTTGGGATGAGAGAAAGGGTGCGAGAAAGCGAGACTTACACTAGGCAGCAACTCAAAGTGAGCTTCTCCTTGACTGAGTAGCCAGAAATCTTCCTACCCAAAGTGCGCTGCTCCTTTTAGCTATTGCCAGAACATTTTCATTCCTCTAGCCAAAGGTTTGTCATGAGAAAGGTTGTACCAAGTTCTCCGTGTACATAACAAAATGTACTGTGGGCTTCTCCTAATTAATGCTGATGATTTCTCCTCAAGTAACGACCTTGCACCTCCCAACCAACACAGAGGGGACAGTGAAGCTTAGCTCTGCTTCTCCAGAGCAATGTGCTCCTGCCAGTGCATGCCGTGCCCTTGGGCGCAGCGCTAGGCTAACAGCGACGGCAAGGAGGAGGGTATGCGAGAAGAAGAAACTGGGAATGTGGCTGTTCAGGTAAATTCCCAAGTGTACTCAGAGTCCTGTCTGAGTGGTATCTTGCCCTGGTTATAGCCAAGCTCTCCTCAACATGCTGGAGACATGCTCCCACGTCTGATGTGGTATTTAAAATGTCCTAGTGGAGTGCTTTGAGATAGAGATGCTGAGCTGAGGTAGGGAAGCCTGCCTTTTCTTTGCAGGTGTAAAACTTTGAATGCTCTAGCAAACCAAAGTTCAGTGAGTTGATAAAACGAATAATTTGTGGCCTTATTTAACTGCCTTGCTTAATTTGTTGGCTGTTAAGAAGTTAGACTGTTTGTTTTGCTGTGGGGTGGAGAGCACAGTCCAAGTCCATCCTGCTTTTGTACTGCACAGAAGGGGAAAGGAATCAGCAGAGGCTATTCATTTAACAAGTGGCAAAGCGGTGATGCCACAGGGGGGAAAAATAGATGCAGCTGTGCCTGCAACATTACTTAATCTTTCTCCCTCCAATGCTTCCATGAAGATTGAGCCCCAGCCAGCAAAGGAACAGCTGTTGGTGGTTATACAAACTATCATGCCTGAGTCCAGCCTGAGGCTGGGAGATATGCGTTTGGTTTTCTACATAGTGCCTTTCATAGCTAAAGGTTCATAAAACTATCCTCATTGCCCCAGGACTCTGCCTCAGTGTTGACATGGAGTTGGGGAACGCAAAGGTGGCATTTCTTTTGAAGCCAAACTACGGCCGACGGTGCAATAGCTGGGTCACCAGCAGCAGGGCTGGTAGCGCTGCTCTTACTGCACTGAACACCCTGAGCAGCTGGCAGCGAACCTCAGTGGAAGCTGTCTTCAAAAATCTGTTTCCCTTTTCCATGCCACCACATTCTAAGCTCTGCATCCACACCACACTGCATGGCCCAGAATCCTGCTGCCTTCAGGAGAGGAATGCAGGACTGGAAAGGACTTCCTGGGTCACAACCCACTATTAAAGACAAGCATTTAATCGCAGAGACATAATAATAACAAAAAGGCAGAAATAGTAATTTTTAATTCTGAGTTATATAAAGGCACGTCCAAATATAAATCACAATGGAAACTTCAAAGAGAACTAAATTGCCTGATCCAGTGAAATAAATCGGATCCAAAGCAGCCTACTATCTAGCTTCAGAAATACAGCCTACAAGACATTAATTAATATAGAAGCAGAAGGAAAGATTGATGCCAGATTTAAATAGGTGTATCTGAAATCACAATCTTGTCCAAAGCATCCTGAGTCATAATCTTGAATGACAGAATTAGTGGTGGGTGGTAGGGGGTGTCCTGCCCAACTGGAAGATTGTCCCCTGTCATTTTGGCAACCATCAAACTTCAGAGCACTGAGATTTCAGTGGTCTGATTTTACTCATTTACCCATGAGCTCATCTGCTGAGACAGAACAGAAAGCTTCTTTCTTTCATTCTTTGATGTAAAATAAAAATGATAAAAATTGACAGCAAAATCTAACTATCAAGAGTCTGCCAGAATTGGTAAGAAGGAGAGAAACAGAGATTAATGGATCCTAGAACTTTTTCTCCACTTTATATCCCATTTGGAGGTGGGCAGTAGAGATGCTGTGGCTCCAGCCTGGATATTTTACCATTGCATTTGCAAGAACACAACGCGATGGAAGAGGCCTGGCCACCCTTCATCCTATCCCACCCTTCTACATCTACCCAAGGGCTCCTATGTTATCTTTCTGCTACAAGTAACTGGCTTCACCCTCTCTGCTACAGTGCTTAACTGCTTCCAGGGGGCTGTGCCAAGACGTAGAGCGCTCCTTCCATTTCTTACTGACCAGCTCGCTGTAAATCTACCATAGCATGAAAGCAGTCAGAACTCCAGTTAGAACCAGTTGGAATTTCATGAGCATGTGAAGAGAACAGATCTCCACTGCTTTACTGACACGGCCTTCGCACTGCTCGCTCTACCTTTGGATCCAAGGTGGATGAATGCTTGAGGATCAACAGGCTCCAAGTGCCACTGACTGCTGACTCCTTAGCAGTAGGCCAGGAATGTTCTTTACTTAAGGAAGAGCTTTTTTAGTTCCTCGGAGTGGTAATGCTTTGTTCACACCTCATCTTTAATTCTTGCAGCGGTATTTTCTTTCACTGAGAGAGCTCCCAGAGGACCCTCCCTCGGCATGACTAACATGCTTTGCTGTACAGCACATTACCCTGTGCTTGCATATTTGCAAAGCAGCCAGGAAGTAACAACTGACAGACCTGTGCACAGTGTCTGGCCCAAGCCTGAGCACGACATGTCCTATTCATCCAACGAGACATCTATTAAACTTACTGTTGTCTACCCTAAGGGAAGAGTAAGCTGTGTAGTAGTTAGACCTTCAAGAAATCCTTGAGGCTGGCTGAGATGCTGGCTCTGTGCACAGAGCCTCTGAGCACCTGGGAAATTCCAAATGAATCACAGACACAAGTCCTGACTTAAGTGAAGTGGTGATGAACATGTGGTTCTAAGAGCAATACATTAACAAGACTTAAATGATTTATACAAGAAAATCTGTCTTGAAAAGAAAACAACCGGTTGGTTTAGTCAGATGCTTATTAAAACCTCGTGCCTTGCCTCTGGGCCATGGTATTTTTAAGATCTCATCCTACAAAACACTGGCACCTTCTCAGAGGTAATGAATGTTCTTACCTGACAGTGAAGCTGGACAAAGGGAGCACTCAGCGACCCTCACAATGAGTCTCAGAGAGAGGGTGGAGGAATGAGAAAAGCAAAGCCTCAGGCTTGGATGATCATGAAATCCTGAAGGAGTTCAGATGCTTTTCTGAACCTGTTCTGCCTAGAAATCACAAAGGATCCGCTTCTCTCATGTGATTCACAATGCTGTTCTGGTTTCAGCTGGAAACTATGCTGTATTTCAGCAGAGTTTTCTGCTTTCAGCCTAAAACCAAAAAATGCAAGAACACAATAAACATTCTGTTAAGTCTGACCAAACTTCTTCTAGCCTTAGAAAAAATACCTATCCTCGCTTTATTAGAACCAATTTGGATCACCCATCTGTTGTCTGAGGGAGTTTGAAAGCTCATGGGTGGAATTTAAAAAAAAAATTCTTTCCGTATTCTTAACTATTCCACTGGCATTTGCTTACTAGTTTCTTGCCAGCTAAGAAGTGTCTGAAGGGTACGGCACCTGAAGCTTTTTGGAAGTAGTTTAGTTCAAGCTCTATGTAACAAGCAAGTGACAAGTGTATTGTGTATTGTCACGGGCATCTTTCCTCATAAAGAAAAAAAGGCGTGTATAGATCTGGAGTTATTTTCCCCACTCCTCTTTATTACTTTTCCTTTGTTCTCTTGCTTATCTATTCCTTTTTAATGCAGAAGATAATACAATTCCTATTCTCCTGGCTTGTGATGTTCAATGCATTTTGACATGTGATGCTGGTTGATGAAATTGGAGGGGAAAAGCTGCATGATGATTTAAAGTGTTATTTTCATGATTGTGCCACTCTTGAGTATGGCACAAAGGCAAACATGACATATGAGCCTCCCGAAGAAAATAATCAGGATGACAGAACGTTAAATTAAAAATTAGACTGTCCTGGTTAAACCAGAATGTCTGGACATCTAACCTTATAGGATTATATCTAACATCCTTTTACCAGCGACAGTTAATGCTTGAAGGGATTTTATTCTCATGTAATCCCTGCATTGCTTTCAAATCTGCTTGTTTGGGGAGATATAATTAAAACTTATTATTCCTCCTTTCTCTGCCAACCAACTGTCAGAGAGCAGGAACAGAGAAAACAAGATTTCTTTACCATCGAAAAACCTTGTTATTTTATAACTAAAACCTTATATATCTACTTAATTTCAAATCAAAGGATCAGTAAAGCCCTTTTCACTGGTAAAAATGTAGTGGACATGACAGGCTCTGATATCAAATTTCCCTTAAGAAAAAAAATATGTTGACAGATCATTGGAGAGATAGGAGTTTCAAAAACGCTCTTTCTCCTTTTCCTTTCTCTTTGTTCTGCATCTTAGAAGGTATCAGCTGGTTTTTGTATATGATGCAGTAAAATGACAATTACTTTTGTTCATACTGCTCTACCTGTTCTGTGTATTTAATGCAAAAGAATAAAAGAGCATTATATATAGTATAGGTATGCGACTGGAAAAAAGTAGAAACCCAGCATGAAATTTAGGAGGAACACTCTAATATACATAGAGTATGTGTGAGTGATACTATGCTATTTAGATCCCTGAAGGAGTTTCAGAGATTTGACAACCTTAAACCCAGGGATTCAGGACTTTTTCATTGCTGATACACTCTCTCATGTCAGTTCAGGTTGATCTTAATAGCTCAAATCCAGGATATAAAGGACGGCATCTCTACCAGTTTCAGAGAAGACCGAGAAAGCTGCAAGGAAAGCTCTTGATACCGTGCGGCCAGAAGAAATTAAAGCTTTGCTTTTATGTTTTACTGACATTTAAATGAACTGATAAAGGAAAAACTCAGATACTTGGGGGTAAAAGGTAGCTGGAAAATGTCTAGTGTCTGTTAGCTGTATTAGAGCAAACGGACTTTTATTCCTCCTCTTTACAGACATTTGTCTTCCCCTCAGTATTGAGGCAAACAAATTTCTCCCTCTCTTCCACTCCCTTTCTAAACAACCCTCCTTGCTCAGCACACACTGGCTCTTCTTTCATCCAGTATCCAGAAGGAGACTAAGTACAGCTCAAGCTCTTCTCCTGCCCTGGGACAGCACCGTACAAACAGGCCTCCCCCGCGTCAGCCCCCCAGCCGCCCACCTCGCGTGCTGCTTTTGACTTCCCTGGTAGGGTGCCACAGGACACGTGGCTTTAGACTGCTGTGACATGTTTCCCCCCACTTCTCAAGGCTGACACATTCTACATAAACCTGTTTTTTTTATGTTTAGCTGAATCACCTCACGCCTCATGGAGTGCTCACAGCTTTGCCGTTAGTGTGATATTAATATTGCCCCCGTCCCTGGTGGACAGGCAGTGCGTGAGTAATCCTGCCCACAGCCCTCACCTCTCCCTCAGCCACCAGCATCCTGCAGTTACAGCTCTGAGCTGCACTCACCACTGTCTGCAAAAAGCCTCACAACAGCTCTGGAAGCAAAAAAAAGACCAGTCTCCGTGTGCTGAGACACTTCTGTATGGGCCCAGCCACCCAACCGTGTCCAGCAGCTTCCCAGCCACGGGCAGCAGCCTCTGCTGCCTGCAGGCAGCTCTGACCCCACCAGCCTGGCACAGCAGGTACCTTGGGGGAGGACTTGCTTCCTTTGGGGAGAAAACTGCAGCCTGCCTGTAATTATTTTTTAGCAGATTTCAAAGGACAAGACAGTCAGCTCTTCTAGGAAGAGATCCACAGTAGTAAGTGATCCTATTAACTCTGATGTGCAACTAAGTCCTGCAGCTGAAAACAAGAATGATTTAATAAATAAAAGAGGTAGCTTGAAGACACACTCATAGGCCCTAAAGGTCAGTGATTGCAACAGTTACCATATGGCACTATGTGAAGGTGGGAGGCGGGAGGGAAAACGCAGGCTCCCAGTTATCACTGTGTGGTATCTGGCAGATCATGGGCTTTCAGTGGTGATACTGTCTACATCACCAAACAGATTCTTCAGTTCTACCATAGCAACCTTCATTCAATCAATGAGGTCATAGCAGTGTCAACTCCAAGAAGCTACAGCTTCTTGTTTTCTTCAGATAAGAATTTCTGAACAACAAAAGAATAAAAATATCCAAACCCTATCTTCCCTGCAAAAGTGTGGGTGTGACTATCACACGGTGCGTATCACTCAGCTCAGCCCCATGGCAATTGATGGGGTTGTACTCATTTCATACCAGCTTGGATTTGATACATAAACATCTAGCATTCCCTTTAGCAGTCAAAATTAAGCAGGATTTTTGGTTTTTGAAAGCTAGGACTGAATTCATTGAATACTTCATTTTTTTGGAAGAACACTATTGCTTATATAAGTAAAGAAATTCCCCAAAAAGTAAACTTCCCGACAGCTCTTCCTTCAAAGAAAGAGAAGAAATAGATTTTTATTTACCTGGGAGAATCCCCAAGTAGCAACTCTCAGTCACCCACAGGTGGCTGATTGAAATATTGATTAAGGTCTATTTCCTGCATCATGCTCGTGTGGCAGCTTTGCTGCATCTCTTTTTTACATGCTAAAAGAATGCATTATTTGGGAAAGAAATCAGTAACTAGGATCAGGTTTTTAAGTACTTTTGAGGCTAAACTAAATTCAGCCTGGCTTTTCTAACTCTCTAGCAAACATCAGCAATTCAAACCTTTTCTTCACAGGTCTTAATCTTGTGGTGGAGAGTTTCTCTTTATAAAGGATGAGAAGATGCCTCAGTTTCAATGTGCTAAACAGCTGGCCCAGGGACTAATACTACAGCGCAGTCTAAGCTATTTTTACTGGGCTTGTAGAACTTGGCTACAATCACGAATATGACACATTTCACTCCTCTTCATTCCTTCCTGTTCTTTGGTCTTCTCTCTTAGATCCTGAATTTCAATCCTGTGTTTAATACACCCCTATTCAGAACAGATCATAAATCGTAATATTCCTTCTGATCACTCAGTTTTAGCATGAATCAGGAACTCAGTAGTAAAACCAACTTTTATTATACTGCTTTTGGTCATCTTTAAGGAAAATTCAAACTTCTGTTTCTGGGCACAATCCAAAATCTGAGTGATGAGGCCCAGAAGAAACTTCAGCAAAACTGCTGCAGAGTTTTCTGATTCAGACAGTCTTTCCCTTAAAGAAGCTTGAAGTGTCAATAGCTTTCAAAAAAGTCCAGACAAGCCTTCAGTCTATACAGTAATCCACCACGTTCATAGTCACTGTTCTTGAGCCATGAAGCAGGTATCAAGCTGTAAAAGCGAACAACTGAAAAAACAGTACCCTTCAACCCCGAGAAAGTTCTTTGGATAAGGAACTATGAAAATTAATCAGGAAGTTTTTAAATCAGTTCGTGACCATAAAAATAAGTAAACTTTGAATATGTAATGTATTCTTTCTCAATTTTTCTTCTTGTGTGCAGTAATGAATGTAAGTCATCACTGAGACAGGACCTAGTTTTACTAGCCAGAGTCGATGGGGTTAAATAAGTGATTTATGCCAAGGCAGAATTTGCTTTGTAATCTGGATTTGAACCAGGTGATCTATTCATGAAAAGCTACATCACTTATTGCTTGAACCCATGCTAACCTATCTATATTACGGTATTGATTTCTCCACTCTTGTTACTTCCTTTCACACATTAAGTCATTGAGTAGTTGCCTTTTTATCATATCACCCCTATTTTTGCTATGATTTTTTATCTACTTTTAAACAGTAGATACAGGCCATACTAACCCATTGCTGAAACCTTTCTTATACAGGGACGTGTAATCCTTTTTATTACACGGTGCTTTAATAACTTGCTTTGTTAACAGCCCATTCATTTCAGATAGTTTGATAAGGCAGTTCCCGATTGGATTTAGTAGTTAGCAAAAAGCTTTGTTATCCTTTCAGAAATGCAAATATATTATTTCATTCCTATATGTTGATCCAGATTTTAACCTAGTATTTGATTAAGTAAACATGAACGTTCTTTAGCAACAATGTGTTTTTCCAAAATGCATGCTTGATTATTGAATTAAAACTAGAGCTGGGTAATCTGCAACTTCTGCTGAAGTGAGGAAATGTCACATGGCAGCTAGAGAGATGAGAGAGGGTGAAGATCACGATAACTGAAACTACCAGAGGAACGCAGATAAGAAGTTAAATACAAAACCTGGAATTTGGCCAGCAGATCCAGGTTAATGGTCTTACCCTTGAAAAACTTCATAGCAAGCGTTCAGCACCTAGGTTTTACAACTCATCTTGGATAGTTGTGATGAACTGCACTGTAAAGACGGCTTTGTTTCAGGGTCAAAGTCTGAAGGAGCAGAAAAAGGCAAGAGCAATGTATAGCATTGCCAGACTTGCTCTGTAAACCTGGACTGTTCCTCAGAGGTCTCCCATGCAACTGTAGCCCAGAATCAAAACATGTAGCCCAAAATATAGCTTCAGGACTTCAAAACGCTCAAACAGGGCTATTTAAATGTAAAGCAAAATACCAGAGCATGCTAGATTTCAGTTTGTCACTGCCATAAGGTTCAAATAATTACCTAAATACAACACTCATTATGTATTCAATTAAAACTTTGTCAGCCACAAAAGCTTAGAAACACAAACCTGTCCCAGTCTACATTCAACAAAATGAAAACCAGTTAACTAAATACCATAAGACTCAGTGGGAACACTGACATATGTATGCAAGTTATTTTAATTAGACTATACAAGAGAGACACACACAATCTGCTCCCTTATGAAAACCCAGATGTAGGCTTAGTACATACTACACCTAGAGTGAGGAACACTACCAAATGCTAAGACTTCTCAGGGAAACATTCCAGTAGGCAACCTCTGGAAAAATCAACATTTCTCTGTAATATTCTAGGCCAGTCCATCCTCTCCAGCATTTACCCTGAAACAACTCTTGCAGGCTACCAGTCAATTACTACAGCCTGCTCTCCTACCTGCTTTTATTTAAAGTATCAGCAAACAGTCAGATATTTTGACATCAGCAGGTGGAAGAGCCTCATTACCTTGCAGACCTAAACCTGCAGATTAATTAGTAACATAAACATCTATAAAGGAACAAAAGGTGAGGGACAGCTTGTTTAGCTGACTTCCCATTAAATGATTGCCTGAATTTATGTGTACTGATCTACCTGCTATAATAGCTTGGCTTCTTTCTCCTATATTCTTCTCTGGTATGGTGCCAGGTACGTAGTGTGGGGATCGTACTAAGTTAAATGAGTAGTGTGGGGTGCTTTATCTGCAAAAACACACTTTCCCACTGCTCATGCTATTATGAGATTCATACCAGGCATTGCAAATTTTGCTGACTCGAGTTTTGTGAAAAAGTAATCAGAGGTAAGTAGCAGTGCCAACCAGTAGTTTGAGAAACTTCAAATGAAAACACAGATTAGCAGCTCACTCAAGTGAGGAAGGCTTTCAGTACTGGTGGAGCTTCTGCTTTCTGGGAAAGAATAACCAGATGAAGCACATTGCCCCAGAGCCAGGATGGTTAGCACAGAACGTATGTCTTGCAGCACATCACAAAACTGCACAGCATGAGACAAGCATTTTGTAACTTTACCAACTGAAAGTCACATTTCTTTCTAAAATGGGTGGAAGTCAATAAATTCCTATGGATAGAAGTAGTTAATTGATTTTGCTGCCACCTGTGAGCCAAAGTAAGCCCTGAATATAATATTACTTACGGGCTTCTTCACACTATTGCGAATAATTCACACAAGAGAACTCCAGACAAATTATTCTAGTCCTGTGTCTTTTTATTGCCGCTAATAGCTTGTTTCAACAAAGAATCAGACATTCCAAAATTGATGGGAAGAATATTGACACTGGCTTAATAAATCCTTCCAACCAGAAAGAGTTGAACAAAGGGAAATAGGTTACGGTTTTCCTTGAGGACCTGTTCCATAATTAAGGAGCTTGGGGCAGATTTTAAAGACTGAGAATTCCAAAACATGTGTCAGTTTGTAATTCCTCTGATCATTTCTTTTCTCAGTGTGCCCCTCTACCATCTAAATGCCTTTTAAAGTCTGCCCCTTGAACGTATCTTTCCTTGGCAATTTATCTCTGTGTGTATGCTTTTTGATATGCAGGAAGCTTAGATATACTACATACTGATGGCTAAAAGTGATGGGCTGTGGAAATAAAGCTTTAACTAAGATGAAATCAGAAAATCTGGAAAACTACAGGGACAAGGCTGCCTGAGCAGCCTGTTCCAAGATTGGCGGTGTGCAAAGTTAAGCTTTTAAGACAGGCAGCCTTAAGTTTTTCAGATATTCAGAACAGAAATTGTGTGGCCTTGAATTCAGCCCATCACAGACAGCTTAGCACCACTTGACTGCCAGAGCCAGACTGATTTTTATAACGATTGTTAATAATCAGTTGCATAATAAGCTCACATGTGAACATTACACATTCTTGATTAATATTTATGTGACAATGAAGTAGTGAAATAAGAGAGGTATCTAGGGGCAGAGGTAGGAAAGGGAGGACTCACCCAGTTTATGAACTGTGTCACGTGCTGTGATACCACTCCATCTCACTCAGCTGCATAAAGAAAAGGAATGCAACACTTTAAGAGAGATCCAGTTTTTCTAAGACAGGGGTATCTGGAGGACAACAGAATAGCAACAAGGTCTGTCATGCTGGTGGGGAGATGGATAAATGCTTCTAAGCTCTTTGTGGACAGCCGACAATGAACCTCAGAGATACAAAGTAAAAAAACAACCCTTGCTGTTTCCAAAATCTTGTAGATAGAGCTGTGCTTGATAAGACCTATAAGAAGATAAAAAATATACCTTTACAAGTAAATTTCTTTCCATCCAGGGAATTAATGTAAGAAGGTAATTTTCTAACCACTTCTTCCTCTGCCAGCTGTTTTGCTCTCTGAAGGACGAGCCCATGTTCAAGAAGGCTGGGATTTACAAAAATCTTAACAAGCACAAAGGATTTTTTCTAAACCCTTCTCCACCCTGTTGCATGTAGAATTTTGCCTGCCTTATTCTCCTTTTGTTCTCTCTCTGACTTGATACCTCATATCTCTCCGTTGCTCACTCTCTGTGACTGGTCCCTCTCAAAACGCTGCACACTTGGCCCATTGCCTCAGCTGTAGGGACAGAGCTCTGCTCACCGCTATCTCTCAATCACGAAGCACCAAGCTTGGGGCGCTTTTGGAAAAGATATAAGGTTATCTCATCTGCCTTCTTGTCTACCTGGAACGGTGTAGGCAGAAGGGATAATAGAGACATTTGGGACATGAACAGGAGCCCTCCCACACAGCAGGAAATTGTGCTTATGAATGTTGTCTCACATGGAAGGAATAACTGAGTTTTTACTGGCTGGACCTGTCATCACTTCAGCAAATAAATAGTGAGGATGGGTGGGAAGATTGGCTTCCAGCCTGATCTGAAAATCATGTCTGAGCTGCAGGAATGACAGTGCTTTGAGGCTGGCTGCTAGAGGAAAATGGGAAAATGTGGCTTTTGCATGTGAGAAGGGGGCATAAGGAGAAAGCTATGATGCTTGGACTGCACACAAAAAGTCTGAAGCTTTGCTTCACTAATTTTCACCTCTCAGTGAAAATTTACTCTCCCCAGGTTATAGAAAACGCAGGTCTGTTCTGAATGTCTGCTTGTTCAAGAATAATTTTCTTTCAAGTTCTGGCAAATGGTCCCTGTGAAAGCTGCTGAAGATTCCGGTACCACTGCTTTAGAAATGGGCTTTTCATAAGCAAATACCAAATTACCTTGCTGTCTTCATATGATGCACTGTTCAAGAGTACTGATAATTGACACAAAAGCCAGACATCCAGATTCCAGGAGGTGAAAGAGAGTCATTCATGTTGGCCCTTTGATGCCACCCCAATGCAGCTGAACTATGCCTACAGAGAACTTCTGTTTAAAAAGCAGCAAGAAAATATCCTTTCCTTTGCACATTTTTCTGTTTTGTGTT
The DNA here is from genome assembly GCF_023634155.1 of Falco peregrinus. Taxonomy (NCBI): domain Eukaryota; kingdom Metazoa; phylum Chordata; class Aves; order Falconiformes; family Falconidae; genus Falco; species Falco peregrinus. Next base: position 17,561,370 of record NC_073733.1, read on the forward strand.
AGGGAGTTGTACCGACTTTGTGGAGTCATTGCAGTTACTTGTAAATGATGTATGAAAAGAAAAATTCCTGTCCTTTCCATGCACCAAGAGAATACTGGCAGCTTTCAGCAAACCCGGGTATGCTGCTTGCTTATATTAAATTCAAACTCATCAAGTAAAGATTCTGAATTGGAAGATAATTTTCATCCAATTACCTCTACTGCTACTTCAAAGGAGTGCAGATTTCAGGAGAGTCTTTTTTTGCCCCTTTATCTGCCCCAAGTCCACCTTCAGGTTTTAAAGATTTTATTTATAAAGGGCAGATTTCAAAGTTTAAAGAGTAAAGCCTGGGGAGGGATATTTCTAAAGGGTTGGGTGTGGTTCTCTCTGACACCACAGGGAAGAATTGCCCCAAAGGCTGATCTTACAACCAGAAAAGCCATTGGCACATTTTTAAAAAACAGAAAAAGACCCCATGACTGAGACTATGAGCCAAACTCAGCTGTTTTCCCTCTTAAACTCACTCTCTCTTGGTCCAGTGGGAAATCCAAGCTGTTCTGTGTAGGAACTTGATTTTCACAGTAAGTAAAGACTTCACTGTGTAACTACAGGAGTCTCTTATTAAAAAACAAAACAAAACAAAAAACAAACACACACACACACCCCGCCAAACAACCAACACCCACAAAAAAACCAACAAAACCCCCTCTTTAATATGATCCCTTATTCTCTAGGAACACCCCAAAAAACAGTACCTGCATTGGCTGTGTTACTTTTAGACTGCTGCAATAGCAATTTTTTTTTTTTTTAGCTGAAGATACACTGAATACAGCACACTGTTTGCCTTGCTCTCAGCTACAGGTGAAGCTGCAGCCTCTGTTGTTGCAGCTCTGTTGATCTCAAAGCCCCAGAACTACATCTGTGCTTTTCTCCCTGCCACGTTGTTTGATTAGAGGAAAAGTCACCACAGCTCTGCTTTCCTGCATTTCAGGATCTTACACACTTTGCTTAAAAGTAATTTTGTCAGCTGGATGGCATAAAATACTCTACTTTCTCAAAGCTGCATGTAAAGAGGAATACAAATTTTTGTTTTTAACTTCCTTTTAATTCTTAAATAAGCAGTCTATTCTTCTCAGACACATGACCCATCCTCCTTCAGTTATCTACCTTCTCTAACATGTTGTTCCACTATACAGGCATGTAAATAAATTACCTTACTTTCCCCGTGTGAATAACACACTGACATTTAATTCTACCTAATGCTTTAGGGGGTAAAAGATAGGAAGAGCTAGGCCAGAAAAAAGTATTCTCCTGCCATTTGGAATGAGAAGCAAGGAAGAGACAGATGGCAGCTTTCCCTTCTTTCTGAAGCAATAGTGTCTTAAAGCTCTTGGATGCTGTACTCTTAAATCTATAAAGAGCTTTGAAAGTGCCTGTGTGTGAGGGGCTGGCAAGGATTTACTTGTTTATGGGAAGTATTCCTGCTCTGGGTAGAGTAAGAAAAGACTAGGCAAGAAATGGCTGGGACGTTTGGAGTGTAGATTTGCAATGCTCTGCACTAACCAGGTACATTTAGATTTCAGTTCAGCAGCTGGGTATTAGAGAAAAAAGAAAGAAATATCTCTAACCAAACAATTCATCTTAAAAAAAATCACCTCTGCAAATGCTCCTCCATTATTGCTTTTGATCCCACATCACCTTCCCCCTTGCCTCCCTGGGGGTTTTAGGAAGAAAGCTAAAAGACCTTCAGCAGACAGTGATCCTTAACCTCCTCCCTAGCTGCTCTACTCCGGCAAGCCACTCTCCAAAGGGATGTATGGGCAGACTTGGAAGTCAGACACAAAGAAGTCCAGGTAGAAAAATCTATCCAAAGCCAACATAAAATACTGCACACACTCATCTCCTCAATTCTTCCACAGCAGACCAGCTCCAGACAGAAGTGATCACCTTCTGTTGTAGCCTGCCACAACATGGTCAGGACAAAACAATTTTGCAAAAATCCTGTTTTTAAGATTCTATTTCAAGGTGAGTTACATTCTGTCTTTGCTGTGTGGAGCTGTGATGTCTGTCCACAGAAATACCCAGCTGGGCTCACAACCCACAGTGTCAGAGACTCTATAAACACAGTTTTAGTGAGAGAAGAGAGTATGAAATGATTAAGGTTGTTTGGCAGGAAATTCTTTGCACCTTTTTAAATATTTTCTGCATCATTCAGTTCTTCTGTAGTTCAGGAGTCTGGATCATATCAAAGCTTTCAGCGACTGAAAGCTGCTACCAGCTCCTGCTTGGTCCAAGTAGCATGGTCTAGGCACAAGTACAAGGAAAATCACCACCCTAAGGGGTTGGACTAGATGATCTTTAAGGTCCCTTCCAACCCAACCCATTCTATGATTAATTAGCTCCACTGCTGCTGCTCCGTGATGTTTACCTTGTCTCCTGTGGCCTGTGAGGTTTCTTTGGGTCACCCAGAGGCTACGCAGGTCCCCCTGCACAGGTCTGAAATGCAGGCAGAGGGAAGGCAAACTGCAGGCAGCTCTCCCACCCCCAGCCCCTCCTGTCCTACACATGCGAGGGAATCTTGGAAATCAGACCTTACGTGTTGTACCTTCTTCAGGAAATGAGTATTTTAGAGTCACATTTGTGAATACGTTGATCAATATACACCAAGATTTTATAACGAGAAAAGCAAATTACAACTTTGATTCAATTTTACTGGCTATAGGATGCATTTTGGACTTTGAGCTACACTGCTGTTTCTCCAGCATCTCTCAGAAACATTACATTAATTCAAATAATGGAAATAAGAAGGTCAAGGTTTGCTCTAGAGCAGATCTTCTGGTCTACTGGGTAACAATTGCAATAGTTTGTTTTTTCAGTCAGGCAGCCAGATCTCGAAAGCCTTACTTTGCAGGTGTCTTTGTACCAGTAAGTAAAACCAAGGTACTTCACAATACACTTGATTGCATGCATACAGAACTGTTTAGTGCACTTTAAAGACCCAAGTCTGCAGGGTTTCTACTGTGGAAAGACACTAAGAAAACAAGATTTTCTAAGTCAAGATGAAGAAGTGACTTTGCTTGCAAGAGTTACGCTGCCTTGCTGGGCAAACATCTTGTTGTTTGAGTTAGTATGCCTGTGCTTACTTAAAGTTGACATGGTTGATCTCTGTACCAATCACACACAAATATGTACACGAAACTGTGTTTGTGTAAAGCAATCTTGCAGTTAATTAAGAAATATAGAAAGATTTAATCTGGATTTATGCTGTCAAATTAGCTAAAATGTAGAGTTATGTTTTCCTCTTCTATATCAGTTCTTGAATAAGGAATTCCAAATTTTTCAACTTGTATTTAACTTTACCCATTCACATGTGCAATCACTACGGATTTGTGATTACAGTAGAGGCATAACTTCCTCAGTGACATTTAGAGTTTCACCAAGTCATTAACCTTACATCAAATTAACTTTCAATCTACTGTGCCTCCTGAAGGCTTAGGATATTTGTTTGGTCAATCAGTTCTTGTAAATCACAGACTCATCTGAGACCTGACTGTAGCTTTGCCACTGGAACATATCGCAGTCCTAAACACAGGCTCAAGAACAGTGCTGGCTTCTATAAGCTGAAGAACAGGTACTTCAGGAGAGAGAAGCTCCAGCTTTACATTGCCTACACCTTTAAGAAATGGTATGCAACAGAACTACATATAGCACTGATTCTAAGATAGTTTGCTATAGGTAGCCGATACAAGGTATAAACTTACTTCAGATGTTTTTAAAGTATCATATATAAAACACTAAAGAAACACAGCTATCTGACATTCTTGTGAAAGCTGGAACACTGGACGTTATATATAAAATATTTAAGAAATGTAGGTTTGATGTGTTATTTTCCATGTTTTTGCCTGCAAGTGGGGAGGTGGATGGGATTCCCAGAGAGTCTCTTTTATAGATTCTGCTGACAGCTCCACAGATCCACTTCCTTTCAAGCCCTGTTGGTTCTCTTTATAAGGAAAACACAAAACAAAACAAAACAGGTACGATGTCTCCAAAAATACAAAGGAAAAGAAAAGAAACTTTGCCTACAGAGAAGTTTGTGTTTAACCATTTCATTTTTATGTTTCATTAACTCTGGGTGCCCTGGCGCACTAGGCACACGTAGAAAACAAAAACCAGGGACTTGTGCTCTCATACGAACCTGTCCCTAGCCACCAACATTAAGCACCGCAGTCTCATGTAGCGGGGTTGCTAGTAGGTTTAGATGTCTTTGAGACAATACGTGATAGATAAAACAACATATGAAGCCTTTCTAAAATCTGTACTCCATTCCTTTTGTTTGAACCCCCAGATCTCTAGTGGCTAGGAAATGTGGAATTTCATGATCAAAACCAAAATGTCTAGCTGTTCAGTGAGACTTTTCCTTTCTGATGTACTCCTCACTCTACTGTTGTGTGTGTCAATTGACTTTGCTTTTATTAGGAGTTATCAGGGTACGGAGGTTTAACTAATCCCTACTAGACACCTGACTGTTCCTCAAATGAGATCAAAGAGCAGTACGTACTGTCTGGAGAAGGAGCAGAGGGATGGAGGAAAGACTTCTGACTTCTAGTTTGAGCTTTGCTACTGATTTTCCACTTACCATAGGGCAAACTGTGTAACTTCCCTTTCCCCCAGCCTTATCCTTAACTAACAAACCAGTTGTGACAGTCAATGTCTAAAAAGCATTTTCATATCCATGGACTAAAAGTTTCCAAAAGTTTTCAAAGTTTCACCTCCTGTAACTGCCAAGTATTGTTACTGGCTATAGTCTCCCTGTCAAATGTTACGGGAAGAAGTAAAGAGGGATGGGGAACAATCAATAACGATACAAAACTTCCATCTCCACAGCCTTTTAAACCCCTATCATGGGTTAAGGATGGTCTTATGTCCATTGGTGTCTGTCGTACATTAAAGGTGCTGCCGGAGACTGGCATAATACAGGTAGAGGTTGAAAAGTCCAGGTATCACCCTAAAATTGTAGTGCCAATGCTGCCCAGAAGGAAGGAAGGAGGAAATATTTCCTCTCCTCAGTTTTAATCGCTGTTCTGCTATCTCACCAGCTACCCACAACATTAGTCTCAATTAGCACCCCTGATGGTAGATGCCCTGTTGCATGAGTGATTGATGTCTCACACACCAACAGCTTTTTCAGGGCCTGAGTCAGGCAATGAACCTGAAATCTTCCTGGAGTTAATTCATACGAAGGCGGACCCACAAGACATTTTTGCTTTACGTAGCTGCTCATGGCCACCCAATTCTGAATGAAAACACAGAAAAGTTGGTAAAGATCCCTTCTGCCAGTAATTTGGACTCCCCTTTACAGAGCTCACTACAAGCTGGCAGTGTAGCCTTTGCCGCTATCAGTCTTTAAAAAGCTTTACCCTGCATCAATGATGCTTGCTGTATCAATCCCTGTAAATAATGGTTTATAGCATTACTCAGGTTTTACACGTTAGCACAATTGCTGCATAATATTGTTGTCGCTACTGAAGCTGTTGCAGGAAATGGACTCAAGAATATGGTCTGCAAATCAGCTGAAACAGTAAAACAGCCACCTGAGAAATGATTGGGTTTGCACTGGGGGAGTCACCTGAACGAAAATAAAAATTGTCCATGTTTTCCAGTTCAGCTATTTATTGGTTGTCTTTTTAACTTCTGTTTAAAAACACCTGCTCACACTGGTTTTTTTTACAAGATCCCAAATGTTTACATAAGCAAGGTATCAGAAGGCAGCTTGTTTCACAGGTGGATTTCACCTGTGTAGAAGCTCATATATTACAAAAACTAGCATACCCTGCCTCAAAGCCCGGCAAACAAGCAGGAAGCCACTCTGTTCCAGGATCCAATCCGTCACAGACGGAAACCAGCCTGCCTCCATCCATCAGCGGAGCCACGCTGATTTTCAGCAGCTGGCAATCTGGCCCCATATGTCTTAGCTGACCAGTCACATAGCACAAATAATGAACAGTCACAGCAAAAGATTAATGAACTCCAGACCACAAATCACCCATGCAAATGATCCTGGGATTGCTAGTATTTGTGAGCAGTGAACACAACTGCAGCTTCTCGCACAGTTTACAATTGAGCCACAAAGCCCATGTGAAACAATGTGTATGTGAAAACCTCAGCAGGACAGAGCCTTTATCACAGGATTTCAAACCACAGAGACAGCAGCAATGCATACAAATTTGATCAGGAAATCCAATACAAACTTTGGTTAAAAAAAATTGGTGAATAATAAGCTTGACAAGAAATGCTATTTTAGGAGGATAGTAACAACCCATGAATTCAGATTGAATTTGAAGAAACTGTTTTGACTCTAAATGATTAAGAAATGTTTCCAGCACATGCAAAATATTTAAATCTGTTATTTTCCAAGGAAAATGTTAGGGGTTTTTATTTTTCAGTAAGGCTACTACTTGTGATTATTCAAATTCAAAAAAATCAAACCTTATTTTAAAATGGCAACAGAAAGTGCTTATCATCCTGAAAATGAAGTAAAATTTTAATTTTGGACCAAATTGTTCAAGTTCAGATCAAATTTGGAACTTCATCCATAATAAGAACACACACACTAGATATACGTATATGTACACATGGATATAGACATGCTTTCCTTTCAACTGGTTATGCTGATGAAGTGGAAAAACCCTTCTGACAGCTCTACACAAATATTTCTATCAAAATGGCAAAGCCTTTCCTTCACATCTAGAACATGCAAAAAACCCATTTGCTTTTCTGAGCCTTTGTGGATCTGCAGCCTTGCACTACAGCCCCATCCTCCTGGCACGCATGATGAGCTGAACGGATCTGATGGGTGTGCAGCATCCCCAGAGGCGCCCAAGCAGGTTAGAAAGCACACACTTCTCCAAGCCTGAGTGGCCACGCAAGTCTCTCCACATTTGGGACTGCATCAGCGAGGATGCCTTGGAACCTCCGTGGTAAACTAAGCACGCGGTCTTGGGAAACCTCTCCATCTGACCAGAGCAGGGTGCCAGGGGAGGACTAAAGCTGTTACTACATCAGGCTGAAGCAGAGAGTATCAGGCAAGTATCCAGGAGACTGCAAATGTATGGAGCAAAAATTCAAGATGAATTTTGTGGTTGCTAAACTTAGATTGCTCCCCTGAGGCATCAGCCTTCAGGGATTTCTGCTGTGGGAAATCAAGTGGCAGACATGTGTGCAGGGAAACTTGCTGCTGCTCTCCTGAAAGCCTCCCTGCATGTGCTGTGGGGAAAGACAAGAGGACGAGCAGGACTGGCACTGGAACAATTCTTTCCAAAGTAAGGAGTTTAATTCGCCCTAAAATGAAGCAATATGTTACTGGGTGCAAAGCACTGCTTATGACCTTTATCATCCACAATGTATATATCAAATAACATATCTTCAGTCATACTCCCCTTTCCCCTCTTCACTTTGGAAATATTACAGAATCCGTACAGAAATAATCACATAAAAAACAAGCAGTCACTGAAGGTTTTCTACCAAACAGGATACAAACCTCTTGGTTAACAGCAATGTCACAAAGAAGCTGTAAAACCCCCAAAGTCATTTCCTCCTTCTAATTCACAATGACATTAACAAGATCTGAACCCTGACCTGCAGGTGACTAAATTATGTTGCTAAGCAACTACACTTTCAAAAAAGAGAGAGAAAAGGAGTGAGCGGTACACGCACACCAGGCTGCCAGTGAGGGGTAAATACGCATTGTGTCCGGCTGCCCGTGCCTGGCTCCAGCGCGGGAGCTGGCTCCTCGCCCCGCTGTGAGAGAGGAGTGGGGTTCCTGACAGCCTACGTGTTGTTTGGGGTTTTTTCTTTTCCTGGGAGTCCACACAGATAGGTATACAAGAACATTGCTATAGCTAAAAGTGACAAAATGAAATATAGTAGCCATTTTTCTTTGGAGAAGAGGTGCTTATAAATTCACTTTGTCCAAAGTATCTCTCGCTTCGGCAATACATCAAACTATGCAGCCCCATCAGTCTGAATCAATTAGAAATTACTCACCAAGTAAATTACACTGAAAAGCTTTGATTTGTTACTGGAGTTTGTTACTGTTCCCTTCAATCTTAAAAGACTGAAAGCAAAAAAGTAATAATGTGACAGTGATAGTGAAATGTAACTTTTATTGAGATTGATGGGAACCTATTTGCCACAATATTTGCTTTTAATAATTTAATTTTTCAAACACTGCAAAGAGAGCCATAAATATTTGATTACGAAGTTCTTCCAATTTATGGTACATTTGTTTGCACTGGTTGCCTATCTTTTCAACAGTTTTATATCTCATTTCTAAAAATAATTCTACCAACCATATGTTCATAACTACCTTTTACTTTGCCTTCTAACTGTGTTCTTTTAACTTTCATCTGTTGCAGGTTAGTAACCTTTCTACAAAAGGCACTTCAGGCACTGAAAGAAAACACAAAAGGATGACTCCCTTAAGAAAATATTATGGTTTTTGCAGTTTTGGTTTATTTTTGAATTCTGTAAAAGGGCCAGCTCTTTCTGACATGAAGGTCACTGACAAAACTTACAGTGATTTTGGTGGGAGCAAGGCTTGTTTCCCTCATTAGCATTGCTTACGGTTACTGCAGCTGCCACACGACTGGAATGCAGGATTTTGTAACTGGCAAAACAGAAAGCATTTCTTGGGCTAAAACTAATATGAATACCAACAGAATTTATGTTAATCAGACAAAGTTTCTAGCTAGAAATATTTCTTCTTGTATGGAAGAGGCTTACAAGTTTAGACCAGAGGACCTTGCCATTTTTGAGGGCACAGCAGCAGATTGAATTGCACAACTGGACTTTTCTGATACGACGGTACCTACAGATGCGTGCAGAAAACAGACACAAGGGCTAGCGTTGTCACCCTTCACCTGGTCTTCAGCCATATCTTAAATGTAAGGAAGGGTATGAGTTGAAACAGCTTTTACCTCCTGTTACACCCAGGTTGTTAACAAAGCAAGGAAAACCACAACAGGCATTGCTGCGGAGTGTTCAGATTGCTGGATTTCACATACTGAGAAAGTCGCTTTTACTCCTAATTGATGACTGGTTGCCACCAGCTTCTGCTTGGCTGCCTCATCCAGATACTAAACTAGGTCATTTTACAGATGCCAACGACAGATTTTCTGGAAAAATGTGTTAGTGTCCAATGAGCCTTTCTGACAGGTTGGCTGCCTCATAGGTGAATCATTCCACCTCATACCTGGCAGAAAGTTCTGGTGCTGGAGATACCGTACCAACCTCCTCCCAAACCCCTACCATTCCTGACCTGATATTCTTATGGGAGCATTAAACTTAGCAATGTAGTAAAATACAGTAATATATAATAGCAACGGAAAAAAAATAAGACAAATGCTATCTAAAAGCACTTCTAATGTAAGGTAGAGCGTCCTATGTAAATGTCAGATTCTAAGGTGTGTCATTTGTAGAGAAAATGACTCAAACTGGAAGACAAGGCAAAAGAAAGAGTCAGGTTAAGTTATTTTAAAGGCTAGTAAGTAGATGACAAATGTAGTTCAAATAGTGCAGGTGAAGAATGAGTCATTATTAATGACTAAGGGCTTTAGTTATTGGTGCTGAATGGAGAAAAAAAAATCATCACTGTTTGAAGCTTTATACTGGCATAGAGTGGAAATTATATGCAATCCCTGCTAAGTGCCTGATTTTACTGCTAGAAAATCCCTCTGACTGAAATGTACTTCAAAGTAAACTACTTTAGAATTTCTTTGCACTGTTGGATGCCCAACCAAAGGTCATTTTTTTCTCTTGCTTTGTGCATCATTTTAGTGATTTTTAGAGGGTTTTTTCTTCCCTCTTCTGCAGTTTACCTCTATTTTTCTACACCTCAGAACACCTAAACTGAAAATTGGATAACTGCATTTGGAAATGAAATGCAAAATCAGGAGCCTACAGTGATTTAAAATGAAGATGTTTATTCATTACGGACCTTTCCCTGTGAGGCACCGGTCACCCTCTTGTGCCACTGAACTGAACAGGTGCAAAGGGGCTACAGAGCAGCAGCCTCGGGTGGGAGCTGCGGGCTGGAGCCCTGCTCTTCCCCTCCTCCCACTCACAGCCCTGTTACTCACAAGATTTACTTTTCCCTACAGCAAATTCCCACCATGCCCAGTAAAAATCCTTCATCAAGGACGCTTTTTTCTTAACGTTTTGGGATTCTCTGGCTCTAACAGCTTTCTTACTCACTCGGTGTGTTTTTTTTTTCCTCATCCTGATAATCAGAGCACGGATACAGCGCCCTGGTTAGAGGCTGAAAGGAGAGTTTCTCGCTTTGGTGTTAATGGTGTTAAACACGTCTGCTACTAGTAATAGTGAGGAGCACTTAAAAGGTGGCAGTATTCCGAGCAAAGCAGAGGGCTGTGTAGAGGAAGTATCGGGCATGTCCTCCTCTTTTGTTACTTGAAGAGAAACCGTATCCCAAACCTTCCAGGAACAGCAAAGCTCCTCAGGGCACAAACTGGGGCATGCTTCAGCAGAGGTACAGCCAGTTTACATCTCCTTGCTTCGGCTCTGCTGCTGCTCTGTTCAGGACACCGTAGAGCGGCCTGAACGTTACAGCAATTTATCTTGGCTGAATATCAAAAGGTATCTGGGCACTTTTCCCTCCCCACCTATGATACCTACGAGCAGGTGATGGAAACACATGATTAAAAACCTGTAACAGAACACAGTGCCTGCAGATCCCCTCACAGCAGGACAACAGTGCTCCTGGGTCTATGAACAGACTACATAGCAGCAAAGCAGCGTTAGCTGCTCTGATTTGGTGATTGCTTCAAGACTATCTCTCGGACTACTATCAAAAGAGCTAATTCAGCTGCAAGTTAATGCTGTCAATCTTCTTACCCAGCCCACCCCCCCCCGGAAAAAAAAAAAAGTTAGCGTTAGCCCACAGCTTACCAGGTAGCTTACACAAGCACTAGCACCAGCAATGCCAGTCCCTGAGCGTGTGAACGCTCCCTTTGGCAGCCTTCCACACTACAGGCAGTCATAAACCTGCAGTGAAAAATCCATTCCCGTATTTATTTTCTTTCTGTGATGCACAAAACAGCAAGTAGCTTTTGACCAGCTTGTGGTCTGAAGGAGAGAAGGAAACACCGGGAACAAAAGAACAGCTAATAGTCACGAGAAAAGGACAGACATATATGTTTCACTGCTGCAATACTGGCATTAGGTTTTTTCTTACTATTTTCTGTAATAGCAATACGATTTTAATCTTGCAAAATGGCATTGTATGTTGCAAATACACTGTGACCCGAGGCCTTTCAATTTTTTTGGTAGAACACGAAGTTGTGTTAACATGGATCTCTGTACTACACTGACAGGAGAGAAAGAAAGGGGAAAGAAATAGGACAAAAATAAAAAATCTTCAGGGCAAGCTAGTAATAAAAGAAATTTGAAGTTCTTAAGCTGGCTAGGGCATTGGAATAGCACTCACAAAACCTGTGTTCAGTTTCCAATTTTGGTGCAGTACAACCCTGACCAGCTCTCCTCATCTCTCAATTCTTCCACTTTTTTAAACCAAAAATTACACTACTAACCACCTTATATTTGTGTTGTGAAGACTAATTTATTATTAATAACTGAGAGGTTCAGAAACACTATGATGTGTGCCATATGAGACAGCAGAAACTCTTCTATCCCCCCCGCCCCGCACCATGCTTCATATGAAAAGAGATAAAGGGGTTGATTTCTAGCAGGAGAGCTGTGACTGCTGCAGATAAAGGTTCCCTACAGACTAAAGAAGGCACTATTTGAAGGTGTTTAGTGCTATAGCTTTCCTTACACAGACATCTTTATTCTACATAAAAGCATATTTACAGAATCCACGCTTCAATGTACTATGGAGTGGCAGGGAATAGGATTTTTTTCCTCCCTTTTCTCCCAACAGTTTTACCCCTAAGGCTGCTCTGGCTCTATCCTCTGCCCCAAACCATTCCTGGGGGCAGGTCTTTTCTCACCTGCACCCTCAAAAGCCACACAAAAATCCCATCTGTCAGAGCACAGGCTCATACTGCTCCTTGCCTCTGCCAGGTTAGTTTACCTAATAACACTGAGTAGATCATGACTTGAAACCTGGATTTGTCCTTAAGAGAACCACGTATCAAAGAATAAACCCAAAATCTCTAAGAAATTGTACAATTCTCTTCTGAGCATCTGTGCAAAGGAGGGCAGAGGATGGAAAAAATCCCACACTGAGTTTCTAACTGGATTAGCAGAAGTCAGTGATACACAGTGAGGATGGTACCTATGCAGCAACAACTGTGGTCCTCAGCCAGCACATATTTACAAGGACCCCTCTGTGGGGAACTGGGCTGCAGGCATTTTGGGAGCAGCACAGACCGGCCACCAGGAGCACCTGGCAGTGGGGAAGGCACTTGTCATGGAGGAGCTCAAGCTGAAATGGGATCCTGTCAACCCAAACCGTAGCTCAGAGAGAGACTGAAAGGATTGTTTGGAACTTTAATCTGAGTTAATTCTGTCTCTTTACTATTTCTTCCCATTTCTGAATAATGTAGTTGTCAAAGCTTTTTTTTTTTTTTTTTTTTTTTTTTATCTTTTTCTTTCTTTAACCAAACCCCAAAACCTAGTTTAAGTGATGTGAAGCTAATATGGAATATTATGTGGAATATGTAGCCACACCTGTGGTAGGAAATTTAAATATCTGATAGTAGGAATAGTAGCTGGAAGTTTTGGCACTTCAGAATTCATAAAAGTAAAAAAACCCACAAACCAACCTCAAAAGTTACCTGAAGGGTTTACAAAGAGTTGCACTGTGGATGACGAGGACAGGTGAGGGGTCTAAGCAGTGTCCATACAAGTACAAGACACCTTATGACACTCCACCAAACAAGATGAGCGTTTGCAAGGGCAGCGGACCAACTGCTGTTCCATGGTCAGGAGGTTGGATGGAGCTTTGAGCAACCTGATCTAGTGAATGAAGTCCCTGCTCACGGCAGAGGGCTTGGACTAGATGACCTTTAAAGGTCCCTTCCAACCCAAGCCAGCCATTCTACGATTCTGTGATTCTCCTGACCTTAGACTAGGCTGCACAGGAGCAAGGACAACACGGAGACCAAGGGCAAGCAAATACATGCTAGTACTTTGTAAATGCAAACACTCCTCCTCAAAGGATTTATGCCAGTTGACATTAGGATTAACTTATTTCTTAATTAGGATTACACACACTTTGCTAATACAAAATTAAAAGAAATCCACTGCTTGATAAAATATGGCCCTATATGCTATCTCATAAAGGTCCTAACGTAAATCTCCATTCAAACAGGAAAAGTTCAGGGCTGAAACATGAGCTGACCTCCAGGATCTGGAGGACTTTCTGCCTTTCAGGTAAGGTGAGTGTTTTGGAAAGTAAATGTTATCAGCAGCATGGTAGGCTCAGGGGCAGGAACAAGGTCCGCTGTGACCCATACCTTCACAATTCCTGGGATAAATTAATTTCTTACCATCAGACTTCTCATGCCTAGAACTAATTTGGCTGGTACTGTGGTGTAAAACGGTAGGTTAGGCAGAACCCAACCTAGTATACTCATCATAGAATTACTTCTGTAAATAATACCGCCAAACTTGCAAGAGTGACTATAAAATGCCCTCTGGTTTATATACATAGAAACAGGATTAAATCCTCTAAAAAATCCACACCACATTTTACAAAGCTTCCTGCTGGTAAAGAAGTTTGTGGTTTTTAATTAGTACTATACAGACATGAGGCAAGACATGCAATGTTCAATAAACCAGTTAGTTTTTACATCAGTAATGATTCTTAGAATATTAATGTTGAGCCTTCAGAAGTCAGAAACAGAAGAGTGAATGAGCAGTGATCCTAACATTACCCCTAGGTGCATGTGAGTAGCAGAGATATTAACAACCTCAACAGTGTAAAGTTTAAAAAAAATAATCCGTAGAGGTGGAAATGTATATTTCACACGGGTTAATATAATCAGCTGCAGGTAGATTTCAGAGGATTATTTCCAATCTTTTGAGAAGTGATTTCTTTTGTGGGCATGATAAAAATTGTTAATATGTTGCTGCTGTTTTATTCAAGGTGAAAATTTTACTTTAATCACTTTCAAATAAATGCGAAACTCAACCATTACTCCCTTCTAATAATACTGAAGAAAATAGTTCACACTAAATCTAACATAATGAACACAGCATGTTCATAGAGAACTGAGTGTTCTGAGCTTAAGTCCCCTTTAATCCATAATTCCTTTGGAACTACATATTACATCCACATGAATACCAAAGAGGTTTATGATTAATGTTATTTTAATGAATAATAAAAAAATTGATGATGATTTACACAGAGTTATTTTCAGGTTTTTTTTCATATAAAGATTTGTTGGTTAGAGACTCTAATATATATAAAATGGAGCACCACAATCTGATTGGGATGGTAATGCTTTTGCAAAATCTTCTAAGCAATGTGAACGTGTAGCTGAATTGAGCTGAGAATTGCTGCAAGCTCTGACAGGCGCCGGGTGCTCCCTGAATTCTCCTCTTACCCAGGCTGTGCCAAGGGAGCACAATAAGAGATGCTCATTCTCAGGAGAAGTGACTTTGCCAGCATGAGTGGCTGGGCCTGACTCTCACTGTGCACTGGTTTGGCTCCAGGATTCCTACACGGTTACGTGGGGATACTGCTCGTGTGTGGCGATACACGTGAGACGAGACCTGGCCATACCATGCATCACTCAGCGCAGAGGAATGCTGGGTCCCGGCTCCTGCCCTGGAGTGAGATCCTCAGCTGTTCTAAATACCAGCAAGGCTACTGGCAATTAGTTACACCAGCATAATAAATGACAGCAAGTCACAAATGGTGTGATTTCCCAGAATAACAGGTAGTTAGAGAGCTTTCACGTAAAGACTGAAGCTGCAGTTTCCCAGTCCCTCGGTATGGTTACAACACAAATTTTAGGAAGGCTTTTACTGCATCAGTCAACTCGGATGTGCAGACATTGAAAGCTGTCCTGCAAATGCTCTACTTATGGAGTGGGATTACAGTGGCTGGTGATCTTGACGGCTGAGGGTCTCACTCTGCATTCTGGTACAGAGCTGCAATACCGGCTGCCTCTCATTGCTTGCTGCTTTCTTGCCTTCTAATCTAAGACACTAGTTCTGGCCAAATCTATTTGGCTCATCTTTCCAAGAAAGTCAAGAAAGTGAAAGAAGGGCTGTGAAGCAGTGATAGCACAGCATAAGCCTCTATATACTCTATCCAAATAACCTGCTAATGAAAACCCTTTGGCAGCTGTTTAATGCTGCAAGTAGAGAAACGTCTGCAGTCAGAACTCTGTGGGATCCCTTCCTGAAAATGCCATCACCATGTTGTTATAATTAAAATAACATCCCCTCCAATGCCAGCTATCTTTATTAGGTACCAAACACTGAACCTCTTCCCAAATCACTGGGGTGCAAATTACTTTTCAAAAACATTTTTGGAACTGATTTAACCACAAGCTTTAACACTGGAATGAACTTTCCCAGGGACAACAGTTGTGTTCCTTCCCCCAGGCTCTGTGCTGGAGACTTCTGTCTAGTTATTGACACCTAGCTGGATGCTGGAGCTGGTTTTCTGGACTTAAGTGTTGGTAAACTCTAAGTCATATTCCATAGTGATCTTTTTTTTGGTTTTTTTGTCACTTTGGCCAAGCAAACAGCCACCACAACACCTCCCAGGGGAAGTCCAAAAAAAGGTTAGTCTGGGATAAAGACTGCAACCACAGAACCAGGAAAGGCATGAGTTGGACACGAATGCCCACCAAAATTAACTGAAGTCATACAATTTACTGTAAAATAACTAATTAATTCACATTTTTAGTGTACAACCATGAAAGTTTCTCTCTGGAGGAAAGTTACGGTATTGTCTGCTTTCCCACGCGCCTGTCCAAAGTTGACAATCATGTGTGTTGCTACTGTCAACCCCCTTCTAACACTGACATTATTTGATAGGGTTCATTACTTCAGAAGGCAAGAGTGGCAGTCTGTAAAAACTGCACTCCTGTTCCTCACACAGTGGCATTTGATTCCCTAACAGTTACTCACAGCCAGACCAGGGACACCCAACCTACGCACCTCTCCAGTGACAGAACTTGGTGCTTACTCTGGAAGCATCCCCCCAGGACCAAACGTGGTGAGGCAGGGCCTGGGGTAGAATTGCTGTGTCTTTCTCTTTAAAACAAAGGCCCCAGAAGGATTTTGAATCTCTAAACATGAACTAGAACATCTTACTTTTTAACTAGAGATCTGCCGCTCAAAACAGAATCAAAGAGTTGGAAAGCCAACCTCCCTCCGCCTGCCCTTCCACACAACGAGTGTTCAGTGGCTTCTGTTGCTGCAACAAGGTATGTACTGGTGACAGAAAGCCCTGGGAAGGGACATGTGTACCTAGCACTAGCGTGCCGTGCCTTTGGAGACATCACAGGGTATGTGAGGGACCAGGGCTTCAGAGAGTGTTGCTTTCCCACAGGCCATGCGTTTCATCAGCTGGTTCTTGCAGACAGGTCAATGCCTTTAGGTATTGAAAACCTTACTGTGTATCAGCGGTTAGGTAAGTGATTCCCACACTTCGTATCACGTCTGAGTCCTGGCATCTCTCTGCTATTCTCATCACTTGCCACCAAAATCTCTCATCATCATCTCTTTGTGCCCTCTCTGTACTCCAGGAGCATCCCTCAGGCCTGTCTGTGTTCACAGAGCTCATCTGGCCAAACCACAGCAGATGGTACCACAGACAGAAACAAGCCCCCCCCTCTACCTACACTCTTTTAGAGGACACAGTAAGCTGCAAATAAACAAGTAAAACACACACCAGTATCTCAAAGGAAACATACAATTTGAAGGCTTCTAATAACATTTCACCGAGGTTGAACACCCTCAGTATTTTTTGGGAGACGCTGATTGTGCTCTCCCTCCTTTTCAAATAATCACATGCTAGTGGCCAGACTTTCTCCACTTCCCCTTCACATGCATACTACGAGACCCTTGACAAGTAAATGGCTACTGAAATAATCACAAAGTACTTTAATAATATGAATTTTATATTCTACAATTCAATCTACATTCAGCAAACAAGCTGAGAAAGTTCTGGTCTGCAGGGAACAGAAGCAGCTATTTCTGATGCCAGAGAGATGCACAATTTACCCTGGATTTTCGAGGGTACAGACCAATGGATTGGAGAATATTTAATACCTGAAAATATATCTTCTTGTAACTTTTGTACCACCACTTAAGTTATTTGGCCCTCTCCCAGTTTTTCAAATTACCTCAGTTTTCTGGAACAGCATGGGTCCTTGATAAACAAAATGCCATTCCTGTGCCTCACCAGACCACGGTGTATATCTGCTAGTAAGGTCAAAGCCATCTTTCAGAAACAGGCAAGCACGCCCCAGAATGACTTTTCTTGTTAAAAAAAACAACACAAAACCCCAAAAAAACCCTCCACAGACCATATTTTGTTGCAACTAAATGTTTAAAACTCTTGTTCTAAATGTTTAGGACCATAAAAAATACATAAATGTTAAGGGAGACAAGCAAGCAAACAGCCTGTGTGTGTGTTGGATGACCTCATTATTCTGCTGTGACCAGCTGGAAAGCTGCTGGTTTGCAGCCAGCCTCTCTCATATCTGTAAGACCAGCTACAGCTGATGCAAGCTTCTGCTGGGTGGACTGTAAGAGGTGGAAACAAAGTTTCACAACTGATTTGCTTCTTCCTAAAGGGTTTGTGTCCTTCCCTTCAGAGCAAAGAGCAAGAAACTTTGCTCACTGTCTCCTGCTAATAAACAGCTGACAAGGCTTCTAGTTTCCCACGCATCTGGCAGCTCTCCAGTCTGGCCTTCCAAACATCATCTGGGCTGCTACAGTTATTGCCAGCTCCAGAAATACAGTTTCTAACAGAGGAACATCGGAGATTTCTCTTTTATCATCAACATTTTCTGCACTGGCGTTTCACCTTCAGTGTTTTGCTATCATCTTTGCCACAATCACGTTTTAGCATCTGCTGTGTCAGCATCATGTTTCAGCATCAGCACTTAACCATCAGCTGTTCCACCATATGGCATAAGTAGCATCAGCAACATAGCACTTAAAACACATACGAGCAAACAAAAAGCGTTTGTAATTCCCCACCACCCCCCATTACCCTTTCTTCATGCCATAGCCACCTTTTCCTGTGACAAGACAGTCTTTGTCTCTCTCTTCCCCCACCCCCCAGAAGAAATACATTCTGAAGGGAATAAAAAAACAAAACAAACCCAAACAACTCAGTTCCTCTAGGCAAATTTGCAAGAGTCTCTCTTGTGATCTGAATTTTCTCTGAGGTTCACTGAAGCATTTTTAAGGTCCTCTGCTACGAGAGCAAGCTAAGAGTCACTGACTGTCATGCTTTTTTAAACACAGCTGCCATTTGGCATGGGAGCTTCCCAGCAGCAGCAGTCACAGGAAGCCTCCTGGAAAGCTGGACTGAATTTTCAACTAGCATAATCTTTTACTACCTTGGAGGATAAATTTAGGACACTCTTTAGACTAAAGCTCTTCACAAGGACCCAATTTATTTTGCAAACGTTTTGTATGCAGGACAGGTCGGTTGAAGTAAGCGCTGTTAGCACAACTGTCCTTGTGACTGGGCAGCATCTTGGACCAACATTGAAATGTTGGACAGGTACAGCAGTCTGAGAAGAATCAGGCTGTCTTTATGTCTGAAGATGACACAGAAGTCTTCGTATTCCATTAGTCACATCATATACCATATCCGTTTTTTCAGATGGTATTAAATCTCCCAGCTAAAGGTAGCAAACACTGTCCTTTTTTGGGAGGCTGCAATGTGCAAAACCAAAGTGTGATCTAACTTATGACCAAATGAATTTGTATCTGCTTAGCTTACAAGCAATTATGCCTGAAGTTTGTTCTGAGTAAAGGGTGCCATTTTTCAACCTCATTGTAAAATCTGACAAATGCAAATTGTGTCAGCTTCACTTTGAGTGTGAAGTATTCCAACACCATGCCCGGTTATCTATAGAAAGCTGTCGCTAGTAAGACATCTCTAAGAGAAATGCAGCAGAAAGGGAATTAAATGAGACATAGGGCTTTTCACCATTGTGGTCAGAGTCTAATCACTCCTTCCCATGTCTTGAAGAACAGTCTGTATGAATGATTACTCTTCCATTTTATAATATATAGTATACCAACGGGAAATGTCAATCTTTGGAAACTACTTGGGAGAAAAGAAGCCAAACAGATTACCAGAGCACCAGAAAACTGACAAAATCCATGAATGAAAGGAGTGTTAGCTAGCCTCCGATGTTGTAAATCATGGTTAGCAATGCCATGGACACTGGTGCCAACAATTTAAAGGAGGAAAATTAATATAAAGACTGTCAGATTTTGCTCTTTGTATTATCAGGTCTTCAACGATGCAACAATCTTATTTACTTTGATTCAAAGTTTTAGACCAGAAAATCTGAATTTTCAAGAGTAAAAGAAGTTGGCATTAGTTGAGTTGACAGTATGCTAGTCTCTAAACCACCATTTTCACATGAAGGGCACGTCTGGTCAAGATATTAGATGAAAGACCTCACACAGCTGGAAGCCTAGTTTAGAGTGAAGATGTCCAGAACATCAACAAGAAGTATCTACCTGTAAAAAAATAGTTCAATGGAAATTGGGAATTCCCCATGAAAGTTTAACATTGCTATAAAGTAACGTTACATTCCTTCTAAGCAGACTGGCTGAAGTGAGGGATGGTCACAGCTACTCTCCAGATGAAATTCAAACAAGTTCTGTAGTGACTGTCAGGCTCTTAGCCATGCCTCATAATGAAGAGATTTTTCCATGTAACTGGGATCCTGGAAGACCTAACTTATTGTCATTGTGTGGGTTATAGGGATTTGCCACTCAAATACTTTCAGAACCAGTTTATTTCATAACTTTCTGGAATGTACGCTGCTGTATGACATCCCAGTTACTGGGGTGGGGGAAACCCTAGCAGCATGTTATCAAGAGTTATTTTGCTTCTGTGAATAGACCCTTAATGAGCCCAAGATTCTCCACACCCAGCAACAGTTCTTGCTGTAACATACCGTATTGTATTCCAGCAAACAAATCCACTATGCTTTCCAGCCAACAGAAGCTGTTGTAACCAGCAAAGCCTACATCTGCACTACTAATCACTCCAACCTTGTAAATCGTAAACAGGTCCCTCACAAAGCCAGAAGTAAACCCCCCCCCCCCCGCCCCCCCGCTGTAATGCTATTAACCTAATCCTGGTAGTTATTATAGAAACTCATGACACACAGCAGATAGCAGAACATACAGCTTTTCCTCACTAAAGTTGGAGCTGATCTTTCTATGTTGTAAGCGTTATTAAAACTAGCTGAATTAAAACGTTGAAGGTTGAAGCTTCTATGGCTTTGACGCCCCGATATAAAAGTGGGCTATATCAAATTTCCTGACGCATAGAGGTAGTGATGCAGGGAAGTATGCTGCCCAAGTGGTGCTTTCAGGTTTCAATGTTTTGCATTTAAACCCATACTACAACAAGTTTCTTATATGCAACGCAAATTCACCATGTTCTCTTCTCTGTGTCTTACTGTCTTTTCCACCCTGAGAAACACAGGGCAAAATCATGGCCAAACTAAGCAAGAAGGTGACACCTTAAATCTTCTTATGTTAAGTGTATTGGTAGTCTCACTTATTCGGAGAAACTTACTGATCGCTGTTACAATGCGAAGGTGCCAATTTTTGGCAGGAAACAGGACTTAACTTATCCTAGCATAACTAAATACATCTATGATAGCCGTGGATTTATATTGTTCTAAAACAAAGTGCCTTGTAATTATTAAGTCTCATACGTTTCAAGGGGTTGCAAAGATATCAGCCATTTAGTTCTAAAATTAAAGCAGAGAGCTTCAGGAGAGAGGTGTTTCCTGTGGTCTCTCATGGAAACTCTTTCTGTTGGTTTCGAAGGCTTTTCTTCCACTAAATTAAATTACTTCGGACTGAAAGTTCTCTGCCTTTTTTCGAGGGAACTTAACTCCCACAGATATAATTCTTGGCAGTCTAACTGCATAAGAAAACTGGAAGCCTCACAGATGTGATATGAAAACCAAGGATTATCACAGAGATAAATAACAATGCACTCTCTATCCCTACATCACTCAGTAATGCAGGCTCCACTCTTACGGGGGCCAGCTAATTGGAAAAAAATTTTGAAGCTCCGCTACCAGAAGCCTGTGCAGTACTTTGAGATACATGGGAAGCTACAGTTTTAGATGTGAATTGTAAGATGTTTAATACATTTACTGCAGGTTAGACTGTCAAAATTTCACTTGGGGAACCAGTCTCACTTTCAATGACTGCTGAGCTGGGTAAGACGGTCAGATATTTGGATGAAGCTCACATGTGAGGAGCACGGTGCAGGTCTTGCTGGCTAAAGTAAGTTATCTTAGAAGAAATCTATGAAGAAATCTACACCTCCTAACAGCTGTAGGACCTTATTCCCCTGCAGAGTGAGGGAGGAGTTGAAGGAAGGCAAGGAGAGAGAGCAATGGGAGCGGTGCCTCAAAAGCAGGGTGAATACCAGTATGATTCATGGCATGACAGCTTCAGGAGCAAACCCTGCTCAAAGCTGGACCCAAGACCTGCAGGTATAAATTCACAACACCACAGCCTTCTAATATTTCATTAACACCTGAGCTGACAGTACAAATGGAGTAAGCGCAAGGAAGAGTGAAAAAGCAGAGTGCTCAGAGCTCTTTGTTGTGTCTCACATTTTGACTGCTGTGTTCTCTGTAAATCTGAACAAGATGATGCTTTTCTCTTCTGAGAATCAGGCATTTAGTTCTGGAAAGTGGCCCACAGAAGAGGTTTCCCTCCAGAAAAGGAAGGAACATTCTTGTAATTTTAAATTAAAGTGTGCAATTACTGTTCTTTATTGTTGCCAGTTAAAAGAGATTTGCTACAGTTGCTTACATACACGTATAGGAGCTGAAAGAAACCAGCAGATTCTATAAGAAGGTTTCCTCCTGAGAGGTGTGAATTTCACAACAGCAATAAAAATGTTTGCTGCAGAGCGAGAGCTATGATTTAAACACAGACAAATGCTTATTTCCCTTCTGATAGCATTTTCCTCAGTTCTTTCTGACACACATAAATACACTACTTGGGAAAAAGACCTGGAATATTATTTTAAGATAAGATAGTACAAGTTCATAGTAATTAAGTCAAACTCTTCTTCTATGAAAAGAAGTGAGTGAGCAGGTTTCCATGGTAATTCTTTTCTTACCTTTTAAGACAAAGGACAGCTTAGAGCTACAGAATTAAGTCTTTTTCATCCCTTTCTTCTCATGCTTATACAGAAGCTGTTTCTGTTTTAAACCATCAGAGGCTCATCTTTTCTGATAAATCCAGCTTCAATACCAATTTCTAATGCAAATTGGCATTAAATAATTAATGAATTAAAAAACAAAGCCATACAAAGAGTTAATGAAAATACTGACTTCTGATTTTTCGCAGCCACGTTATTTTCAGGTTAGCATCGGAGGGAGGGTAGGGGTGGCACAAGTCTAACTGAAAGAATTTTACCTAATTATTCAGTTATTCCAAGGCACAACTTCAGTGAGTTAATTGGCACTGCAACAAGGATGAATTTGGCCCAATGTAAATTCATCTCTTCTCCATTGTTAAGAGTGCTCAAAAGAATGTTTTTGTAACCTATTTCTGAATCCAGCCATTGTGTTTCATTATGATTTTCTTTTGATTCTGTTACCATGTGAACAGTGAAATACACATAACCACAGCTCATGAGCTCAGAATGTCAACCAAGGGGTATTTTGTGCTTCAGAACTGATTGGAATGACTCAGAGTATTCTTTGAAAGTTCTTTGAAAAAGTCACATGTGTGTTTAGATCTAAAAATTAATTGGGGATTAAGGAACCAAGAAGCAGGCAAGAGAAAATTTTGATCACCTCAAACTCTATACAGGAACTTTGCTTTGAGAAAATCTTTACTGTAAACCTAGTTTTAATTGTGGATTAGATACCGGGCTGAAGTAAATTCCGTTAGTTACATTGACTAAAAAAGAATCACGGAACTGTTGGGGTTGGAAGGGACATCTGGAGGTCATGGAGTCCAGCCCCTGCTAAAGCAGGGTCACCTGGGGCAGGCTGCACAGAGTCACGTCCAGGCGGGTGTGAATGTCGCCAGAGAAGGAGCCTGCACAGCCTCTCTGGGCAGCCTGTCCCAGGATCTGCCACCCTCAAGGTAAAGAAGTTCTTCCTCATCTTCAGAAGGAACTTCTTGTGCTGCAGTTTGTGCCCTTTGCCCTGTCACTAAGAAGAGTCTGGTAAATGAGTCTGTTTCAGTGGAGTTACAACATGCGGTAGAGAATGAAGCCAATTTACATGAGCTGACAAAGTGGCTCTATATTTAAGAAACTAGTTTGCAAATTCTCAGTATGTGGATTACTGACTACATTATACATTCTATTTATACAGACAGCACTCATAAATCTACCTTGCAAAGTGATATACTGTCCATTTACTCCTCATATAAGTAGTGATTACTGATTTTTTAACGTTGCTGTTAAGTTTCTTAAAGATACGGGCCAAGATTTTGAACTACAGCTGAGAAGCTCATCACCCAGATTGTAAATGCTCAGGGTGCCATGTTTACAGAGGGTAATACAACAGACTCAGTGAAACAATGCAAGAGCAAATGGGATCCTGGACTCCCTTGAGAATTAGCAGTAAAATTACCGGCCATCTTTACCTTCTGGAATCTTTCTTGTTTGTGACAGTGCAAGAAATAATAGAAACTAGCAGGAATTTCAGATCCCATATTGAATTTAGAGGGTTTCTAATTATAAAGGCATAGGTTTAGTATTCAAACCGAGTCAGTTAAAAAGTGAAATCACCTATGAACAAGTACAGACACAAGCAATGGCACTAAGTTGATACTGAACAACTAGTGTAACTGCTGACTACATTAAAGCTTCAGTGGGCTCCTTCACTGGACTGACCTGATAGCTCCCAGGCAATAAAGCAAAGACCCAGGCTAGGAAATCTCCAGGGCACAGCACAGCCCTGTGCAGGCTTACCAGAGGGGACACAGAAGCCCACCCTTGCATTGCTGCGCTTCAGTAGCAGTGATTGAAGATGACTGCTTTGCACCACAGCCTTTAGCACTTCTTAGGATGAGGTTATGTGGGTCCAGGCTTGCTCCCCGTGCTGGAGAAGCTCTGCCCAGCCACACTCCATTCCACGTAAGGAAACATGGCAGTTGTCAGTTTGGGACAGTCTTGACTTAATTCTGAAGTCCTACAGCACACATAAACTGCAAAAGCCCAAAATGACTCACATGGCAGTTAGCAACAGAAGGAAGACAACTGTATGTTTTTGGCCTTTGCTGTCTTTTGCCAGTTTACCTACTGCTTCATTATTCCCAGGGAAACCTGGTGCTCACACCAAACTGGGCAAAGCTGAGCTGGGTCAAAAGACCTTTCTTTGCAGCCAAAAGGTCACACCATAGTTGCAATCAAATACGTTTTTCTACGTGGAAGCTTTTCAGGAGCTGCTCAGCTTCTCCTGCTGCTTTCCTGGTTTAACTCCTCCAATCTGCATCATTCTTTCTAACAGAATGTGTAAGAGGGATTGTTTTCCTTGTTTTTTTAATTTTTCACCTAGTTACCTGAGAGGTACTAGATGTGTACATTAACAAAGAAGTGGTTTTTCCCTGTAACAGATGAGGCTATGGTAATACAGAAAGAATCTGAGCAGTGGTTTCCATACTGCTTTTAGCACTGATAATAGCTCAGTAGAGACCAAGAGCAAAAAGGTGAGGTGAAAACATTCATGCCTCTTGTGCCCTTTGGACTATGACCTCTTTTGCTTAACAACAGCTGTTCTTAAAACTGAATTTTGTAGCTTGCTACAAACTACATGTAACTCTCTGGACGTTTTATGCAGCTGTTAGATGACAGAACCATCTCCAGAAGTGGTAGGAGAAAGTAGAGAAGAAACGTTACTCCCTTCAGTAATTAATTTCTTCTTACGAATGCTGAAGGGCTTCTCTCATCTTCACTGGAGAAAAGCAAGCAGTTCAGAATGCTGTCAGAGCTGAAAAACTACTGGGGTTGTGT
Source organism: Falco peregrinus (assembly GCF_023634155.1). Classification (NCBI taxonomy): domain Eukaryota; kingdom Metazoa; phylum Chordata; class Aves; order Falconiformes; family Falconidae; genus Falco; species Falco peregrinus. Next base: position 17,586,562 of record NC_073733.1, read on the forward strand.
AATTCCTGTAAAAGCAGAAAAAGAAAAATTGCTTGCATTTGAGAGAAGCTGTGAGAGATTTCTGGAAGTGTTTCTGGATCAGGAAAGAGAGACAGATCTGGGATGCATTCAAGATAGATTTCTGAGTGCCGGCAAAGGCATTGGGCTGGGTTCAATGACCTGACTATAAAATGAGATGGGTAATACTGCCAGCTCTTTCAAAGAAAGATTATCTGGGTTTATTCCCAGCTGTGCTACAGAATCCTCATGTAACTCTGGATGTGTCACTTAAATTCAATTTTCTTCTGTTTACCTGTCCAAAAAACCAGAGAGTAGAGTAGACAATTTCCCCCATTCATTTCCTATTCAGATTATAAACACTCCAGTGCAAGACTGCTTTTCCTTTACACCGAGTGCCAAACGCCAGGTCATCAAGGCTCTTGCCTGAGCTAGAGCCTCTTGTTTCTAATGTAATAAAAATTACAGTAACTACTCCTCTCCTCCTTCCTGTGCCAAAAATCTCCCTTCCTCCTTGCTTTTGCTTCCTTCCCAAAATTAATCCTTAGGTACTCCTGCTTTCACACTGTCCTCCGCCACCGTCCGCGGCCAGGCACAGGCCAAGCCCTCTCTACTCTCCTTGCTTCAGCTAGAAAGAGAACAGTGGGCAGCCAACTTTTCCGCATCGAAATACCATTTCTTCCCAAGGAGAAGACAAGGAGGAGCAATTATAGATGGCTGTTACTTTTATAAGAGAAAAACCAATTACTTTTATATAACTTTTCTTGTATTATCATAATGTTAGCAGCTTTAGTAAACATCTTAAACCAGAAGAGCTGCCAAATTCTTCGGTGGCCTCGCTTGATTTATAAGGTGTAATTATGTTTGTAAGCTGATAACCAGAGACCACATCAGTTTTCACCAGCTCAGTGGACTGGAAGTGAATATTTTATTATCTTCTACCCAGTATTTCTTTTCAGATACAAAGTGCTTGCAGTAGGCAGAGACTTTTCTAGCTGGAGCAGCGGGAGATGATTCTTGGTCAGCAGGGCAGAAACTGAATGTCTTTGTCACGTGGCAATGCTAAGAAATCACAAAAGCAATTCTTCTAATCTTTCTAATGCTTAAAAAGGAACTTGAAAAGCTGTTCTCAAGACCATATTTCCACACACTTCTCTCACTTCATTCTGTACTGTAAACCTTCTTTCCAGGACTTTCCTGACTCATCAGTGCTGTTCACTGCCTGATTTTCTACTATTATCTCTCTGTTTCTTCTTCATCTCTCTGCCTATCTTACAGTCTGGATGCACCACAAGCACTACCAGAAAAGAATCCCAGGTATGCTCCAGAAATAACTTAACTTCCCATTTTCAGGTAATAATTTTCTGGAAAAACAAAACAAAACAATCTATTCTTCCTTTAGTTTACAGTAAGATTGACATTCACTGAAAATTACCGCTCATTTCAAACATATTCCTTTCCTGTTAAGACTTGTTCCATGGCACATGCTAGGGTAAGACACCACTGCAAAGCCCAACTTCCACAAAACCACAATGAAATTAAAATTGAACTTAAAAAGAACAAGAGGCCTACCTAAAGCAGAAGGTCCAAGATAATAAGGAATAAAGATTAAACAAATATTCATAACTGTGATGTGTCAGCTCTGCAATCCAAAAAAGGAGCAAATGCTGCTTTTTTGACTTAATAACAGTAAATGTCAAATTCTTCAGGAAAGGAATTTGCAAAGCCTTGGTAACAAGTCTGCTGTGGAACTAAATCGCAGTGCATTCACCACAGTAGATTATCTGTCACTCATAAAATCAGTATTTTCCAAGTCGCCTCTTAGCATGGCTCAATATATAGACAGATTAAATTATTTACAAAAAACAAGCATATCTACCGATACGATGTGACTTTCTTGACTGATTTATACCTTCAATCTTCAAAGTGAAGATCTGCAAGAAGCAATTTTACACTTGTGTGACAGTATTAAAATTCTCTGTTTAGAGGAAGAGCACCGTTTTCATTGGCGAGATAATAGAGAAGAATGTGGAAAACAACAGCTGGATCATACTTTAAATAGAAGCAACCCCCCAAAAAAACCTATCTAGAGGGATCAAATTCCTAAGCTGGAGAAAGCCAGATAGCCTGGTTCTCATCCCATACGGGCATAAATCAGGACTAAACATGCCAAAAGCCAGACCGGGATGTTAATCACACTGATGGAATTGCAGATGTCATCACTGGGATGGAGACAACGAAAGTAGTGTTAATGAGATTAGAGCCCATCCAAATGGAACTACCTCCATGCAGAAGGATAATCAAAGCAGTTGCAGCAAAACACACTGGTGGAAGAAACAAAATGGATAGGGAGCCTGTTCCATATGATGAATGAGGAAAGAGTAAAACGGAAACATATCACCACTGGCCAAAAAGAAAAGAAAAACTTGACATGAGAGAGAGTTGGGACTGAAGACTTCAGCCTTAAAGTAAGTGGTGATGGTATCACATTGCTTAGCCGAAGTAACAGCAAAATGCCTAATAGACATAAAAATTTCACTCTGACAATCGTTCAGACAAGGGTGGATTGATACAACTAAAATTTTGAGACAAAAGTACATGGAAAAGAGGAAGGTTTTATTAGTATTTTCTGATTTAGTTTGCCTATAACCCTTGATGAAGCCTAAGTAAGCTGCGAGCAGGGTGTCTGCAGCCTTGGTGGCAGTGGGGCCCTAGAGGAATGGGCTGTCACTGCTGCACTAGCACACTTGCATCACCCAGGTCCACAAATCATGGGCTTGCCTTGGGGCAATCATTTGCTGCAATCATGGAGGGCAGAAATGCCACTTCTGGAGGGCTTTACAGCAAAGAATGCTGAAACCCTCCCCTGGTACAGAAAGGAAGGACAATACAGAGGAGCGGATATAGAAACACTGGATGGGAAAGAGAGCTGTCTAAGACTGGCAGCCACTGATCTGACCAGGCTCTCTATATTCCACCAGCAGAGAGGTTTTGGTGTATGTGGAGTAAGTAGAGAGGAGGTACTTACTTTAGGGACTGTTGAATTCACCCCCATCAGAACTTGGTAACTCCTGGTAACATCTGGGCCTTACTTCCCACCTGTGCTAAGCAGAGCTGTGGATCTGCTGGCACCAAACCTGGCACAGGAGGTATAAACAGTGGGAGGTAGTACCCATGCAAAGGAAGAGGGCTCATTGGTACCACACACCACAGAGCCACCACCACTGTATAATCACATATTTAAATGCTGCCTATGACCTGCATTTCCTGTACAACTGAAGAGACTACAGGTATAAACTTAAATCTGTTACCTGATAAAGTATCCCTGGATACAAATTGAAAATATCTCCCTTTCTTGTTTTTGACTGAGATAAAGCAGCACACTCCTACAGCTCCCATTCCTCCCTGGTTGCATACTGCACTGGGAATTCACACCTCATTCTGCTTTAACCCCAGTGATGGTACCATGGCCAAGCACACAGCAAGATATCGAAGGAAGGTCTGGGAGGTGGAGCGAGATGTAGCGCACACCTCTTGCACCAGCACAAGTGATGCTTGTATTGCATTTCAAGGAACAGGCTTAGTCAAATAACTTGCAGAAGAACTGCTTAGGTCGAACTGGGAGCTGGTTTAAACTCAGTATGGTCCCACCGATTTCAGGGCGATTGCAGAGAATTTGTCTTTCTCAGTATGTTTTGCCAAATTAAGCTGTGAAAAATTATTTGTGTAGTTTGAATGAAGATACACAACTTTCTACCTAATGGAGACTTAATTCTGTGTCTGATGGACAGGAAAATCCTTTCAGTGAATTATATCAATGTCTAGCTTTTCTTGTATGCTGCCAGTGCAGGTTTCTTGCAACACAATGGCCAGAACTGTGAAATTTCATTATATTTGCTAGGCAAATCGGAACTACGAATGATGCTGTAGCTGCAGACCTTGCTTGGCTAGTAGACCTGAAAAGCCACACTGATCCTTCTTGAGTGCAGTAAGATGCAACTTTTTACTTTTTCACTACATCATCTTTCTTTTGATCGTTTTTGTCGTTCAGAGCACTGGCAATCTTTCTGGCTAGGTGAGCACAGAAATGTTCAGGTTATAATATATGGAGCAACTGAAAAGTATGACAAGGAAAGGAAGCATTGTAAGTATTCTCAGAGAGATTAGAGGGAAGGCAGATGCGGTATTATAAGAAGTATTTGAGAGGCAGGACAAGGAACAGATATGCAGTGTAAGGGGATCGCTGACATAACACTATAAAGAGCACTCAGCATCAAGGGATGGAAGGCATTTGAGAGATACAGTAAGGAAAAGAATTACTATACGTAGTATCTGAATGATGGGACAAGGAAAGGAGATACGTGATATTTCTGAACTTTTTATCAGAACTGTAGTATTCATCACCAGTTGCAAGCTATTCAGGCATGACTACGTTTCATTGGGTGGTGTGGGACTGATAAAAACACTGAAAAGACTGTTAGCGGCTTTGGAGTTACCTAGCCATGGTGTATGACTGAAAATGCACTGGGAGAAGCCTGATGTGGCAAGATGCTAAGCACCTTCACCGAGGACAGCAGGGGCCAGCCTTTACAAAGATGCTGAGCAGCCATAATTCCACTGAAATCAATCAGATTCGCAGGGAGTCACCACCTCTGAAAAATCAGGTTGTGGGAGTTGAAGGCACCCAGCAGGTTCAGGTCTGAAGCATCACATTAGGGATATGACAGCATTATCTAATAAACCTCTCTCCAAACATATACACGAGCACACACACGCATGCATACACACATATATTTTGCCATACTCCTCCATCTTCCATTGTTAAAATGATAGAAGTGTAACATTTAGCAAAGGCAATCAGAGAAGTGGTAATTACCACAGTGGGTCTGAGAACCTTTGGCAGCCTGGTAGTGGGAGGGAAATACAGCATAGCTTAAAAGACAGCAGAAACGTGAAGAAAACATTTTCCTTAACTACAGGAACCTGCACTTGAATATTTTATTACTCCTTTAGTAATTGGCAATTGTGAATTGCAGCACAGTTTTTCACATGCCTTGAGAAAAATTGCTTCTATCCACCAAAAAGTCTCAAAACCTGATATACCTGTTAAGTCGAGATCTCATAGCAACCCTCCTTCTCTTGGTTAAACATTTCCTACCTCTCCCAAAGTCCTGTCCTGTGCCGTCCCACCCTTCAAGGCAAAATAGTGTTTACAAAAATGGCTCTGTACAAAGACAGTGTGACAATAATAATGTAAGCGTGGGTCAAAGCACTGTCAACAACACTCATTTTCTTAGGGTGGAAAATAAGAGATAAACATGGTGACCCAAATCCTGCAACAGTGTAAGTGATGGTGAGCTTAGCGTCTCAGAAAATGCATATACAGTGAGCAGCAAATTAAAACGTCTTGCTATTCATACTAATTTTTACACTTACTGTTTACTAAATGATGGCAAGTGGCCTTTTCTGCAAATTGTATCTCCTTTTTCCTCATGTCTTCACACAGACTACATTACACCTCTTTTCTGCCAGCATAACTTTTGATAGACAGTCTCCTGTGGCACCTTCTTATAGCAGGGTAATCTGTGCCAATTCCTGGAGGCTTAGCGCACTTGTCAGAGGTAGCTGTCTGAGCTCTCCTTTGTGCACTATATTCGCTATCACGCTCATGCTGCATAAGCATGGAAAGGATTGTAGGTTCTCAAGAAACTTCAGCCCATGTGGGGCAAGTCTCTTTGCTTGGCACATTCTCACTGCTTTCCTGAGGGGTTCATTCTGCATCTTTGAGTAGACACTCAAGAAAACCCTGTTTCAGATCTCAGCCACAAGCTGATCTTTTCTTCAGGGACTCAATCCCTAAAGATCACAAGAAGGGCTCTTCAAACTTGGATTAGTGCAATTTGCCTTTTCCACCTTTCTTTTGTAATTTTAAAAACTGCTCTTATACAATTCTTTTTGCAAGAAGTGCAGCACTTCTCAAACCTGAATACAAAATTAACTGGAAATCCTAACGCTGTAAAATGACTGTTCTTACTGATCAGCCCTCAGATGTGTTCCGATATATCTTACCTTCTGTACAATACAAAATGTAGCTCCACTTGGCTCACAGCAATGCCTCTTCATGATAACACTTCCCATAGTATTTGACAAAGCCAGACCAGTCAGTCAAAGACTGTTCTCAACCTAATGTCTCTCCAGACTCCTTGGCTTAGACAAGAAGATTTCTGAAGAGGTGTCAAGGTTACTATGCATTCTTGGAGCTATCAAGAAGTCATAGTAAAGGAATGATTTAATATCTGCCCATTAAAAGATAACTGACAAGGTACTATCTACCGTAGCTAGGGCAGTCTGCTACAGACAACTCCAGGTAAGTCTGACTGGTTTCAGGAGGATGAACAGAAAACCAGAAAGTCTACTGCTAGCAAGCCAGCTGCTGTTGCCTAAGGGAAATTGCCAGTCAGTTAATGCGTGGCTATTCGTGTGAGTAAATTAGATGTCAAGTCACTTCTGTTCTCATGCTGTTGTACTTTGTAGAACTGAACAATCAGCAGACTGATCTCACCCCAGAAGCAATGCTTTTTTGGTGGCATTTGATCCTGAAGAAGACATTGCTGTAGAAGAGAGCTGCTCGAGATAACACACAGCAATAATGATACCAGCTCAGCTAACTGCAATGAATCTGCGTTTTTTCTACCTTTTAACATCTCTGGCATTCCTCTAGATAAGGCACAATTTCCCTCTTTGAGCATCTTTGGACTGAGAGAACAGTATGTTAGGAACTCTTTTGCCTTTTGCCGATTTTTTCTTATTCTGCTCCATGTTTGTTTATCATTAGCACAAATTATGATGGGTGTCTGTACAATTTGAACAACCTTTTCTCTAACAGAATCATCTCAGCCTCTTCTCTCTCTAAGCCGCAGTTCACTACAAGGGCTGTGACAGCTTTTATGTTTAACAGAATCTTTAGTCTGGCAATCATGATTAACTCGTCTCTGCAGAGAAGTGCTATTTTAATAAGACCAAGTGAAGGGTTCTAAGAAAATCTTTTTTTTTTTTTTTTTTTAGAAGACTTTTATACATCTAAGAATTAAGACTCTGTAACTAAAGTTTAGACACAGCATAGCCAATTCTTCTCTTGCCCCTTGAAATATTTTGGAAGGTTTCCAGCAGACCCAATTATTTCAAATATGCTTCAGAAGTTACGTTAAGGCCAGAACAACAGAATATGTGAATGTATTCAGTCCTTGCCCTCTTCTGACCTCTGATTTCTTTCCAAATAAAATGTTTAACATTACTTTTTCTTTTTATTTCCTTTTTTTTTTTTTTTTTTTTTTTTTTTTTTTCCCCACTGTAGGGGTTTCTGGGACTCAGGCACTGATACCATTTGAAATATAAATTATCCAAAACCCTAATAGCTTCTTTCTTTAGGGTCATAGCATAGTTATGTTTTGCAGCAAAACCAAATCTGGAAATCTTGTTCCATGATGCTTGCACAAAACTACAGATTGTCCTTTCTTAGGAGGCTCTTAAAAAGCTTCATTAACACAAGCATGCCTTGCCCTAACCTCATTCTCCACATAGTAATGTCTTTGTACTAGAAAGACAAACATCGTCCTCAAAGGTCAAGAAGGAGCAGGACCAGGAAAAGGTAAGGAACTGAGGTGATCTGTATGCTAAATGCCACCATATCTCCCCTAGTGTTATTCAAAACAGGGTGAGTTACTTCTCATTACACAGCAAGATAAAGCAAGTATAAAATTCATCTCACTAGTCCCTCTTCCCTTCCTCATTTCACAGCTCGGTGCTGTTAGATGTTTAGTCTGAATTGTAGGATTTAGCCACTCTCTGTACAATACCTACCTGGGCGCCCAAAAGTTTCTGAACAGCTAGACCAGACAGAGGATGAGATCAGGTTAGGAAAAGCCTGAGAAAACTAAAAGCACAGGAGGGCTCCTACTTTTCAGGTTTTTATCACGCACCATGATGTTATACAGAAAGATGTTTTATAAAAAGAACATAAATGAAGATGAAATATAGAGTATCTAATAAGTCTGTAACTCAATAGCCTGATAAAGGTTTTTATTGTTTGGTTCGTTTTATTGGAAACCCTAAAGAAATTGACCTGAAAGCAAAGCAAGGGCTGAGGGGATTTATCTTGTTTTGTCACAACTTTAGTTTGTTCCAACGCACATAGCATTCAGCTCCAGCCATACCTCTTGAGTCATCACAAAAAAATAAATAATCGTCAGAGCTCTCTGATGTCTTTAAAAAGTGGGGAAAGTTAAAAAAAAAAAAAAAAAAGTAGGTGAAGCTATAGTCAAGGTGAACCTACTGGTAAGACTGGTCAGCCAGCTTCCTAAAGAAGCTCACTTTTTCTGTGGAGTAGGGAGACTCCTGGTCCTTGCCTTTCTTGTAAAATTCATTCCTGTATGAACAGCGTAAGATAATCATGTTGGAACTGGATCAGTGGAGAAGTGTGAAAAATGTGGCAGCATTCAAGTTTCTATTTGAGAAGAGGCATTTACCAGTCTTGGGAGAGAGAGAATAAGAAAGTGCATAATTCAACATTTCCTTTTGATCTGTAAACTACTTTTTTTCTTCTGAGTTAATTTGCTTAAAAAATGCACAAAGAGGGAGGGCAAAGCAAAAAGTAAATGTGCTAAAATGTTTGACAGAAATTCAAATGTTTGTGAAGAAATGTGTTTGTTATTCCATGCACAGAGCGCATCAGTATTTGCTTTGCTTAGTTGGGTGCATAAATCTAATGGCAGAAGAGGTCTTAACACAGTATTGGATTTGAGACAAATTCACAAAACTGATGCCCTTTGTCCGTTAAAGAAATGCTATCCACTCCAACAACATTACTGTGAATGCACAGTGCAAACCATTAACACGGATGCTGCGCACTGGGGCAAACCTAGGTTTTCAAAGATATTGCTTAATCCAATAAATTACTGGAAGGTGCACTGATAGAACCACAGTAATGGAAGCATTGTAGCGTAAATTCCCATACAGAAGACGTGGCCTGGGGAGATGACAAAGAGATGGGTGATATCCTAAACAAAAATGTTAAAGAAACTGTCTTGGATCAGATTATGCTTTTAAGAAGCTAACACCTGTATTGGGCTGACCAACCTCTTCTTAATAACACTTGGGATTAATATCATCCACGGAAACACCACATGCAATATGAGATCCATGATATTAAATGCAGAAGGACTACCAATACTGCTACTCTGAGTCATATTCTTTCTGCGAGCATAAAGGCCAGCAGCCTCAAGGCAGGTTTCTTGGGGGATCAGTAAGAATTGATGTGGAGGTCCACCGCTGGAGGGAATATTTCTTAGCTAGCAGCTGTGTGGAACAGCAGGTAGAAGGACATTTGTAATGCACTATTTGTGTTATGGTAAGGCTTGCTCGTCAAAGGTGCCCTTTTTCCCTAACCCACATGGACAGGAGACGGCAAAAGATCAATTTTAACAAAAGAAGGATCACCCTACCTATCCAGCACTCACTTGATATGTTTTTTGTTGAGGAGTGAACAGCCCATATCACTGTGCAAGACAGGATCAGGAGCTTCTCGTTCCCTTGCAGCCAGGATAGCGAAGCCAAAAGCATGCTGAATTCCATTTATGCTGGACTTGTTATATAAATACATGACCACAATTCACTCCTGAGTTCATCACATTTACTGCTCGCATTACTGATGTAGAGCCAAAAATCAGATCTCCAGTACATCTACACACAAACATACTAACTGCAAACCTAGCTCTAATATCACCATAATATACCATAGCCACTGTGGGAAAGGTATAAATGAAACATTAGGCAAAAGTGAAGGCAGTCGCGCTAAATGGTAAACCTTTCATTCACGCTCACTGGTCCTACCTAAACTGACCTTACCCATTCATCCCACCTGAAGCCAGCCAGGCAACTAAGCACCTACGTTAAGCATCAAGACATGCTGGGCTCCCAGTTCACAGTGTGCACCAGAGCTACTCATTTTCTTCACTGACAGAAGGAACGCATGGATTACAGTCTAAAATCAGTGCTGTATGACAAATACTGTGGGACAAAACCAGGCTATAATATATAAAAGCTTAATTCCTAAGGCATAAAAGAACTGGGTTCAAGTAGATTATATTTGCTGATTCCACACAAGCCACTGGAAATACATCAGAGTGATCTCCAATTTCTAGCATCCCTGAATAGTTTGAATATTTTATTTTTCCTTTAAGAAAAAAATCCAGGTCCTTGCTATGTTATAATAAATTAAAATGAAACCCCACATTAAGTCAATTTGGACTCTGGAGTATTTAAAATCTGTATCCTGATTTTGTGATTTAGACCTATTTATATGTAAATTAAAAAAGGAAAAGATTACTTCCCTATTATTTCCCTTATGATAAATTAGCTCGAATTAGTGATGAATATAAAGAATTAACTCTTATATTCCTTATGTTTTGCCTCATTTACAAATGTCATAAGAACCCATTAGACGCTTTAAAAAGTATGTCAAGTAAAAATAAAATTCTCTACAGAAAACAAAGTAAAATGTTTAATGATATAATGAAGACTCATTAATGTAATGTTTATTTTTAATATTAAAAATTCACAAGAATTGTCATAGCTCTTGTCTTAATCAGATAAGCTTTTGTAATATTTATTTGTGTTGTAATTTCATAAATATTTATGCATCCATTTTCAAATTTTGCTGGTCTTTGCTTTATTAAATACATTTTAAACTTGTTAATATTTGAGGAATATTTTCCCCATCTGTGCAAGCCAGCCATTTCACAATGCCATGTGATCACAGGTGTGGGTAGAGAAACTCAAGAGTTACAAGCCTCTGAGGTAACTTTCCTGCTTCAACCTACTAATGAGATACCCTATTTCTTTCAGGATACACATGGACCTGGAAATGGTGTTAAATGCAGAGGGTGGAGAATTAGTCCCCTCATCCCTACCCTTCCTCTCTCCCTGCCTCTGTGGTCCGCAGCTTCTCTCTCCTGCGTTTCCCGGATGGTGTAAGTAGCTGGTCCAACCATCAGGGGCTTATTAATGTCCTGTCTTGCACTCCTAGGTATACAAACAGGGCCATAATCTTACTTTAAGTAGTACCTCTGTTAAAATCCCAATATACAAGAAAAAAAGAAACAGTTACTGAGAGATAGGTGAGAGTTCTGTTTCTGACCTCTCGGCTCAGTGCTGTGGTCTGCTCTGAGAAATCAAGGCAGGGTGCAGCAGTCCATTTTATTTTGTGCCTGATCTCATCCATTTGCAAACTTAGAAAGACTAAGTTTAATCAGGTTGTGAACAGGAGACTTTCTTGAAAGCCAAGTATTTGAGATAGTATTCAGCATTCTAAATTTAACATATATGTAAATAAATATGGTATGGAGTCTTTTGAGTAAAAAGGAGGAGGGGAGAGGAAATCAAACTTTAGCCCTGACTACTAGGAAACCCTCAAAGAGTCCTTTCACCACAGAAAATCTCCCAAACAAGTATCTATTACAGATTAATGTAATTAACAGCATACATTTTGGGTGAAAACTGGTACAAATTCACACACCACTTCAGAGAACAGGGCACAAGGCACAAAACTCCTTTAGCCCTCTCTCAGCTTTGCCACTTCCTACATCTTTACCTGTAGAGTGAAGTAAGATTTTCCCCCATATTAATGAAAGCTAAGCTAGAGATGCCTGTTTGTCTTCTTGGTTATAGAAGAGGCCAGCAGTGAGCGCCTTGCTCACACAAGCTCCTCAATCAAATGCTTGAAACAAGATAGCAGAATTTCCTCTAAAAGGCCCAACTGCTAGTAGTATACAAATAGACAATCTAGAAAATATACAAACTGCCTGTACTTCTAAGCCCTTCTGATATACCACTGTGAGCTGAATACATAGATATCTTTCAGGAGAGGTTTTCACTTCATCTGTCTTGCTTTGCCATCCCTTTTATAATTCGTGTAGTAATATTCATAAAAAGTAATTATTTATACACAGTTATGGACCTCTTGAATTTGATTCTCTTCTCACTTAAGTTATAAATATGGAATAAAATTAATACGAGTCAGAAAAATTAGGACCCTAAAGACTGGAATATATATAAAATCACTTAGAGTCCTCCAACTTTTTAAAGTGTTTTTTTACTTTAATATTCTCTTGGGTTGCAAACACTACAGGGGAAAGTTTACATCCAATCAAGAACACATTTACTGAAGTGCTTAAAAATGCACGAAAGCAGTTCTGCAAATATTAAGTTTTCTAACTCTCTCTCTCCTGGATTAAAAACAAAGCAAGTCCTTTTATCCCTGACATTTTAGCATTTGGAACACATCAAAATGTTTCTTCTACTACATTGGAAAGAAATTCTAATTTTCTTGTCTTCCCATGTCTGAAGCAAAGAAGCTAACACAGAATTTACAAATTGAACTCCTTTGCATTTTCAGGGAGAAAAGAAGGAAGATAATAAAATCCGAACACAGAGAGAGATCCCTCTGGGTTGACATCTAAGACACAAAACCAGCCTGTGCACTTTCAGAACCTGGTTTCAGTATCTTTTTGAAGTAAAAGTTTAAATCACGCACATTTTATTGGACTCACAGAGTAACTAAACAATAGCTGTGCTATTAGTGGGTCAGACTAGATGGTCTAACCCCTCCTGTCCTTAAAACTTAAAAATCTAAAGACCAGTTCTTCTGTGATTCAGATTCAATATGGAAGAAACACCTGGCAGGCTCAGGAGATATCATAAGGAATTCACCACTATGGTTCAGAGCTTATGAAATCTTTTTTTTACCATGGAAAACACAGACCTGAATCATACTTGTTTCCAGACTTTTTAAAAACATGGAAAACACAGTACTAATCTAGATCAGAACAGACTCTCCTGTCCATCACCTCTTTGAATTTAACACTCAACTTTGAAGTTTACAAATTAGATATTTCTTTTTTTTGCACTGAACAGAGACATACTGAAAACAGAGGAGGTGAAAGAAGAAGAAAACAGGTAGAAAACAGTTCTGAGAATAAGACCTCGATGTTCGCATCATAAAACCACAGAGTATATGCCCATCTGCAGAGATTAGCAGTATCTTGTTTAGCATCAATCTTTTCAGCTTCTAGCCTCATGGATGACAACATTATACCCCACTCCAGTCCTAGACTGCAACATTTCACATGGTTCTAATTCACTGTGACTTCTGTAATGTATTCATCCAAAGCAGCACTTGCACATATGCAGTTGCTGTTAATCTGGTTCGTTGTTATCTTTGCAATTTTATAAATATGAGCTCGACTGAAAAGGACATTCAAAGAGTTGCTCTGTTGGGTTTTTTTTGGTTTGGTTTTTTTTTTTTTTTTCCCCTTGGAAATGAGTGCAGAGTGATGTTCACCATAAATTAATTTTTCAAGCTTTGTAGAGGTTATGTAAATTTGCAGAATGTTCTTCTGATGTTTAAGCCACAATTTGACAACAGCTTCAAAAACTGGTCGAAGAACTCTTCTTACTAGCATCTGCTTGTTGAAATATATGTAATGACACGGTTGTGTAACACTTCCCATTGATCTCTAGATGCCAGGTGATCACTCAAGCTAAAAAAATGCATGCACACACAATGGAAAAGGAGAATTTAGATCTTAAAAGCAATGGAATGAAGGGGGAAAAAGTGGTACATTTCCTTCACCTTGTTTAAATTATTTTAAAAGACCCAGTAACAGATACAGCCACAATGGTAACTAAAAACCCTTTGACTATTGCATTCATTCCTACTGCTGTTCTTGGTAACTATTTTGTCTTCCTTATCACAGCCTAGAAAAATACTTTAAATTGGGATCCTCAAAACAACTCCCAGTTTAGTTTTTTTAAGTAAAGTTTAAAGCAGCTCAACTGCTTGTGGAAAAATGGGAATCACTGCGATTTCCTTTGAGGTTCAGCTGTTTGAGAAAGCACTCAATTAAAGCAGAAGGGAAACTGTTTTACAGTGCCTGACATTCAATGTCTGTAATGCTTTTGTCACAAATGATGTCTCTTTTCAGCAACATGGTCTCCTTGCCACCAACATAAGGTTTAGTTTAATTTAAAATACAATTTAAAGTTTTATACATGGTGGGAACTCTCTCTGTCAAAACACTCTGCTGAACACAATGGGTGCAGCCTCCTTTCAAGCATGCTGTGTTACTTTGGAGAAACACAGACACACAGTCAGTGGCTGCAGCAGTATCTGAAATTATGCTTAGAGGCTAGCTGATGCTGCTGGGCATTTCCAGTAGATAAAGATTTCAATATATGGACAGATGTGTCAATAAATCGCAGAATTCCAATGTTATAAAAATAATGTCTTGTTTGGTAAGCTGGCAAATTTTCACTTCAAAACATCAATTAATTATATTTACATAAAAATTGTACATAAATCTGTAACTCTATTCACCAAGAAATGAAAAGACTGGAGGTTCTCAAGTGAAAATGTATCAGAAAATACAATGCAGAAAATATTTTTCCCCCATAAACAACTTTGTTTTCAAATAGCTTTCTTTTATCATGGAAGTAAAAAACTCAGCATGACTTTGTCTAAAAAGCAGCAAAGAGGATTTGGGATTAGTTATCAGGGAGAAAGAATAGTGCAAAATACTCCAGGTGACAAAAGTGTGCAGCAAGACGTACTTGGCTTTATTATTTCTTCAAAGCAAACAGGCTGTATACGATACATGCATTAGCAAACCTGTTTGAGAAAAATACATTGCTCTTCTACCAAAAGAAAAAAACCTTATTATGATGAAAACCTCATCCACTTCCCTAGCCAAGAGTCAATTATTTATGAAATTTCTAAATAATGGATAATGACTTTTTTTTTTCCCAGAGATGTGCTTTTCATTCTTAAAATGAGCTTGGGTTCTCTACTACAAGAGTCTACATTAACCGGTGACCTAAGGAATGCCATACATCACCTTGCACAAATGAATGCTTACTGTCCGGTGGAGTTACACCATCACAAGCGGAACCCTAGGCTTTCAGGCAGCAACGTTCATATTCTCTGTGACAGAATTCAGAGTAATATCCAAACTACTATGAAGTCAGTAAAGCGACCTTAATCCCTTGCTTTCAAAATATGGAAAAAACACCTAAGAATTTACACTCCACAACACAGTAAAAATGATAAACAAAACTACTGTGGATTTCTACCTAAGCAAGGGAGCAACAAATCTATAAAATCCCTTTTTCCTGGCACAGACAGACTATTGTCTTTTGACAATATGTGAAGCCTGAATTTGGAGATATCAAAAAATAAAATACTGGAAAAAAGGCATTGGAGACTTCCTTGAAGATGGGGCAGATAACTCCTGCTATACTTTTACTGTTTTCAGTGTCTTCATCTTGACTTGACCTGGCAGATGGCAATGGTTCATTTGCTGGTTTTTTTTTTTTTTTTTTTTTATGTTTTCTTTCATCAATATCTATTCTGTCAGTGTTCACACAACTTTTGGCATGTTGTGTCCTTGTGTATTTTCAATGAATTCTTAGGTTAATTATTTATATTATTTTGAAAAGTGATGAGATTTTGAAAGCTACTGTTATACTCAAAGTCATTGGAAAAGTCAGTATCAGCACAGATGTTAACTTTTCTAAAAGGACGTGAATGCAGATTTAAGCAGTATTTGGCAAAGTCCCAAAGTTTGGAAGGGAGTATGTAGATAAGCATGAAAAAAAAGAAGTGTCCTTCTCACACACTCAACTATTTTCCAGTTCCTTTGCTTTTCAAAATTTGGTGGAAAAAATTTTTAGTCCAGGCTTAGAACAAGATTCCCAATGTTACCCACATCTGGTTAGGTTAGTCAAACCATCAAGAAAGACTTTCTATTGGTACTTCAACAATTTATATGAACTGAAGCTGGCAGCAGAGGAACGTGAAAACACAGCATGTCAAGAAAGAAAGTGACAGATCTCTTCCAGAATCCACAAATTCACTCTGAATTTCTGGTAAAACTTTGTGCTGGTTATTTCTCTTGGGAAACTAGTGATGAATTTCTGTGGAGCCAGAGACTGAGTTTGATTTAGAAACACCACCCTTCCCATTGTGAAAGCTTTAATTTAGCTGTTGTTATGATAACAAGAACCTAGTAGTTATGACTAAATAAATTCTAGTTTAATTTATACGTAATACTGCACGAATAACTACAATGAGCTATAATGCTCACTCTCCTCCATATAAAAAGAATTTTATAAAAAAGTATTTAAAGGTCAAAACTTAAGGACACAATGCTAGTGTGATGTCCTCCTTCAGTAGCTTTTCCATTTGTGTATTGTGTATCCTTGTCCATCTGTGCCGTTATTCTGTATCTGAAACTCAACCTCTAAAATGTTCACCTGCATGTTCTGCAGATGAACATTTTGTAAGCATAAATCATGTGTTTCCCATCTCCTCTTTCTTTGAGAGTAACTAATTTCTACTGCTTATTTAAACTGGCAGAGTGCCTGCTTTATTATCAGTTAAGAACTTGTGCACAAAAATGACACCAGTTTGCATAATTATCATGAAATAAGACAGGCTTTTTTAGGGGTAACAATCTGGTAACTTCATCATAAATCTGTCTGGAGCAATCGTAATTACACAGTAACTCATCTTAATACATTTGTATTCGCAGCAGATAAGTGTGGTGATAAGAAGTCCCACTATCAGCTGTGATTCACTGAAATGAGAAACTGCATACAGAACCATTATATAATACAATTTCTAGAGCTTTCTACCCTGTCTTAAAAGCTTACTGTATGAGCCCAAGGGTTTGTTTATCTAATCTGGAAAACAGCTTGAATTTTGTTTTTATTTTTTTCCCCATAGCCAATGATCTAAAAACAGCATCAGAAGTAAAATTTCCAGTGTGCGTTAAATTTGTATACATCCGAAAATCCAAACATACGCTCCTTAGTTCAATCAGTACCAGCAGTTGTGCATGTGAACTGGTTAATTGGCTGTTTACCTCTTAATATAATAAGCAACCATTCAATGGAAACAGGGACGTGTACATCCACATATCTTTTGCATCATCCAAATGAAAGGCTCTTTGCAAACATAGCAATATGTTAACTCTGCTTGTATAGGTGATGATGATAAGAAACATGTCTAAGGAAAAAGTCTTTGCTTGGCAGAGGAACACAACAAAGAAAGGAAGAGTAAAAGTTGCGATAAGTTCCATACAACTGGATAATGAAAGGATGTTCTAAAACTTGTTCCTGTGAATGGAAAGTTGAAAGCAGCTATATAAGCTCACATCAGTGCTGTTAAGAATACAGAAGATGAGACAGATTTTACCATATAAAAGACAAGCAGGAAATTGCACAAAGTTGGTTGTAGTAACCATAAGAAAAAACTGAGAAAAAACTGCTTAGAGAAGCACTACAGCCTGTCAATGATATTCCTACAAATTTCTAACACTGGGACTCTAAACTGATGCTGTGTTCTTCTGTGATAGTCTCACTTGTTGCTGGGCCTGGCTTTTATCAGTCCTCATGCCACCGCAGACACTCAACAAATTTTTCTCCTCAATATGCCTTCCAAATCCCATTTGTTCTTCATCCCTCGTCTTCCCTCTCATTTACATCCCACCTTTCTAAATAATGTAAAGCAGATACAGAGAAATCGCACTGCCCATATCACCGCCTAAAGCACCAATAACCACACCCAAGACATTTCTAAGAGATGTTTAACTGAGTTGTCTTTAAAAATTTGCAGTGAGTGAAAATCCATGACCTTCATAACTGCTGTCACCAAAAGAAATATTTTCTTAATGTCTCTTTGAAATTCTCGCTAAAATTTAAGTCTCATGCTTCTCATGTTATCCACGTCTATTTTCTCTGAAGTCTCTCCAGTTCTTTCTCACTTCCTCATTCATCTCTCTTTGTCATCAGCCCTATTTATTCCTCATAAAGTAAAGCCAAGGTTTTATTTTCAATGACAGACAAAGCTCAGAAAGACATACACCCACTTGCATTCTGCTTTGGATGGTACTCTTCTTTCCTGCTTCCTTCCACTTTTTTTTTTTTTGAAACCCTTCAAACTGTGCAAGACAGCACACAGTACAGAACCCAGGAAGTTATCAGTGGTTCAGAAAAAAAAAATAAAATCAAAATCACTAGATTTCCCAAACCTCTGAGATCCAATAGACTGATGAATTTCTATGGACAGAGTTATGAGAAGAAAATGTGCCAAGTATTTAAATCAAGGAAAAATGTAATCTAACATTCATACATACCACACCAGTTTATCATCTCTGGCAGTACAAATGTTAAGCACAAAACTGTCAAAAGAGAAGATACATAGTCTACAAATTTGGTCTCCAGAACATGGATTTAGTACAGCAGTTTTTAATTGCCACTAAGGTAAGTGAGAAGATTCAGAAGAGAAGTTCACATGCAATGAAATATTATTGGAAATTGCGGAAGGGGGAATGTAAAGGATATATAGGATTAATTTAATGTTGATGAGAAAATTTAAGATGAGGCTCAGGGAATTAACTCCAGATGCAATCTGATATTTTATGACATATAACTAATTACACAGGCAATAAAAAGAAATTAAATTAATTATTTTCTTTGACTCTTTGGTTCTAGGATTCATGTGTAAAGCACAATATTTGGTTCTATTTTCATAAAGCAAGAATGACTTTTTCAAGGAAAAACACCAAAACTTAATTTGGAGGCATAGACAGGCAGTGGCAGAACAATATGAAAGTGCTCTCTCTCTAGAAGGCAGAATTCTGCATCTACATACTAGAGGACCAGATCTGCAGACAGACACTTCTTTAAAAAAATGAAAGAAAATAGAAAATTAGTATGTTTTAAGTAATGACTGGGGGAAAGTAAACAAAGACACTTCATTGTCAGTTTGGTCAAGAACAACCGCCAAAAAAAAAAATTGTTCTTTCTGAATTGGATGAAGAGCTAAAATATAAATAATAATAAAAAAACAGAATAGTGTTTCCCAAAGAAGTAGCAGGCATCTGCTACTGCAATGGAAAAGGCAGGGAACTTGGTAGTTTGGTGTCAGTTCTTCAGGAATCTACTTATTTTGTTGTAGTGGCTAGAAATACTGAGCAAGCATAAGGGCTCTGTTGTACTAATCACTGCACACATAATAATGTCTGCCTCAAAAACCTGCGTTGGAGGTGGCTAAAATAAATTACAGGTACATAAAACATAAGTGAGTTGGAGGGAAGGACAGGGAGAGGGAAAAGGTATGCCATCAAAGTGGATGCTTTCAGTTGATCCTTGCCCACTGCTGTACATCAGTAGCTGTCATGTATGTCAAAGATCAAGAGGAAAAAAAGCTTTTTCTCAGCTCAGAAAGAAACACGTATTCTTAGGAAGACATTGATTACAGTTTTCAAACAGAGAAGGAGGGGAAAGAGAGGGCTAGTAACTATCTTTTGTGGGCTCCAGCAGTTCACCCTTATTTTGCATTCATTCCACACATGGCCATGGTCAATGGTGCAGTTCTGTACTGCTGAGACAGTACTAATTTCAAGCTATATTTAGTTTTTACCAAAACACATAAATGTACCATTATAAGACATCTTGAAAATGTTACCCTGGTAGCCTACAGCACATTTCCAAACTATTTTTTTTAATATCAGTTCTCTCTTATCTACATGCCTAGGCTAACTTCATCTCTATCATGCCAGTCTCAGTCACGTTTACACCCTATTCACAACCAAGTCTCCCAGCACACTTTGAGTTTCAGAATAGACTGAGTATGAAATGACATGGCTTAAGAAACTTCCCTTTGTTCTTAAATAGCACTGACAAACTCAGGTTACGATACAGAATGTCCTGTTGGCTAAGTGCACATGGGGCCAAAGACACCTCTAGTGCAACTCTGCCAAGCTTGAGATGACGCAAGGGATGCATTTAATGTTCTTCTCCTTTTGTTCAAACTGCATGAAGTCATTGTGAGAGCTAGAATTGAGACCAGTACAATTTTACTGCTACAAATAGACCAACATGACTAAAAGATGGAAATAGGAACAATGAATTTCAGTTCATTATTTCCTCTCCAAACCCTGAAGCTCAAGCGTTTTCCTTGACACTGTCACTAAATTTCTAGTGACCCACAAGCTGACATAAACACGTGGAGAAGACTCCTCAATGATCAAACAGAAGGCAAATACAGACTGTGGAATATCCTTGAAAAGATTAAATAGAATTTCATATAAATTGAACACAGCATTCTCAGTAAGTTACAAACAGACTCTGATTAAATGATTGCCATGTAAGTATTTTCCACAAACTCAAAGCTCTGTTGTATTTAGCAGATTTCTATAGACTGATTTCAGAAGATTCCTTACACAGGGAATGCCCTGATACTAGTTTGTAATACTTCCTGACCTTGTGATGTTCTCTGACTACTGCCATAATATAACTATATGATCTCCTGATTCACTTTATTGATTTGTTCTTTACTGTTTTAATGGAGACAGGCATGAGGGTGCCTTCAGCTGCTGTATAACTTCATTAGCAAACATTACTGCATTTACAAGAAAGAGCCTTCTCATAGGCCTCCGCTAGAAGAAACATGCCTGGTCACTGCGTTTCCTTGTCTGCACGGTAATGTTCCACACATGGAACCACCAGGCTTCGTGTTAAAATCTCAGAGGCTTTTGCCCATTTACACAGTATTTATCTGAGATGAAACTTGGAAAAATCCCCTTAAGTCCTCTCTGCCTTCCTCCATGCAACAGAATCAAACTTGCCCATTCGGCCTCCTGACCTACGATGGTGAAGACAAAGGAGCACTGACTTCTCTGCTTAATTTAAATATGGGCATTTAGGAGCTGGGAAGGGGCTTGTTGATGTCTGCCACCGTAAGCATTGCTTCTGAGGCACAGTTTTGCTTTCAGGAACAATGTCCTGATTTTGCTCCTACAGAGGTAGAAAAGCATTAATAATCTGGCCAATGCAAATGGACTCTCAGAACCACTGCTGGCAACCATGTTTGGGAATCATGAAGTTTATGACAAACTAGCCGGGGTAACATCCTCATTTCTTGACCACCTCTTACCACTGAGGCATCTACATTTTCACAGCTGGTTGATATTCTGGAGCTGCAGAATGGTATTTTGACTTTTTCCTTTATCTTTGGAATATTCAAATAGTGGTTGGTAATATTATTTTTCAAAATTTCTACAGAAGCATTTATCTCAAGGACTGCATAAAATGATTCAAGTAACCTTAAAATATAGATAGCTCGGCAGTAACTAATTTGCTATCTTTGATACACCAGAGGTGAACAGATTAAGCAAGCTAGTTTGCTATCTACTAGATAAGAGAGGAATGTATTATCATTTTCACTGATTAGTATCTTGTGCAGGTAATTATACTTCTCCTTTGCACATAATTAAAGTGAAGGTTGATTTCCATTTATTCTTCAGAGTGGTAAAATTATCAAGTTACTTCTCAACTAATTATTTTCTGTAGTATAGCAGTGTTTCAGATCCCTGTCACATTCCATTTAGCAAACACAATAGCTCTGAATAAGACTTATCACAGCCTGGGACATTTATGCTATTAATTTGGAGGGGAAAAAATCTTTAGATGGATGCTATCCAAGCTGAAAATGAATTTCATTCCAAACATTCA
Organism: Falco peregrinus; assembly: GCF_023634155.1. Taxonomy (NCBI): domain Eukaryota; kingdom Metazoa; phylum Chordata; class Aves; order Falconiformes; family Falconidae; genus Falco; species Falco peregrinus. The sequence continues at coordinate 17,608,189 of NC_073733.1, forward strand.
ATCGGTTTTGGTTTTTTTTTTAAAGATCTAGCACTGAATCTTTTGCCTCTTTACAATCTCTATCTTTTGTTTGTTTAATTTGTCCTTAATTTGTTCAAGTTCACAACATTTCATCTCACAAAGATTCAGTGAATTAACTTCTTATGATAATTTTTTTTTTCTATTTATTTCATATGAGCGACACCTTGTTTTAAGGCTCTCATGGTGTTAAATATAGCAGTGATATGTGTTTGTTGGGATTAATTTTTTGAGACAAAAGTAGAAACACCACCAGCATTGTGATTTGTAGAGAAGTAGCCATGCAGAATAAACTGGCAAGAAATCCCTACATTATCAGCAAATGCAATTGTTGGTTGAAACCACTTTTTTAAAAGACAATTTCTTTTATATTTTTTCTGCTAGAAGCACTTAAACGTCTCTGACTGAAACTGCTGTCATTTGCAGAAGGAAAATTTAGCTCCTGCTATTATTTTCCCTCTTTCCATTTAGCATCCTTTTGAAATAGCTCTAAATTACATGGTCTGTCCCACTCCTGATTCTTAGATTTGATGTCACCCTCCTTCAATGGTTTTTCCCCTTTCCAACAGTAAGAACAAAACATAATTACTATTACCATTCTGCAGGTGTCAAATTTAAAGCCATCCTTCAGCTGTTACTGGTTGTGGCGATTTTTCTTCTCCTGTTCATTGTCCTGCTTGGCCATTGTGGTTCTTTGTTGTGCTTCAAAAGCGTAAGTTCTGCACATTATTTTTCTGCTCAAATGTAGTTCTTCTCTGCCAGTTGGATCAATTTGATTCCATTACAGACCTCTCAGAGCTGGATTCTCCCCTCTTATTCCAGAGTAACTCCACTGAAAATGATCTTTTTCTTGACTCGCTTCAGCAAAAATTAGAGTAGAAACTGCCTGTCCTTTTTACCCTTTTCCTCTTTTTTCTTTTCCTTACACAGCACTGAGATGTAGTTTTTGTCTGCAACAGTGGTTTATCTGTGGTAGACAGTACTAAATATCAATTCACCCCACCTCCACTGCTATATCCTGTTATCTGGCACCTGATGTGCTATGAATTATTTGTTCTTCTTTATTTCACTCTGCATTATGATAATTGGACATATTGTCTCAAAGATCTGATCCCCTTTGCTCTCCTTTCTCCTGTAGCTTTTGGAGTCTGCTTTCATTGCAGTCCAGGCAAGGTGCCATCGAAAGTCTTGAACAATCCTGAAAAGTGCAACCTGCTTCTGTCAGCTCCCATTTCCATCTTGGAAATTCTGATGTCCGCAAATTATGGAACAAATCAACTTACCTTCCCTGTGACCCCCACAATTTATGACTCACTTATAAAATATTTAAAAAATAAGAACTTTTAATCAGGTACACTGCTCAATAACCATTTTCCCCCCATGGTTAATTTAGTGCCAAGAACATTGTTAGACAGGCAGCGTGGCAGAATTAAACTGATTTATCCACAGACAAGGTACAGCACAAGCAACACATACTTCCCAATACCATTTGATCATTATGATTCCGGAACAGTCCATGGGGAAACCATGTTTAAAATATAAGAGGTAGAGCCCTGTCATCATTCCTGCAGGCACTGATCCAGCAGAGCACTTGCGTACATCCACAGTCTGATTGATTTCAGTGGAATTATTATATGCTCAAAGTTTCTCATGTATTTAAGTGTTTTGCTGGATTAAAGCCACAACCCCTTGATTCTGATAAAACTGGCCAGTGCCTGTTAAGTTTCTCAGACAGGGTTTTGTGAAGAAATGCTTGTTCACTGGGACATAGATTGTGATCACCAGCTTGATCACACAGCTGACATTCAGCTGTCCTAAAATAGCTGTTCTGTTCTGGAGGCAATACTTAACAATAGCTAAAAGTAAAAAAAATCTCCTACCCTGTTGCCCCTTACCTAAGCTAGCCAAAGGAAGTCTTGAACTCCTCAAACTTAATAAGTTTATTTTACAGAAATTAAGGAAGATGTCTAGGTTCTTTCATAGAAAATTATCAATTAAGAACTGCAGTCTGAACCATGTTTTGTATCTGGCATTTTAAATGGCTTTTATTAATGCTTGAGCTAGTCCTTTCTTTGCTTTTTTCCTAGAGGGTACTGCATGTGTGTCTGATTTTGTTCTACAAAAAATAATTGTGAATATAGGAAAGTGAGAAAATATATTCTACCCTGTTCACACCTGAAAGCAAACTAATGTTATCCACTTACTTTTTTAAAAACTAAAAATAGATTTAAGAGATACCCCTCTGAAAAGAATTCTATCCATGGATATTGAAATTGTAAGTCATTCAAGTTCACAAACGAAAGTCCTCTAAGGCAAAAGAGAGCAAAGCTCAAAGACTGAGCACCTGTCCGGGAAAGGAATTTAAATTCAAAGAAGAAATGAGGCACTACAGGGTCTGCATTACCTGGCCACTGGTGCATGCCTTTGGTGCTTTGTTAGGATCAGTGCCAGGTTTCAAACAGCCAACAGCTGAGGCAATATCCACTTAATAGGCACTCCAGTAAGATTAACCATAGCTTACTCTGAGAAAAAACTACGCTTTCTAATTATTGCAATACTTTCAATACTGTAAAGAGACAGAACACAAACGAGAATTGTAAGAATTGTGCTTCCACACTAAAAACTATTGACAAATTGCATCTTATATATGCATGTTGTCGATTTGCTAATTGCTGTTAGCACCGATGATTTAGCACACATACACAAGAATATTTCTGTACTGCCTCATTCTTTGCTAATTTAATTTTTAAATGGTGCCAACTGCAGAGGAGTTGCACAAGTGTCCTGCAGAAATTTTGTTACAAAGTGAAACAAAAGGAGCAAAAAATAGTAGTTTCCTTTAGAAATATGAAGAGCCCTTGTTTGCTTCAGACAATAATCATCATGTGTCAAAATTTAATATACTGCATTTAGCTATTTATTTATCTTCTAATAAGCAGACACAGGGCAGGAAGAAGATACTCAAATCTCTGAAGCAATTTCTGAGGAGTTTCAATAATCGAGCATGAACTGAAATCAGTCCTATTCATCCCCCAAATTTGCATATTTTCAGGTAGAAGAGCAGTTATTTCCAACAAATAAAGGAAAATAAGGATCAAGAAAAACAAGCAATGACAGCCAATTCTTTTTCAGAGCTTTTAATCTGTGGATATCTAAACAAGATGGTTTAGCTGGCAAATATGGATTGTGGAGCAGTGCAACTACTTGAAGGGGAAAAAAAAAACCCAAACCTCCAACAAACAGGGCAGATTTCTGCATCCAAATTGAGCATGATATTTGTCATTATCAGACCTTTTCTCCAACTCTCCTCGACCTGAAAAATCCAGCAATAGCTGTGGATTCCTTGTTTTTTCGTCCTTAAAACCTAAGCAACTGTTCTCAAGTATATTCAATCCAGTATTCAGACTTACACCATCATCACTACTGAGATTATGGTCCATCACAGGTTTCTAGGTATGCAGCATTCAACAGCACACTGTGACTTTAAATCTTTTCTTCCACAAATCCTAATCGTAACTAAAGCCTACTCCTAGCTTTAAAGGCACAAAATTACTTTCATCTAAATACAGTATAGACCACCATCCGTGCCCATGTCAGTCCTTAAACCAACTGTCCAATGCCTAGACGATCTGGAAATAAACTGAGCTCTTTCCAATCCTATTTCAACATCAGGTTCAAACTACCTTTAATCATTTTCAAATGATGAGAGTGTAATGAGAACTGCAGACAAACCCCACTTCCCTTGTCTATTTTTAGACTACACAGAGTACAGCAGTTTCAGGATTCAGCAGTAAACTGAACTCAGCCATATTTCCTTCCCAAAATCCTGCCCTAATACATACCCTGTTCTTTGCTGTAACTGGAATTCTGCATAACACCAAAACATCAAATACTACCTTGACACTGCTATTACACTCTAACATCTGGATCTAGAAGGACGTCCCAACAAACCTCAGTAGAAATGACTTTTCCTTCTAAATCTTAATCCTAATAATTTATTTCTCTGAACCTCACTCAAGAGGACAACTAGAAAAAACAGGGCTTTGTGTCATTCATCTTCGCTGACATTATTATTTACACAAAACTACGCAAACTTACTCAAAACAAATGCATAAATGTTTCTTCTGCCAAAAATTGTCCTGAAACTCAACCTTAACCACAGACATCACTATGCCAGGGAATCTAAACACAAGCAACTCCTCCCCACTGACCTCAGCCCTCATCCCAGATATTTCATGGATTGGGAGAATACTGCAATAAAACTAACTCAGCAATTCCTCCTTTCTAAATTTAACTTAGCATAACCACTTTCCTCATCTGAATCAAGGTGATTTGTCCCTGATGAAAACCAAACATTATCTATTCTTCCATGCTTATACTCACATTTATCCTAGAAAACCAGCAGTACTGCAGCAATAAACCTGATTCATAAATACATCTTTTTCTGTCCCTAATCCTATCAGTAGCCTTAACGATACCCAGGAGAACAGAATCCAGAAGAAAAACAAACAGTTGTCATTCATCATTGCTGACAACCTCACTTATCCTACAGTAACACTCCACATAGAAAACAGCATTCAGCCTAACTCAGAAATGCCTCTGTTCACAAATTCTTCAATCATAATCCCTCAACCACCACCCTAGCACTAACCTTCACCATAGCAGGGAGCCAAAACCTAGAGGGAAGCTGATTCTAGCCCCATCATGCATTTAAGATGAGAGCAAACTCATCCTGCATTTCCCTGCCCTAGAGAATATAGAAATAAATTTGACTTAGAAATGTTTGATTCCCCAGACTTCGCTTATACCTAGCTTTCACTGCAACTGAGGGACCCTCACTTCACCAAATACTGAACATCAGGCACTCATTCCTGATAAGACTTGCAGTTTTCCAACATTTCCGAGCCTCCCATAATGTAGCAATGAATTCATCTGATACGGGTGTGCTTTTCCACAGCCCATTCTTAGTCACTTCTAGGTGACCAGTAGCAATTATTTCATTCAATTTTTATTTCTTGTCCAAACAGAAACCCTAAGCCATATGCCCTTTCCTTAACCCTAAACCTGAACCTTACTTCCAACCTTAACTCCACTTATTAACTATATCTGTGTGACCAAGGCAGAGAAAAAAACATATTAGTCACTTGTTTTGTTTGACAAAAGACCTAAAAACCTTCTGGAAATATGTGCTTCTGCACCTAGAGAAAAAACAAGCATCAGTTGTTCCCTGCTACTAACACTTATATTTCTGGTCCATACAGAATGTAGAGTTTAAATCAATCATACAGGAATCCTTTCCAAATACTAATCTTAATCTTAACCTTTTACTCCAAACTGAACTGTTAAGCTAGTCTTTATGGTACCTATGGTATTAGTACTTGCGCGAAAAGTCATCTCTACCAGTGCTAGGTGCATCTTTAGTTTCTTCACCTTCTAGAACGCAGCTTTAAACCCAGTTACTCCTCTGTCTGTGGTCACAGCACCAAACACAGCTATGATTATTACTGGGCCATCAGGACATAGCTGAAAATGCTATGTCAGTCTCTTGTCCCTACTGGTAATTCTACTCATTCCTGATTTCTGGGCATTACTGAATGAAACACAAATGCAACGTATGAATGCATATTTTTCCACCTTTAGCTTTACCCCTTCCCTGGTTAGGCTTCTTTTGACCAGTACTGAACATCAGCCCTTAGCCCCTGCAGTCACTAGTGCCCACCTTAGGTTTTGAGGCCACACAGAATACAAGAACAGACTTGATAATTTAATGCTTGCATCTTTTCCAAAGCCCTAACCCTTATCTTCACTAGATACTTAATTACAGCAAGAACTTACATTAAAACCAACACTTGTTATAAATCCTTGCCAATACTTGCACTCATCCTACTTTTCTGGGCTATGCAGACGGCAGTGACAAGCTAAATATATCAGCCTTGATTTTCCCACACTCAGGCTGGCACCTAGTTCTAACTTTAAAGTCAGTTACACAGGGTAAGCAGCACCTACAGCAAAATTACTCATTAGCCACGCTTCCCTGGTGCACGCAGGCTCACCCCAGATTTCCAGACTTTGCAGATAGTTTATCTTTCTCTCTCTCTCTCTCTATATATATATACACTATATATATATATATACACACACACACACTAGTTTCTCTACCAAGCACAGCATTGCACGTGTGTTTGTGTGTGTGTGTCTTTATGCAAACATACCCATAAGAAGGTTTATGTGGTTCAAGCAGACAGACATCTGAGGTCAAATTCTGGTAATCCAACTATTTCTGTGGAGACAAGCTCCAGAATGCTTAAATGACTGCTGGTAATTTGTTTTACAATCACTGGACCGCTTTGCCAGAAAAGAGTAGCTGTTCCTTGTGCTGCCCCACAGGCTGCTCCTCTGCCGAGGCCTGCAATGCCCAAAGTTGTGCTGTCTGTCAGGGTTCTGTAGCAAACTTTTTCTTGGTAGGGACAGGGACTATTCAGGTTTTATAAAGAAAGATTAGCTTCCTTCCCTTTCCCAGTGGAAAGCAGAAAAAACAGTGCCTCTCAGCATTACTTTGTCACTTTTTATCCTCCTCATCACCTTGTGACTTTTCTTACTGTTTTGTGTTCCCCTATGATCCAGGCAATCGGGCAGAAGTTACGAGGACAAAACTGTGAGTGTCCACCCATTTCTTTGCATAGATAACTCAGCTAAATCACAAAGTTATAGCACTCTTTTGTGTTCATGAATACATTAACTGGTCCTCTTATTGAACTCTGAGGATTGGTGCTCATTACCCTGATGGAAGATCTATTACACATTATAGATGAGGCATTTCTTAAATAATCTTGCATCTCGTATATAACACAAGGAATGTAAACCTAATGATAAACATGGAATATCAAATAATCAATGGAACACTCACACTGAACTGCTCTGCAAACAGTTTATCCACCAGATCAAATAAAAACTATTAATTGAGCAAGTTTGAACAAACACATCCATACAGTCTTGATCTCCTCAGACAATCTGCAAACAGTTTAAATGAGCTCAGTCACACTAGTTCCTTTTCACAAAACCTTCCTCTTTGAACCTGCTTGCTGACAGATCTCTCTTACCTCTAGCTGAAGACACCTATAGGGTATGAAAATGACAAACAACAAGATGGAGCTGTTGTGGTACTCACACAGACACTAATGGGAAATGAGGCCCCCAAGCTCCCCCTGTGTCATGGTGTGACCTGCCACCTTCCAAACTCAGGTGCTCATTCTACACAGGTGTGCATTTACTCCTGCAAACCCAGGCAGCTTCTGAGGGTTTCACCTGGAAATTTTCTGAAACTTCTTTGCTATCATGACCTACCTACAACAAAAAAACCCCTAAGAAATGCAAGCAAATACAAGCAAAGCAATAAACTATAAATCAGCACCAAGCCAAATGACTCAGTGGTCCACAAAGAACAGTCAGACCAGCTTTACCATTTCTTTTCTTAACATTAGTTTTGAATTTTGAGTGATTTTTCTTTTGTGTAAATTGATTTCCAGGTAAACCATCTAACCACCAGGCACTCCACATGCTAGCAGCCAAGCTCTGCTAGAAAACAAACAAAAGCACTTACTTGCACCCATCCAATTGCATTTATAAGTTAGTAAGAAAGCAATCAGCCAAAATGTCACTCTAACAGTGTAACTTTGCAGCACTTACAACGCCTGACAGTTCAATGTTTTTGTTAAAAGTGTATTGAGGAACAACAGTTAAAGCCAAAGGACAGGGAGCTTGACTTAGGTGCAACAGTATATCTTCTCTGAACGTGTATGTCGCACTTCAGTATGCAAAATGAACAGAATAATGCTGAAAACATAGCTTACATAGAGTAACACTTACATAGCATGAGTCTCAGTCAGCTCAGGTTATGCGTGACTTCAAATTATCAGATGAAAGCAGATTTTTTTTTTATTATCAGACACATTAAAAATTAATTATTGTTGCAATTTTTTGCAAGTTATCATATGCTTCTCGTATCAAAATATCTTTGTGTTTCTTACTTCAAGAGGCAGGAGTTTTACCAATAACTTCATTTATTTGAGGACACAGGAAAGGAAGTTTGTGAAATATCACTGGGTTCCATGTCATTTCAGAAATTAACTAATTGATCTTTTAAAGCTGCTGAAAGGTGCTAGAGAACTACCTACCTTGTCAGGATTCACATGCTAAGCACATAAAAGGAAATATTTTCAAGTTGAACAGTATGCATAAATTAGGAATCAGTACTGATAGCTATTATAAACAGGTGAGAGAATGGTAGACATCTCGGTAATTTTTTCAGACTATGTAGATTTTTGAAGAACATAAACATAACAGGAGCTGCTGTGAGATTTTAAAATTGGATTTCTGTTGTGTACAGCACTGAAGAATGCAAAGCATATCTTATTCAAGAGATCTATCACCCACAGAATCAGTATGCAACTCGCTCATCATCAGAGTGAAACATTTCAGTTTGCCATTTCTAGGTCTTACTTATTTTCAAAATACTCAGCCTTTCTGCTTTTTCTTATCTTTTTTGACTATGTAGAAGGTTCGCTAATAAATAAGCAGCTCAGGCAGAACGATACGAAGCAGAAGAGCAAACCATGAAATCAATTTGGTAAGCAAAACAAACCTTAAAATCAAGGTAAGACAATGGAAAAAAAAGATTATGAAGTTAAAAAACTGCAAAGAGGAATTGCATGTTCCTGAACGCTCTAATTGGTTGAATGTTTTTCAACAAAAAAATATTTTGTAAAAGAAGATTTTCTTTCACAGAGAAGTGACAATTTTGGCAAAGTGAATTTTAAAAGTGAAAATATGTTTTATAGAAGATGCAGCTTTCCATGCTTTCTGTGAATGGCTTGCATCATTCAGTACATGGAAAACAGTAAAGAATTTGACGCTATGTTTTTCCTCAGTTTTAAAATTTCTTGCAGCTTTGCTGTCTAGAAAAGAGGCACAAGAAAGAAGAAGAAAACATAGTTTTGTAATTGCACATGGTTTTCCAGCAGATGGAAAAAAGTAACAAAAATGAGAAAAGTTTTTCCCCTTCTCCCAACCTCCTCCTGTTCTTTTTAATTCTAACACAGGAAGAAAATTACTTCTTAAGAAAATTTTTGGTAAGGTTTCCTCTGAAAATCCCCATGGGAGAATTCTCATTTCTACCCAGCTCTATTGAGAGTTATTCTCGTCCCTTGAGATAAACAAGCCTTGTGCCTGTGCCATGCTGCTTCACAGATTCTTTAGTATGACAGATGCTTAAGTCAGTGATTTTATAGCACCATTTACTTCATTGGCATTTTCAAGTACTGAACTCCAGGGCCAAACATCAATTTCCACTTATTTATCAATACTTGAGATTACCCATAGGAGCCTTTTCCCTTAACCTCCCTCATGAACAGCGGGAGGTGAGAGTGCTGTGCAGGAGTTCAGCCGATACACCTTTCCCTGCCCCCTCCGGTGTTCACAGCTTTATTCCAAGAAGCCTGACACATCCAGATTTTGTCTGAAGAAGAAAAGAAAAATGAGGGGCAAAAACCCCAGTAAGGCTCTCTGATGTACTGCTCCTTTCCAGGTAGCTACATTGTACTATGATGTACTGCTTTCAAAAGCTGGCTACTGCTGCTTTAAGAATAAAGATAAAGGACTCACAGAGGTTTCAGATAGGAGAAGTGCAATGGTTTAAACAGCAACAGGTTTTTCTTTGCTCCTACAAGACACTGGAATTTCACAGCTGACTTTAGAAGCACTGTGGAAGCCCAGCAATGTGTGCCTGCATGTATTCAGAGATGCCCAAGCCATTAAAAAGTCAGCTTTTCCACATTGTTCCCTATATACAGGATGCTTTCCCTGGCTGGACTATAAAGGTATTATTCTGCCTGCCTTCAAATTCCTTTCCAAGGTATCAGGAGGCCAATTCATACCAGGCAAGATGAGTGACCCGTATGAATCAGTAACACTGATTTTCATTCCCTTTTTGGTTTAAATGTATTTAGCAAGAGACAACTTTAAAATGAACAATAGCAAATGATCATACTCATAACTAGTGTATGTTTATATGGCACACTGCTGAGCCCAGGTCAATATTATTTAACTCCCAGCAGGACTCAATAGTTTCGGATTGGTGACCAGGTTTTAGAGCTCTTGACTGGCTCACCGGGAGTGCAGGCAGAGCAAGCTCACAGCTGGCTTACCGCGCTGTGTGAATGCATGAATTCCCTGTAACTCGTGCTCCTATCACTGTGATCTCTGCCCTTTCTACTAATTTTCCAGTCGTTAGTACCTGTTTCTCTGCACACAAGTACTTTAGAGAAAGAGTCATCTATTAAATTGCATCTAAATAATATCATACAGTCAGAGGTATTTGAGCTGGACATCCCTCAGAAAAAAGAAATAATCTAAAAGCAATCAACAGAAACAAAGCAGACACCATCGCAGCTCAAGCACAGAAAGGAAGAAATTAAATAGGGAATTTCAAGGCGTTCCACATCAGACAACTTGTCACCCCTTCAGACTTCTCTGGGTAAGTGAGGAGAACGTGGGGAAGCCAGAAGACACTCAGAATCTGGCACAGATCTGGCATCCTTGTGTACCACTTTCAGTGTTCTCACATTTGAATGAGGCACAAAACCTGCTTTATGAACGTATAATGGTGATGATAATACTTTGCACTTCAAAAGCTGCTTCTCTTATACAGTCTGAAAGATTAACGAATGAGACTTCACAAACCTATGCTAGTTAGCATTTAACTGATCACAGTGTTTACACTGACACACACATCTTTATTTTTGAGAAATAATTTCACTGAAAGCTTCAGTAAATTGCTGAGAAGAGGGACTTATAATCATCAAGGGCCAAATCCTGCCTGTTATCTTCAAACCAATTCAGAAAGTATCAGGGTTTGGTCCAAAACATTTCCCATAAGCAAAAACACATTTCCTGGTTTATTTTCTTTTCTCGTATATCCTCATACACTGCAATCTTCTTTTGACTCATTCTCTCTCTATTGATTTGATATCACTATTTCTCTTTCTTCCTCTTGTGATAGTAACTGTGTCTGAGAAGACTAAAGCGAGATCAGTACTTGAATTGCTTTCCTTGGCTGTTGAGTTTTCTTTTAAGCTGCAAGTATTCCAAAATCTACAGCGTATCTGTCAAGCAGAAACCACAGCATGCAAATCGATAGACATGCCTAGGCTACTAAGACCGAAACTTTTGACAATCCCAAAATAGAGCTTGAAAACATGTATTGGTGCATGGTGATTTCTTGCTTCTCCCCCAGTGACCACATATACGTGTTATCCTTGCTCTGACTCCAGCTCCAGCAGCAGCCAGCTAGTCCTGGTTACAAACTACAGGCTGCTCTTTATTCTCAGATCTAAGCTATTTTAGTCATTACTGATCTGCAGGAGAATGTATTTTTGCTCCTGAGTGTTCAGTTCCTCTGAGACATTCAAACTCATTTGAAATACTTACGGAAAATGTAAAAGACAGAGGGGAGGATGGTGCTGTCTGCAGAGACCTGCCAGACTAACCTTGCAAAAACATGTCCATCACAAACACTAATCTTTCTCTGAAAACTAAAGCAGGTGTTTCCTTCAATTTTTCTCCTGTTTACAAATGGTAGCCCAATTCTGTCCTGCTCACTCAGGCACGACTCCCAGTGAAATCTCGCTCCCTCTCTCGAGTTCAGAAATGTTGCCTCAGTAGATAGGACAATATGTCTGTATTGACTGGGGGCAACAGACCTCATTTCCCCTTGCTATCATTATAACGTCACTGATTGAAGTGAAATAACTCAAAAAATAAGATATACCTAAGTGGCAGAGCACAGTGCTGTGGGTGAATACAGAACTATTACCGAACTAGCCTGGATCCAAGAGCAACAAAGCTAATGAATGCCATGTCTACCTGGGCAGGTATGGGTGGTAACATGCCAGACCTGCACTAATCCAAGCTGGTAGGTGTTAGCCAGCTCTGATCTGGCAACCGGGCAGCGGCATTAGACCCGGAGCTGAAGAACACAGGAGAAAAGCAGGGCTTCCTCATGCAGCACATGCTGCAGTGTCTATGCAATTGCCACACTACAGCTGGTTGGTGCTCAGCTGGCCCTGTCCTCGCTTCCGGCTGACGTGTGACAGCACAGACGCTTACCTCTCGTCAGACTGCTCAGCGTATCACTGCTGTTGCTCTGGGCAATTCTGAACTTTTTTTTCTAGTGGGTGAAATAAAGGTAGAGTTTCCAGAGACTGTTTTCCCCTTCACGCCTTTCTGACCTCCATGAACAGTCACAAAACCAAGACGGTAACCAGATTTTGATCTAGTATTCTCCAAGCAAAGAGAACAAAATAAGAAATTCTTGGTCCTTCAAGAAGATGGATGGCAGAAGGATGGTTCCAAGCAACAGAGTAAAATGTGAGGGGGAAGACATTCTTCCGAAGACAGCAGGTAATATCTTACAGAATGTTTTACAATAAGCTACAGAAAGATTCCCTCTTTGTAAACCATGTGTATACTACTATACAAAATAATTTAAAAAAAATACGATATTAAAAGGTAAAAATATGCTCAATATACCTTGTTCAGACACCCATGGAGATGAAAACAGTACTCAAAATCAGAGTATCTTCATATTATTTTACTGGGAACTGTAATGACAATACCGAACAGAACCTACTCATATCTGCTCCACCAACAGTGAGAGAGAAATTGGGAAGCACACAGCAGGGCCAGGGAGAGACTGCCACCTCTCCCTGACTAAAGAAAAAAACACTAAATGCAGCAGTTAGGGCAGATGCAATTAAATGGAAATATAGCCTCTCCGAGAGATGAATATGATGGTAAAACCACTAATGAGAGAGCTAATTGATTCAGCAGGTTAGAGTAGTGATGAAGAATCATCTACTGGATGCCTAAATCAGATCATCTGACACCTGCAGAGTATGAGTGTGGCTCATCCAAAGTAGTGGGCCTGCTGTTAGCCTATTAATAATTTCATTGTTCATTTCTTGCTTCTTAATCTATTTGTTTCACCAAGCTTTGTGTGTTTGATTAAAAAGAAAGGCAAACAAACAAACAGCCACATGCTCTCACACTGAAACGATGACATTTCACAACAGCTACCTCTCTTGATTAATGCAATTTTCAACTACTTGCAACAAATTGAGTAATCTGGTATTTACTAGATCTTAACCATTTTTCTTTTCCAAGCTAGAAATGGGGCAGCCTCAGGGGACTGTTGTAGCTTTTGTATGTTGTCATTTTATATACTTTTTTATATATTGGTTTTTGAAGTACTGTGAATTTCAGTTTTGTCAGAAATTTGTTCATTTTTCTTGGTGTTACTACCAGTTTTCCTAGGTGACCAAAGGAGACTGAATTAAAATTCTATCTGGCCAGCTGCAACCTCTAATCATTGGCAGAAAGCCTGCATGTGAATAAAGCCTACCTGGTGAGTAAGAAATTGAATGCTTGTGTCTTTTTGCTGTTATGGGGATGGGTTTACGAAAGTAGAAAAACAACCGAAGTTTTCATCATGGGATCAAAAGCTAAATCAGGTGGTAGTGTCTGTCAGAAAGTCACCTGCTTATGTAAGACATTGAGGCCATTGTGCACATTTCATTAAGAAATAATCCCACAGCATTTTATAATCCTGATTCAGAAAACCAAAGTATCAATAACTTAGAGTCATTGCAGAGAAAGAAGCACAACAGAGAATTCTTCATTGTGTGAAGAATGCACTTATTCTTGGGAAGCAAGCAAACATCTTGCCTCTCAAATAAAGTATGCTAATAAATGCATCATAAAGCACTGATCCTGTAAGGTACCCAGGGTGTTTGGCTTCAATAAGTTGCTTCTGTTCAGAGACAATTGCTTATATGAACTAGGTATACATTTGGAACAATTCAGTTATACAGCAAGAATACAGACAACATTTTCTTTCTGTAAATCCAAATGGGAAAAAAAGAATCCTAAAACCGATCAAGAGTTTCTTGTTCAGAAACCCAAGCTGTCCTACCACTCAGGTCCTGTGTCAAAAGAAACTATTCTCAGGCTTAATTTTGAGGCAATACTTGTACTCACTGCTCTTGAGATCGGACATACTTTTTTTTCCACCCATCATCCCGCTCCTGCATCTGCAACAAGGCTCAAGGGAAATCTCTGTGTTGTTCACTGTTCTAGATGAGCCTGACTTCTTCAGCTATCCTAAAATTAAACAATGTATAACTACTCCCCTGTTTATTATGAAAGAACAGTAGCTGGTAAACCAACCTGCTTCACTGAGGTTTACAATTATATGTATACTTGTAACTCCTCAACACCCAACAGCACATCAATAGAAAGAAATTCCATGATGGAAAGAAATAAGTCCCTCATAGAGCAATTGAGACTTTATTATTGATGGAAACTTTTAAATCATTGTAAAGTCCAAAATCAGACTTTCAAGCCATTTATCTCTGTGCCTACCCAGGGGACCAACACTAAAATGTGGCTTTACTCCAAGCTTTAGATATACTGATACATCTGTGTCTACTTACCACCCACCTGCAAATTAAATGAACCAAATTCCCCTTTTCTTTCCAATCAAGATGCCAGTGGTGTACTTAAGTATTTTCTTGTCATGAAGATGCCAATTTAGACTGACCCACACCCCGTGATGGGTGTGGGTCAGTCTAAATTCACACACCTTTGCCTGTTCCCAGTACACATTGGACCAGTACAATTGGTTTTGGCACTGTGTTCTGAATGGGATCAAGGCATGGATAAAGATTAAAAATAAACACTTTCTGGATTGCTTGTGCCCTGTATTATTCCACTGGTCTGGTTCACCCCCTGCACCCTTGAGCAGTTTGGTGTCACAACGGACAGGATGGCATGGAGATGGATACAAACTGCTTAAGCCAGTACTACCACCAATATAAATGTTTGTCAAACTACAGCTTTAAGATACAAACCAAATTCAACCAAAACGCAGGTTTTGACTGCCACTTTAGAAGATGTTTTCTCTAAGAACAGACTGTCAATATCCTATTTACTCTTCAGTTCAAAAAGGTGGGGTTTTGTTTGTTTGCTTTAGCATGACAAACTATGTGCCCGTTGCCACACTCTAAGCAGGAGAAAGCGACTCCCCGGGGGGTCAGCCAGAGGTATGGGAGACCAGTCCAGCGCAGCTTTAGAGACTCTGCCATTCATTTGCTGGTGGTGTCAGCTCCTGACTGTGCAGGTTGCTATATATTGCACTGCTATCCCTTCTGCTCCCCCCCTTCCCTGTCAGGCAGATACTGCTTTTTCTCATTGCCCTCTCATATGTCTCCTTTATTACTCTGGTTGCGCTGTCATTTATCTGAGTTTGGCCTTTCTCATGTTATCTTCCAATTGTCATTTGCAGTTTACAGTCACTATTTCTGTGTTTGGAGGAAGTCAGTCTCTAATGCTGAAGATTTTGCTATAGCAAGGTAGTCTCTGCAGGGATACTTAAAGCTTCTGCTCTTAGTGCCTTCCAGAAATGTTTCTTTAATAACACACATAAATATTAAAGGAAGAGAAGGAAAATTGGGAGGAAGAGAAGGAGGGCTTTGTTATTTTTTCTGACCCAATTTCCACCCATCACTTCAATTAGGTTCTCAGAGACAGATGAACTTCTGCATCCTTTTTCCCTCCGATACCTTCTGTACAACTCCATATGGATCTTCAAAAAATCCTGTCTTGCTCAACCTTCCCTCCCTGTTCTCTGTCTGCATGAGTGCCCTATTTCTATTCCTTATTTCTTGGTAATTGTATTCAAACACTCTCTTTGTTCTTTGTTTGCTAACCTGCATTTTTTTCCTCTCGTCAGCTTATCTCTTTTTTAGTCCTTTTGATTAAAGTTCTCAATTCATTTAGTATCTTTCTGTTTCTCCCCAGTCCTTCTAAAGTGAAACTATAAAGCACTGCAGGGAATGCTTGTATTTACCTCCCAATTCTCTTAGCCAGGCTTTCAGGCTGACTTGTGAGCTGTATACTACTACATCTTAAAAGTTTCCAATCCTACACTGTCATTTTACTCTTCCCTTCCCATTCTCCTCTGGCAATAGCAATAGCTTTACTTTCTACACCCATCACGGCCTTTTAGAATTGTGATTTGCTGCTGCTAAAGTCCTTTCCTGGTGATCAGATAAACTGAATAACCTGCACAATTTGGAGTGAACATCTCTGTGCACTGGCAGCGTAACTGCGGCAGGAGTGAAGAGGTGACAGGTTGCTACATCATGTATTTTTCAACGCACACATTATGTCACAGTTTTTCATCCACCGTCTGTCTGAGGTAGCAAGGAAATTGGATGAGTGTTAGGCTGTAATTCTCCTTGGACTTGTCTTACATTTTAAAACAAAAACTAGGGGAAACAGCAAAGAAGCGTGCATCCTAGCCAGTATGGTTTGATTTGGGCTTTTACTGTTATTCCAAATGATCATTTTTCTCTCTTCCACAGGCAACATCCTGGTTTGCAGCCTAGATGTGTTTCTACCCACCACATCAATACCAGTGAGTTCATCTTTCCATTTTCACTGAAGTTGCTTAGTAACAGAAGACGAGGGGAAAGCATGTCCAGACTGCACTGTAATGTCTTATCTTCAGGTTCATTGAAAAAGATGGACTAATGGACCACCAATGTGAAAATGTTGTTCACATTTGAATCAGTGGATCCATTTGATATTCCTCAAGGAGCTTTTTGAAGAATATTTTTGTCATATTTCTTTTCAGCACATATATTTTTATGTGAATGCCCTTTGACTATGCCACATCTAAGAAATAATAAAGTATTCTCTTATTTTTTTCACATGGCATTCTGACCACTTTGGTAAATATATATCAGATGAGAGTTTCCATTTTTTGGGCAGACACACTTTGAATCATTTTTAAGTAACATTTTGAAAGTGAACTTACAGTCCATTAAAAGGACAGGCAATCTCAAAAATTTTTAATAGCATGGACCTGAGCTTAATAAAGATACAGTCTCATGGATGAGTTCCCTCGCTACTGTGATCCTGAGAATGATCTTCACTCCCACAGTGACTGTATAACATCGTTCAGAAGCAGTACTGCATTAAGGAAGTGTGCAGGTGGGATTTTCAGGTCTTCAGCTGTGGTCTAACTGCAGTTTCTGAAGGCAAACAGCAAGAGCTTACTGCTTCAAAAGCTATTACAAGATTTTTAATTATCTTTCCAGAAAATTTCCTATTAATAAAAACAAAACAAAAAAAATCCACCCAACAAACAAAACCCAAAGAAACAAAAAGAAAGGTCATGCAGAAAGATCAACATACACCATTCTTGATCACCAATCTCCAGACTAGATTAGGATACAGTCAGCTCAGGACTCTTCAGCAGTGTAATCAAAGCTGAATTTTATGCCCATGTCCTTCCCTTTGATCTTGCACCAAGGACAGCATCTCTCCTCTAATTTCCATCTTTACATAAACTCATTCCCTACAGAAACATCTCTTTTCTAGACTAGCTCATTGCATCCAAAGGCAACAGCAGCAGCCATCAAAGCCACAAACCTAGACAGGAGGTACCTCTTTTTTATCCTGCTAGGCCCAGGGAAAAGGCGGAATAAAGCCCAGGGGTGTTGAGGTGGTTTTGACTGGGAGAGAGTTAATTTTTTCTGTAGCAGCTTGCATGGGACTGTGTTTTGGGTTTGTGCTGGAAACAGTGTTGATAATACAAGGATACTTTTGCAGTTGCTGAGCAGTGCTTATACAGATTTAAGGCCTTTTCTTCTTCTCACCCCACCCCACCAGTGAGGAGGCTGGGGGTGCACAAGGAGCTGGGAGGGGATACAGCGCCATATGATGTCCTGCTCAGCATTTAAAGCTGGGGGGAGGACATTCGGAGCTATGGCAGTTGTCTTCCTAAGCAAAGCCCTGCTTTCCTGGGGGTGGCTGAACACCTGCCTGCCGATGGGAAGCGGTGAACAAATCCCTTGTTTTGCTTTGCTTGCGTGCACAGCTTTTGCTTTACCTATAAAACTGTCCTTATCCCAGCCCACAAGTTTTCTCACTTTTACCGTTCTGATTGTCTCCCACATCCCACAGGGGAGGAGTGATGGGGTGGCTGTGTGGTTGCCGGTTAGCTGCCAGTTGGGGTTAAACCACGAACGGTGTGTTTTTCCACTCCCTGCAGTGGACCGTGCGCTCCCCACCAGCCCCAGCAAGAAGACAAGCAGAGGGGCGAGGGCAGACAGCGTGAACACTACAGCTAGGCAGCCTCCAGTGCAGGTGCTTTGCCCCCAGCATTAGGAAAACTTAGACAACTCCCTGCACTATTTATAAAACCAGCTGCAATTTGGAACTTTTTATGTATGTGCAATGTGGTGGGAGTAAATGGCCCAATCC
This sequence comes from Falco peregrinus, assembly GCF_023634155.1. NCBI lineage: Eukaryota > Metazoa > Chordata > Aves > Falconiformes > Falconidae > Falco > Falco peregrinus. The sequence goes on from NC_073733.1 coordinate 17,626,591, forward strand.
GTAGTGAGTTATATACAGTAGCATTACTGTGTGAACGACCTTTCTAGTTCTTGTTGATCCTTACCCTTGTCGTGAAAGGCTTCTCCTGCTTACACAGATGAAAATGGCTGATAGGAATAAATACTGAATATATGCTTGTATGTGTGAGATACGTAACTGTTACAAACACAGCTTTTCATTTATCTGTTAACAATGAATAATAAACGCTACTTTTACAAGGTGAGTGCTGGGTTCAGTTCTGATATATTTTTATTTTTAAAAGGAGAAATATGTCTGTATATCATCACAGAATACTTACGGTCTGTGTGAGGCTACCTCTTGATCATTAATTTGTTTTTTATTTTTATGTTTGAATCTTAAGAGAAAATGTGTTGCTGCTCCACATCACTACTTATTCAACATCCTCAAATCCCCAAGGCAAAGAGTTTGGTTAGATACAAGCTGGCAGAGTAGAGATCATAATTATATTGAAAGGGAAGGTTTTTAAAATTCAAGATAAAAATATGTGATGTGAAATACACAATTTGACTGAGAACTTAGGAAATGGATGGTCAGGATCCTACAAGAATATCTTTAAATACTTAAAGGTGCATTATGCAAGGCCTTGCATTATGCATTTATCATTCTCCCAACCTCAGTATTGTAGCAGAAAATATGGGTGATAAAAAATTACTTCTATAAATCCTTGATTTTGATCAAGAAGTTGATACTTCTGTTACATGTTTCCCTCTGGAGTTTTCTAAAATTCTTTAGAAACTATAGCCTGTATATTGCAGAATGGTAATTGTTTTATCTGTACTGAGATTACAAGAATAGGTTTTTTTGATAAATACATCCAAATTTAGCCCAGTGAAGAAATTGCCACTGAAACTCAGTCACACCTATACACCACACAAAGTCAAGCACCCTTCAGTGTACAGCGTCACTACACATAATTTAGGACAGGAATTGAAGATACTGAAAATCAGTGAAACTAAAAGAAACAAGGGTATTAGTGTAGTACAAAAATAGCTTGACCCTGTACTTTCTTTGCCACAAAGTCTGGAAGATTTTTAAATGTCTACATACACATACTAAGGACAGAAACATCTGCAAAAGTTAAACCAGCATTATGCTCAAAGCTGTAACATGGCTGAAAGATGCAGCTCATACAGTGGAAGCAGTATTGCCTTTTCATCCTCTGAAATTCAGCACCTGAGCTGAATCCACTGAATTGCACGTTGCTTGACACATTCACAAGTGTGATAAAAAGAACTAGACCATATCCCAAAGGGACAGAATGAAAGAGAGAAAAAACCCAGTAAAAATAAAATTCTGTTGCAGGTACTTCCAGATTTTCTGTACTTTCCCCCAATCTCTGCATCTTTAACAAGGGAGGTTCCCGTCTTGTTTTGTGTGCTTTGTAAATAGTAGCAGCTATTATTTATTCAACATATTTGCCTTTTGTCATATTTGCTTTAATTTTTAATATTCACACTGATATTCTTCTTCAATAGCACTGTGTACAGGTGCATAGCTGTTTGTATTTATTTGTTAGTGTGATGCTAATTAAATATGTGTTTCATTAAACTTATTTTAAAAAAGGAGAAGTTGAGAAGAGTGAGCATACTGAAGTACAACACCCCAAGGCTCTGAAAAAGCTTCCACAGCTGAGTTGTTAAAAGTAATGTGGGCAGCAGGATTGTCAAAAGCATCTAATGTTTTCTGCACAGTACCAAGTTTAAACAAAATGTGTGTGCTAAAGGTAGCAGGTAAAGTTAACATGTATCTGTCTACTTAGAATATTCATGCCTGCGAATCAAAGCACTTCAGTTACTTTTCCTCTGGCTGCTCCCCTGGCTGGCTTTTTGCCACATGCATTATTTTCTTAGAAGATTCCTTTACAAAGATGTACAGAGATACATCACGCATAAATGAGTATAAAGTGATCGCCTGCTTTGACTATCTTTGCACGGTGAATACTAAGGAACTGTTTTTCTCTTCGAAGCCTAGGAGCCCAAGTCCCTGCCCATCTTCTTAAATCCACTGAATCTTCAGTGTTGCCCTCTGACATCCCAATCCTGTAAACTGTATTCTGAAACATCTGGATGTTCCTGCTGGCTGTGCCACAGTCACTACATGTTTTCTAGAGCGATGCAGCCCTGAAGCATAGCAAATGCAGCAACAGAATGGCTCAGTGATAACCTTAACTTTAGGATGGGCACTTGTCGAAACTCAAGGTACAAACCTGCAAGGGATATTTTCAATCCTGTGGCTGGCTGACCTTTCACAGGTAATCCTGTTGAGTTTTGCCACGCAAGGCTACGCCCACTGATCCTGCCTTCACTAGCTTACCCATCAAGTGTGACAGCTGACAGTAACAAGTTTTAGTGAAAAATGAAATTTACTTTTGAAGTGTGTGAATGCTCCTGTATTTAAACTATCACCAAGCAAAACACCTGGTGCCAACACCACCAGAACAACCCATTGAATATCTCAAATACATGGGATACTCCTAAAGGCAAGTTGTTCACTGAGTATCTGATCACGGGAACTGGATGTAAAGAAACACATTTAAAGATGGCAATTGCCAGCTACACGAAGGCTGTATTTACCACTGGGGAGAAAGAGTGGGAAAAAAAGCATGTGACTGGCACAGGAACAAACACATCAAGCTGGAGCACCAGGAATTATGACACGAACAGAGTGTATCCAAGATTTGCAGGAATATTCTAGTAATTGGTAGATCTTGCAGTAATGGCACATAAAATGAAAGGATCTGCATGGGAAATCACCAGTTTATGCAAAGCAAAAGGGTAGGAAGATGAGAAATTTTTCAGAAGGAACATTTTTCATGCATTTACCCTGACTACTAACAGAGAGATATGATGATGGTGGACACAGAGAGAATGACCTGAATGTTAGATGAAGTCAACTGGCATTAGCTACAAAAATGTGCTTGTTAGAAGGAATAACGAAGGCCTCAAGAAAACAGAAATAAAATAGAAGTTCTAATAGAAGGTCTAGGGCATGAAGCAAGTCTGCTGCAAAAGATTGCAAGAAGGCAGTTGTAACAATCTCAGCATATGTGAAGAATGAACTTGGAAGGATACTGTACATGAGAATATATACTACAGTGCAAGGAATGATAAACAGAAGAAAGATCAAGAGAGTGCAGAACAAGCAGAGTGAAGAATGGCACAGAACAAAAAGGTTTAGAGATAAACAGAGTTATGAAGCAGATGCAGAACACAAAGTGCAAGAATGTCATTCAGCTCCACTGTCACAGCTGCACTGGCAGATGGAAAAATACAAATAAGATATAAAACAATGTTCTGAGATCCATAAGGTGTCTGTTCCATGGTTACAATGGTCCTAAATGCACCAGTTCAGTTTTAAAAAAGAATCAGTATTTAATCTGTAAGTATTTAAATACAGTATGTTCTGTGAACATATAGACAAACAAATGCTTCTCACATGAATTTACTCTCTTCAGCCATTTACTTCTGTCTTGCCCTTAAGGTTTGAACAGCAGTAAGATCCAAAAGAAAAATCATGTGATAAAACTTCTAGATGATCACACAAAAAAAGGGATGTCTTGGTCTTTATTTATAGCCAATTGATCCATATAAACAGCAGTTGGCTGAGACAGAAAACCAAAAAATTGAATTCAAATTTAGGCATATTTAACAACATGTGGAGTGTTTTCGTTCAACTGGGAGATTAAATTTTTATTATTATTTCATCAAACTTTAACTATCATCTGGAAGAAGTAACTTGTTTTCATTATTTCCTTAGGATATTTAATTCTTTTACAGTAAAATATTAATGCTCAATCATGTATATTTTCCTTCTGTTCCTCATTCTCTCCAGTTTGTGACCATTTAAATGTTAAAATAACATAACTTCTTCCTTAGCGTTCAAAGACTATTTCCATGATGAAATAAAATTTATTTACCACTGCATGTTTATTATACATGAAAAGACTGAAACAGAAACTCTTCCTCAAAGACCTTATAATCTACTGCATACGGGGGAGGGGCAGAAGGGCAATTTGGTAACGGACAGAAGTTTAAGCGATACTACCTAGGCTATTGATAAGGGAAAGTTAAAAGACTGCTTAAGACATGTTGTAAAATCCTAAAGTCACTTGAGTGTCTTTAATGATTTCAGTGGACCTGATTTTCTAGGCAGAATTTATGGAGGAATTCAATGAAAAACAGAGAAGTTACTCAGTAGACAAGAAAGAAAGATAGTTCCAGGTATGAGCTAATTATACCAGAGACAGTCAAGATAAAGAAATAAAGGTCATATTAGGAAGCGGGATGAATAGATTGAGTGAAATAGCACAACAAAAGGTTGTAACAATGAGAAGACAATTTTCACTGATGAACAGTACTGAGGAATATGTGGAAGGAGCGAGAACAAAAGGAGGAAAGAACCAAAATGGAAAGACGACAATTTCTGCACATCCATAGGGGTAGCAAAAGAGACTCAGACTGGAGGAGTATAATTAAGTCAATACATAGATTCCAAGGTAAGATATGAATAGAATAGAGGAAAGAAAAGCAAACCATTATAAATGTCAAAGTTAACATAATATTTACAAGATAGACAGTAAGGAATGACTGGATCAACACTGTAGAGATAAAAGTAGAAGAGGTAGGTGATAAGATCAGCTATAAAGATGGTAACGTTCAGTCAAAAAATAGCAGACACTATTTCAAAGTGGTAGTTCAAGAAATTGGATGACAGGTCAGGAAGAAAGACAGTTATTTAGGATTCATCTGAATACGAGTATTGGCTATGTCATTCATGCATGTCACAGAAGGCAGGAGAGAGCTAGAGGTGGAGTAATTTAACAGTGAACACCAGAAATTATTCTTCAATCATTACCATACTAGCAGAAATCCCCTACAAGCTGACTATGATGGCCTATCAGTTAAGACATGAACTGTCTGATTAAGAAGCCGGAGTAATGGTTTCTGAGATTATTTTTTGATTCTGCTTGACTCTGCTACAAATAACCTTAACACAGAGAAGTGTATTAATTAGTACGTAAAGTAATTAATGATAGTGACATAGCTTGCACAATAAGTAGTCAACCTAAATTAATATTTTGCAGCTTTCGGACAACTACAAGATTTAAGTATTGCAGATATAGAACAGGGTGCTGTAGTATTAGTCTAAGTACAGGCACAGAACTGAAGTCTAAAAACTTTTCCAAAAAATTTAAACACAATAGTGACACATCTTAACTAATTACAACGACACTAATTAATCTATCATTGCTTAGCCATTCTTCAAAAACATTTATTTCCTCACAGTTCATTCTCTGATTCTTCATCATGCCTGATATAGAACAGAAATAAAGAACTATTTTGATACCAGTATTCTGATGAGTATTTACAATTACTCTATACAGTTATTTCTAAGAATCAGGGAAGAGTTAAAATAATATTAAAATTTATCATCTTTAGTTATGCAAAATGAAATCATAAAGACCAGGAATAGCTTAGATTTGCCATAGCCTCCTGTCAAATTATATATGGATATTCATAGTTTAATCCTATATAGAAGCGAGGAGATTGTTCCATTGCTATTCTGCTGCCAACATCAAACAGGGCAAATACTAACGCTGGGGTTTCCTTCACATCAACCCCCTTCATTCACTTCCCATATGTGAATGAGCAGCCACACTGTAGTACCAGCTCCTGGTCATTACCAGTTAGTGCAGACCTCGGTACCTGCAGCAGATTCTGCTGAACTCAAGGGAGCACCGCACTGCTTGAACAAACCAAAGAACAGAAGTGTCTGACATTTGGTTAATTCTTAAAACATCCCTTTCTAAAATGTACACTGAAAATCTTGTAGGGTTCCAATAACTGGGTGGATTAGCTTAATGCCTCTCACCACAGCCACTTCCATTTTACTGTCTGCCCTATTTCCAAGAATTTGCCACTTATCTTGTCTCATACACAGGCAGTAAATCCCTGGGGCACTCTGCAGAAGTTCTGCTCCAGCACTTGTAGCACTCTGCACGGTGAGATCGTGGATTGTTTTGGAGATTTTAAACTACCAATACAAAAGGCTAAAACCAGACAAAAACCCTTCCAAGATTATCTAGAATGCGTCAATGAACATTTGGCTATAAAATCAATACCTAATGCTTTGAGCTGTGTAAACCACGGAGACGTTTGAAAATAATCCTCTCTGGAACCACACACATGAGAACATACACATTCATTCATCTGATTACATGAAGATACTCTTAATGTGATGTGTTAAAACAATAACATTATTTGAATGCTACTTCTGCTGAGTATCACATAATTTATACCTTCATTTCAGTTTTGAGTGAAAAGCTCTCTCTCTCCTTAGTGCTACATATATTAAACCAAAATCATTATTTGCTTCAATCCCTGCTAGTAACGTTATTCCACTTATTATAATGAAGTTAAGTGCTTCAAAAAGTCCTTCATGTGGCATCATCATCTGCGTGCTAAGATGAAGTAACCATATCTACCACTTCAAAAAGCATTCTCCTTGCTGTGGATACCCATTGACATATGCCCTGCGCAAAAGACCCCTTCTCATTTCCTGGAAACTGAGCACGGTGCTTAGTGAAAAGCTGTTCACCACCCATCTCAACTCACAAAAACATATCTACTGCTTGAATGCAAAGAAAAATGACAACTGCACTAACATGATTTCAGTGCATCTAGTGTTCATAAAGAAATAACAATTTCAAGCTGTCACGCTGCTGAAGAATTCTAAAATTGCTGTTGATGCACCATGTAACCAGTGAACAGGTGCTAGAAATGATTGGAGAGCAGTTCATATTAAATAGAGACCTTTGGAAAAGAAAGATACATTCTGCCAGGCAAATTTGGAGAGGTTCAGCTGATAACGCATATTTATGAATACTGGCAAGCAATGGCAAAAGAACAGGAGGTAGAAAGAAAAAAAAATCTTGGATGAACACAGTGATATCACAGCAGAAAAGCAGACTGTTTCTCCACTGAGAGATTATAGCCATACACTGTGCAGGACGGTCAAACCTTTAATAATAACAATGACACAGCACAAAAAAAGACTTCCATCTTGAAAAGAAAAATCAGCCATTGCATTTAATGAAAATCCTATTTTCCTAACGCTATTGGTATCTGAAGGACAATCTAGGTGCTTCGAGACACCCCATGGCCATTATCTCACAGAAGGTTAAATGGAGTTACCAACTCTTCAGCAACTTCTCCTTTTTACTAAACTCAACAGCTTAACAGATTCAACTACAGATCCAAAACAAAGATAGCCAAAGGTGTGTAGAAAGCTGTTTCAGCCAGCGTGTAAAACAGTGGGAAGCATTTGGCAGGTTTTAATTTAGAACTAAGACAGTTCCTTCCAAAGAAACCAGACAGTTCAATGCCCCTTTTGTACCTCTGAGTCTCTACAGCTTCTAGTGATCGTTTGACCAACTTGCCTTTGCCAGAGTGACTGCAGCCGTGGGGATGGGGGTGTGGAGGGATTTTTTGAGGGATGAAGAGAGAAAAAGTATTAACAGTTACAAGTAAAAAATCAAGCAAGATCATAGGAAGCGGAACTTAAATGGCTGCTATCAAACACCCACTGTCCTGTTACCTCCTACAAAACACCTAACAAGATGCTCAGTGAGCTGGCATAGTTGTGCAGTACCTGCTAACCTCTATGGAAATTGTGCAGAGCTCTAAAACATACCGCGTATGATTCAGATGCCACAATTGTGCCACTTTGATGTATGGGCTTACATGAAGCAAAAAGGACAGAAAAATAGCTACAAGGAAAACAAAGATAATTTTGTGTGTTCTTTCCTCGTGTTCTGATTGAGTGTGTTAAACCGCCACAGACTATCAGGCTGCAGAAGCCAGTACATGGCTGGGTGCGACAGGTAGTACACACTTACTAATTTTTTATGTAAATATGGATCTGAAAAAGGCAAAACCAAATGCCCGACTATCTATTATACACAGCCATAGTCAGGTAGCACTCTGCAGCAGATGGGCGTGTATAAATTGCACTTTGATCCTTGGTCAGCCACAATATTTTACTCCTGTAGTTATCCTACACTGGAAAATAACTGGGGAAAAAAACCCCTCCTTTCTGAAATTCCCTGACAATGTTTGCTTTCATGACCTTTTGGTTTTAGTTAATTCCAGATTATGAAATTATTGTGTAAGCAAGCTGTTTTCTAATATAGAATTTCTCACCTTTATTTCAGTGGCTGAATCCTTGATTCTATACTGTGGGATGGCAGAAGGTAGGGAACGATCTGATACTATGGCAGTGAAAGTGCCAATCAGATCTTCTCAATACTGTATTTCAGTCAACTGACTCTAAATAAATCTAAATTTGCATAACTTCTATTCTCCTAGCCTTTTATAAATTCCAATAAAACATCAGCATTTGGGAAACAGAAGCAGGTCGACAAATATATACCCTTGGAGAAGTACTGCCAGCTCCTTCTCTGTGCTTGAACATCTCCCCTTTCAGACAATAACAGCAGACAGCATATTCCCAAAGCTTGTGTAAGACACATGGGTTTGAATTCAGGAACAACAATCTAGAGAAGCTTCCAATGAGATCTAGTCCACAAAATGTGTATTCAGACCTCAACTTATGTGAGGTTCCTGCAGACTCAAGGCTTCTGGGTTTGAACCCATCCTTAATGGCAACAAATCCTTCAGGTATCCCCTACTATCTTTGAAATTTTATTCTAGATTGGCAGAAGAAGAAGATACAGATCGGACTTTGGCAGAGCAAAAAATACAAAATGCAATGTCAAGCATAAAGTGTCAACAGCTTTAATTGTGGTTTGTAATTAATATGACAGACACGGGTGATAAAAGTCTTGCATCCAATAGCCAGATACCAGTTGTTGGGTTCTACATAAATGGTGTTTGTTAATACCATAACTGTCAGGTCACATGCAGGTGTAGCAAGAAGCTCATTTCTTGGTTCACCCAACAATCTGCATGGGACTTCACAAACTATTACAATGATTCATGCAGCAAAGGCAGGAAAGCAAGGATCTATTAAGTCTGCTAAGCAAATTGGGGCAGTAAAGACCAAATAGGTATCAAAGTGGCAAACAGAACACAAGGGCACACAGCGACCTTAACAAAATCACACACACACACACACACTAACAGAGGCTCTTCTACTAATTATACAGGTATTTTGCTAATGTGCCAAGAGAGATGAGTATAGAGAACCCAATCACTCTGCTGTGTCTGCTTCTCAAATCTTTCAAAGGTCAAAATGAAACTGGAAGTAATCTAAAATGTCCCGCTCTTACCCCTCTGTCCCCAGTGATATTTTTGAACCACGTGCTGAACTAAGCAGCTTGCCACAGAATGTACTTGGCTATGTCTCCACAGAAGGGAGTATATGAAAAAGCACTTAACATTGACCTATTTGTGCTCCTATTTTAATCAACTGGAAAACACAGGCTGGTCAAAAACAGACACATCTGAAAGTCCTACCTGTAAGCATGAATGTTACAAAGAGATGTGAATAAGTAGTATTGATAAGTGCCATGGTCTCCTAGGGCTCTGTTCTCCCAAAAGAGATGAGGTTACTGTCTGGTTCTCAGGTTCCTGAGCATAACAGAGAGATTAGACTTGGACAACAGAGGAAGGACAGACATACAGAGGAGGGAGACACCTGAGGAAATAGAACGTGCGTTAAAACAGGTGCAGTAAAGCACATCGGTGCGTGCCGCAGAGTGGATGACAAGTTCAATGCTAGGAGCGACTGCCCTTAAACTGAGTGAGAGAGATACTGTGGTATCTTAAGATGCAAGGTGTACCCTTTAATACAACTGCTTGTATATTTTTAAGATAAATCCTGACTCGAGTAGCAATCACTTGTTTGCTTAAGTATTACTTTTTATTTTCAAATACGGCTTTAAACTTTCTTTGCCACAGGCCTCCCCTCACATTCTTTATATTTTATTTGCTGTAGAGCATGCAGTTTTGGTTTCATGCTGAATTCACATTTTTTGTTTGCTTATATATTTCAAGATCTCAGTCAATCATGTTGTCAAAACAGTCTTTTTGCATCATCTACCTACCACCACTTGTCATTAGAGATGTTTAAAGCTCCACTGCTGTAGAAAGTCTGATTTACACTCTGACATCTCCCACACTGAGCTTATTATAATTGTCTATAAACTGCCCTTTCACAAGCTTTAATTAGGAAATAACAAATGGTTCAGGAGCATGCTGTTAGGCAGTTTATTCTTTCTAAATTCAGTATTTCCGCTGTACTCTACTGATCACAATGTCGTGCTATGCAACAATCATGTTGATTTCTAAATTTTTACTTTAACATTTAAATCTCTTCATGACCTTTTCCCTTCTCCTCCTCCTCCTCCTCTGCTTGAATACATTTTACAGTTTTCTGAATTGTTCTAGATGCAATGTTTCTGAGCTGAAACAGGAATAAGCTAAAAATAAGTACTGCACCATCAGAAAACGTTTATTTTATTAAAGGCCCACTGGAGAGGTGGCTTTCTTGGTTACACACAGTAGTCTCTGCATTCTAATATACCACTATAGCCTTACAATTTCACTGAGGACTTTAATAAAAAGTCTGAGATGAATTATATTGTTCAGTGGCTTGGAGTCACCAATTCCAGAAAAGGTTATATAGTTCAATTAACTAGTCACCATGTTGCCAGAGCTTATTTTATACAGTAAAATTAACACTGGGGAAATGCATCTATAGCAGCTGCTGCAGACTACAGTTCTATATCAAACAAGGTCTGAAGAGATAATCACACAGACCCCAAAATAAATGGAAGAGGAAGTTCTAAAGGTCGAACGTGAATACAAGCTTTCGGATACATATCTATGCATCCCTTGTTTGCAAAACATTGTTTTCCGTGTCTATAAATGGATAGTTTATTTAGAGAAAAAGATTGTTTCAACCTCACTGATACAGTCCTGCACTACCTATTTCCTTGAACTTCACAAAAGAAAATGTTTTAGTATTTATGAGGAAAAGTCACAGCCTAGTCCACCTGCAATCAGTCACTGCTGTTTTGCAGGAGAATAAAGACTTCTGAACAGATTCATCACTAGAATTGCCTATCTAACGACAATTCTATTCTAAAATCTTGTTTTCACTGCACAGCACTGATTGCAGCAACAAAAGGTTTGAATGGGCTCAAGATATTTCTCTAACTTGCTCAGATGCTATTTCTCATCTGAGAACTGGTTATTGTTCAGGTATGTTCAGGCATATTCTCTTCAGTACCAGGTCAGACTACTTCAAACCCCTGTTACAATTGTTTTGGTACCAAAACAGCAAAGGAATGCATGTTTTGTTCAAACGTCTTTTCCTTAGTACCTCACAACCACTAGTTACTGTTTTGTGTAAGAAGTTTCTGCGTAGCTTGATGTCCAGCTGCAGGGGGTGGCTGGGCCCTCCAATGGCATTCTGCTGCCACAGGCACTTTTGGAAGGGAAACTAGAGAAAGCATTTGGAGTTTTACTGTTTTGAGTAGTCTCCCAGTCTAAGCTTAGACTCAGCATGCACATATTCATGGAGAACTCGGCAGCAAGAAGCACAAATGGCAATGAATAGCATTTATGCTTCCATATTGTTTTTTTATAGCGATATTCAGGCTAGGGACAAAAGTGTATTCATTGCATGTTGATAACTTGTTAAGATAAACACGCTGAAACAGCAACTTGCTTTGTCAATGCCTGGCAACGTAGAAAGTTTCCCCACTTGATAACTGATACAGTTTTCTTCCATGAAGACACATCTTGGGGTCTGTTCATGAAGCCTAAAACCTGCCTCTATAATGGGCATTTTGCTGAATTGCTTTCTGTGATTTTTATACAATAAAAAAATATACAGAAATACTTATACAATACTTCATTAAACCTACCGTATGGCACTTTCCTTTATAATACACAAATATGCATTTTTTTGACATATGAAGATAGATGCATTATTATAGAAGCGGTGTATTGGAGTGCACTGTTGATCAAAATAAGCCTAACCTGTTGAAAATTGTTTTTCTGCTTTTTAGCTCCAATCACTCATCAGCTTGCACAGAAATTCAGTGAACATCTTTCTCAAAGGGTTCTTCAGGGAACAGAATACATAGCATGTTTAAAAACTGATATATTTTGTTGTAATAAAATGTTTGGCTTTGAGTACATAGACTGATACTCTCTGTCAAAAAGTGCTAGATCCCTAGGTAACTGTATAACACCAGAGTATTATTTGACACATTTTTGAAGTCTACTTTGTGTATTTTTATCTATTATTTTATTTATGTTTGGTGCTAGGCTTTATTTTTATTTATTCCCATTTGTTACTTCCAAAGTTCAGTCCTGGCATTTCATCTGTACATACTCAGTACTTTTGGCATGCTCAAAGAGAAACTATTGGGATTGGTATGTGTAAAATCTGTACTAGCCCATGCAACCCATAAGACATCTAAAATGGTGTAATAGCTTGAGAGAAGGCCAGATTCAACTGTGTGCTGAGTAACTTCCAAAGGATAGTAATTTTCCAGTTTCCAGGAATGTCTTTATGTTACAAATATAAAGAACCATGTTCCATTTCTTCTAGATCTGACTTAAATTCTCATGTACTTATAAGACCTGTTATAAATCCTGGTTTTGTCTACGTTTCGTGATACAATGCGTTATTATTGTTGTACATAAAATAAATGACAATGAATCTCTCAAGGGTGAATTATTCTATATTAAAACAAGAAGTGAAACAATATGTAAATTGTTTCCAAAGTTCCAAGGAATAAAAATAATGATGAAATTTTAAAATACTAATAAATAACTGATTAGTTACCACTCTTTATAATCTCTCTACTCTGCAGAATGTTCTGCCGGGTGGAGTTTCCCAAGGCAAAAATACAGTTCTAGTTTATAAATAAATTTTCTGAACCCACAGGAACACCTATACAGAAGTTACAAGCAACAAACCATCTCACAGGAGTTTGTAATATCCTTCCTTTTTACCACGGGAGGTTTTTTGCACTGGTCTGTTTCGACAGACAGAGTCTGACTGTAATCATAGTTTCCTGAATATTTTGCTTACTCCTCATTACATACACATGCTTTTTTTTTTTTTTTTTTTTTTTAAACAGGGAGATTTATTATACTAGCAACAAGACTTTACAAATTACAACAGGCAAAATTTGATATCATTTGGAAGGATCCATCTTTTTAAAAGGTAGTACGTAAATGGCCAAATCATGTAAACACTGTATGTTAAGACAACTATATGAAATCCAAGGCAAATATAACAAACCCAGAGGGGACCAGCTTAGTGTTCAGATACACATGCTAGTTTAGATACACAATTTAACCCAAACAGTATCACTTATAAGTTTTTGTATTGGTCTCCATAAGATTACTCCAGTAATTTGCACTGAGAAATCCCTATTTTAAGTATGTAAGCAAATGGAAGAATCTGAAGAAGAGTTTCCCTTTTATTCCATTCTAATATTTAGCTGCTTCTTAATATTCAGAGTTCATCCTCAATTCCTCAAAAGCCCTTTGTTATAGGTTAACAATGATAGCCTGACAATGCAGTTATTTCTGCCATACGTTACAATAATAGCACATTTTTCCTGTGAATGCATATATATCTGAAAAGTCCTAAATGAAGTTTCTCTGTGTTATGAAGGTACATAGATTGAACCGTATATCAACTGTAAGCCTGTTCCTCCCAAATGCATGACAAAGGCTTTGGATACATAATGTACAACAGCTGTCACAGATGTAATGAATGCCTGCACAGAATACTTCAGACAGATATTTGCACTAGTATTCACTATAGGAGATGTACTGTTTATTGTGAAATTTATCTGAAAAAGTAGCTTTTGTAACTGAAGAACTTCTTGCCTTTCAGTATATGTAAGATAGAGAACAGATGCACAAACCCATTCCCTCTGTGGGTGCTTTTAATGCTATCAAAAATTCCTTCCAGGAATTCAATTTCTGAAAGGCAGTAAAAGCATAGAGAGGCCTAGAATTCAGGGTAGCATGAGAGTACCAAAATATGGTGAAGTCTCTGAAAACACTGAACATTTAATGGATTCAAATAAAGGGAGAGGAAGAAGCAGGGATATTATTTTCCTATGATCTTTGTTTTCTTCCCTCACTTTTCCATTCTGCTGTGCAGTCTCAAGTACAAGTACATACAGTCCTAATTAGAGTTGGAAGCCTTCATGGGGAGGAAGAGCTGTGCCAAATGACACCACAAAGCTTCAAATCTGTAAGACTAAATACCCCCATAAAGTCGTAGTTAGCTGTGTCTGCACAGTCTTTTGCAGAGGGATGCGAGCTCCCTGGTTGTGAGCCGAGGAAAAGCCACGTGGCAGTGACATTAACCTGAAGTTAGTAAGACCAGCTAGGAGGTACCTGCTGCAGAGGCGGAGGTAGACGGGTTCTTTCTTGCTGGTTCCAGTGTTCTGTGTTGACTTTACGAGCTTTTTGAAAAAGAAATAGAAAGCACAGAAATCTTGGTGGGCCACGTAAGGAATCATACAGTAGCTAAATAGTGGCAGAAGGGCTGATGGCTGTGAGGATCAGGACCAAAGTCCTAAATGAGTGACAAATAAGCACTAGGAATCAGTGGAAGGTACTAAAACGTCAGGATGATGAAAACTAGATGGATTACAGAGACCATTGGTTTTGATAAATAGCTGTCTTGAAATACAGTTGTAATACCTTATTGGATAAAGCACTGGTTGCTCTTCAACTGAACAAACAGGTCAAGTACATGTCCAGGCAAATATCTGTTCTTCAACGTTAAATAGAGAGTTGCAACTCTGTTTCTTTTCTCTGTCAGTTTACTTTTGGATGCATTTTGACTTCTGCTGTACTTGTGAGGATTTAAATACGACATATCAGAGCTGGAAGGGCCATTTAACTACATCTTGGTAATGTGTCTATACTCCATTCAAAACCAGATTATTGATAGGATTTGTTCCAGATTTATATTTAGACCTTGCACAAGGAACACAGTCCTGATATCATTGATTAGGCAAACATTCTAGTTTGTTAAATAATACAAATCCAGAGAAGGGCTCACCACTTCTGTGAGTTAAGACTCGCAATCTAATTATCCTGTCAAAATGACACATTTCTGAAGGTTTTACACCTAACTGAACTCCGCTATATTTTCTAAGGGGTTCTATCATAGCCCAGCTAGAGTAGGTAAGATTTATAAGAGCACACAATATTTTATATTTATGTCATACCTTTCATCCTGACATATTTCAAAATCTTAAATTAAATTATAATTTGGACAAAGGTAATTTTTTACGTCCCTATGGTACAGCCCTATTCTATGGTGGGATGAACTAACCGTTATTTCAAAGACCACAGCATACCAGGTTTGCAAAACCAAAATCCCAAAGTGACTTTTAACCTAAATGCAGATTAATATCAACAACTAATCATTTGGGTATATAGTTATGTCTCAAGATTGACTAAGCAAGTCAAAAATCGCTTCTCGCAGGCTGCTAAATGCCAGTTAGTGGGGGGCTTTTTGCTTTTTTGTTTGTCTTCTATATGAAGAAAGACTTTTGCCTACCTGAACCAGACCCAGAACTGTCAGCTGCTCCACAGTTCCTGCAAAAACCACTGAGATGTCCAGATCCTGAGAAGTATTTGAAACTAATATTTGAAACCATCTGGTCAAGAAAAATATTCTGAAGCTTGACAAAAGACAACTGGCAAGACACAGAGGTATAATTAATTCAATTTTATACCCAGACAGAGGCAATGATATGACATGACTAGGAAAACCAATAATTTAATTTCTCTGTGGCAAACTTTCTGCCACTCTGTAAGAATAACTACAACTACTGCTGTCTGAAAATGTTTTCAGCAAAAGCCTTAACATTCCAAATGATCCTGCAAATCTCATTTCTGTATGCTTTTTAAGTTCTTTAGTTCTGAATCAGCAGACTAAAAGTGTGTTTAAACACTGCAGGTAACCATTTCCCATGGAACAAATAGGGAGGAAATCAGGTTATAGTGAGGGCACCCAGCAGGACTCTTCTACTGTCTACTCAGTGTCAATGTAAACTGATTCCTTTAAGAAAGACACTCAGGGAGAAGTGAACAGATTGTGGGAAACATGTTCTGCATGCAAGAAAGAGCAAAGAGATGGAATACTGGATACTATGAGATAATTATGCACAGGGAAAAAAAAGAAGAATTGGGCAGGACAGCAACAGAATAACAATATTTCAAGAGATGGGAGCTGTACAAACTAGGCTGACTTGCAGCAGCACAAAGCAAATAATAGATAAGCATCCTCTCTCACTTCTTTGCTCACTTACTAATTCTTTCACGTAAAGTAACTGCCACATTGCAAGTTTCTGATGGTTTCTTTATCATTGTTCAGGTTACTAAAATTACTGGTTTTGCTAAGCATTCAGTTATGAACTAAATAAGAAACATACTACAGAGAACTGTAAATGTTTATGCATTAAAATACAAAAACCAAAACACTTTCAGACTGTCCAAAAAATTATGACAGCTGAAAAACTGAGAAAAGTTTGCTGTAATAAGCACAGAAAAACACCCAGAAAGGTGCCAAGTAGGCACAAATCTTAAATATAGGTAGCCAGATACCTCTCTACATGTGACCTTCACTAAGCTATATGGTGGCTGTAAGGAACAATATCTCCCCAGGTACAATCTCATAACACATCATGTCACACACTACAAAAAAAGTGAGAGCAATCAAAGGAGAATGCAACTGGAAGTGTGCTTCACTGATGCAATGTCAAGCTGTTTAAATAGGATTCAAATATTTCTAACAATGATCTAGCAGAACAGAACACATTGACTACCTGAAGAGTGGGATTACTTTAGTGATTAACATGTGATACAGTTATTTTGACACAAAGTTTTATTATTTTGCAGCTCTGTACTATAGACACATTAAAGGGGCTACAAAAGTGATACACGGTCAACAGAAATGACCCATCCGAAACCCTCTGGACCAAACCAGTTTCTTTGGATACTGCAGCAGCACCTAGAGGAAAGGGCTCTGTGTACACTGGAATGCTGCTGTGGTCTCGTCCACGTGAGTGATCTGAAAACAGCCTAAAGGTAAAGGAAAACAAATTCAACTGTTCTCTGATTTCAAATCCACTGAATTATTGTGGGTTTGACATTTCATCTCTTGATGCATTTATATTTTTTTTTAGTAGAAATAATATAATTAAAGATAGAGGCTGAAAATATCTGTTGGAAAAAATGTGGTAAAAATAGAGCAGGGAAACAAAAGCTACCAACAAACAGAAAAAGCATTATATATACATATCTATATACACACACACACACACCCCTCTCAAGCATAGAGCACTGTGCGTACAAAAGATAACTGACCTGGGCCAACTGAGGACTCTGAGCATCCTTTTTCCTTTCCCGCATATGCACAAGAAGAAAAAAAAATAAACTGACAACTTAAAACAAACATAAGGTTTTCCATGATAGGCAAAAATCTAGTCAAAAAAGTTCTTGAACCTTAAACCAGATGACCTCTGCTTGTCTGTTTTAAATAATCAGTAAGCCTATGGCAATGTCATAGCTTTTGTTTATCTTATTTCTGAATCTGCTGCTTTCCTTCTAAAACCTCTATAAACAGAACAACAGCACAAAGGCAAACAGTGGCTTGAGCACTATGATGCAATATTTGGCATATCAAGAAAATAAAACCTAATTTTAGACTGTGACAGAGTGAAAGCCATGGTTTTGCTAGTTTGAAGCTTTTGCTTTATGAAAAAGGAAGAGGACCATGGCACAAGTCATCACTAGACAGAATTCCGAGATTCTTCCACCTAATTCACAAATTCAAGTTATCTCAAGAGCATGAGAACAAGGTAAAATAAAATAAAAAAAGAACACAACAGATAGTCGCCAAGGAGCGGTAGCTGCATAAATACCACTATGACACTACAGGTTCCCTTAAGTCACAAATAACAGAGGGTATATATGCTGCTGTGACTACAGAATGTGAGAAGGAAGGGGTAAGTACAGCAAGCACTTGTAGCCTTGCTATAATACAAATCATATATTTCAAAATTGGAAAGGTTTCAGAACTAATGAAGTAAGAGTAAACAGTAACTGCATTGCTGAAAAACTAGTCGACAAAATTAGGGAACAAGTGAAACACTCCGGAATTGCTAATATTTACAGAAGCTTACAAATGACAAGCATGATAATCACTAAAACCAGCAACAGAAGAAGCCCCAATATTGTAATTGCAGGAAAAGATAATCGTGTGTATAATAAAGTGACAAAGAAGATTGTGGTAACCAGGAGATCAGAAAGGATTCTGTAAAGGGTAATACAAAAGAGGGAGTAATACTGCATAATTTCAGACACCAAAATGAGGAAGCTGGGGAGGAAGAAGATATGGGAGTAGGAGGGATTTTATAACATGCTTGATAGAGGTTTTTGGGATTTTTTTGGTTTTCAAGACCAAGCTAATTAGACACTGAGTAGTCATCTAGAACAAAGGTTAAGCATCAGCTGTTAAGACAGAACAGAACACTCAAGGTGAACCTATCACAGACTTGCAAGTTGCAATAAAAGACAAAAGGAAGATCACAGAAACCTGCTTAAAATTTTAGGGACATAACATATGAAGTAAAAATTTCTCCTGTGGTTTTGTTATTGTTGGGAACAAGTGGTACCCAACTGTTAATGGAAATATTTCCAAGTATATTCAAGAATTAGAATAACATCCACATAAGACAGACAAGTTTTACCTTGCAGAATGTAGTTGGTTCACTTTCCCACTTAATATGACATTATTCCTGGCAATGTGATTTCAACCAAATATTCACATTTATGCAGATCAGGACCTATATACCTCATCTCCAAAGCAGAAGGGGAAATGAATTCTACATGGAGGAGAATTATTCTGGGTAACACTCCATTCCATACATAATAATCCTTTATTTTGTTATCATTTGCACCAGTATATTATTGCTCTTCTAAAATAAAAGCATTTGACATCCTTTTGCAGTCATACTAGAAGTATAAGCGTATTAGTTGGAAGAATCTCAGTGGAAACTCAATACCGTATAAATACCAGAAACAGACACTGGTTCAAACAGTTCTCTGCTTCGTGTGATCACTCAAACAATTCACCCCAGTCACTGATCATGCTTCTGGGCAGTGTCATTTTTTAAAGGGTATCTTCATCAACTTCTACAGCCATGTTGTACTGCTTTAGGCTATACTTGGGCTCTTCCCTGATGTCCAGAGGAGAGCTGCCTTATTGCTGCATTTTCTATCTTTCACTCAAATACATGAGTATTTGACGGACTGATACTATATGTACTTATTAGAAATGTCTGCACTTCTAAAACTCTATAAAGATTTTCTAAATATTGTATTAAAATAAATAAAAGCATCAACAAGTTCAGCGAGATTGTATGGTTTAAAAAAATGTTTCAATGTTTTTTTCTGAAGAATTGTTTTACTAAATGCAACAGAAATATATGTATACATAATTCATTTTATCTGAAACACATATTGGTCATTGAAATGCAACTTTATCTTTCAAATCCTAGATGGACTTCAGTTCTTTCCTTGACACGTTGCAAGGTGATACCTTTCTGCTTCAAGAGTTGCACTAAATATATATACTTCGTATCTTTTTTCCTATTAATATTTATTTAAATTATTTTTTTAAAAAGTTAGTTGCATTTTATAGTATCACAGAAAAATCCAGGCTGAAAGGGATCTCAGGATGTGTCTAACACAAACTCCTATTATTCAAAGGAGGCCTGGCTATGAGATCAGTCCAGATTACTCAGCACTTAACCTACTCATGTCTTGAAAACCACTCAGGATGGAGACTACTGCAACCTGTCCGCACAGCTTGTTTCTATGTTTGACTGTCTGAAAACTAAAAAAAAATAAATAAAATAATTTTTAAAAAATAGCTAAATAAAGAAGGTTACATTTCTTATTTAATAGAACCAATAAAATTGTCACTACCTTAAATAGGTGATTCCACATACAGAACTTATTTTGAATGATAACTAATTTTACTTGAACACATATAAGGAAGATGAGAAGGAAGGTTGTCAAGTACAAATCTGTGCTAAAATGCTGTCCCTAAAATGAGAGGCAGATCCTGAATCCAACAGCTTACTCCTCTGCTGATAGTCCTCCAGTTTAACCCAGAGTATTATACACATGTACAACTGAAGTGATGCAGTGAGGGAATCAGTCTCATAATGGCTATAAATGTGAAAAAAACTTCCTAAATAGGGTAAAAGCAACTGCAAATAGAAAGCTAAAGAGAAAAGAGTTGAATATTTTCCTATGTAAGCATTAGGAAATGCAATATGACTATAAAACACAAAGGATACACATTTGAGGTGTGATACTCCAGGTGCAATATTTCTGGAAAAACAAATTTGGTGAAGCCTGGAAAATGACTAGATACATAAAATATCAAGCTGCAGAGTCAGTTAAGTGACAGGTAAATTAAAGCACAACAGAACAAGGACACTCATTTGGTTCAAGATTCTACGTCTGCAGCAAGAATTATATAAATAAATTGGCAGGCAGGCACAGACAATTCGTATAGAAGATGACAACAAAACCAGCAAAGAGTTATGAAATCGTGAGTTGTTATTACAGTTCTCTGAGACATATTTTAACCTTCCTGAAACTATTTATATCAGGGGAAACTCAGACACAAACACCAGAACACTGACCATGCATAACTTAACTTATTCACTTGTGCAGTCTTTGGAGGCTGTAGTCTATGACTACAGACAGGAGTCCTGCTGACTTCAAGCCTTGTTAGGCAGTTTATGGTTCCATGGGTTACACCTGACCCGCCAGGACAGCTCTCTGACCCATTGCCATTCACTTTCCTAAAGACTTCAACCAAGGCAGATAGCAGGATGGTGACATATCCTATTTACTCTGGTGGCTTACAAGTTGTTCCCAACAACCCTCTTTTCTGCAGGTGCAGTCAGAAGCAGCAGCCATGACAGGAAATCTTGTACGTTTATTAGAATATGAGCCAATCTCTAGGTAGTAACCATTACACTGTCATTACCCTTGAGGAAAGGACCATCGGAGAAGAGCCTTGAGTGGCTCTGTACCAGGCTATTTCACCTGCTTTTGCAAGAAAGACTGGAAGACCTAGCAGGACTGGTGAAAGGGCTATCAAGCATTCAACAGGCTGCCCAAGGAAGCAGCCGAGTCATCATCCCTGGAGGTATTTAAAAGATGTGTATATGTGGTGCTTATGGACATGGCTTAGCAGTGGCCTTGGCAGTTAATGGTTGGATGCTGTGATCTTAAAGGTGTTTTCCAACCTAAATGATTCTATGACTCTTGTCATAATTGTCATGGTTTTTAGCTGAGAGAAAATAAAGAAGAAAAAAAAAAGAGAGAGAGGGAAAAAAAGAAGAAAAATGTCAGTTGTTTCATCATCTGCAACAACAAAACTGCCATAAATGTAATACTGCTGCTAAAAAGTCTGAGGAAACTTTCTACAGGAATGACCAGACACACAGAAATCACAAAGTCAAGAAGTTTAAGAATGTCCTGGCTGAAAATTATCCCATCCTTAACTGAGACAAAATAATACTGCATTTTTTCTCAGTCCAAATTGTGTAAACTGAAAACATCTTCATTAAAATTGGCTTAACCTATAAGGTATAATCTTATACTGTAATAAACTAGGAATTTACTCATGGCCAATTATCCCCTATCAGCTGGGGGCAGGTTGAGGAGGGGGAGGATGAAGTTACCAACTGAATGTCAGCAATTTCTTAAATAGCTGAAACCCATTTGCTTGTTATAGCCCAAACATCATTTAATTATCATAACAGTACAAAACATGTGGCAGTTACTGACCAAAATCTCCAATTTAATTCTCTGCAGTCCAAATGTGCCAGGTATAAACCAAGAAGTGAATTTGACTTCTGAAAGGTACTATATATGCAACTCTCCGCCCAGGATCCTAATGATTTTAGAGAGCTTCTGTGAGGAATGACTTTAATAAAAGTATAAGGATTCAGTACTTTGAAGAAAAAAAAAACTACTTTAAAAGGTAAATTCTGTGTGCCTTGCATATGAAGAAGTCCTCTAGACAAGTTTCAAATGAGCCCTGCTGTTACCGCATCCACACTGCTCTATTCACAGTACAGAAAAAAGAAATGTAAACATGAAAGATCTTTAGAAAATGTACTTCCTTAGAGATTTTTTCTTCTTTATATTTCAGCTTGTTCCCTTTCCACTAAGCTTGTTTTTTGTTTTCTTTGCTGAAAGAAGTTTAAGCCTGATTGCTTCAAAGAATGCCAATAATCACATATCACTATCCACAATACCTTACAGGAAGCCCTAGTGTATGTAACTGCATTACCTTTTCCAACATTTTAGATCAGAATAGCATGAAACTGCCATTTCTCATGTCACAGAGGTTAGTTCTCTTTTAAGTTTGTATGAAACAGCTAGTAAAAAGTAACTATTACCTGAATCCAAACACACAAAATAATCCTAAGTGGCTAGCATTTTACTGATAGTTTGTGAGATGTGATTGTGTAATTTATCGAATCCAGCCACTAAATGACAACGTGAGCTGGAACTGTGCGAACAATTCTTTTCAGAGCCATATGCCTGCAAATCTTCTGAAAATTGCAAGCATGGGGGGACGGGGGACAGGGACAGTGACCTCAACAAAACAACAACAAAAAACCTCTCCCAAAACAAACAAGTAGTTGTTTTGAAAATCAAATTCAAAACCATACTGCTCCACCCAACTGAAGTGACTTCCACTCTTCCCTTCAAATGCTTATGTGTGAATCTACCAGGGTATATTTCAAAGAAATTACATGTGTAGCCTCAGATTGAACAGTTACAAGTCACAGCAGGTGACATTTTTTGTGTGCTGTTAATATGCAAGATCAAGGTGACAGGACAAAATACAGTAAATAAAGATACAGCAACATACATTGAGAGATCCAGTCCTATAACCCCCCAAAGATTCCAGAACACAGACATTATTTACATGATTTGTAATAGAAAATAATTTGCTTTTTGCTGGTAGTAGTGATTATTTTTCCCCCAGAAAGCAACACATAAGCCTTTACTCAAAGCTGAATAAAACTTACTTAACAGTTAGAGTTACTAGTACCTTGTGAAAGCCAAATCAAACATAATAAAAGCAGGTATAACTTACATGAATGATCGTGCTGAAGCTTCACATCAAGATATTGTATCTCAAAGTCATGAGCAAGGTGACCTAACAAGAGTTTTGTACAAAGGGCTTGATTCACTGTTGCACACCCCTAGTTAAGTGAAAATCTGCCACAAAATATTGGACTTATGCTGGTTCTGCTTGAACCTATGCAAATGCAAACAATGACACACCAGCAGATCTGACCTTTCATTAACATCAAACTCAAAACACAATGAGAGGCTGCACAGATCAGCACTGTCCATTCCTGGAATGGCTTTTTGCATTCAGGACCCTGCAGGATAACCAAGGATCCAGACACACACTTTATAGTCTTCGAAGCTTGGTTGATTTTTCCAGCTACTTCACCTGGTTTAATAGAAGACACTACCTCTTCTTCAAGGTTCTGCTTTCCTTATATCCTTAGGTACCAGCCACGCCAATACTATTCTTGTCAGGCAACAACCTCAGCAGGCAATATATCCCTATTTAACTTTCTTCCCCTTCCTTGTATTCCTGAGAAACAGATGGCTAGCTGGGCCTGCGGATGACGTCTTGCACCTGAAGAATCCTCTCAGCAGATTACACAGCTACAGCTGTCACCGCAGAGGCAGCTGTTAGGAACTGCAAATCAGGTTGCAAGGGGTTGCAAGATCCTCCTACCTAATCTTAGCTACACATCATTTACAACTCTACTACAAAATACCAAATCAAAGCAAGATGCATGTGTTTTACAAGCCGTTTACAGCAGGCAGGTAGGCATCAATTATACGAAGCCATCATTTACATCCAATTCTTTCTTGTCAGCTAGGTTTGCATCACCATTGACTCCAGTTCTAAAGCAGTCTATTTTAACGATTATTCAAAGGTAGGTACCAAGCACTGTTACCTATGTACTTGCCTTGCAACTTGTTACTCCAAATTGCTAGATCACGCTATGGGCAGACAGAAAGAGTGCTGAACACTACTGAGTAATAAGGTCTTAGTGGTCCAGGAATGTCCCTTAGATTTCTTTGAGGTGACAAGCCTACGTGGCTTTGATGCACCCATCCATTCAGAATGCTCTTGACTGACTGATCTCCCTGGGGGTCTTACACAGCACAGTACACAACAGCACTATCACTACTCAGCACCACTTCCATTACTGAATTTACATCCCAAAGGTTCTTCAGTTCACAACAAAGTTAGAATAACAACAAGAAAAATGGTGGAGCAGCTGACTTAAACATCTAAAACTCAACTTTTCCAATTTAAAACCATTCAGGACTAGAGCTGCCTGTCTGTGCTCTCAGTACATGCCAATTGCCCTTTCAAGAAAAATCCATGATACTGACTGTTCTTTGGGACAAAGTTTATCAGTCTTCCATCCTGATCTCAAAGCACACCCACAGTGTGGAACAGGGTCTTGGTTTAGCTCACTCCAGTGTGAAAAGCTGATCACAAAAATCACAGCACTCTTGATTACCTGCCTCTAATGAGAGGGGTTTTTTTAATAAACTATTTAATTTGTGACGTTTCTTGGTGGAAGGTAAACAATGGAAAATATTGAGCACAATTTTTAGTAGGGTCTGTAGCAAGAGGGCAAGGGGTAATCATTTTAAATTAAAAGAGGGTAGATTTAAATCAGAAATTAGGGAGAAATTCTTCACTGTCAGGGCGGTGAGGCGCTGGCGCAGGCTGCCCAGAGCAGCTGTGGCTGCCCCATCCCTGGCAGTGCTCAAGGCCAGGCTGGACAGGGCTTGGAGCAACCTGGGCTGGTGGAAGGTGGCCCTGCAAAGGGTTTGAGCTGGGTGATCTTTAAGGTCCCTTCCAACCCAAACCATTTATGATTTTATGAATTTCCATTGCACATACAATTATTCTTGCATCTTAACACAGTAATGGCTATTTCAGAAAACAAAATGTTATGCTTGTACATGGGAAATGCACAAGAAATATTTAAAATTCAATTTCCATTAGCTCATGTTAATTGAGTTGCTCAGATTTTATTCAAGTTAGACTCATCTTACTGGCAACAGAAACAATGCCATGTGACTTATTATTTTAGATTCCTGCATCTAATCAGTGCAGCTGGAAAAGTGAATATTGAATTAACAATTGATCATTAATTCATGACAAATGGTGCTGAATAAATCCACAGAGAAAACAACTGTGAACACTCACTCTTCTGGCAAGTGAACACTCACTCTTCTATCCATCAGCGGGATAGGGCCAAAATCTGCCTTATAAATTTCAGACTGTACATTCAGCTCTAAGTTGCAGATTAATACCGATGAAGTTGAATTTCATTTTGACACTTCATTTTCAGTGGGATGGTCTGAGAAAGTGTTTTGTAGGTTCCAGCATACAGATCTCAAGAGATCTTTTAAACATGGAGTACCTGATGCTACACAAGGGAACAAACTATATTTTCAGTTCACTTAATTCCATCAGCTTTGATTAACATTTCAGAATATTGCTCTTTCTCGTCTGAACAGGCACAGCTTAGCTCTGTTGTATGTGTGCTTAGCTCTCCAGCTGAAAGCCACTCCTGCCTGCCTTTGCGATGTCTGAGATGGCCCTAAACACTCAGCCCTGCCCCTTTAATGGTCATTATTTTGCCTTCGATTTGCAACTTTAAATTACATTACGATTTTAAATTTTTATGCTAATTAAACTTATTTTAATAATATTAATTGGAAAACAAATAGAAGATAAATCAGAGGGGGCAGCTGCCTCCACCCACACAATAGCAACAGGGAGCAGAGGACTGAGACAGGGTGCTAACTTCTACAGCTAGAAAAGCTGCAGTTGGGAGAGAACATTGAAGCGGACCTTTAATGCTATAACACTTATTTTGGTATAAGATAGCCCTTTTCTAGTTAGGTGACATTTATTCCTGATTAAAAGCATCCACATGGGAAATTATATACAGGACTGTAACAGTAAAGCTACAGTGATACAGCTATATTGGTAAATCACTTCATTTAGACAAGCTGTACATTTTTTTCTCCATATATTATTCCCCTAAAATCAATGTATTATCAAATTTCCTTCAAGGGAGAGGTAACTAGATTAATTGGCAATTGAAGAGACTATCTAAGCTAAAACACTACAAGCATGGTACACTTTGCCAAAAAGGAGATATCTAGGGAACTTTTCCTCCAAAGTAGCTCTGAAACGGCACATCCTATTACTCCAATGCAAAGGGAGCTTGGTGAAGGAAAAAAGAAGTGAACACACAGTCATACACACAGACACAAAAAGATATCTGGAATCCATCATTCTCCTCCTAATTGACAGCTAGTTAAAGCCAAATGCTCTCTGATCCAGTTACATTTGTAGGTTTTGGATGTCTTTATTGGCAGAAGACCTACAAACACCAGCCGGTCATAATTAGAAGTATGTGAACTGGATGAAATTCAGTTTGCCATTAACTTTCAGACACTTGCATTCAGCTAGCGTAATGGCTTAGTGACTTAATCATGTATCCCACAGCATGGAGCTGTGGAATTACATCCTTTCTTAAACCATCAAGGCATTCTACATTAAATAGAGATTCAAGTGTCTGAGCTTTAGTCTGCACTCAAGGGAAAAAAACAAAGCGAAGACACTGGAGCTTTTACAAAGCTGTACCAGTAAACCATAAAAGCTGTAGGTGGAGGAATGTTTCTGTTCGGTGAAATCTGTAACTCAGATACCCAATAAAATTAGCTCAGGGGATATGCATGAATTAGGTCAAACTGGCAACAGTGACGTCAAGCCATATGATCGTTAGAGAGTGCAGCGGTTTGCAACTGGCTCAACCTGTTTGCTCAGTCCTTAGCTAACAGGTAACATGAGCCTCCCTTACACTGCACCTCATCACAGAAACCACCATTGCTCTTCCTATTAATTCAGACTGTAACAAAGTGCAGTATTGCCCTTGAACATGTTATTTTCCTGGTGTATCGCCCAGGGGAAAACAGCTATTTACCCATCCTCCGACTCTCCCTTTTCTATGAGAGTGAGCGTGAAACTTCTGCACCTTGAGGAAAACTGATGACTCTATTAAAGGACAAAAAGAATAAACCTGTGTACAAATGCATTGCACCCTTACAAATGGCAGCAGCTAACTTCTCTGGGCTTTTTTTTTTAAAAAAAAAACAAACACACAAACTGAGCAAAGAATTCCTAGCTCAATCCAGTTTAACCCATTTCCTTTTAAAAAAGTGAAAAAAAAAATATTTCAGAGCGAGTTGAACTTCAGGGCTCCTAGGCATAGGCAGCCCTGCATTGTTGTGGCAGCTTCACCCCTCCCCTCCCAATGGCACATACACACTGTTGACCACAGCTTTCAAACAACTGATGCAGAGCTGACCGTTGTAGATTCTGTCCTTGAGTTCATACATGAGCTGTTGGGAGTGTTTTAATTCAAATAGTCTTATTTCCTTTCAGAAATAAAAAAACCTGAAACATAATACAATTGCAGCTAAGCTGGCTGCACTCATCAAAGCCACCTACCATGTATTCTGAATAGAACAGTCTTCAAACCAAATCTTGCTCTCATGTACACATTCTGAAAAAGCTTTACTGAAATGGTAAATGGGGGCATTGGTGCAAAACTCCGAAGGAGGTTAGACACTGATGCTCCCTTAGGTAAGAACTGCACAGGCATACCTGGAAGGAAGGATGTGACTCTTGAAATAAAGATTATAAGCCACTATAAAATGCATTACAGAACACTACTTGTACTGGCAATCGGTGTTACTCTTAACTGTTGAAAAATCAGGAAATCACACTGCTTCTATGCATTGCCACTGGCACAAGTGCAAACTCACAAGCATGTACTGGCCTAATATATGACTTGCTGGGAAAAAAGATAATTATTACTTATGAATAATTTAACAATAAGTTTTATGCTAATTGTTATGACTAAATAACAAATTCTTATTACTACATCTTGCTGAAGCTGAAAAGCCACACAGACTAAAAACATAGAATTTCACAATTCTAATGCAGTGTAAGGATTTTTTTGGGGAAAAAAAAGGCACACGGATGTTCCAGAATATGACTGTATTTCTCCCCAGTAGGATTACCATTGTACTCACTCCATAGTCAGTCTCACTGACTTCAGCAGGAGAACTGCACAAACATTGACTGCTTCTGAAAAGTCAATGCTGTTTATTTACAGAGTTTTCTGCACTGGGTACCTAAGAGATTTGCACATGAAGGGAAGCTGCATCTGCCTACTTTTCTATACTGTATTCAAAGAAAACATCAGAGTGCGCTCCCGTAGAAAGGGAGGTAAGGGAAATGAAACCAAATAAGACATAAACCAAAGTCACTGGCCTCAAAAAACAGAGACTTGCTAAGCATAGTGAAGTTCTCACTATACAAGGTATCACTGTGTGCAGCTGTAGCTACATCAGCAGCTAGCACTGCACAGTGGTGATGGATCTGTAGAGTGGGACAGCTAGTGATGTGCACCTGACAGTTGCGCTATGCACCTCTTGAGTCTGATTGGATGGATTGAGAACCCACTTGCACCTGGAACACTTCCAGCACATTTCTGGAGCCCTCTCACACATGCTGGGCTCAGCTCTCTCCAAGGGCAAACAGTATTTTCTCTTCTGGACTTGTGCTAGTGGCTTATCTGCCCCCAAGTTGCAGAAAGCTGCCCAGAGAAATTACACAATTGCAGTTTGTGTTTAGGTTTGTAGAAACACATAAATAATATCTGCTTGTAGTAGAACAACTGAAGAGACATGAAGGGAGAGTATTAAACAAGTATGCAATCGTTTCAGGTAAAAATTTATACTATATTAAGTTTAGTGAGCATTAACAAAGATGAGTGGATCTCTAAGGAAGCACACAAATACCAGCAGCAAGGTACTGTAAGTTACTGTTTCCTGACCTCAAGAGTGAACCATATTTGCTTGTAGGAATGTTAGGTTATAATTCTCCACTAGCTGCTGGAGGTGGACACGTTTTGTATTCCACCTGCCTGATCCACAATGATAGATTATATATTTTGCTTTCTGTGAGAAATGAGAACATATTATGATGAAAGTTAGCTGATCCCACCACTATATTTGGAAAAAAATACTTTAAAGAAGCATATTAGCAACAAAGACAAATCACATGGAGGCATCATGATCTAATGAGCTGGGCACTGGCATGTTCCTGGAGATCTGAATTCTTTTCTTGATTAAACAGTAGGAGTGGACTGTTTTGCAAATATTTGATTTTCAAGCTTCTAATTACAGTGGCTGAGTTTTTTCTCCTGAGAAAACAGGTGTTGACACAAGATCTGACAGATCCTAGCAACTGGCATTTGCTAGTCCCTTTCTCAGTTTTATAAACACACATGGAAAAAAGGAAAATGCATGATCTAACCTAAGAGACAAATATTTGGGCTGTGCATCAAGATTTTTATCTGTGTTTGCATGGGGAGCATTCATAACCTGGCTCAGTTCTTCCAGAGATGGAAATTTCAGTATGCCCCATTTTGAAATGGCATTATCCTGGCCAAGAAAGCCTTTGCAAATAGGTTAGTTAATAGGAAGTAATTAAATACATCTACAATGCTACCTATTGCACATCGGTTTGCCGCACTGCCTACATGGAGTTAATTACAGCCTCCCTGCCTTCACTTTAAAATCTCTTGCTTTTATGGGTTTTATTCATTGTCCTTAATGTTTAAATGTAGGGGTTTGTCTGAATTACCATTTTATTGTAGTATTAAACTTGTGTTGAGACACATTAATAGCATTGTGTTATCACATGTCAGTCAGTTTAACCATAAATATATATAACTACAGTATTTAGTTTATTTCTGTATTGTGTCCCCATCCCTACCCCTGTTCGAAACAAAATATTTGCTTATCTACTGTAACTGTTGTAGTCTATCAGCTAAATACATGCATTCTTTGATTACTAATTTGGAAATGCACAGTACTTACCCATTGTAGTAGCCTATTGTCTATATTCCTACTGAGATGTTTTTGAAAGTGCATTTTTGGCACAAAACACTAAAAGCTCTATGGGCTGGCGAGTGTATACACACACTAAATCCATCCTTTGTTCATACTTCTGCCACGACAACATCAAAATCAGCTAATTATGTTTTACACTACTAAAATACTCAATGGCTGATGAACCTGCCCTGCCTCAGTTTTTTTCTGACATTGAAATATTATTATCCATCGCCCCTCCATTCCCCTCATTAGATCAAGATGACTCTATCAATATAATCTAGATGTGATATCCTCAAATGAAAGCAGATAGCTCTTGAGATCAGTGCCTCATGTCTGTGTCACACAATCTTAACGCGAGGTAGCCCGTCCAGCATGTCCGCTCTGCAGCTGAAAGACCAGCTCAGATGGAGGCCGTGCTGTCACTGCTATGTAGCCTGAGGGATCTGAGCTCACATCCTTGTAGATATTTCTTGAAACTAGCTATTTCACAGCTATCTGAAGGAGTCTTAAATGGCACTGAGCCATATGGCATGTGTATTAAAGAAGGGTTTTTTGCATCTTCAAACCTATTCTCTTTTATATTGAATTCCTTGCTATGTAAATAAGACATCAGTTCAAGGTCTGTTTGATTATTTGTTACTTCTGCATCATTCAAAGGCATGCAAAACTCAGAGATTAATTCAGCCAGAAGGGACTTTTGAAAATGTCTGGTCTGACCTTTCATGTAGTACAGAATCCAAAGTACAAGGGCATAGAAGTTTATGTCTTTACAACAGGGATGGATCCAGATGATTCAGCCTCCACAAAATGCATCCTGTTTTTAGTGCTGCCAAGTGATATAAGTTACACACAATTATTCAGGTCCCTGTGGTGCCTTACCAGGGATGATCTTCCTTGCTTTTACAGAATTTAAGCCTTCACAGAAGCAGGTGTTATATCATGTGTTTTGTTTACTCTTCTGCACATTTCAGGTTGCTAAACTTTGTCCAGCCCACCATCTTCAGCAATGCAGAACACCACAGTCCTAAATTTCCTAAAATTTAGTGCACAATAGGTAGACCCCAAAGCTTGAGCCCATGAAGCAGACATGATCCCAACATATGGAATATACTCATGCTGCAGAAAAAACCAGAAATCCCTGCAAAGTCCAATAATCAGAAAATAGCAGAAGAAAAAGTTTTGCAATCCAAATCTGGTAGTCAGCTTGCACTAACCATAGAACTATGCTATAAAAAGAGGACGTGCTCAGGAACATGCTTGCAATGTCCAGGCACTGGTCCACCTTGTTTGTATCCCATCTCCACCTCCTTTTATTATCTACTTCCAGCCATGTGATTTCTCAGCCTCTTCTTAAATTAACTGAATGATAAACTGAACCTAAACTTCCCCTCCAATCCCAGGAATATTTCTAACCTATTTAAAAACTCTGCTCAGTATTTCTGTATCCCTTGAAGCTCTGGCACCAGAACAAGGCACAAAAATTCTAGTAACAATCTTGGTAAGGCTGTACCCAGAAGATCACTTTCCGACTTACATTTTAAGTACTTTCTTCATTTATTTGAAAGATTTCTTCTCCTTTCAGACACAGCACTACTTAGAGCTTGTGTTTAAGGGCATTTTTATGGCAGCCCTCTGAACCTCACCTAAGTATGCTCAAAAACTTCATGTCCATGGAGTCTACACTTATGGTTCCCACACAAGTTGCCTTGCATTGGTTTTGTTGAAGATAGCCCTTCGCAATTGTGACCAACCGACTAACACGCTTGGATAACTCAATACAAGCAATGTGCCTTCTCTTTCCTTACTACTCCACCAATAGCTGCAAAGCCTGTAAGATTTGCAAAAAAATTACGCTGGCAATTAAAATCACTGATGAAAATATTAAATGTTATGACAACTCAGTTCCTACTGGCCCTACAAAAAGAGTACTGCTGATTGACCTCTCTTCTCTTCACAACTATCTTTCGAGCTCTACCGATGACTCAATTTTAAAAAGACACCCAGCTAAATCCAAGTTTTTAAATCAAAATGTCATGCAGTATTAAGTTCTGAAGTTCAAGCACACGATGTCTGTTAATTTGCCTTTATCAACCTGCCCATTTTCCACTAATTAAAAAAAAAAAAAAAAAAAGGGAAAAAAGAAAGATATATTAAGTGTCTGTCTGACAAGGTCTTTATTTCCAAATAACTATGCTAGTATTAATTAAACTTTTAGCTTCCAAGCCTTGCTGATGAACTCCTGAATCAAGCGTTTTGTTATTTTACACAGGATCAATATCAAGCCAATTTGCCTATACTGCCTGGTCATTGTTCTTTACCTCTTCTAAGCAAGAAACAATATACACATTTTCTCAAATCCTGTGACATTTCTTTGATTCCCAACATTGTTTAAGTAGTGATTTGGAAAGCTTCTCATCCTTTTAAAAAGCTTCTTAGATATGAACTTTATTACATTTTTTCCACATTCTTGTTACATATGACAGACCTTCTCTTTCAGCTACAGCCACAATATACAGAATAGATGCCTCTACCTGCTTCACCCCAAACACTGAGCAGACATATCTCGCCTTTTTAGTTCTTTGTTGTTTATGATGTTCTGACAGTCACCCTTACTTGAAACAATGTTATTTAATGAAGGGCTGGTTAGCTATTTCATTGCTTTCTAGCAGTGGACAGTGTCTAACAATGACATGATGAAATGGAATCAAAGCTGGTACCACCATGTCTATGGTGAGAAAAAACCCCACAAAAATTAATCTAATTTTGGAGCTAAGACACGGTAACCACAGTAGATTTCTGCTTTCCGTGGAATCCGCCCTCTCAAGGAAGGAAGCATACTGAGTATCTGAGACCTGCCAAGATCACCTCAGCTCACCTGTGAAAAAGTCAAGCTTGTGACAGGCAGGAATGAACAGATAATCAATGACAAAGCTGACACTCTTCAGGAGAGGGAGGCTATTTGCCCTGATAACAGACTGAAGGAGAAAGACAGACTGGTGTCTAGGGACAGAGAAGAGGAAAAGAATTACACCTTTACTAACATAGTAATAATGAGTTTATAAATACTAAGGAACTGCAAATTTCTCAGATGCATGAAGCACCTACATCTAGGAATATTTTAAAACATAACAGCATGGATAGTACAACAGGATAAAGAGTCCCCTTTGCAACAAAGCTCTACACCATATACAAATGCACAAACAACTTCAGACTCTAAGGAGGAAACAAAAATGCTCTTGGTCTCTACAGAGACATTGTTCATGTTTTGGCACACACCTGAAAGGAAAGCACTACCCTCACAGTCACCTTGACACGGAATATCTGGTTTTCAAGTTCATACTACTGTCTTTCTCTGAGCAATCTTTCTGCATAGTAGGAAAAATATCTAAGCTTTGCAGTTTGGTTTCTCTGGGAGAATAAAGTTAGTGACACAGAGGCTGCAAATACTCTTGTACACAAAAATCTCCCAGACAATCCCATCTTTGGGATTTTCAGCTCACAGTCAGCTCTTAGTTCTCAAGGAGCAACTCCAGACCCAGGACAGAGCTTAATTTGACTTGGGACAAAGAGTCTTTTGCCTAACTCCTTTTATCCATAATCTTGTATAACTTACATATATCTTGATTAATATATTAATCAATATATTGTTAATGGATTCTTTCTAGCAGGACTACAAATTTACTAGTACAGCAATAAAAAGAAACTAAAAAGCTCTGTGTAGCAGCATTGCTTGGCAACACTTTCTGTGTCACAGGTATGAGACTGTCAGTACTCCACCACCCCATGTCACTCAGGCAAGGTCTCTGTGCCACAGGGCTGAGCTCTTTTGTTACACACCCATCTAGAAAAGAGGGTTTATCAGACGGGTCTAAGTAACAGTTGATGTTAATGATTTTTAAATAAAACAAAAATAGAAAGTTTTGACTATTTTGCATTGGTATATTTTCAACAGCCACCACTGTTTTGTAAAAGTAATAAAATATAAAACCAATTGAAAATTCCAGAACCAAAATAACAGAATTAAAAAAGTAAAAATTAGGCTGTATTTTATCCCAGATGTTAAGATTTCTGAGGAATTCCAACAACATATTCCACTGCTTGAAAATGGAATTGTTTCTGAACTATCAAACCCCCCACAATACACAAATCCTGAATTTCAGCTAGCTTTAGTAAACAGTTTATCAACACTCATTACTCACAGTCAGTGTACCACTGCACACAGCCTTAACATATGCTGCCTGACACCCAGCCTTCCAGGAAAGAGAGTGACTGCTCTGAAGATATGGTTACTTAAGCCTGAGAGCTAAGAGACATAAAGGAGATGAATCTGTAATTATAGCCCAGTTACTATGCAAATACTTCAGCACACTATCTTGGTGAGAAATCTAGGTCTTCCCTTTCAGAACAGTTTCGTTATTAGAAACGATTACTGCCTTTATTCCACCACTGTGATATTTCATGCATCTTATATAGCACAGATAAGGAGCAAACAAGAACAAACAGCTTTTACCTCTGCAGTCCTCACTGGCGGCACCAAAAATCACAGCTCTGAAAGGACCAGAGATGAGAAATACCCAGGGATTTTAAATCTGTGGTTAGAAGAAAGCCTGAATAATAAGTTGTATCTCATATCTTAAGACTGCAGATATTTTTAAGGAGTTCATAAGATCGTACACAGCTGAACCCTGTGCTAAGGTCAGACACGCTGTGATTCCTTGTGTCACGCAGGTGGCGAGTCTATAATGGATCGTTAACATGTTGTCCTGGCTGTGAACAGGGTTTTTTAAGTCTGTTTTCTTCTGCTGGTATTCTTGACCGTGCTTGTGTGGTACAGTTAAGACAGGAATTTGACTGAGAAGTATATATTAAAAAGGGTGGTGCTGTACGAAGACTGCTCGCCATTCTAGCCCCAGTAAGCACGGCAGGAGGGACAGGCAACAAGAGTCGCCAGGAATGCACTGATACAGACTTTGCTGTTCTACACAATTATTGCTGACAGGCACCAAGGCTGACACTGGATGTGCTAGGACGAGTGCTATGCGGACACAACTAGGGTAAGCATACTGTACGGCATAAGCACATCAGGCCTAGCTATGCATAGCATGGTTTTATCTGTAGCATAGGCAAGCTGCTTTAAAGCAGCTTGGCTGAAACATAATTCAGAAAGGAGAAAAATCCACAGGCAAAGACTTGCCATTGAAAATGTCCTGCACCTTAGCCACAACTTCATTATCTCACATTCACTGGACTACTTCAAACATCCAACATGTTATTCACAGCCACACAGTTTTCACAGAATCAGCAAAGGAAGGAAAAAAGATGCTTAAAAAGAACTTTCTGCTCAAGAAAGTGAAAAAAACAAGCTGTCCTGTGCATTTCATCTAGTCCCTCACATTTATTAAGGGTAAAATAATTTCTCTTTCCTCACGTAAATGAAGCAGAAAGGGTATCTCTCCCCAGAGCTCCAGAAGTCACAAGGGCAGGCTAGATTAGGACTGATTACAGGACTGATGCAACCTTCTGTGAGGCATTACTTCATGAAGTGGTGAGTTAGCAATATGGTTTTTGCAAAATATTTAGTTTGCATCTTCTGTCATGCAAAGAAAAGCAGTAATTGTGGGCAGATCTGTTTTGCTTTTAATGTGCTGCTGCCTCATCTTTAGATGTAAGCACCATGTCAGGCAATTCATGAATTACACCTCATCCTCCAAATGAACACTATGGTTGATCATTAACGATTGTAGCAATATTAACAAAGAGTAACAGAGATATGGACAAAACATGAGTAGTATCTGATATGTGGAAACAGATGTTTTTATGGAGTGCTAGATAAATTCACTGTAATTTTTTGCACTTCCTTGCTTGCTATCTTCTCTCATTTGAAGGACAGATCTGTATTAATTTCCAAACAGAGAGCATATTGTTCTACATGTTCTACAGCTCCTGAATCACACTAATTTGTATTACTACATTTTTTAATTTAATGATTGATATGTTGGCTTTGCAAACTGACTGTCAGAATAATTCATATAGTATTAAAAAACCCAAGCGTACAGTAGTTTTATTAATGCACCCTAAAAGAATAATGAAACCTTCAGCCTTGCTCTAATGAATTCTAGTGAAACACTTATGAATGATACTATTCATATATGCCTGTCCCTCAGGTGGGGAGGAGGGTAAGGGAAGGAAAAAGGAAGAAAAGGAAAAATTTCTAGTGATAAAATGGAAACATTTTCTAAAATAACCTTCAGATATTAAGTCCTGGTAGGAGAAATGGCAGCTTCAAACATCCACTTATTTATTCCCCTGCACTGCAGGATTATGAAGGATTGTTTTGTTTCATTTAAAACCCCAGGCACAGCTGTTCCAGGCTCTCTAACAGCACCAAGGCAAGATCTATATACCTAAGGTCAAGTCCTGAAGCCCTAAATCAGCTTTTCAATGGATGTTTTGCTTCAGGGGCAAATACTGTTCTCAGCCCATATCCATGGCTCCAGAGACTCATCAGCACACTATGAACATGATGCATGTGAGTACAGGAAGGTTTGAAGCCCCGTGTACAAGCAAAGTACACACAATGCACGTGTAGGATTTGCTTTCAGGTGGTCTAGCTGTGTATGACCAAGAGAGGAAAGGAATGAGATTAACTACCAGCCATTGTGAAGCTCCTTTTTATATTTCTGCCTAAGGACACTGTAGTACAACTTCTGATATTGCACTGCAAAACATCAGTACATTGCGACTGAAACAATTTTTCCCAAGTATCTGAAGTTTAATAACTTTCACTAAGTCCAAGACAAAGTTACAAAGCACATACCTAGATTCCTACCTGCTGTTAGCATGTCAGGAAGTATTATGCAGAAAGTGGAACGCTGTTATAGTGTCCAGGCTAAGTTGAAGGACAGACTTGATCAATAAAGTTACAAGAATAGATGGATGAGAACACCCCTTCTGAGGATACTTTGCTTCCGGCAGCCTGCACACAACTTCAGAATAAAATCAAAATTCCACAAGAGACACTTAAAGTGAGAAAAGTTGTGTTTCAAAAACACCCAACCCAAAACAAACACAAAACCCTCAGCCTCCTAGAGGTTACACTGAACTGGTAGATAACAGATCTGTAAATCCTGTTAGATGACTGTAGGAAAGGAAGGATTCAGCTAGTAGCATTGAGAAGGGCCGATTTCTTGCAAGGTGTCTAAGCCCCATCCTATTCATGATGGTGTGGAACACAACCTTAAGCACCAAAGCATCGTGGCCTCTTCCTTTTGTAACATTTATTTTCCTCTCAGGGGTAAGACAAGACAGAGTTTCATTCTCTTTGGAAGACAGTGAAGAACGTAAGAATGAGGAACTGGATTTTGGTTATCTGTTACATCCTAGTCTCCAGGAACTTGTTCCTTCAGGGACCTTTGGATTTCTGAGATGGAGAGCACACTAAGAACTAGAAGTGAAAATAGCCTGAAGGTTGTCTGGGCTCCCACACAGAAAACTCTCCAAGCTCCAGAAGCTGACAGTGCTGGGAGGGAGCCATAATAAAGCTGATGGGGCTCTGAGGAAACTTCCAAGACAGGACTGACAAATTATTTGACTGGACACGCAGAGAGGATGAGATTTCCCCCACTTAGCTTTATGCTTTACAAACATGCTGGGTGTATTGTGTTTAAATGTTATTGTTTAGGTTCCGCACATTTTCAATATTCTTTCACTCAGTTGTTGACAACAAGGCACCTCTGCAACTCTGAAGGTTTCAGTCCACAAAGGGTAAGACAATGAAAATAGAAATCTCTTTCTCAGGAACATCCTGAGATGAGATGAAACTTCCAAACCTGTTTCCAACCCTGAAGTTTTTCTCCTCCCGAAAGAAAGCGAATGGTGGAGTACACAAGGGTTACATCACAGCAACTTGGCACAAAGGGTAGCTGAATGACTTCACAGAAGACAACAACTGCAACTTTTTCTGGTGGCTGCAGTGGGTGTGTGAGGGATGTGCTACTGCCCTAATCAATATAGGTTACGCCATCAGAGAGATTCTGACTATTCAACTTTTTCAGAGTTTACAGAGTTTGTTAAAAATGACATAAAACTACCCAAATGTTCCAAATAGCTGAAATATTAGGAAACGTGCATTCTAAAAGGAAAAGAGACAAATGGAAGAAAGCATAAATCACAGAGGTTGCATGCTGCAGAACACATCCCTTTGGTGGGCAGAGGTCTAGTTCAGGCACTTTGTGAGGGATGGAAAATTGCAGTACAGTTCTGTTTCATTTGTGTGGCATATAGGTGGAAGATGTGCTTTGGTGAAAATACCTTTGGTTTCATTCAGTTGTACTGTACATCTAAAGCAGGAAGCAGAATTTCCTGCTATGCTGAAATCTTGTTTACTAGCTGGCCCTAGTCTGTAAATCCTGGGCTTCTGACTAATATGCTGTATGACACTATGCAGGTCATTTTACTTTCCTCTTTTACAATAGACACAAAACATAAAAGATATCTCAACTTAATTATATAAGATGTATAAGGAACAGAATTAAAGAAATAACATTTCAGTAGCTGACTACTTTTCACCATCAATGTTCTGAAACACAGTATTGGGAGAAGATTAAACATAAAAATTTCAATATTTTGGGTAAAAAGTGGTGCATTCTTGAAGAAAAATACTTTGTGCTAAGTCAGTTCCACATCAAGCTACCTTCCCCTCTGCAGCACACTGCCTTGCAGAAATTGTTCACTACGCTTCTTGGTGTCTATATTCTCCATGGGACAAGCCCCCTGCTTAAGGTTATCCTTCTTGAAATAGTCCTTCCATCCAACATCTGGATGCCACCATGCCACTCTATGGAGCAACACCGTGCTGCACCATGGAAACAGGGGCAGGAAGCACACCTCCTAGCAGAGTACAGTCACTTGCTACAGCTCCTCTGAATCAGCATGCCACAATAAAGAAAACTAAATATTTTATGACAGTTCATTTAACTGAAATATTGCATGCAATTCAGAGACAACAGGTCCAACACCCAGATCTATTTTTGTTAACCTTTCAAATGACTTACCTGTGAAAACTCCATCTCTCTTTCTCTAAACCAACACCCATAATGGAAACTAAAAGCTCTCTGAATCCTTTAGTGACAAGTGAAGGATGTTGTTTCATTTTGTAGCTCCTGATTACCAGGGTAAAGCCAAATTTGTGTTTGCAAATAGTGGTGGATTGCTACTGATTCCAGGACTTAGACCTAAAAAAGGAAAAGTGTTTTCAAAGAAATCAGGAGAGAACTGAACAGACACTTGGACTACATAACAGTAATGCATTTCAGTGCAATTGGCTGAAGGCCAGCAAAGGTTTCCCCAACACTAACTTCTATGATATTTCAGCTGTAGATGAGGAATAAGAAAAACATTAAGGAATAAAAAGAGGTGTTTCAAGGCAGCTTAAAGCTTTGCTAATTTTTTATGTCAGCCATGTGATAGCATGGTTCCTCACCCAGTTTTGTCTGCTTTCTTCCAGTTGATAACACTACTCAGTTTCTCCTCCAAAGGAGGATTCACTACAATGCAAAGGCTTACTCTGCAAAAACTGTAAGTAAAGGGGGTTTGTGGTTTTTTTGGGTTTTGTTTGTTTGTTGGGGTTTTTTTACGTGCCACTGCATAAAAATTTACCAGGGAAAACACATTTCTCTGCTCTTAAGAGTATGAGCATATAACACAGAAACAGATCATGAATGTTCAGCCAAGGCTAAAACCCTGAAATGAGAACCACATCCAGCAAAGCGCCAAGTTTCTCCTAATATTAATGGCACATTAGGACACAGACTGGGTTTTTTTTTCAAAATGTGCAGAAAAATCCCAACAATTACAAGAAAAGATCACTTGCTTCCCTTTTGGGGTGAGGGAACAGAGGGGTTGGAAGAACAATGGGAAACGGCTCGGTTTTTCATGTAATTGTCCTGACATACTGCATCAACATGTCAGGACATGTGCATCAAACACACTTTGGCCATGTGTGACACAGTACTGCCAGATAAGAGATGTGTTTACTGGCTTTTACAAAATTTTTGTGACATTACTAGTAAGAATTATTCAAGACTATAATCCTGATCTATAAGACAAAGCCCAGCACAGATGAAAAAAACCAGCAACAAAACCCCCTCTGCAATGAAGCTGACAAGCAAGCCAAAGCCAGTGGCTCACAAGTCCTGGTACACAGCTCCACATGTAAATGACAGAAAGGGGGTGACAGGAGGCCACAGAAAGTGCAAGAAGGTACCAGCTACTGCTCTTATCTGGAAAACTTCTTACTTGGGGCATCAAATCAATGGCTAGAAGTCCTTTCCAGCTCTCATTCCATAGCGTTTTCTGCTATGGAATAGGTTCTGGTTTAGCATAGTTAAGCAACAAGCTGTACTGAGTCAATACCATACAGAAACTTTAAAACAGAGCTATGGCATGCTACAGAGATATTTTTCTCAGACCTTGCCAAGGCATCTGATGCATTCTGTATCCTCTACAAAAAAGTCAGATGTCACTTTTCTTAATCTTTCAAAGAGTATCTGCATCATGACACAAAATTCCCAGTGGAAAAGAATTCCAAGCCAGTAAAAAAACAAACCAGTTTATCTGGAAATATTAGCAGATATCAGTAAGGAAAAAGCACTCCTGCTTTTAACTCTTGTCTGTATTTACTAGTTCAGGAACTGGAAAGAAGTCCTGAAGGACATGTTGAGTGCAACCATCAACAAGTATTAACTGTACAGAATTCTGAATCGTTTAAGAAACTGTTTCTCATCAGAATATTTTTAGCAGCAAACCTTCCTGATATAAAAAAACAGAAACCCTTTCCAATGCTTACAGCCCTATCATTTCCTGATTTAGACCACCTGAACAATATGGGTTGCTTACCCATGTCTGGGGTATAAAGTGGTTACTGGTAAAAGCTTTCCAACTGACATGCCTAGCCCTGTTCGTAAGGTGAGCAATGAGTTTATTCTTCATCATCTATGCAACTGCCTCTTTATTACTGTCAAATAGCACTAGTCAATTTGTGGTTTTGTGGCAGGAGTGCTTTTCTATTAAAAAGAATTAGATGAACCACTTCCTGCACACCTCAGGCTAAATAATTGTAAAATAATCATAGTTTCTGTGAACATGGGTATGATTTAAAATGGTATTTTAGAGGTTCCAAATTTTACTAACAGTCTCTAGTGAATGCCATATGGTGTTTCAGACCTCACTCAAAACATGAACATACTCCTTCACATAGGTAGATATTAACAGCCCCATACATTCACTTGAACCCTGCTGAAGAGCAGTACATAGTCTCATTTTTCTGTTTGTTCGCCCTTTTGTTGTCCTCAGCAAAAGAGGAAGAAGATTCAGGCTGTTTCAGTAGAAACACAATTATTTCTGAGTTCTAAAACCTGCCCCTGCACCCCACCCTTTCAGAAGGTATATAGTTTGAACCTATTAAATACTCTAGACCAGTTACTCTGCCTATCAGAACTCTGTTCATTAAAGTGATTTTCAGTAAATGCCTCTTGGTACTCCAGTAGTGCCAAACAAAAAGCTAATTAACATTTTTTAAGAACTAACCAATGAGAAAGAGAACAAAAAAATGTTTCTAGAAATTTACATTCTAACTCCACTTATCTATTCACTGAAGAAGTGACAAGTGTCACCACATCACAGTATCTATAATGTGTGTACTGTATCTTTACACAACAACTTTTCTCTTTAACCACAAAAAGAACAAAGGAACAAAAAGATAAATGTAATATTAGTGCTGGGTTTATGTGCTGCAGTAGAAATAAGATGAATACACAACCATCGGGCTTGTCAAAGACATATTTGGGTAGTGGCAAACACACTTCAGAAAATGGTCTACAGTCTCTTGTCTGTCAGATGAAGTGCAAATACAAGTTCAACATTAAAACAAAAAAAGAAAAATCCAAGATGAAAGTAAAAATGTGAAAAAAAATATCCAAAACCTCTGAACACTTTCAGGGAAATTCATTGCTTTCTAAAGAACAATCAGCCCCAAGCACTGGTGTCTATTTTGCAACACATTCAGACAGGTCTAGTCTAGCAATAACATGCTACAAATACTTCCAGAGCTCTGCTAGCCCCATGCTTCTCAGTTTGGTGTGGTTTTTGAGGGGTTTTCTGAACATGCAAGTTTAAGGTTGATTCAGTTCTCCTCTGCAAACCCCTTTATTTTCAAAGGCTGTATAGTTAGATTTACAGTGATTGGTTATTGCAAGGAGAAGGAGAGGGAGCAGGGTGTAATCCTACAAGCCTAGGAAAATTGCAAGAATAAATCTTGATGGAGACTTTTTCTTTTATTACATTTACTTTTAGAAGAACAGTATAAATAAAAGACTGCAAACAAAAATGAACCAGAAACCAAGAAACAGGAATAATCCTTTCCACTGTTCCCTTCTTATTCCTGCTAAAGCTTTTTCTGTTTTTACTCTAGAAACACAGCACACTCAAAATCTATTAATATTCCTCGTTTTCCCTAGCTAACTGTCATTATTACAGAAAGTGAGAAATGGCTGTCAAGCTCAAAAGCAAAACCAAGCACATTCTAAATCCCCTACAGCCATGCTTGTTCCATATAAGGACACTGCTGCTATTATGGCAGTGAGCAGAGTAAATA
Organism: Falco peregrinus; assembly: GCF_023634155.1. NCBI lineage: Eukaryota > Metazoa > Chordata > Aves > Falconiformes > Falconidae > Falco > Falco peregrinus. The sequence goes on from NC_073733.1 coordinate 17,669,419, forward strand.
ATTTAAAAAAATAATTAAAAATGTTAATAATTAACAATCCCAAAGCATCCTGTTTTTTTCACACAGTTTGTTCTCCAAACAGAAGTAGGGATCTTTTATTCCACACAGTGCTTATCAACGCCCGGGTCACAGGAGACGAGGAAATTTAGATCACATAACATGTATTGTATTAGCGGGAGAACACATTTAAACAAGACAAAAATTTATACCCAAATGGGAAGAACAGCACAGATTCATCAAAATTGAAGGTTGCACTCTGAAAGCCATCTATGTGCTTCCATCCTAAGCACTCAGAGGACAAAGCACAATCTGTCAGCGTTCAAGAACTTCACCCTTCTTGGCTCCAGAGAGTAACTAGGGAAGAAGAAATATGAACATCTTATGAGAAGCAGACTTAAATACAGTCTGGAATTAGTTCACTAGTTCATATTCCAACTGTAGGGTCAGACTTTAATGATGAGGCCAATACAAGCCAGTAACTTCCAGTCATAATCACAAATTCAGTGTCGCGCAGGCATGGCTAGAAATAAAACAGGCTATTTCACTACTCCCAGCTTTCTGGGAAATGTACTTTTAATCTGTGCAGCTGAAAGTCATTTCAAGTCATTTAGGGTTGATAGTTCTTAGCGTAGCTCAGATTTAGGTCTGCTCAGACATTAAAGTGATCCGAACACACAACTGAGGCTGGACCTCCAGTAATACTATTGTTTCACCTCCTTGACAGTTTCTGAAATGGACCGGACCTAAAAAGCAGAACACTCCTGAAAATCTGGCCCTTCTCTGCCCACCAAGCTGAAGTTAAACCTTCCACTCAAAGACCCTTGAAGAAGCTCCTTTCCACTTCACCTTCCCCTATGTTCTTACTCAAGGCAGTACCTCTGCTACTTTTACTGGGAACTGGCTTTTCTAAACATCGTGATTTTGACCAGACTGTTGAGTCATCCTGCTATAATTGTTTTAATGACAATTAAAAACTTTATTTCCTATTATTTAAAAGTACACTAAAATTCAGCCTTAAGGCAATAAACAACTGGCAAAAGATTAGTAGTCCCAACAAAATCTAGGATTTCCTTGTCTTTCTCTCCTCTTCCCACCCCCTCACCCCCCTACCCCCCAAGTAACCTCAGAGAAGCAGCATTTGCAAGGAGAGGTAACATACTTCATTAAACAAAATGATGCAGCTACGAGAAGCAGACAAGCTTTCAGACACACAGTTCCTTCAGGTTAAACTTCATAATAAAGTAAAATAATTTTCAAAATATTGCAGAGGTATACTTATCTCCAGTGGCAGCGTGTGTGGTTTTGAGCTTTACCACTGCTTATTAAAGTCTTAACATTTTGGTTTTGGAATGGACACAAGCTTTGCACAGCACTGGAGCAGAAGACTTCTCCATTTGAGCTTATGTGCTAGCAAGAGCATAGACTAACCAAAAAAAAAAAAAAAAAAATCCCTGGTCTGTGCAGTGAACGCCCATTATGTACAGTGCAATGAAAATATTTTCCCCTTCAGTATTTAAAAATATTTTCTTGGAAGTCACTGAATTCCTCCCAGGATGTTTTCATTTTAATTTTTCTTAATGCCTAAAGAAATTATATGTGGAAACATCTTCCCCAGATTCATGCCTCAGCCTGTCATTATGGGCACCATTTCTCCAGTCACTTTTGCAAGACCCTTGTGAAAATCCTACACTGGATCTTACCTCTGCACTTGTTACTATTGTCATTCTACATTTATCGTTGGTCTAGTGTGTGCACAGAGCCACTTGCTCTGTTGGTCAGTAAGAGCAAGGGGATGAAGGCTCTGCTCACCTCCCTCATGAGACCCCTTACGCAGGCTTTGCTCCTCAAGCAGGGAAGGGGCTGCTCTGCCCCTGCACCTGCAGGCTGAACGCCAGCAGGGCTCAGACCCAGCAAACCGCGGCAGCCTGAACGCTGGGATGTGGAAGGGGCTTGGTATTGAGCCAAGCCTCAGAGGTGGAGGAAAGTCCCCGCTCTCCCAGGAAACCATGAGGGGCTTGCAGACAGCCCATGCTTGTGACACCCAGCAGGAGAGGGAAAGTTGATGGACTACAAAGAAAGGCTGGAGGACATTCTGTCTTGACAGACCTGGAGTACGTTTGCTTTTTAGCCTTTCATTTACCTTCTCTCTCACAAAAATCTCTTTTCTCCTTCTAAAGAGTTACAATGAAACATAGTTAAATTACAAGTCTTCAGTCTCTTTTTGTATAATTCCATTGAAAAAGGGGAAGAGAAGTTCAAATGATCATTTGAAGGACATGAGGTCTAACCACACTCCCCTTCTCCCCCCCAGGTTTCAGCACACTTTGAGGGTATGTTGGAAGGCAGGAAGTGTCTTTTACTGTATTTTGGGATTTTGGGTGCAGCATTTCAACAGCTATTGCCTGTTTGCTTAAAGAAAGAACAAAGGTGTTACTAAATTCTGATTTTCTCAGCTACCTGAGGCTCTGCTATGAAGTATTTGGTAAGCGACAATGATACATTTGTGGCATTCTTATTTCTAAGTTAGTACTGATAATTCCACATGATGTTAAAAGGGACCCTGACATAACAAAGGCTCTGTCTTTTAGGCAAAATATAAAAACTAGACCCTTCTGCTCTCAGGAACTACAAGCTACTACACAACCCAGTTGTTATTGTGTATTTGTTAACATTCATAAAGCAGAAAAATGAATGGCTTATAAGTAATTTAAAAGAAATAGTACTCTTCAAAAAGTTACATTTAATTTTTTAACATCAAAACCCAAAGAGCTCAAAAAAAATAGCTAGCACACAGAATTAAAGAATGTTAAAAATTATTGTCAAAAATTTAAAAAAAATCCCTCACCAAGCATTTGAAGTCATGCAGTTCTAAGAGGTGATTTTTAGGTCCTAGTATGTTTTGGCTTTAATATTAATTATGGAATAACATGATTTTAAGAACAGCACTAGTGGTAGCCTAGTGACCTGGTACTGCACTGTAGCAAAGAACTGTGAGGATAATCCCTATTGCTCTTCCTTTTAAAGCAATACGCAGCGAACTACCCAAGGGATAACACCAACTAACCAAAAATCACATCCTAGGTGATGTATGTGCTCAGGTGTGTTTTAATCCACATCACACTCCAAAGACTGCAATCAACTTCACACACACAGAGGAACTGAAAACCCAACAAAGCCCCAGACAAACCTGTCTTCCCCAAAGCTTTGTAAGCACTCCTGCTTAATATGGTAATCTGGATTAGACAATTAACTAGCTGAAAACAACTCCTTTTTCTTTAAACAGATCAGTTGACTAAAGCCAGCTCATCCCACAGATATAGAGATGATAGTGCCAGGACAAGGAAAGTGGCAGGAGCAAGGGGATAGGGATGCCGCCAGCCCTTGGGGAAGCAGCTCAGGCTTCTGTCACTAACTGCAGGTTCACAAAGACCTGAAACACAGAGCTCTTTGCTGAATTCACATGGCAAATCACTTTATATGTGACTTGTGCTTTTCTGCAAACTCTTCAGGATTTGCTTTAGTCTTCTCTCAACATTGGCTCAGTAAAAGAAACCACTGTCTGATCACCCAGTGGCACATCTGTAATAACGGTGCATCTGACTGATACAGCTTTGCCAAGAAGACCTCGGTCTTACTTTGGGGAACTGAGCATCCTCTTTACTGCATAATTTTTTTATTCTGCCTTGAGTGTATGAATTAGTACTCTTGTACAACAGAAACATACCTTAACTTTATTACCCTACATCTCAAAGCCATTAAATTCTTTTCATACAACAGTCTAATTTTCCTTTTTATTGACCACGCCACCTAAAACTGTGTAAATGGCAAATTTCATTAGCACACTCTTGATTTTTCATAAAGTTCCCTAGTGAAAATGTTAAATCTGATCAGGACTAAATCCAAGCAAGCTGAATTTCAGATGGAGCTTCCCCCATTGTTGTGGATCAGAAACCTGAGATTAACCAAAGCTAACACACTAAACCAAAGGCAACTATTCAAATAAACTATGCAGTGCACTGTACACCTAGGGCACCAAAATTTAAGGCAGGAATGGCAAACACATGGGTTTGCTCCATGTACTAATTTGCAGTTGCTGCTATGGGGTTTTTCCCCCCCAGTAAATAAGTATAGGCTCCCAGAAGTGGATATGCCTTTTCTCATATTTAGACCATTCATCTAGAGACTGACTGTAGAGATTTGTCTATCAATTGTTCACACTTGGTGCTGCCCTGAACTGATCACCCCTTTAATTAACCATGTTAAACTAGCTCCCTGAAGCTTCTGATGCTTCTGTCACTTGCCTGTGGGTTTCCTCTTCCCTACAAGCCTGAGTGCTTCCATTAAGTTTACAGTGAGAAGAAACCAATAGAGGAAATGATGAAGGATATCCCTGGGCTCCGTTTGAAAGACTGTTAAAGAAAGGCTCCACAGAAGAGAGGAAAAAAAAATAATAAAATAACACTCTTTCTTTGATGCCTAGGGAAAAGAAAACTGAAAGAATATATTTAGTTTTGCTCTACTTAAAATGTCTTCTATAACAACAAAACAAAAAATTACCAAGCAATAGTACACCACCACAGAGGACATAGTGTATTCACCAGTTGTAATATTGTAGTCCCCTGACCTGTATTCACGGTTTGCTCTTCGAAAAAGTGATTATTAACATCATGCATATGGGAAGAAGTTGGAAACAAAGAAAGGTTTACTCAGACTGTAGACAGATGGACTATATCCTTATAGAATCTTCTGAAAAGTCTTGTCTATATATTAAGGATGCAGTGGCCACCTTAGAGATCTACAAAATTTTGTCAGGTCAATATTTGTGGCATCACCATTATCTCCTTTAATGAGTATTGTAAATGATGAAGTGTCAAACAATTAACACATTTCTCCTAGTCTTGCACTTAGGCTAACACATATTTCCCAAGAGTGGGAAAGAATTTATTTGGCTTACTTTCAATTTGTGCAACAAGGGTACAAATCTAGCCTCAAGAGCAGCAAATCTGGTATATCATTACCACTTCCTGCAGGTACGGATTTAAAAGTTATGAAAGCTTCTGCCTGAGCTCACAAAATTAATAATGATGAAACAAATATGACTGTTGGCAAATATGCATTTTGCAAAATGAGTTAAGTACTATAGCACATTGAAAAAGTAACAGCAATGATACGAAAATAATCTTCCTCCTTGCCCTCCTCTGAACAAAGACAAAAATCACAAACCTTAATAACTCTAGGTGAATTTATATATATTTCAGTAGTTAACACTTTATGCAGCCATCACCTTTTTTGACCAAACATTTCTTTTTTTTTTTTTTCTTTTTTTTGCCAGACGTGATACAGGATAAGCAGTATGTGGGTAATTTAGAGATGAAACAGATAGCAACGGCCTCTGAAAATTCAGTTGAAGTTTAATGGAACCACATTCCCATTTCATGTGTAGAACTCTGGATAAATCAGAAAGTAATTCAGCTCCCTCTAATAAAGTCTTCTTTTGTGCAACAAACGCAACTTGAAGCCAATTGCAACATCCCTGTTTTTCTCGTTGAAAAGAGAGCTTGGCCTGCCAGCAAATGCAAACTCAAATGCAATGTGCCAGATCTGAACAGCTGTATGTATCCCACTTCTCCTGAGGCTCCATCACATGCCACATGCCAGTCACCATAATTAGTGAGAGTTAAAAGAAAAACTCACAGTACAGTTAGGAAATGTACAGCATTATACATAAATAAAAGATTACTGCTCCCCAGTGCTCTTGTCTCTTCTAATTCCTGTTTTTTCCTCCCCACAGACCAATAGCAGTGCTGAATTCTGATGAAGCAAAGTGTGGCTCAACCTCAGGCATTTTGTGAGGCAGAGAGCAATTAATTGGTGTTAAAGCAATATACAACACCACTTACTTTTCTGTCAGGGAAACAGCCAACTAAACAGTTAAGTTTGGCATTACCAACAAACTTTAACAACAGGTTTAAAAGCTTGCTTTTTTTATCTTTCCCCAATGGGAAGTAACTGCTGCCCAATTCAAATAAAGTTGTGGCTTTAACTCTAACCTGCCATACAGTCTATGGAAACTGAAGGACAAATAATGTGCCTAATATTAAATACATGCTTAAATGTTTGCTGAATAGAGCTTGGATGAATTACGGATTGGGTGATAAGTCTTGACAGGAAGAAATACAGTAAAATTTTCATCTGTGGCTCTCCAGACTACAGAATGAACAGGACCAGTTGCGTTGTACCCCCCTGCAAGAACTAATGAACCGCAACACAGTTGCTAAGTTGTCTTTTGATTCCTGGAAACAGACAGACCCAGAAAAGTGAAGTGATGAAGAGGAGATACAGATCCGAAATTCTACCCTTCCTCCCATCCTAGGGCCACCACTCACAAAAGGATTCTTGTTTTACCTTTGAGAAATCACTCTAAAATTTCTGCTTCTTATGCAGAGGCCAGGGATGGGCACACCTAGCAGAGTGAAGGATGTTCAGCATTTTTCTGGTTTTATTTTCAAAAGATGCATGGTTGACAGAACACATGAGACACAGCAAGATGGACAGCGTGCCTAGATCTTTCAAGTTTACAACTGTCAAAATTGTTAAACTATGTTATTTTTAGCGAAATTACAATTTGGAACTGGCATGTTGATTCCACACAGTTGGAGCCTGCCTCAATGCCAGCGAACATACTTTGATTTATTGCTCTTTTATTCAGGTCAGGAACCATAACCTCAGGAGCAGGCAATTCATTGGTCTTAGTGCTGTAGACAAGAGGAGAATGTGGCCTTCAGAATTAAAACTGTTTATGCTATGAAGGAGAAGACAATCTTCAAAGTGCTGAAACAAGTTTTCTCTAATTAGCTATAACCAAATTTGACTGCAACCTACTGAAACAGACAACAGCACAGGAAAACAGAATTTTCAACATGTTTAAGGGAAACAAAATCTGGAAATTGGGAAAAAGCTTAAGTGTAAGGGAAAAAACAACAACCCCACAGTCTTGCAGAGAAACATTAAAGAAAAAAAATTAAAAGCTGAGAGATGATTAATTTTAAGCATAAATCATTCCTTAGATAAATGGGGACTGGCAGAATTTTAACTTGGTGCCAGTGGAAACATCCTAAATATCTTAAAATTAAGATAGAAAACAGTAAGCTTCTGTCAACAGCTAATTTCTCTCATCCATACAACCTTCACTTCAAATGTTACTTCTGCATTCTTTATGCTTTGATCAATAATGTAGCAGTACCTGAAGTACAAGCAGCAGCATCTGTACTCAAAGAAAAGAAAAAAAGAAAAAAAGTCCCAAATCCACCATACTGAGTTGAGGGGGATACTTAGTAGTCCACTGGAGAACAGAAATGGTTCTCTAAATGCCCTTTCTTTAAATGACAGTAAGGAAGTTGGCAGTTACACAAAGAAAATTAGAAACGTAAGCATCCATTGCTCCCAACAAAACCAACACAGTTCATTCAAGTGTTCCTGATGACCTGTGTAATAACAGGAGGCATTTACTGCAGTGTGCTGAGTAAAAGAATTGTCTTGATTAGTGCTGCTAGGAGAGAACAAAAAGAAACTTGGTCTTTGTGGCAACCTGAGAATTCACTAACAAGTCCTCAGACTCATGGTGGCTAAGTTTGAATAGCCTAATGTTATGAGAGGTGTCAAGGAGGAGCATATACAAAAAGGCAATCTTAAAAAAAAATCCATGAAAATACAATAAAACTTTAAACTTGGCACCGTTCCTTTAAAGTGAAAACAATTAAGCACGATTTTAAGCAAAATAGCCAAGGGGAATGACAGAAATCAAACATTTTTATTTCCAGATTAAGTAACATTAAGAGAAGAAAAACACAAAACACAAAGAATAAAAAGGATTGGTTCTGCATTGCTAAACCATAAGGGACAAAAACCAGTGTTGGCATAACATTTTTCATTAACTACAGCACAAGCAAAATGTACGTATCAGTGTTACACATCCTTTTCTTGCCTAAGGCTCTGATTAAGTTCCCCAAACTTCCTTTGCTCTACAGCTTTTAATGCACCACCACATATTTTTCTGCTATCATTGAACATGTCAGAGAAATATCTCTGCAGCACACTAAATCTAGGTTAAGAATCTTGGAGACAAAGAATTCTTTTTTCTTACTTGGGATATTAAAATGTCCATGGTAAAGGATTTTTTTTCTAGTCAACTACATCCATATCTGTGAAATAACAATCTCAGTTTTGTTACAGCATCAGACACAAGTACCCAGGTGACCCAAAGCAATTATTATTTGATAGATAATGGCCACTGGAGAATTTCTCTTGCATAAGAAATTATCCTGATATGAATCCGATACAAGTGGCCTAGCCTCCTCCCATATAAATTCCTCTCAATTTCTGGTATGCTTAAGGGAATGCAGTAGGGGAAAATGCAGTCTATGGGATTTTACAGAAGCACATAATAAAGAATGGTTCCTTAATTTTTCATCACACTGCATCTCCAAACTGTAAAATGTTCCTTGACAGAGTTCCCTTTCCTTTACAAAAGGCCATAACACTTAAAATCCGTAATAACTGCTGTATTGTAACATCAGTCTTTCTGAAGGCAGGAAAACTCTACTGACATAGACACCCAGACTATTAAGGCTGAACAGTTAAAGGTATGCTTATCTGGACAGCAATGTCCATGCATTCAGGTGCTTATGACTTCTCCTTGAGTAGTTCTAAAAAGCACTTTTCCCTCCACTTTGTTCAGGATCCAGGCAGGAGAAGGGGAATATGTGTAACAGCATACATTACAGCGTACACAAAAATGATTTAGTGCATATAGATACTACAGGTGTAATAAGCCAACAAAAACTATTAACAAATACCCTTTGCAAGTATAATTCTAATTGTGTGTTGCACAATGGAAATCGTGTCTACGTCAGCGCTCTCCAACATTATAAATTTTTGGGAAGCAGGATAATACTTCAGTATCAATGAAACAAGACCAGCTGTTAACCTGGTATAGGAAACATCTTTAGCCACTAGCAAGTGAAATTTTCCCTGCAGTATGAAGGAATTTTTATCAGTTTCAGCACAATGTTTTATGTGCATTTGACTCACACACATACTCTCTTTGTAAAGACACATGCTCCCTAACAGAGGAAAAAACTGCGTCTAAAGCTTTCTGATTCTCCTCCACAGGATATTACAGAAGAGTTGCAAAATCTGAATTTCTCATATCCACATACAGATGGCTATGTTAGAGGAAAGAGAGCACACACATTTCTTCTATCATCTACTGTGTATTCCAGGAGGTTGCCTGGTACTCTAACAGCTGCAGCTCTACCAGCATCTAGGTGGGCATTTGGTGAATGATTCATGCTTAAAGGCAAAACTGATGGAAAAATAGGGGTGATTTCTCACCAAACCAAAGGTGAGAAAAAATAGCAAAGACAAACCTCAGCTACTGAATGCTCAAATATACTAACTGCACTTCTGATTGTACCTTTTAACTAACATTTCTGCAAACACCTCAATAAGCCAAATATGTAAGGCAGGTGAGAAAATCTAGTATTATTTTAGGCTTATGTGGCCAAACCTGTTCTGAGGACATTGGATTTATGTTGATAAAAAGGTCAATGTAAGAATACTGAACTACACACTTCATTTTATATTTCAAACCTTGACTGACTTTTTCAGGCACTGTTAAAGTCTCATTTATGCACTGAGCTTAGCATGAAGCAAATAGATGTATAATTTGTGTACAGTATCAAGCTTAGTGCCACTAAGATAGTGTCTTAGGACAGAGGCATGTGGGCTTACCAGACCTACCAGGGAGAAAAAAAAAAAAAAAGAAAAAAAAAAGAAAAAAAGAAAAAAAATTTGTTTGTTCCAGTCAGGCTCCTACACTGTGCCTCTCACCACAGAATCAAAGGATAAAGTACAATGGCATTTATGATGACCAAAAAGGAATACAGATATTTCATTGTTGTTCAGGAGTGTCACAGTGAATTTTATACTATTAAATATATCATCCTTAAAAGAATAGCCTGGGGTATAGGCAACCCAATTAGTATTTGAGTGTGTGCTTAAGTGATTCATGTATAGTCCAATTTAAAGTGTGGTCCAATATAACTATTTTGATACCTAGGCCAGAACTGCAGAACTTAATAAAAAAATTGCTCTACTGATGTTAGGTCCCCAGCAAGACCTCCTGGAGGCTGAAAAGTATTATGTTGTTTTCTTTTTCTCCCTTATTTTATTTTTCTACACATCTCTGCATTGCTAAAAATCTGCCGGGAAACAGAATACAGGGTACTAATCTGACAAGGGAAGTCAGCATTTTGGAACAATTTGAAAGTCAGAAGTATTAATAATAGGGTTCTTCAAGAGGTCAACATCAGGAGACTTACAACAAACTTGTGAATACTAAGGAGGTTCAGGCTGACTTAGAGGAGTAAGTCAAAACACCGAAACTTCAGTTGTGCCATATATCACAATTACTGTTAACATACTGCATTTGATTTAATTCCAGTCTCACATTTCCATTGACAGTCTCCATAAAACCACTGAAAATCTAGTTACTGGATTTCTCATGCCAATCTTCCAACCGTGGAGAAACATTTAGACTACGTCTAGAAAAAGATCATTTGATATTGCCAGTAAAACATCTCATGCAGAAGCTAGTAAATAAGACAGTTTCTTTTGTCTAATTCTGATGCACTTTGTAATGTGTGAAATCTTTCCTTGGTAGGGAAGTTGGAGGAAACTGGGGGGTTGTTTTCTGCCTTCCTTGCTCTGTCTCCTTCCTTCAACAGTTTCTTAATACTGTATAGGCCCAGAAACACCAAAAGTGACACAACTCCCTTACCTGACAAAAACCTCCAACATTTTATCTCCTAGAGCAAGAAATTAAAAGCCAGGTTTTTCTCTTTAAACATCACTAAAGATTATCTACCTTGAACTACTACACAAAAATATTTTAAGTCATCTGTCAGTAGAAATAGATCATTATTAGTATTGCTAAAGAATTTCGTGACAACATGTTAGCAGTTAGAAACTGCTGACAAGAGCAAGGAACCCAGTAGTGCAGTCTATCACAAAAAGTTACGAGACATCAGCATGGTGTGAGGGTGGAAACAGCAAATACAGTCTTCAGCAAATGTTCTCATTTGTAATATCTGGAAACTGGATGTAACCGTGTTCCAGGAAGATCAATTTGCTGTGGAATAGACAGGGAGCAAACCTACTGGGATGGTGAGACGAACTCAGAGCCTATCTGAGCCCGATTTGTTTAGCTTTCCAAACTGAAAGCTGCAAACTGTTATGATTGCTATCCATAAATATACCCAGAGAACATATATTCAAGCTGAAAAATAACATTGATAGAGGAATAAGTGTACATAAAGTGGCCATGATTAAGCTACAGCTGAAAAGTCACATGAAGTATTAGAATCTCCTTACACCACAGGCAGTAAAACTCTCTCTTCCCATCAACAACTGGACAAAATGTTTGCCTTTTTTAAGGAGGGAACTTGATCAGTTTATGTAATGACTTGTACAATTCAGAAGTCTGGATTCAATACCTTTAGAGTAATGATTGATGTGACTTTACGATGGTATCTTCTACCTAGTTTGAGGCACAATCTCTTTGTGCAGGTCTACCATGATGCCAGATCAACTTTTTCATGTTCTTAGTTTCAGAACAATTCTTCTTTACAAGTAATGTATACTTTTAAACTGACTTAAGATAGGGCACTACAGGAACACACAGGTTTAATATTACAGGGAATAATGTACAGTGAATTCCACCTCAGGCTGGAAATCCAACATGGCTGCAAAAAAAATACCCATTTCAGACTCAAGCTTTGCAAAATTTCCTAAGTTTTTCCTCTCCATTTCCAGAAGCCTCCTTTCCATCTTGATTCACTTTTAACTAGCTCTAACATCACAGTCACAGACAGCCCGTGTGTCTACACCACACTGGCAGACATTATATTCTCAATATTTTATTACAGCTATTAAAAGCCTTCACAGGATTGGTTTGTTTCTAAGTTTCCATCATTTCCTATTTTAATTATGAATTGTTTAGCTGAACAAAGCCATATTAAATGAAAAGCACAGTACAGAAGTAGAGGAAGAACTTTACAATCATAGTTGGCAGCTTAGCTATTTGTGCTGTAAATGCATTATAAATAATTTCTGAGGTCTTCATACATTTCTGTACTTGGCCTGTAGCAGGCTCATAAATAGATTGATAGACATTTATTAACCAGTGATATCCAAACCTTAAAGTAAAGCAGTGCCATAGCCTTCTCCCAAAAGTGCAATGCTAGTTATAATTTCCACAGACCTGCTCTTCACAAGCAGACAATGTAAATATAAGAAACGGTTTCAAATGAGATATATCAGATTTAAGGATCCCAAACACATAAGGAAGAATCACATTTCCAGAGACCCTCAACACAGCCAAAAGCACAGTCAATTTCAGCTTTCCTAGGGCTCTCTCCTGTTGCTATTCCATCTAGCTTCCATTTACCCATCTTTTCCACTCAGCTACTGACCTTATATCCATTCCTTCCGTGCTGTCTTCTGTACTACTTTTCCTTTATTTGTTATACACTTTTGCTAATGGGTCTTCTTTTTCTTTTGTTGAGCTGTTCCCTAGACCTTAGAAATCATTTAGCTTTACTCTGGCTCCTCACCTCTTATTCTAACACCTTGCTTTTCCCCTCCTCCAACCTATGCCGGTACCTATTCCTCTTTCTATTTGTTGCCAGGCTCCTTTTCCATCAGGCCCTGGTCCTGTGCCTCCTTATCTCAACCCTTTTGGCCTGCTAATTACTCTCCCACCTACAGTATAGTTACACAGCTTCTTCCTCCTCTAGCACTTCGGATATACAGGGGTTTGGTTTCCTTCTGCTGAGCAGCAGCTTCTAATAACCTGAAGGACTAAGTACATGAAACTCCTTGACTGCTTCATGTCTGCAATGGAACATACTTAATTCCTCTGCAGAGATGATATACACTGAGATGTGCAGGAAAAGAAGGTCATCAGGAGTAGGCAATATGGATTCACCAAGGGAAAATCATGCCAACCAACCTGATAGCCTTCTGTGATGGAATGACTGGCTGTGTAGATGATGAGAAAGCAACAGGCAATGGATGCTGTCTATCTTGACCTCAGCAAGGTTTTTGACACCTGCCTTACATTAAATCCTCATAGGTAAACTCAGGCAGTGTGGACTAGATGAATGGGCAGTGAGGTGGGCTGAGACCCGGCTGAATGGCAGAGCTCAGAGGGCTGTGACCAGCAGCAGAGTCTGGCAGAAGGCCTATAGCTTGTGGTGTTCCCCAGGGGTCAGTGCTGGGTCCAGTGATATCATCAGTGACCTGGATGAGGGACAGAGAGCACCCTGGGCAGGTTTGCTGATGGTACAGAGCTGGGAGGAGCGGCTGATACCCCAGAGGCTGCGCTGCCATTCAGCGAGACCTGGGCAGGCTGGAGGGTTGGGCAGGGAGGAACCTCATCAAGTTCCACAAAGTCAAGTGTAGGGTCCTGCTCCTGGGTGGTGGGGGGATGACACACAACAGCCCCACGCACCAGCACAGGCTGGGGCTGACCTGCTGGGAGCCAGCTCTGCAGAGAGGGGCCTGGGAGCTCTGGTGGGCAGCAAGTTGCCCATGGGCCAGCAGTGTGCCCGGGTGGCCAAGGCGGCCAGTGGGACCCTGGGTGCATCGGGAGGAGCGTGGCCAGCAGGTCGAGGGAGGTGACCCTGCCCTCTGCTCTGCCCTGGTGAGGCACATCTGGGCTGCTGGGTCCAGTGCTGGGCTCCCCAGTTCAAAAAAGACAAGGAGCTACTGGGAAGGGGCCAGTGTGGGGCTATGAAGATGATGTGGGGACTGGAGCATCTCCCTGGTGTGGGAGGGCTGGGAGAGCTGGGCCTGTCCAGCCTGGAGAGGAGGCGGCTGAGGGGGGATCCCATCGTGTCTGCAAGTATCTTAAGGGCCAGTGCCAGGAGGACGGGGCCAGGCTCCTGTCAGTGGTGCCCAGCGACAGGACAAGGGGCAAAGGGCACAAACTGCAGCACAAGAAGTTCCTTCTGAAGACGAGGAAGAACTTCCTTACCGTGAGGGACACATCCCCAGGACAGGCTGCCCAGAGAGGCTGTGCAGTCTCCTTCTCTGGGGACATTCACACCTGCCTGGACGTGACTCTGTGCAGCCTGCCCCAGGTGACCCTGCTTTAGCAGGGCCTGGACTAGGTGATCTCCAGGGATCCCTTCTAATCATGATAATTCTGTGATTTTGTGATCTATTTCCCCATACGATAAAGGGTTAACACTTTCTTTTCCATTGAAAGGCTACTGTAAAACATAACATTTCTGCTTAGAAAAAGGTTTTATAGGGATTATTTTTTCTGCTTTTTGAGCAGAAAAAAAGGCAATAAGATGAAAATAAGTAAACAATAAAAATCGCTAAAACCATTGGAATTTTCAAACTCTAGGTATTTCTACAAAAATATAGTAATTTACTAACAAAAAACAAAGTACAAGGCTAAAATTGACAGACATTTATGGAAGAAAAATCCATCAAGACTTATTAAATACAAACATACTACCTGCCAACTCAAAACATTAATAAAACAAACAAAAACCCCCCACAGATTCACAAACTGCAAAGTACTTGCTCATCAAATTCTTTTGTAGATATCTGTTATTTGACAGCTGCTGGATACTGAACAGTGCAGACCTTTGGTCTGACCCTGTACGGCTGTTCTTGCACAGCTCTGTTACTTCATCCACCTTGCCTTCCACCCTGCCCCTTCCCTTCCCACAAGCCAGCCTGAAGTCTCTGAAATATTCCCATACACTCCTAGAGCAGGGATCTGCAAACCAGGTACCTCAGATGACACAGATTCCTTAATGTCTGTCTCAGGTTTTTTAATTACTCTTCACAGACAGCCTAGCCTAAAGAGGTACCTGGACAGCTCCACGACAGCAAAGTAACAGCAAACATTGAACACAAAAGGTAAACCCCAGTTATTTCAAGTATTAATATATTCAATACTTTCCAGACCAAATTTTTATTCAGTTGCTCAAAATTATAATTTTAAGTCTGCTGCTGAATCCTCACTGCCCCCCTCTGTACATAATATGCCTAACTGTACTGCTTAGCAGCACACACTCGTGTATTGTTAGATTGGGCTGGGAGCTCCTGCAGAGGCTCTCTAGGCAGAGAAGTGATGATAGCTTCATGCAGCGTGAGATTTCTCAGCTGTGTTCCCTCTGGACAGAGACCGAGAAAACTCAAGTATGTTCACCTCACATCCTAGAGTTAAAGCAGGAGAGCCTATCAACAGATTCAGCAATATAATTCTCCTTAGCAAAAACATTGCTGCGGATGCAGATCCCATAAAGCAACTTTGTGAACCTTTCAACCACAACTCTTCAGTACTATCTGATACAGTCTTTGAAAGGTGAAGTATGCAAAAGAGGCGTGCCTTGGCATATACAGTACCTGATTTTGTTCTGGCCCCCGAGGAGTTAAGTACTTATAAAATATGCAGCTTCTGCTTCTATATGGCAAAAGTCAAGCAAGATGAAATGACCAGCATTTACACACACTTAAGGTTTTCAAAGTGCTTTACAAATACTAACCAACTGTCACATTGCAAGTTAAATTGTATAGGAACCCAAAATAAGGAGGTCAGTAAACAGGAAAAATGGGACCTGCTTTGAATATTATCTTTAAAAGTTACAAGAGGTGGAAGGGGCTGGCAAGTAAAGGAACAGTGGAGGAGACAACAAAATTCAGATGTAATAAAGATGATCTGATCCGACATACTAGAGGACCTAATTGGAGTTAACCGGGGTGGGGGGTGGAAAGAGATTAAAAAAGGATCCTGGGCAGACAATTGTGGACAGACACAGAAAGAATGTCAATCAGAGATAACTGCAACATAAAAAAATATCAATTTTTAAGTGTGTTGCAAGTATTAGAAGATATAAAATGGTAGTACAGTAGCCTCATGCAGTAATACCGCAAAGAAATAGGAAAAGAACAGGAAAGTCAGTGCAAAACCTTTTGTGATCAAAATCAGTTTAGAGAAACACAGTAAAAGAATAGTAAGGTCTATTAAAGTCCTCCACAATCAGACTTGGGTACAGCTAAAGATCTTAATGTTATTGTAAATGTAAAGTCTGTCAAAAATGTTTCTGTGCACTTCACAGGAAAAGAAAAATGGTAGTAGGCAAATGTCACCTGCAGGTGATTACTGTGTTTCAGGGACTCAGGACAAATAAGAACTAGGAATCTCACACTTCAGCCATCCTCCCTGTACAATCCCATCACAGAATATGTTTATTAGATATTCTCTCTGACAGCCATATTATTAAAATAATGTTATAGGAGCTTTACAATAACATCTCATTATTTGGAAACATAGAAGAAAATATCTGGATCTAATGCCTAATCACAAAATGATCACAATCCAGTAATATAATACAGCTGTGAAAGGTTAAATCGAGAGAGGTATTTAAACAGTACCCGTGAGGCCTCATCTGGAATAATGTATACAATTCCATCAAAAGAAAATAAATTCAATCTGTGTTAGTAGTATGTCTGAGGGAATTGAAGAAGAGACTCTTGGTTTGTATAACCTTACAAAATGAAAATTGAGCAGGATTTTATTTATTTTCCTCTCTCATCATAGAACTAACCAGCACCAAGGAAAAAGAAGCACTTCACCTACAGGTTGATGCTGGTACATGAACTAACCTTGTTCTAACAAACTAACAATAACTTGGCCATAAACACACTTAGGTTAAAAATTACAATGTAACTATCTAGTAAGTACGGGAAAAAAAGGGAATAGGAACAGCAGATACAAAAAACTCACAACTAGTTAGGCTAATCAGCATACAAAAATTATTACATAAACCTGGCTGCATGAGACTAGATTTGATGACCAACACTGTTTCTACTTGTCTATATGCTCCCCAATTCTTTCAGACTTTCTCTAACCCAGGTCTCTGCTTCCATGGATTAGACTGAGCAAGAATTGCCTGCAGTGTTAGGAAGAAGCTGAGGTTCCCATGCCTACCCAGCATGACAGTCTTACTTATTTGCACTGTCAGAAGGATCCATTGTGAATTACTGAGTCATGTGAATGAGGGAGTGAAAAACCAGGCTTGCCAGATGTGCTTTTTTCACATATTTTGACAATTAAAGTTCAGCTTAATCATTTATGATAATACTTCATAATGGTCTAGCAAATGCTCTGGAGTATACTTTGTAAAAAATAATGAAGTCTTAAGTATCATAGCAACTCAGCTTTTGCTGAGAAGCAGGAGAAAACAGCCAGTGTTCTGTGCAGAATTTGTGGAGAATTATTGTAGTAAAATTAGGAACATTTCTATTATTGCTTCCCCATCAGTTTCTTAAGAATTAACTACTGTAAGATTACCATGGTTATACAGCAACAAGACACTCACAAATAAGATCAAATAAAACCATAGCTTCACAGCTTTAAAGGAAGCAATGCTATTAAATGGTAACATGGGGTTATACAAAAGAAACCACAGGAAAGGAAAGGACTATCATTTCTGCATCTACATTCAATTCGGTACTCTAATTCTCACTGAAAGTAAGCTGTCAATTCCTACTTAGCTTAACCTTCTGCTCGCTTGCTTATCGTGGCTTTGATCAACAACTCAGTTGGCTGCAAATGATCACAAAACCTCTTCTTCCACTTAAAAATAAAAATATTAAAAAAAAAAACCAACCACAAAAACCGATAGAAATTTTCCATCTGACTCCTTTATTACAACTTCTGGACAGGCTTGGATAAGCACCAGAAAACTAGTCATGTGATCTGGCAGAGCTCGTTTACAGAACACACAAAGTTGATATAAGCAGTTAAACATCTTGTGTCAGTAACACTGACACTATCTCAGCTTTGAAAAATGTCAACAATTGAACAGTGCCTGTACTTAATTTCAAGGAAATTAAGGAAGCCTGTGGCATTCACAGAGATTTTCTATTTCCAGACTTCCTTGTTTTGCTGATTGGCAGCAGTTGCCATTATAACATAAGGTGGAAGATAGGAACAACTTGCACAGATCTCTCATATGTTTCACATTCTGTAAGTGTTTAGGTGGGAAAGAGTTATTGTTCCAAAGCTCAAAAAGAGGTAACAGAGTATTCACTGCAGATGCAAGTCTGAGGCACTCTCCATTTCATAAAATCAGAATCCTTCCAAATGTTGTGCCAATGGAGACAGTAAACTGACAAGAAATGTAGATCAATGTTCTTTAAACATTTCAGCTTTTCTGATAAGCAAACATTTCAGTCTGTGTAATATTGTCAAACTACAGCTGCAGAGAATTTTGAAGAGGCTTCTATGTACGCTTTAAATATTCCTATTCCTTTCTACCAGAAAACGTTCTCAAGAGATCATAACGCCAACACAATCCTGTTCTCATTGCAGTTGGTTCCCTGCATTGATTGTGGCAGAGAGAATGGGCAAAACCTCAACAGAAGTTGGGAATTCAGTGTCGTCACTTGACTAAGGTACTTCACAAGTTGCACCGGTGCAAACAGTAAGATAATTTACCCCTGGATATGTGCATGAAAAACATAACTGACATTGCAGAGAGAGAGGATTTGGCAAAGCAGGCAGAAGGCTACAGGCATTATGCTGCCATCAAATTAGCATTTAATCTTTCCTTCACAAGACACAGCATTTCCCTGAGAAATGCGATGTTTGCAAGATACCAGACTCTGGGATCTGTCAAATAATCAAAAAGCTGATTTCCTGGCATGGAAAAATCTTTCCATGAGATAAGACTTTTTGAATGACATGTAGAGAAATTACAGGAAGTTAGTGAGAAAGATTATAAAGAGCTCATACTGAGGCAAAAAGTGTCTTGAATATTAGGATTTCATGTACATGTGAAGGGATCTGTATAAAATTTAGATTCTGTCATTAATATTGAGTCCAAAAAGTCCAAGGAGATAAACAGAGTAATGTACATAAGTCCCAAGGGTCTCAAGAAACTTTGTCATGCGTAGTGATAGAGGAATAGTCATTTGTACACTTAGGTCCAAGTTCTGCATGTGCAAAGACTAACACACAGAAATTTGAAAGGCAGGAAGCAACTCTGAAAATAAGTTGTATTTTGTAGTGTTCATCCCACATGAACCAGTAAAGCTCTGAAACTCTTCTTCCATTGCTCACAGTTGGGAAAACAACAAAATATTCTGTAAAAATAAATGATGATTCAGTATCCACTGAGATTATTTTTTTTGTACCTTTTCACTTTCTTTTTACTTTTGTTATCAAATCCTGGAATAGAGAACAAGAAGTCTATCTTAGGCCAGTATGAAAACATTCAAGCTAACACTTTGGGACGCAATAGCAATGACTATTCGCTTTCCAACATACCCTATTTATTAGATCAGTTTTGATGATAAAAATTAATCTGTGTGCTTGTGAGACACCGAGTAGGGGTGTTCTCCAGATGGCAGAAACTTCCTATACTTAAGCGATAAAACACAAGAAAACAAATAACAAGAATATTAATAAACTTGCCACAAGCCAGAAAACAGTAACTTGGCTTGCTAATCACTTTGCAATGCCTATCAGTATTTTGACTATGGTTTTCCCAAATAAAAAAAATACCCAGATGGTTCATCGTTACTCTTTACAATAGCCAAGATTCATGATATAAAGTAAAGGCACAAATAACAGTAGAACTAGAAAACTGAATTTTCATGTCATGTTTCAAAGAGATTGAGCTCTGCAGGTTTCCCAGAGACTTCAAGGGAATTTGAGTTACAGTATTTGAGCTCATTACAAGAGCTCAAAATCGAAGAAGATCAAAAATACAAAGAAAAAACAAAAGATATGTCTAGCATTTTCCAGAAAATCAACTTGTGCCTATGATTTTACATCAAGATCTAAAATGATAGTAACAACAGAGTCAAACACCTTTGCATCAGCTTGGTTCCAAAAAGTGACATTAAAATATAGTGTGTGTGTATGCTTTTATGAAAGGTAGTAGAGCCTCCGTACTGATACAGAATCTCAGCTGTGCAGCCTTTCAGCCTTATGGAACAATAAATTTAACAACACTGCTTCAAAGGAGCCTGATGTCTGTAAATTTCAATGATTTTTACTGTCATTATTTTAACGACCTTTCACTTGACCTTCTTGTCCCTTTTGATACACTGCATGGCTGTTTTGCATTTCCCCTCTCTTTTGCTTTTCTCTCTGACTATTGGTTTTAAAAGCAATCCTAGTTTCCATCTCCTCCTTCATCTGCTCTAGGCTATGGGAGCACCAAGGATGGGGGGCTGCTCTTGCAAATTTCCAGTCTCAATTTCGTAATTGAGAAAAATGGATACCTATAGAAAATCTGTGAGGAACATACATTATCTTCTCAATACATTAACATGCTAACACTTCATGTACATGCTTGTTTAACATTATTCACCACTGAACAGTAACATTTCAGAGACATGTACAATGAACATAGACATATCACTAAACCAATACCAAAGGCTCATTAATTAAAAGGACCATTTCGTAAGTTGACTGCTATGGTCTATTCACCCCCTGTTGTGTAACAGAGTTCCTGGTATGACTTTATAATCTAGCACAGCCACAGGTTGCCATGGAAAGCAGTGGAGGAAGGTAACACATATACCAAGATGTAAAATGATACAGGCTTATCCAATAGTTCAACATGAAAAAAAAGGCCTCTGAGGTCTTATCTTGTATTGATTTAGCTCTTCATACAGCAGTTAAAGCAAAAATCTCTCTTCCTTTCTGGACAAAAATAAAATAAATAAAAATCAAGCAATCTTACAGCATAGAGATTTTTTGTTCAAGACAGTATTTACTTCTCTACAGGATTAAGCAGGCACCTATTCTCAGGGAACAGAAAGGATAACCTGGATTAAGTTTGTTGCTTCTCCTAGTGAGAAATAACTTGTTTGCCAAATACTTTCGAAGTAACTGAACCACCAGAAAGTCTACTTGAATTTGGAAAGTAGGGAAAAGTGGTAGTAAAGAAAATGGCTTAGAAAACAAATGTACTATCAAGAAAAATAATGTACTGAATGGCTATAGGGCAAATACTTATTGCTGTATATCTATCTGACTTCCTCTGCTAAAACACACTAGGGGCCCATAGAGATGGGTAGAAGGAAAAACAACATATGGCAGAACAATAAGGGATACTGAAGGAAGCATATATAATAAAAAGTGTTATAAACACTTAGCAAGATAGTGACAACTGCTTTCTTGAAACTTAGCTCATAGATTGGCAATGTGAAAGATTTCAAGCAATACAAAATCCATGTATTTTGTTGCTCTAATTCATATTATTGGGAACTGGCTATGCATGATATTACAATTCCTTACATTCACCTAGGGATGTTCCTTAGTGAATGTTCGAGTGTAACACCTGCAAAAACTGTAGTAACTCCTAACTAGGATCAGAAGCCTTTTACCCAAGCTGGTGAGGGAGGAAACAAAGACATACCTACACTCTGACATTACGGTGACAACCATAGAGCAAACAAACTTTTTGACAAGCCCAGTACAGAAAGGACAAGCTGTAAGCAAATCAATTTGCAGTTATGCAAGCAAACCCACAGACATGATAACAAAGAAGAAAGAAATCAAAGCCTTCAGAAAATATTTCAGTTGACTGGTGCACTGAAGGACCCGTGCACTCTGCAGGTGGCCTCCAGGACTTGCTAAAAAGAGGCACGATCTACTGTTTGTTCAGTACATGCCCTGTATACTCTGAAGATCTGTTTCATAAAAGCAAGACCAAATGTTCAGAAAGGTGGCTGGTATTAAAGACAGATTCAAAAGTCTGTCTTCCCAAGGACATTACTATCTTATGAGAATACTTTAGTGATGCATGAGTAGAGAACTTTGAGATATGGATAGGATGAAGCGGCCACAGAAATGTGTCACATTCTCCAGGAAGGCAGCTCACGTTCACAGATGCCTGCAAATTTCTAGCAAGACATCCAGTTCAGCGAATCACAAAAGCAATACATAAATACTGAAAAACATTATCTTGCATCTCTTCTTTGATGCAAAGATGAAAGTAACAACTATTAAGCCTACACATTTGTTCTTTTGTCTATAATGGTCAGGAAAGTGTCAACTGTCTTGGAATCATGACAGCATTTAGGTAATAGAACATACCCCACAGTAACTGACCCCCTCCCTCCCTGACAGATGGACAAATCTGTGTTACCAGAGATGCTTTGTTCTTCCTACGGAAACGCAAACCAGACACAGCAGCAGACAACATGGTAATAGTGTGAGCAGCACTTTAACTTCCCCACTGCTGAGCATCCTTGAAAAACTATTAATTAGTTAGAAAGTTTAAATAAGCACCTTCCACTGGTTCCTTTATGAAACCATGTTATTCATCTCAATTAAGCAGAACCCCACAGAATGGCTACAGGGAGTTCAGAGTAACACCTACTTTTTCAGAAGACTCCTTCTTATTTCACTGCTTCCTCTTCTTTTGTTAATTGTCTAATTCCACCTTTTCCTGACTGCACACCCCAAGGGAGGTAAAGACCGCTTAGCTATTTATTCACACAAGCAAAGAGGCTTTGAAAAAAAATATTGTGTTCTCATTTTCAGACACCTGACAAATGAGACCAATTCATTAGTAATTAAAAAGTATAGCTTTTTAATAGCTCATCTTATTGGCATACTGAAAGGCAGAGGGAAGAAAACAGAATAGCTTTGGAGAATGAGGCTGTCAAACGTGCATATGTTTGCTCACATGAGAAAGGTGAAATTCTCGCATGGTTCATCCTTCCCACTTCCCCATCCTGCCAGCTTCATCTGCAATGACTGATTAAACCTCCCAAAGCACACTCGTGGGACTATCAGTTGATGCCTGATGATAGTCAGAAGGATAATTCAGTTTGCATCTGCTACCATTTCTGAACAGTCAGAGTACCCAGGAGTTTATCATATAAACACTACCCTTGTGGCTGTAAAGGGAGATATAGGTGCAGGTTACATTGTTGGTATCAGGTTTTGGATAGGAAACTAGCACTCACCTGTTTTAACACAGTACTTGCGTTCTAACTTTTAATTTAAAGAACTATATTAAAACTACACCTGTACAAGAGAAAACCACCTGTTACAGTATAATTTCTGTCACTGCCCATGAAGTAACAGCAATACTTTTAAAGCCCCAGCATTTTCGTATTTACTGACTGAAGCAAGTGCCAGTTCTTCCAAGGAAGAAAGGGACAATCAGAAAAGTTTGTCTTAACTGGAAATAGAGGTGCTGTATTAGAACATAACCAAAAAGAATTTCTTTTGGGTAGAGTTACTTAAAACTTATCCAAAAAAAGTATTTTGATATAAAACAATTTCCAACCTTCTGAGTATACCACTCAGAAGTGCTTGTTCATTAACAACATTCTTAGTTGTCTACCTAAAGATTTCCAATAACTGATTCCCAGTTTATTAATGTCTTACAAAGGTTCAGGCTTCTGTTTTAGTAGTTAAATTTATTTTTCTCCTGAAAACCTTACCACTGTTTTAATGTAATAAATATAACCTCAAAATATTTAAATAAATAATACATAGAGAATGTTAAGTTCCACCCACCTTTTCAGATAAAATGCTCAGAGCTGGACACAAGCCCAAATGACTGAGGGCCATTCAGACAACCCAGCAGTGTCCTTGGCCTTTTCTCTCTTATTTATGTGATTTGCTCTGCTCCCTTCGAGCTACCCTGCAGCTTTGGTGACCACAGTGGCTTTGGGTTCCCTCATCCAGAGACCTATTCAATCACTCAGCCAACAACACAGCTGATTGAAAGCAATGGCCTTTTTATAATCTTTGTCTCCACAACTTCATATTCCTGTATAATAGACAGAAAAAAAAGAGGTATTTCGTCAACTTCAAAAGCATGAGTCACTTTAAGGTTCATTAAAAACATATATTTTGCCATGCTTTAAGTGTAAAACCTCTGACTTTAAAATGTATCAACAAGATGAAAGCCAACAAAAACTACGCATCTCAGTTGGTTGAGTTTTCCAGGTTCAGGATTGACTTTACTGGTATTTAAATGCCTAACACAATGCAGTTTGTCATATTTGCTGATAGTCCTCATTAAAAAAAGACACATCTAAAAATATTGTAGAAACACAGAAACCAACACAGTAAATAATAGTATGAAGTACATGGGTTTAGTCTGAACGTGTGTCCCATGTTTCAGTTGGAAGATTAATCCATCATCAAAGCCTTTTCTCACTCTATCCTACAGAAAGTTTCTAAGTACTGCTTGGGCCTCTCACAATTATGACATTTTATAGCTCATCAAATCTTAGCTCTTCCAAGCAGACTAATTAACCTCATTTTGCTAAAGCTGTGCAGAGGCTTGGCTATACTCAGGTTTGAGAAACACCTTCATAACTATTCAACTACAGATCATCTTGTTTAAAAAAACATAATTGTCTCAAAAAAGTAGATATGCCAATCAATGGGATAAAATACATTTAAGCTTGAATACTCATTATGATATGAACTCTTAAAAATGGTTAAACATACCTATGTCATTACAGTGCCTCAGTTCAACTGCAAGAAAGTTAAATTCCAGCAATAGCTTAGAATGAATGTATTGAACATGAATGAATAATTTAAAAAGCGTGAAGAAGCATTTATATTTAATCACAAGCACCAACTAGAAACACATTTACATCATAACATTGAGTGTGGATAGGATTATTATTGATAATTTTGCCAGTAGTTCACAAATAGAATACCCTTCAATTATGGTGTTAAGTTCATTATTAACCATGCAAATCTAAACTCAACAAAAACCTGTTTTTTAAATTATTAATTATTAAATGGCGCATAAGTGGCTTTGTATTGAGTACACACTGGAATCAATAAAGTTGTTTTACATGAAAGAAACTGCTGTATTACCTTAACACCTTAATAGTATCAGGAGACTTGCATCAACATTAATCCCATGCAGACAACGTATTCAAAAATACAGCTCTCATTGGATACAAGACTCATTAATATTTTGCAAGAAATATTATTTGCTGAGACAAGCATCCAAGATCATCAGGTTTTGTTCTTTGTTGAATTCTTCTCAGCTATAATTAAGTCAGTAGTGACTTGGGCACTTCTAGGGCAGAGGTCTGTGAACTACGTGCTTTGACCTTGAGTGCAGGTGCTGGCTGGGCAGAGAGGACATTATCAGAGTAAGCCTGAAAACTTCAATCACTGGGGCTTGATCCTGAAACTGGCTTAATTTCTTCAGGAGATTGATAGAATGGGGTCAAGTTGATGTTGTTTATTTGTGTGTGACCTGCTTAGATATCAACCATGGAAGACACTATGACAATGTACACTATGATCAATTCTGCAATAACCTGATACTTCACTGGGATTGGAGACCTGAGAATTTAAGTGGAACGAAACATTGCCCAAAAACTTTAGTCTTCAAACATTGTCTAAGCACAGAATCATTAAAACAGCTGTACTATGATAGAAACAGCAGCAGTTTTGCTTGTCTGACTCAAGACTGTGTGTCAAGACAAGGTAAGAGGAATTTGTATTTTAAAATTATTTCCTCCAGTATGGTCTGAAACTTTTTAAAAACAAATCATGTTCTGACTCAGCATCTAAGCAATTTTCTAAAAAAACATGTCAAACTTGATGAAGTATCACTCTGTTGCCACATATTCCCTTTGTTTCTTTACTTGCCCAGAAAAGCAAAACCACATTAGTAACATGGGAGCGGTCCAACACAGGTGTGAAATAGATGCGGTTATGAAAACTATCAGGTCCACATCAGCTGTGACAACCCTTATGAAAATAAAATGTATATGAAATAGGCTGCAAAACAAGTGATAGATCCTTGCAGTAGCGTCAGGGGCTAAAATCAGAATCCAAATGCAATTTCAGAGAACCACAATCTACCCCAGAAATACTTCAAATGTTTTAAACTATAAACAAAATCCAGTTCTCAGTAACAGGGGAGGGTTACTTTTTCTATTATGAATTCCATCAAAGGAAAAGTTTCCAAATGTTTTTCCCAGATTCCAAAGGAATATTTAATTGTTGATAGGAGGAAGCAGGTTTGCATCATGGTAATATCTGACATAAAATAATTCAAGTCAGAAATGGCAACAGGATCTTCCTGGGGAAAAGTCTGTACCTTTGGAGTATACTTCCCTTCAACACAACAAAGGCCCAGATGTGGAACCTTCAGATACAGTGTATTATCTCAGGGCAAGTGGCAAATTTATTCATAGTTTCTCTGTTGGTTTTTTTTTTAACCACAAACAAAACTACTTCACTTTGACCTCAGATTTCTTGTGTTTACTGAATATTCTTCTGGCTGTTGTTTTGAATATTTTTATTACTCTCAGTAATTGCATGCTGACATTTTTCATAATCACTAATTGCACTAGATGATTCTTGTGATCAGAAGCAAAGCATTCGGGAGGGATTAAATGAATGGAGCCATCCTTAGAATCAACAACGATGCTGAAGTCTTCCTACATAAGATAAATCTTTTTTTATGCACAAAATAACTGGTCTAATATTTTAATCTTCATTGTTGATGCAGGAGCTTTGATAAATATGAAAATGTTGCAATCCTTTTGGTCTTTCTGAAGTTTAGCATTATATCATGTTTCTTATTGCCTCTAATGTACAACAGTTTGAACTGGCACATAAAATAAATCATTAGTGTTTGTTCCAGCCCTATGGCTGGATCATGGAAATTTATAAAATTAAAGGAATTTAAATGACAACAGTATACCGGAAAAGGACAACAAAACAAATTTTTTGTTGTTGTTGGTTTTTAAATGATTCATAATACAATTAGTATAGATCAAAAGTTTGTTGATTCTCTAAAGAGAGCTCTCCAGGCCATAAAATTATTTAGATAATGATTGGAACAGCAAATAAAATCCATAAACAAAAATCATTTAAATTAGAACTGAAAATTTATTAGCTTTTAATGTATAAATTGGAAATGTCAGAAGAATCCCTTAAAGAAACATCTCCAGCAAAACAAAAACTACACCCCCAACCAACCTGAGCTTTCTGTTATTAAAACACCCCAATTACAACTTATTATTCTCAAGTATTGTTGTTGTAGATACTATAGAGTAAATGTCCTTCCTTTATAATTCTGACTTCTGCTGCCCCTAGTTCAATTCCTAGACTCAGCTGGACATTCATGGCCACAGGCAACTGTTGACAATTTTCAGTTTTCCCCAATTTTTAACATAGGAGTTCAACATCAACCACAAATGTCACTGCATTTCAGTGCAGCAGCCATGCCACAGCAAAACAGCACTAGAGAGGGAAATGAGAAGCATTGTTTTCAAATAAAATGCAGGCATGGAAATGGGACTGCCTTGTTCATTCCCACAACTTTACAACATAAATGAAGAAACAATTAGAAATACTAAGTATTTTATCATGTATTCAATGTTTGTTCTGATCTAAGTGACTACAAAGTGATGGACAGCCCAGACATTTCTTAAAGTGACCTAGATTAACTAATGACAACAAAGAATGAAGGTCTTTGTTTTCAGTCTTCTTCTTAACATGGGCTACTATAGCACTACTGCAGTCTCCAGGGCAAGTACCAATTCAAAAGAACACGAGTCACCTACTGATTAGTAAGACCTTTTCCATCTACGGTAGGATTGAATTAGGAGGTTTTCACAAACATGTGGGCTCTACAAATGTTGTACTAAGGTGGGAGAGGGAACTGCTGCCGTGGTCCATTAGTCCTATGCATAGTCCGTATATCCTGTACAAATACAGCAAGTACTGAGAATAGTATCTTGAAATGGCACTGTAAAGAACAAGGTGCTATCTTACTGTCATTAGCCTTGAAGTTTGCTATTAGTTGATTAATGTAAGTGTTCTCAGTTTCACAGAACTCAAAGGAGTAATTTCATACAAAGCTCACCTAGTGGTTTCAGAAGATATCTCAAAGTTGTTTCTGCTGCTCTAATGAAAAAACATATCAAAACCTGTATGAAAAATAGTGTCTGATCTCTAGAAATTTGCATAAACCAGTTTAAACCAGAAATTACAGGGATGCAATCTATCACATCCAGCTTAACACTGGAGTGAGGCTTTGACCATGCTGATGGCTACAAAAACTTGAACTAGAGGATTAGGGCTTAGGCTATGTAATATGCATCTTAGTATTTGCTATATTTATTTTTTCATAGACAATGCACTTTACTGAGAAATAAATAAATGCTTTGCATAAGTTTCTCTTTTATATTGATCATAAATTGTGAAGAGAAGTCTGCTGAAGAGGTGAAAAATTAACTGGACTTGAGAACAGTTGCAATGGAACAGAGTAACAAGGAACCAACCTGGCTGCATGATAAATCACGAGATCCCACCTTGAAGGAAGAATAAATACAGATCCAACACAAACTCTGCATGCAAAGAGACTAAGCAATGGGTCAAAGGAACAACATAACCTATATGAGCATATCTGAGTGGAACAGAAAAGCAGCCCTGAGAAAATTCCACATACACTACGTAGCATAATTATTTTCAAAGGCAATGTCCTGGGGGGAAGTAATCTCCACTAACTCCAAAAACACAACTGCCTTAGTATCAAAAAGCGGAATATAGTCGCTGGTTTTTGATCAGCACAAGCTGATGAGAGACGAAAAAAAGTTACCTTTGACACATACTGCTATAAGTTTTTTTAAATCACAGAGTTAACTTCTTCTAAAGAAAGGCATGTGATCTCTATTGTTCTCTCAGAGGGGTGTTCCAGTCCCTGTATGTACGTGGGCAAATTACATCCTCTTACAATCTTGTATCAATAGTAACAGTGTCTTGCAAAGAAACGGTAAGGAATCACATTCTTAATTATCAAACGTTAACAATTCTAGGCTTCTAATATTGTTAACTTATTCAAATTCCACTGTAACTGGGAAGTAAAATTTGTACTGGTGCAAAACAGGAGAAAGTGTACACGCAGGGGTCCTCAAACTTTTTAAACAGGGGGGCGGCACGGATGAAGTGGCAGGCAGTCATCTGTGGCTGCTTGGTGTCCCCCCCCCCAACCCCCCGGGGGGGGGGGGGGGGGGGCGGGGCGCGTTCTGTAAATACGGGGGGGGGCAGATTGAGTACCCTGGGGGGCTGTATCCGGCCCGCGGGCCGCAGTTTGAGGATCCCTGGTGTACAGAAAGACATAGTTGGTATTGAGGACCCAGGGTCCAGAATGTACGTATTGCTGAGAGCAGAGATATTTAGCACTAGGAATGGTCTGGTTCTAGGGTCCCATTAATAAGTAGCTGTTCTCCTGGTATGCAATTCCTCATCCAAAAATAATCCAGATGGGATGCTCCAAGACCGCTTCTTGATGCATATGAAAGCATGATTACCTGGAGGCAATCAGGACATTTACTTCAAATATACACTCCTGATCCAAATCAAAATGCTAATGCAAGCTCACTCACTGTACAATACAGAACTGTAAACATCCACAAAATTCAGTAGCTGAAGCATAAATGATCTGCAATTAAAAAATGAGAACATGCAAAATCATTTTTTTCTCAAGTATTTAGGTGCAAGTTTCACCGCACCACACAACCTACCCTCATCACAAAACAAAGATCTAGATATTTCATCGTAACATGTTTAGTGACACATGAACAAAATACAAATATGA
The DNA here is from genome assembly GCF_023634155.1 of Falco peregrinus. Taxonomy (NCBI): domain Eukaryota; kingdom Metazoa; phylum Chordata; class Aves; order Falconiformes; family Falconidae; genus Falco; species Falco peregrinus. The sequence continues at coordinate 17,699,133 of NC_073733.1, forward strand.
AATTTAATATCATATAAAATAAATGAAAACCACATGCTCCCCCTCAGTAGTCTGATCTGAATTTGGAAGAAGCTTAAGAGCCTATTAACTACAAAAATATCAGATCAGTTTGAGGATGTATTCAGGAGCTAGCAGCTTCCACTTGGATAGCAAAACACCTACCACAAATAAATAAGTGCAGTCTCCGAAGAGTTCCAAATATACTGACCTCTTCTAGAAATCTTGCTCTGATTGCAACTACAATGTTCTTTGGACATGTTTAGCCTTGGCCATCCAACCTAACTATCACTTCTGTAGAGATCTAGGAATTACACCAGTTATCTAGTGAGATAATGAAAATAAAAATTAACTAAAACACTTTCAGAGACTTCGGTTGAGACAGACTGAAATTCATAAGCAAATGATTAGAAGTGATTAAATGATGAAGCTTAGCTTTAAATGGTGTGAAATTACTTCAGTACCAGCAAAACTTCATTACTTTTTCTGCTTGTGTATAATGGATTTTTTGGAGTATAATTTTTCTCTTGAAAAGCTCCAAGATATTAAAATATGTTTGATTAACTAGTCAAGAAGCAAAGTAAACAACAGTCATTTTTATATACTAGTATCCAAATAACTCAGGAGAATAACTGTGAGCACAATGAAAACTAAACAGAGCCAGAAATGCCTTGTAAATATTACAGTAGATGCTTCTGCCAAAATATTGTCAACTAGTACAGATTACACAGTGCCATAATTACAGTAGATGACATAAAATTATTATAAATTAACAGTTTGTAGTACAAAGTCATACATTATATATTTTTACTAGGTAGTTACACAAGTGTATGAAATGAAGAACTGTGAAATAGTGTAAAAATGATTAAACTGATCTAAACTTTGTATGTAACACAATTTACAGGCTCATTCTTCACAAAGTTTAAACTCAACACATCTGTTATTAAGCAAGATTGTTGGAATCAGGGAGAAAGGTGTTTAGGCCTAATGTTCCATTACTGTATCAGGATAATAACTTTTTTTAAAAAATAAAGCTATGTATATAAATTTGACTTCCAGGCCAAAGGATCTTGAATCACAAGTTTCAAAAGCAGTAGGAATGAAGGATGACTTCATAATGACAAGATCCTCTGATATGCTGCAAATTGGTTTAAATTTTGTCTCTGATGTGCCACCCAGCACTGGAAAAGGTTACAAAGATCAATATGCTTTTGATATGATGGGAACTGGCATCCTTCAACTATGTGAGTAGTCTTTCATTTTCTTTTGATTCTTTCTAACAGAAAATAAAATGTGATGTTGATCAAAATAAGCAGAAACTAATAGCCCTTTAATAAAACTTGGAAAAAGTTTAGCTGAAGCTTATAGTAGATTGTATGGACCCTTGACATAGGACAGGATTGCTTCATCATTGCCTGAACACCAGTCTCTGAACCTCTGTGCCATTTTAACCACATTATCCCATCACAAGTATAACCTCAACAAGTTTTCATAGAAGTAATTCTTTATTGTTTCAATTTTATGTGATAACCCCCACTGTTCCTCAGTTATGAGGACCTGACATCCAATTTGGACTACGGATCTACTTTATTTTGTAAGTGCAAATTTGTAAATGCTATACTAGATTTTCTGTTAATGCAATGAATTGTATCTTATCTGTATCTGTGTGAGTGTGAATATTTTTAGGCTGTCTGAAACATTATTAATGCATTTAGCAAATATTTTTCATTGACTTTATAGAGAGATCTAATCACTGCTGTTAAATTTCTTGCCAACAGTAGTTCCCATTCTGTTTTATCTTTTTTAGAAAGAAATGTCAATACCGTATTGCAGAGACTCATATGGTGGCCATAAGCAACAGCCCTATTTTCCATTTGAATATTGGGGAAGTAAGACTTATTTACTGTAGGTAAACGTATATACGTAACATATATACGCATATATGAGACAAGTGTATCTGCATGTGCCTGTGACTTAAAGAGATTAAATTGACCTCAGCTTTATCAATCATTTTTAAACTCAGTTTTCCTTAATTTGTTGTTGCTTCTGCAAACCAGGCAGGACAAGAATGATGCTTTAGGGATGCATTAAGAACTCTGTTTCAAGCATTGAATCTTTGTACAGCAGAGGTACTTTCAGGAATGAATTGGGCTGTATTTTTCCTTTGTCTTAGCTGACGGTGTCTTGTAAGAAAGGTTTTACATCAAGAAAGACACTGCTTTCCTTTAGAATATATCTGCATTTTGGCAATGCTCGATAACATATTTTGGATCAAGCTGAGAAAGAAAAATCCCACTTGTTTGTTTTACAGTTTAAGAAGATCTTAATCTATTTTTTACTTGCAAATATTCACCATTCCTGAAATGAACTTCATTTCCAAAGATAACTTTGCTTTGACTGAATTCAGTTACAGTGAATATAATTCAGTCTTTGATTAGTCTATTAGAGATATTACTAATATAACTTTGAGTTATTACATATAAATACATCTGTTATGTATCAGCCAGTGAATTCATCTAAAAGAAGAAAGAAATGTGCCTTCCCCAAGAAGCACCCTTGAACAGTCACGATAGTTAAATTCAGGAAAGAAATATGCCTGTGACTTGCCATTGCCTTCCTTCCTTGATCTAGTTTATTAAGGATTTAAACTGGTCTTGTTTGTCAAGTATACATGAATGGTAAGAACTTGCCCTGCACAGAGATCTCAATATGCCATATCTGTAAAAACATATACCTATAAAAACCAACAGCAGGAGATATCCCATGCACGCTGTGAACCATAGGAATCCAATCAAAGACTAAAAAAACCCAAACCACCCCATCAGTAAGAAGAGCTAAATGAAAATTATTCAGCAAGTTTTGAAGTGCTGCAATCACCTGCAGCTGTTTTTGTCACCCATGTCCCAGAAGGCTTTGCTTCAACTTGGCTGAATATCAAGTCTATTCTTGCAGAGAATAAATAAATGAATAATAATAGCAGATAATGTGTATCAACTCAATCAACAAAAACAGAGTTAACAGTCCAGCTATATCCTAGCTCCTGTCATATGACAATTCCAGTTTACACCATGTTTTACCATAATCCTATTCAACTGATCAACAACAGTAGCCAATTAATCTAAAGAAACATAATGGATAGAATATTGATGAAAACTGCTAGTTCATTTTTACGGAACATTGCCTGTCTTTTTGTGTGTGTGTGTGGTGAAGAACTAGTGGCAAAACAGTTTAGAGAACTAAAGATCAGATTTCACAGCTCCTTCTACACAAAAATATTCATACACCCAAGTCTCTGAGCACCTGTGTCTATCTACAATCATTCTTTACAGAATACAAGTACAGAAAATACATCAGAAAACTTTTCTATTTTACCTCAAACTCCAGTTTTTTTAAGCTGCTCACGTTTCTCTAGACCATCTTTTCTAGTCAAATAGTAACTTAAAAAAAAATAGCTAAACCCCTTAAATTTTTACCAAGTAGTTCTACAGAAGTTCTTCGGAATAGTACATACAAAAGCACTCATTGGTCTGTGTTTTAATCTTTCCAAAAGGTACTAATGCTGAGATGCAAGGTAAGAGGTCCTTTTAACTGAGGACCTATATAAACTAGCCTCTATACTGGTCATTTAAAGTTCAGCATTTTTATTGCTCCATTCCAGCTCTTCCCCACCTCTAAGTCTGGAAAGACAATCCTTTCATCCTTGGGATGAAAGTTTCTACCAGCAGGCTTTAGTGAGCAAATCCAGTCTCTGCCTACAGAGCTTAGTACTCTTGAAACTAGCATCATAAGCATTTGTCAGTTAATTTCCCTAAACTGAGTAGGATAATTTACACCTGTAAAACGTCAAGAAGAAAGAGAAAGGGAAAAACACCCATCACCAAAACAAAAGATGGTTTCCATGTGATAGCTCTTATTCTGGCAGGTGAAGTCCAGCTAGCAATCTTATGCACTGATTGTCAAACACAAGAAAGAAATTGAACGTATACTACAAGTTCTCTGGTCTGCAAAAAAAACTTACCTACCATTTTCATTTTATGACATTTTCTTAGTGTTTGGTTTATTTTCTAAAGACAGTGTAATGTGTGTTGACACCTTTTCATTTCCACATCATCAAAAGTTCTCCAAAGGCTTACAGTGAAATCTCACTGCTATCAAATTAGTGGTATCAAATTAGCATCCTAATGAATCCTCCACAGACTTGTGCCCTTACGTATTTTCCCCATTCTAATCTCATTCATAATAGTACCATAACTGGGTCCCTACAGAGTCCTACCAAAATCATTATAAAACAGTTAACATCACAGAAACACTACATTGAACAGAAAGTAAAAAGCATTGTAAAAGAACAGATTTGAAAATTAATTACTAGATACAGTTATGATATCTGTTTTGGGTTGGGGTTGGTTTTTTTTTTTCCATAATATTCTCCCAAAAGTCAGTTTCTATGAAAAAAGTTACCTGGCAGCCCTAAAATTTCTTAATATAGAAATTATTCAACTAGAAAATTTTCAAGCCATGCAGCACAAAAACTTGTTAGCTGTTAATTAACCAAAGTTTAACAGTCAAGTAAATGAACAACTGGAATTTAGAGCACAAACTTGTGAACATGTACACACTAGAATATATTTACATATTACCAACCACAATGTAATGGGTTTCAAGATGAAACTGTTTGACACAGAGGTCCAGAATCAGTACTGTGAGCAGCACAGAGTTGTAGGCACATGCTTATAATAAGCATGATTTTTGTATCCTGGCAGTTTAGACACAAATGACAAAAGGAAACAATAAAAAACTATTTTTTCCTTTTATATAGCTCTTGTCTAATAAAAGGTGCCAAAATATTTGGCATCTGTACCAGAGGTGCTGAGCACCTAATAACTTCCTTGAAAAGCAGCTGCAAACAGCACAAGTCTAAAAAGTCTTACCCTTTATTAGGGTGCCTAACTCAACAGTGGTGTTATTTCAAACCCAAATAAATCTATCTGGTTTTCCAAATTACACACCACATTAGGGATGGGGGAGAAAAATCTGTGTTTCAACTAGTATTTATCAAACCAGGAAAAGACACTTTTAGAAGTCGAACTGTCCATCCCTTTTGCAGTTCATGATGACTAAATTACTGATGTCAGTTATATGCTAGGACATAAGCTGCTGAATTGAATAAGATGCATGTAAAACTGCAATGGCAAGAAAAAGACAGGTCCAAACCTCCATTTTACTGTAAAACTTTTCTAGTGCTGGTAACTACACACATATCAGGATGAACTGTATCCTAAATTATTTTTCTTTCAATGTAAAAGGACACTTAACAACACAGCTAAGTAAGCTCTGCCCAAAATAACACACCAACTGAACGTCAGGTGCAGATATGGAATTGCAAAGCTCACGAATTCCAATAAGGAGCGCACAACAGATTTTACTGCCAAATACAAATTACTGGAGGTAAGATTCATCGAAAGGATAAGATATGCTTTTTGCAGTCCTCAGTTGTGATTCACATTTGAAATAACTGTCTGTATTTTTACCTCCCAGTAGAGGTATGTCACATAGAGCACTGAAGAGAAGCTGTACATCTTTCCTGTAGTATAGCAAAAATATGGATAGAAATCCCAGGGGAGCAGCCGAACTCATTTTCATGGGAAGGTAGGAAGACCAATAAGATGCAATCCTATAAATTTTTACGAAAATCCTACATCTCCATCTCACTATCTGAATTGGCAGTGGATTAATTGCTTAGGTCTATCACCTTTTAACAATCCGAAGGGGAAAAAAATGACAAAACTTTGATGGTACTTATATTAGGAACAGAAAAGAGTATAATAATTAAAAATTAATTACAAACCTGGTCATGACAGAGTGTTACTCATAGAAAGGTTGAGTCACTAAAAATAATTAGGTTATTAAATTTCTCAAGTACCACATGAGTTACAGGAGTAATGGATAGCATGAATGACAGCTTGCCATAAGACAGAACATTCTGAGTCTTTTTGCCATAAAGACTCTCATATAAAAGGATTTTGCAAATACTTTTCAAACATATATCTGTTTTGAGGGCTTAGCTAACATGTTAAGAATAGACGGAGATGAAAGTGGTATACAGCTTACATCTGGAGAAATCAGTCCTACAACAGCTAATACTGCAAGGATCAAAGGACGAAGTAAATTCAGCTAGTTGATAGTGTTCAGCCCTCCTTTTTAGTTACAATGTGAAGTACTTGGGCCAGAATGCAGAATTACTCTTCACATAATCAGGAAGCAGACTGCTCTTGAAGGTGCAAAGAACAATGGCTTTCAGAGTTATGATGGAAAATGAAGTTTATTGTTTGAACTGACTTGAAACATCTTCAGCCACCCTGATCAAAAAGGGATATTGAGCTTCCTCAAAGTCTCTTCTGATCTTACTGCTTTCAAATAGTTAACCTAAATTAATGTAATTAACTACGCTTATTTTTATTATTACCTACAATGCCTTGAAATATGGCCATTAAAATTAAAGATATTTAGACAATGAGCATTTCTGGTATTCGTCTTTGTTAAAAATACAGTTTTAAAATACTCTTGGCTTCCAAACTATAAAATGCAACATAGGCAAACTTTCTAAGCTTTTGCATTTCTCATATTCAAAAAAAGTTATAGAACTTTCAAATATCTCTGGCTGAACACAGAATTGATCTGCAGCTATTTCTGTCCACTTTGCCGTGAGATGCCACTTAAGATTCTCTTATGTGATATTACTCCATAAATAACAGTGGCATGGTTATACAAGAAAACTTGAAGTAAAATGATCTCTAAGTGCAATAAAATCTTTGGAGATATGTTCACTTTCTCCTCTAAAAGAGCTTCATCTAAGAAAAAATTCTTTTGCTACAAATGATGTCAAGTTATAAATTTAAAGCAATCTTGATAAGTTAAGAAAAACAGAAAGTAAAAAAACCCAGAAGTCTACAAAATGTGATAGAATGATAATTTTAAATTGTTTTTCTGACATTTTTTTTTTTTACCATGTTGGGGACTCAACTTGCACAGTCGTACGGTAGTGATTTTAATCTTACCCTTATTATGACAAGAACAAAAACACATAAAAGGAAACATCCCTTATAATGACAAAGGAGAAGGATTCACATAAGCCACTGAAGCCTAGTTAGAAATCCAATTGACAACTCCTTTGTCAGTGCACTGGCAATAAATTGACCAAATTATTTCCCTGTTCAACTTATACAAAGAAAACAAACCTAACTGATGGGGGGGGGGGAGTGGCAGGAATCACTTCTAAAAACGTTATGACCATTGAAAACCTGAACTGTTGTTAGAAGTCTAGCAAAGGCATGAAAAGGAAAAAAAAAAAAAAATCTGCCAGTGTCTTGCCAGCATTCCCTTGAAGACAGAAATTACCATCATGTTCTTGTACTACTCAGTGAAAGCATTCCCTCTGAAAGCATATGATAACTATTTGTAGCTACAGAACACTGTCTACTTCAATTCTAATTTAGTGTGTGTGGCTTACCTAGCCTCCACATCATTAGTACTTACATAGAAAACATTCCATATAAAAAGCAAACTGATACCTCAAAAACACTGCAAGGAAATCGTTGTGCAAGTGACAGCTGAAGAGAAAGACAATATTGAGCTACTCGGAGATTTTCCCAATGCACAGTACAGGAGGTGAAGGTGCTTTTTCTGGGGCTCTTATCTTACTACATGCTTCACACACTTAAATGACATATGCTAGAAAGTCAGCAACGTATGATTTTTCCTGGCAACTCTAAACAGAAACAAACTGCATAGCCTTGACATTACTTCATACTATGTTGCCCGAGATACAAACTCAATTAACTTTTCACAAAATTCGGTAGAGATTCTTAGGTATTGCTAAGATTACTAGGATCAAGATGCTCCTCCATCTTCTTTTGGAAGCACAACAACATATCGTCACAGCACAATCTACAAACAACTAAACGGGCTGTAGAGACATTTTAAAATAACATATGCCACGGCTCTCAGAAGAGCCTACTTCAACAATATCAGGAAGCCGTAAAACATTTTGCAAATATTTCTTATAATTTAGACATTTATATATAGCTCCTGCTATTGCCTTTTAAGTATTCCTTTTAAATTCTATCATGTAAAAATTATGAACCTGGGAATACATTTTAAGAAAATATAGTAGCATGTACCTAAGGAGGCAAAGAAAAAAACAAACATACCATCGAGCCATTTGTGTATAAAAAGAGTTATTGAATGGAATTTTATGTCCTGAAACATGAAGACCTGTTAGCTTTTTACACTTCCAGAATATGGCAATATTTTATGCGCTGTTAAGATGCGCATGTGAATAAGAAATAGCACCTCTTCTACTTTGATAAGCATTCCTCCACACAAAAGCTCACAAACACTTCCCTCATATCTATCCAGGAATCACTATTTTGAAAAATAATAATAAAAAATTGGTACTCTCCCCTCAAAACATTTATTTTTACAGGGAAAAAAAAAATGTATAAAGCAGTCTGTTTTGCAGACCACAGCAGTTTTCCTGAATGGCAAATATTCGTTATTATGCACGGATATGCAGAAGATATTACTGACAATTCCCAGAGTGTTCCCACTTTCATAAACAGACTGTTGATGGCTGATGCATAATCCATCCGAGCAGTGTAATAAAAGGAAAAATATCATAAAATGTACATGGGGCAGTGCAAAACCTGGTTGCAAAAACTTCTACAGATAGTAGACAACACATTACCTTGACTGCACACAATTCTCAAAGTCAGTAGCATTATTAGTGAAAAAATGTAAACTCTTATACCTCACCAGCATATTTCTGTGTTCGCAGAGACTTCTCAAGCACTACTGTAAAGAGCATTTCACTCAAATTAATACAGTATTTAAACTAAAAAACCCTATACTGATATGTTACTGATTAAATTCTTAAGTTTTAATTCCTTGTGGTGCATGGGATAGCACCTGAAAAAAATACTTCCTTATAAGATAAATCTACTGAACTGTCCTGCCTAGGCAGTCCAATTCAAAATACACCGAATTCTATGGAACATGAATGCAACAGCAAATCATCAAATGGGATGATGCTTTTTGGCCTCAAGTATTATTTGTAGATAAGGTCTTCCTATAAATATTTTATTTTATTGTCTATACACACAGCTTCTAGCCTACTGGTTGTTATAATGTCAACTTAGGCCTCCAGGTGCTTTTGTAATACAAACCACAGATGTAATGAGAGCTGGAGAAGTATTTATTATGAATAATTTGTGGCGAGTTTTAGGATTTGTTTTGAAACCAACTGTTCACAAAGACTTCCAATTCGGAACAGTTTGACAAGCGGCTAAATAATATCAGTGAATAAATCACTAGACATTATTCCAGTGTAAGCCTGCAGCCAAAGCTCTCCCCGAGTGCTCCTGCAGTCAATGGGGCTGGCTGTGCTCGCTGGAAAGCTGGAGCAGTGGACCGAAGCCCAGGCAAACCCCAGAAGCAATTTGAGGCCTTTCCCCACCTCACTCTCTTCACAAAAGGCAAGCTTCCATTCGACTACTCACAGCAGCCCCAGTTCTGACAAGGGCTGCAGGTGGGTATCATGTGGCATTAATTTTTTTTCCATAAAGACTGAAAACATTTCTAGAGCTGCTGAGAGTGAGGGTCTGGCAAAGCAAAGCAGAGAGAGCGCAGAGCTGCAGCCAGTGCGCTGGCGGAGAGCACCGAGCAGCTGGCACAGCCACACGGGCATCCCATTGAGAGTACAGGGAGCAAGAACCACTGACGCTGAACCCAGTTAGAAAGGGGTTGGCAGGAACAACTAAAAGCAAACAGATCCAGTAGGAGCAGTTGGTAACAAAGACAAGCAGGGACACCTGCTCCTGGCCACTAAAGCTACGAAGTTAAGCACTATAGGTGACCAACACTAACAAGACTTTATTAACTAACAGAGGAACCATGGCAAAAGGGTTTTTTTGCTTAGAGCCCAGGAAACTCAGAGCCCAGTTTAGCAGCAATAATTCATGCACATGGGCAGCCCTTGGTTGACTTGATAAGACCCTCTTCCCCTGGAGATCTTGTGCTTTCCCAGATGTTTTGAGGGAGGGGATAGGGAGAGTGAGGAAAAGGAAGGGTGAGGAAAGTCAGCCAGAAAACTATCTCAGAAAGATGAGTTTTCTGTAATTTTGTGTTGTCAGAGGTGATGACTGCTGTAGGATTGGGACATCTGCCACAAGATCCTTGCTTTCCACACTTCCTAATTCCATCTTCAGCAACAGTGATAGGGTCAGCAGTTATCTGTGTTGGCAGGAAGCTTTAGGCTAGTCTGGCTCCTTGTTGCGATGTACCAGGAAACGTGACAGCCTATTTCCTTGCACCCTGCTGTGTGACGGCAGCATATGCCTACCTGCTTAAACTTTGAGCTGACACTAGTTGGTTCCCTGTAACCATGAAAAACAGATTCTGGGTGGTATCCAATAATTGAGCATAGGAGTTAGTCCATCTCAGTAATTCCATTCCCAATGGTAGAAAAATAATTTAGTTGGGATGATGGTTAGTTTAGAGCGTGGTTGGGGTAGAGGACAGGAAGTGAGGAAAATTAATTCTGCCTGCTTCTGGTGCAACAGGTTTTTCAGTGTTCTGTTATCATGCTTACTTTCTCCTCCCCTTCCTCCCTTTTCTTGCCTTAAAAAAAAAAAAAAACCCACCAAAAAACAAAAAAAGCTCCAAAACTGAATCCTTTCTTCTCTATTCCACCATGTCTGTATGATATAAAAACAACCATTTAATGTGACAGTCCTGCAACTCTGTCAAGTCAAAGCCAGCACAAGAGTTAAAAGAAGTTAAGGTTTCTTAACCTTTAACTTCCTGAGTCAAGAAGCTTAATTATTGCAGGTAATATGATGCTTGGTCTAAACTTATTTCTGCTTTATACCTGCTTATGTATTTTCAGCACAAGTCCTTTATGATAACATTAAAATATTTTTCTGCTTTTTACCCCTCAAATACAAAAACTAACCCTTGTTTGTGACATACCAACTAATACCGTGCAGCTGTAATTTTATGAGTGGGATGTCATGAACACAATTTTATCAGTTCAGATGAAGGATAAACAAAGAAAATGATAGAACACAAATAGGAAGCTCTGCTATTATTTTCTTATTTTACAAACTTTAAATTATATATTTGTTATTTCTTGTTGGTTACAATTTTAAAAGAAATGTGTGAACATTTCTATCCACATGCTTACTGGGACATGAAACTCCTCTATGAAATTTGTTGATATATCACAGTAACTGAAGCATGCTGAAATGTCAGCAACTTATTGTTATTATTAATAAAATATCTGAATCAGATAAGTCTTGCAGCTGGAAAAGAAAGAATGCCAACTTCCAGCCTTGGAACATTTGCTATGTTATCAGTGCTGCTAATGCTGCCTATGTCCACTTTATAAACAAAATTTGTTTCTTTAATGGACATATGGGAATTTAATTATAACAAAGTAATTAAAAAAATCACAAAACATTAATTATATAGCAAGAAGTATATTCAGTTTCAGCTTTTGCAGTTCTGCATACAATGAAATCAGATAAATTTGTATCCTATTTCTATAGTCAGACATGAACATCACGAGTTCTTCTAATCAGATATATAAAGGTTACAATCATCCACTTCCCAGACTGTGACAAGACAAACTGAAGTTTTGAATTTTCATTGCATTTAAGGGGTTGATTTATTGATATGTGGAAAAAAAAACCCCAAGCAACAAAGGTCAAAGCAATAGCTAAAAACAGTTGTAACCGTGCTTTGTGGTTTGTAGACATTGTAAGTGAAAACATGACTGATAAGGTCATCAAGTTGAATACGGTTGTTTCACCTCTATTCTTGAAAAGGCTATAATCTTTGCTGTATTATGTAAACGGCATAGCAGTGCTCTTAAACTTACTAAGATCCAATATAAGAAACCAAAGGAAAGTAAAGGAAGACATTTTCAGTGAAAGTAAAATGATTAAAATGAAAACCGTTCTCTGAAGCAACAGTTAAAAGGAGTACAAACTGATGCAGTTCATTAACTGGGGGTCATGCAGCACCAGCTTTCTTAATAAAAAGTTGCAATTAAGAGGACAGAAAATGTCACAAGAAAGGCTACCTGTATTTTTCCCTGTTAAAAGTTTCCATGATATATTTTTTTTAAGAATAATTGCATAATTGGGCCATATTCTCTATGGAATGCAATTGGACCTTGAACTTGCTTAGGAATCCTGATTGCTGGCATAGTTAATACTGGCAGGCTCAATGATTAAAATATACTTTAGACAGATATACACACAAATGCGTACTTTTTTTAAGTGACACATTTTGTTTCTAATTATTTTCCTTATGTCAGTTGATAATTTAGGCTATACATAGGACACAGTTCACAATTAATCTCTCAGAATCCTAAAGCAAGAATTTCTTTTGTACATAACAGTTGGCATTTCAAAATACATAAGTCCAAAGCTGGAGTTCAAAAACCCTCCGAGATACCTTGAAAACATTTTTTGTAACACTGCAAACCAGAAAATACTGTTATTAAAAAGAAGTAGTTTCAAGCCTAAATAGTGCATTTTTAGATTAATGAAAGCAACAGACTAACAGAAAATGAACACTTGCTTCTCAACAAAAGTGCAGTATGTGCTCTTATATCAGAACACAAATGCTAGAGTGCTTTACAAACTAGGAATTTTCCCACTAAAACATAGGCATAACACACAATGGCTACTGGCAACTTTTAAAATAGCCTAAAGTAGTCACACCTCTAAAAAGTTGTTACTTTTGGTATTTGCTGCTAAAACTGATGAACAGGGGTGACAATTATGACATATGAATAGGCTTTATACAGACTTCTTTAAGTAAGACTCAGCCAATTTTCCTGTCTATATATAGTAGTTTTTGTTAGGTCTGCTTAGGTTTTACATGACAAGAGTCAACCTGATGAAACCAAGCAGAAAATGGTTTTTATCAGCTTCATAATAGAATTTCTAGTCATGACCAGAGAGATGCACACATACTTTCACTTACTCCAGATCAGTCTACATTCAATGATTTTCAGCTTTTGCCTCTCTTTATTCCAGGCCAACACCACAATTCTCAGTTTGCTGGAACTCAACTACTTCCCACAAGTAAACCACAAAGAGTAGAATAAGACACACCTGTGCCAAAGTTACAAACCATGTGATTAGGGTTTGTCATGGAATATGGAAAAAGCAGATCCAGGATATGACCACAGCATCCTAATTCCCTAGGGTCAGTATGCTGAGCTAATTTGAGTCTTGCTTTTGCTATTACAATACTGATTTTTTCTCCCCTTTTGACAGGTAGAAAAATGGTTATGAAAAGACATTTACATAGCCACAACTTCACAAGACAATGTTTCCCTGCCTTAATTTACACCTAAGAGTCTAAATTTGAGATTAAATACACTACATGTACCTCAGCAATTTCAAATGCAGATCCATCCTATGGGGGGAGTTACAAACTCCTATATTTCAGGAAACAGAAAATTATGTTTTATGACAGATTAGTTGCTAGTTTCCCATCCCTTGTTTTAGAGGCCGGCAATCTGACTGGTTTTTTTTAAATGAATTTATTCTGTTGCTATAGTAACACTTCATCACTGTCAATCAGCAGTAGAAGACTAAGGCACACCTTTCTGTAAACAACTGCAGAAAGGCAGTATTCTGTAGACACAATAATTAAGAAAATTGATTAGGTTTGTGGAAATTAATACATACCCTGGCAGTAAGAAGTCCAAAAGATGTTTATCTACCTATATCATTTATTTTTGTCATTAGAGTACACTTCAGTAAGAAAATGCAGTCACCTGAACCAAGTATTTCAATGAACATACTACCCAAAGCCTGGGGACAGGAGACAGCTGTGGTGACGATAGGAGAAAACCGAAATTTTAGATTTCTTTTTCCCCACTCATATCCCATTTTAGTAGGTATAAAATACTGGAATGCCTGTAACTGTAACAAAACAGGGGAATGGGTATTAAATTGAGAAAATGGTGCATTTGAGTTTGAAACCTTTTCATACCATATATTAAAGACCTCCACTCATAAAGCTGCTTCAGACTAAGCCTGAACTGAAGACTCCATGCTTCCCCCCAGAAAACGTGGCAGCCCCGCTAAATGCAAAGCTTTGGCTTGAAGATATATTGTTATAGTGCAGACTCAAATCTCTCTCCTGCAGAACACTTCATTATAGCGGTATCCGTTCTTTTTACTTCATTATTTTAGATCAGAAGAAGGCATACACAAGACCATTTAACTTGGCCAACAGCTTTCAATTCTTCAGCAGATTCTCTCCACTGGACCACTTATTTTTAGTATTTACCGTTGAATGTAATCTAGCAAAGTACTGAATGAAAGTTAAGTACTTTTCAACACACTGAAGAGTTTTGCCCTTTTCTCATAATCTTAGGTTTCATCTATTTTTCTTTATAATTGTACATTTTATCATGTTTATTTTTGCAAATATTTTGAAGAAGTCACCTATTGTTTGAACTATTCTTTATGCTCACCAGTTAGTCACTTCCATTTGCTTTATTAATTTAATCAAACTGAGTTACTACATTATTGCTGTTAAAAATTTCTTAAAACATTTCAAATTTCTCTATTAAATGATTCACTATATGTTGCATAGATACTTAAATTCCTTAGGGCATTTTAATATAGTCTCAAAATCAGCTGCTTCACAATCAAACTTCTGTTTCTTTACTAGTTCTTCAAGTGTATGCTCAAATGCTGATCATTAGTTCTTACATGATCCTTTTTTTATAAATTAGACTTGTCTTTTTCACAGGATTAGCTCCAAAATAGCCTTTGACTACATGGATTGTTCCACAAATTGTCTCACTAAGCAATGCAGTATTATTGTCAAAAAATATATTTTGACTAACGTAGTTATCACAATCAAAATCTCTATAATTAAATCCTCTGTGATCAAAGTTCTGTCTCTCTTGAAGACTTTTTTTCCTTCTAAATCAGCAATACATTTTGTTATCTGGCTTTCTTAACTGCCCTCAAGGGCTATAATAACTGGATTACTTTATTGTTCTTATCCATTAAAGTTTTCCGATGCATCAGACAAAATACATACTTATTTCTCTGTAAAAAACCAACACCATGTCATGTCAATAGAGTCAAAACATCCCTTTGCTTTTTCTTGGTCATCCTAGAGTAAATTTTATGGTTTTCTATGTTAAACTGTCAGGGATTTTCCTTCATGGGGGAGCTCTGATTTCTCTTTAGTGGACTGCATTGGGTATAGTCATGACATTTATTCTAAAGAAGGCCAGTGATGTTTTTCTCTCCACATTTTCATTAATTCTTATAATATAAGCATTAATAGGCCCTACAGTTGGACTTTCTCTTCATGTTTTCCCTTTTTTCTCCATATGTAGTCTAGAAGTCTGCACTGCATAATTTAAGTGAACCTGTTTTCCCCTCACAGGACTCCTATGTGTCTTTGAACAGTAGCTTTACCAATGTCACTGTTCCACATGCATGCAAAATCACTCAAAAACCTGACCATAAACCTGTCTATCAGTGGTTCCTATCACTGCATATATCTTTATACTCTGTTATCAGAGAAAGAACTAAAGATAGACACAGATACGGATATGATATGGCTGAGAAAGTGAAAAAGCACTGCTGGGCAACTCTATTAACAACTGCATATATCTGAGTCGGAGGGGAATAAAAGGACCACAACTGTTATGGGATATACATGCAAGGAACAACATCGCTTTTATTTCCCTGCACAGTGAATAAAGGAATTACTACGCCATGAGTTGACAGAGCCACGATACAAATGGTGATATTTCCAACTGTTATTTTAGTTCCCAACACACACAAAACAAAGTATCTTAGAACAGTAAATATGTTACAGCTCCAGATGTTAGAGGTCTACATTGCTTTTTATCATAAAATATGCCCATTAAAGTCTTTTGTGAGACAAGAAAAATCCTTTGGTGCTTCTGATACCATCCCTCTACTCAGTGAACAGTTATTTTTGAACAATTATAACAAAACGTATCTAAAGTGCCAGCCAGCTGCACATTGTCCCTGCTAAATCCTGTTTATGAATAATTTTTATCAGGATCAATAGCAAAGACAAATTCCATTTAAATGACATTCTATGTATTTTGGGTTACTTTAAAACAGCATACTGCTGCAATACATTTCAACTGTAGGGAGACAAGAACTATATTCAAAGTACACTAATTTTTTTAAAGATGCCTGAGGGATGGCAAGATTTTGGTTTGATTTGTTTTGAAAAACAGCCGTGCTGGAAAATCCAAGACCAAAAGCTTTAAGATGAATATCCAGAGAGCACAAGATCACCTATATGACAGTGGAAGAAGCCAAACGAGGATAGATGATAAAGCTTTTCTATTGACTCACAGTATGAAGAATCAACTTTTTCATCTTATTTGCTATGAAATCTGATTTTCACCTTATAGTAGCACAAAAAGCTACCACCTGTGTAATTTCCTGAACTCACTGGATTTTCTTTTGTCTGGCACCTTCTGTGCTGCCCAGTGTCATTCTCGTTTTGTTCATAGGCTTTGACAGCGTGAGTACATTTTCTCTCCAGAGCAGACAGCCCTCAGCTGCAGCTTTCCACATTGTGAAGCTGACACCACACAAATCAAGACGTGCCTTAAAGTTGTCCTTGAAGTGCTGCGCTTGTGTACTGACCTCTCAGCTATTCACTGCAATTTTGTAACAAATAAAAAGGGGAGTACTTCTAGCATCTTTGCAGTATATACATCCTATAACTGAACCAAAATCAGATGAAGCTACAGGAGTACCACTACAATACTATGTAATTGCAGCCTCAGAATTCAGCTTTGGAAAGCTTTTCCCACAAATGTACAGATCTATAAGAATAGTAAAAATGGAAATGGATGAGATCTTGATGCAATAACTATATATTAGTCAAAATTCTGCAACTGCATAGAGCAGCAGTAACAACAGATGGCTCTGTAGAAATTTACTTCTGTTGAAGATCATTGATTCTCATTCCAGACACTTACATTTTGCCAGACAGTAGTTTTTGAGTGGTTTTAATATTGATCATAATTTTCAGATGCAGCAGGCTGCTGGGGAAAAAGTTAAACTAACTAGAACTAACGAGCAATAAAACTTGCTAGCACAGGTACAGTACCGGTCAAATGGCAGCAAGCACAGGATGTGAAGGTGTCCAGTATCCAGACAGATTATTTAAAAAAAAAATAATGTTTAGGAATGTCCATTCAGATTCATTATCCAGACAATATCACATTAAAAAGATTTTAAGACCACGTTAAAATGCATATATAATATAGGAATTAATACAGGAAAGAAGAAAATAAAAATTGTGGAAAGGAGTCCCATTTTAACTTGATATACATTTCTTCTCCTCAACAGTAAACTTAATATCCTCTTTGTTTAGACAAAATTAGCAATGTCTTGCATAACTTAGCCTTTTAAGACTAATTGAATGCACTGATGACTGTTTCCACGTACTTCCAATCTGTCTGAAACTGTTCCCAAACTGAAGCTCATTTCCCCTCTTTTTGGTACTTTGTTCCCTAATTCTTCAGCATTTCATGTGTTTGTCAAATGCGTTTTGGATCTTACCATTTCCTTCCTTTCCAATGAAAATGTAATTAATTCCTGAAGGACTCAATTAAGATTTTGAACTAAAAATCATGCTGCAGGAGTGGGACAAGAAGGGCTGGTTCAATGCCCAAGTAGTGATGATTAGCAATGTTACTCTCTAAAACCACAAACCATCCCAATCCCTGCAGAGAAGAATAGGTATTTTAAAAGTTTAGTATTCATTTATGACTATGTATGCTATGCAATACTTTTTCTGATTAGATCTAAACACAGCCTTTTCATACTGCCTCTGTGCTGTTTTGAGAGCATACTACTGCCACATAGCTGCCTTGTTAACTCAGTGAATAAGATTGCCTTGGTGCAACCAAATTTGTACTGGAACACACTTAACTAACATACCTATAACTTGACTTTTTCACTTACTGAAATCCTTAAACATCCAGGATGTCATAACATGCAAGCACTACAAGGCAAAAACATCCTCTTATGCAGGTGGCTGGGTACCAGCTTCACATATTACCACCTTAGGTGAACACCAGCAATTGCATTTTCAATAGTATCATCCATAATTTGCCCCTTTGCTTTGGCTGCCAACTATCTTTTTTGCTTTTTGACAGATTAAGTAATTTAAATATTTATTTAGAAAGACTGGAAGGTCCCTTACATCAAGCCATGGAGTGCCACACTTAGTAACTTACTTTTTCCCACTGCACAGCAATAAAACTTACATAAATCTATCAAAATACATAGCTAAAGAAATAAGACTTTAAATATTAAAACATTAATATTACACAGATGTACACTTTGAGACTTTATAGCACCAAAACATTGGAAGAAACAATATCCATCTTCTGAGAACAAACTAATTAGCAGCAAAAAGTGTGATTAGAAGTGTTCCTAAGAAATTGGTTGTTTTTCCTGTAGATTTTAAGGAAAACAACGGTGTCAGAGAGCTCAAGCTTCTCAAGAGCTTGGAAAGTATAAAATAAGAAGAATATGTAATGGAAAGAAAAAAACGTTACTTTTTGAAAGCTGAGGAAAAGCCTGAATACACAAGTCTAATGAAAGGAGATAAAATCTTACACACCAATGTAGAAATATTTGAGAACTAGATCCAAGATGAAATCCTCAGGCTACATGGGCTCCCATATGATCTGGGTAAGAAAGAGCTGGTTAATTTTCTTGAAAATTGGATTGAAAAAGCTTAACAGCTTGCAGTTGAAGATGACCCACTTTGCGTTGAAAAGGCATACAGAAAATCTTTAAGAAAAGAAGAAAAAAAATAGAAAAAAGAAATCCTGAGTAGGAGGCAGCATTATGTTCAGCCTCTCAAATCAGAGATATAAAGGAAGGATCCTCCTTAAGACAGCATATAAGGATAGTAAACTTATCTAATATATTTCATTGTTTTCTTCTTTCATTTTTTCTTCTGTCTCAATTGCTATCAGTGTAGCAAATAAAAGATTCAAATTAACTCTACCAAATAGCAGGAGTGAGGTGGACATTTCCACTTCTATTTCAACAGAAAATCAGGTTTCACATTTCTTTTCCAAAAGAGATTGGGAAAGACAGGCTATGTATGCCTGTAACAGCATTCTCTGTTGTTTCAAAGACATGTGTTTCACACATTCAACGCTGTAGAGCTTTGAAAAATCCCTACAGAGAAACAGAAAAGCATAACCTAATAGATCATTGTATTAATGAGACTTCATAACTAAGTTTCACGTCTTTTTTGGCACGGCATTCCTTTTGGGGGTGGGTGGGGGGTGGGGGGGGGTGGAATATCCAGTCAGCTCCAGGTTTTGAACTTCACAACTGAATATCAAATGGTACCAAATAACAAGCAACAAATTTCACTTACAAACTAGCAGTGACCACAAATGTACTGATTTTTTAAAATTTTGCACTTGTTCAGCAGATCTGAAGACAAGATCTGAGATATCAAGTCACCCATACGAAAACTAAAATTACTGAATCACTTCAACTATTCTTTCGTCATAGGATGCCATTCAGCAGTGCACTTTTTTTTTTTCCTCCTTCCTTCTTGTCTGTGATGGTCCTTTCAAATCATACAACCCCCAAACCTATAAACTTTCAACAGCTTTATCAAAAAAAGTTCTATGTTCAACACCTACTGGAATGATTTAAACAAACTTTTGAGATAATGGCATGTTAAATTAAAATGCCATAGAGACCTAGTATTATTACCTGACTTTCTACTGCTGTTAGGTAAGACCAAAAAAATAGAACTGTAACTTTTTAAATGTAACCATAAGAATGTCACACTTCAAGGGTTCTTCCTCATCATAATTTCTTTACTTGTTTCCTCTTATATAAATAAGCATTACACAATATCCCATTTACATTCCATCTCATAGTTTAATAGCTGCCTTAAAACCTCAATTAAAAGCATCCCAAATATTGTTAGTTTTCAAGCTTTCCAAAACCATTATATATCTATATTTATACATATGTAGTTCTACCTATAGTTTGTTGATCTGTTCTATCTGCCATTCTTGATTTGTAGATCACTTTCATCCCATGTACCAAGTTGCTCCATTCCTCCCTTCAGAGATTTATTGACATTGTCTGTCTGAATCACTATTTACCCCATGCATTCAGCTTTAAAGTTATGTAATTGACCTACAGCCGAAATGGTCAATGCCCAGATTTCTTTGAAAGTCCTGCATAGACATACAGCCTGGTTTACTGCATGCAGGTCTTTAAATGAAACATGTTTCTCAGATTCTGTGAATGTAATGAAGGAAAAAAAGAAGCTACTTCAGTTTTGCATATGTGATTTGAAAGCTACTTAAATGAATTGTGAAAAGATTTTGAGTTATTTTATGGGGTTTGCTTGTTTCTTTTTAAAATGATTTTCAAGTCTTTTGAAATGGTTAGTTGGAGAACATTGGCTTGTATTCAAAAATATAAAGCAGAGCACATAATCTAAGGAACGTAACCTTTGTGATAATTATTTTATACTTTTTTGGATTGCCAAATCAAGTGTGCTTTAAACTAGTCTCTTGTGAGTGTACATAATGAAAAAAAGTTCTATTTCAGCACATAATTTTTCAGGTGATTTGCTTACAGCAAAAAAGATGCTCAGCTAAAAAGATGATGGAAAAAAGTGTTATTTCTTTTTTTATTTTTTTAATTGCTATTCTTACTGTTAGAAACTAGCAATTTCTCTACCAGTGACTGAAAATCATGGTAGTGTTATGCTTCTTTCTGTTATGATAATACTGCATCAGGAACCTTCTGTAATATTACTTAATTGTCAGCATTAGCATCCTAGGCATCTATATAATTATTTTTTTCTGCTTCCAGATTGCCATTCCCACTCCACAGCATACAAGATCCCCAACACCATCTACAATGTATTAGAGATAAAGAATTCAATACCTTTTAAAACTGTGTAAAACATTCATTCCCTTCTTAGCTGCCTCAGCTCTTGCAAGTGTAACATACTCTTTGATACAAATCTCAATCTAGTTCACTAAGAACTCGTCACTCTTCATGTCTGTTTTTCATGTTGTGAGATTTTCTTTTCTAGATGTCGGACTACTTTACCTTCTGGATCAAGTTTGGGTCTCAGCTATAGGGTTACATATCTTGTTGTCCCTACCTCAACTTCTGCTCAAATTAAGTATATTCTGCTGTACCAACACCTTCACAATTCTTGTTGAACTACACTAACCAAGTTGTTCTTCCTGTCCCACCTGTTTCATAAAGTATGCTTTTGGTTCCAGGCATTTAAAGCTAGTTCCTTCAGTTCAATTTAAGCCATCACACACACTCTTCTAGTTTATTTTTTGTACTTTCCACAGAAACAGAAAAACAGTTCTGAATCCTATAGCTTCAAGAAGTCCTGTCTGTTGACATACTGAGACTACAGTCACATGAATCCACTGAGCTTGGCCTGGGAGGAGGGGAACAACAGATTTAAGGAGGCAGGCAGATGTCTGAAACATGCTGTTAGCCTAGTGATCCCCTGTACTAGGGGGATGGACTGCCTGGGGAGTAGCATGTATAGGCAGTTTTATAACAAAGCAGACAGCTGTTCTTGTTGTTCCTTTGATATGTTATCAACCAAGACACAGAGTGCTAGCAGAGAGAAAACTGGAGGCACTTTTACAGCTCCCAGGATGCCATTTCCTTCTACCCACCTCCACATGATTCACCTAAACATCAGCATTCATCCTCTCTCACCACTATCTTTGCTGCTAGCTAATACCAAAGCATCTCAGATATTCCTAAAATGATGCAATATGTGCATTTTAAAAACCAACCCCAAAGAAATTAGGCTTATAGTTCTAAAGCACCCACCAGCAACATAACTAAGCAAAACTGTCGTCACTGTGCGCAACACTCACAGACACAGTTCCATTTCTCTTTGTTTCCTTTCCTTTGACTGCTGTGAATATTTTAAGCCATGGTATTCAGACATAAAAAATAGGCAATTATGAAAACATGTGAACATCACTAATTACCTAAAAGTGAATTTTTGAAAAATACAAAGGATTTTTTTATACATTTCTGCTTAAACACTAAGACTTGTGTGAATAAGGAACATCAACAACCCAGAGTCATTCACTGTCCTACACCATGAAGGACAAACAGACAAATCATGGACACTGGAAGTACCACACTGATACAAAGGGGGAAATTTTCTGGAGAATTTAAAACATTATTTTCTTATGAAAGCAAAACCACAGGAATTTCACAAGAGTACGGAGCCTTCTAGGCAGCAGAACACAAAACAAAAATTGAATCCAAAACAGCAAAGTAAGACAATTATCATCAATTTATGTCCTTCAAGTCTTACCTTTCTTCCTAGATCTTGATTATGAAGCTATTTCAGTGCCTTTTACACTTGGCCTGGAAGAAAAGGGAGAGCAATGCTTAGTACACACAGACTATTATAACTGATAAATAAGGGCTGTCAGCAACAACTTCATTTCAATTTAACAGTTAAACATTTAAATTATCTATCAGCAATAAAACTAAAATTTAACTCTAAGGGGATTTTTTTTCCTCCCTATATAACATAGGAGAAAATGGTGATGAACTCATTCTGGTATTGTAAAGCTTCATTTACAACAGTTTTGTATTTCATATATTTTCAAAATTTCAGAATTGACAAGGCTTCTCCCAAACAGAAGAGTATGTTGTCTATAGGCACAAGAGTCAAAGTAGCCAAGGTTTTACTGCAAATAAGACAATGGTGTTTATAAAGACAATGCAGAAAAGGTCAAGACAAAAACAATCAACAAAACAAAAACACCCCAACAACACAGTACTTCATATTTTGTGCAATCATTTGTATCCATGCAAAATGACCATAAGCTCCTATGAAGACAAGAAGGATCAATTTTAAACAAATACCATTAGGCATAACTTTCATCCACTTTACAAACTGAGGAAGCCACACTATGTTACGGAAAGTCAAGTTAATGTATTATGACCCAATATTAAGCACAATGAATAATTATCTTATTAGTAAACATTCTTAAGCCTCTCAGCACCATCAAAATATAACAATTTCCAGATCATCTAGAAGTCTTTCTCCTTTGTCTACAAAATGTTACACTAATGCATCATCAATAAATGCAAACTATTCCTGCAATTTCTATTCAAACTAAATTAAAATCCATCTGAAAACATGCATCTATCAACTCAGAGGATTATTCAAAGAAAAACAGAAAAAAATATAAATAGCATAAGAAGTGAAATTCAGAGCTTAATAATTACAGATACAGCTCACTTTATTCTGACCAATCAGCTCTTAACAGTTTAGCCTAGTAAGACAGAAGTCAATTAGTACTTCTTTAATAGACTAATCATTTTGCATTTAATTGTCATATCAATAATACTGGCATATTCCTACAGCAAAGTCAATAGTTATTACATCAACTAATTAAAATCTGAGTTAAAAGGTAACTCGCTGAGAGTTCCATTCAGAAAATGCAAATTCTCAGAACTAAAAACAACTCATGGCAGGGGGATAGGGGAAGTTCATTTTCTTCTATGACTCAACCAAAAACATTGTGCGGCGCTCTCAAGCTATTAGAAGTGACTTTTTGATTGGCATAATGAGAAGAACAGTAAAACAGATGGGTCTCCTCTGAAGTTGTACAAGATTCCCACTGGATAATATAAAATGCTGACAGATAACAAAAGAATTCCACACTTGTTATTCACTGCAGATTAAAATTTAAACATCATGTGAACAAGCCAAGCATTTGAACCAAATTTCTTAGCTCTGCATTATAAAATACAGTAACCTGAAACACGAATTAATTGTTTGAGACTACAGGTCTATTAATGACCCCAGGAAAAATATTCCTATTTACCATAATGAGACTAGGAATACTACATAGCTGCTATACATTCTGCTTTTCATGAATTTGAAAAAGCTTTTGTAGGATCATTGCTCTTAAGACAGCCTGGGGAGTCATGTGTAATGGTATTACCTGTATTACTTGCTGAAAAGAGTAGTCAAAGCAGACACAAAGAAAGATCAAATATTGTACTATGTTGGACTATTTTAGAATGATGGTATTAAAAAAAAAAAAAAAACCAAAACATAAGAGAGTATAGTCTGATATCTGAGCATTGGTCAAAAATGTTGGTTTGTTGGGTTTTTTTGCGCTTTTTTCCCTGTTTTTCTAACAGATAAATAAAGAAAAAAGGAATAGCATCTAGGATATCTGAAACCCTAGGATTTATGGACGAGCTCAACGTTTATGGTAAAACTGAAGAACGAGAAGAAACAAAACAGATAGAAACCTAATTTCTAAAGAGAGGGGAAACAAACTAATCAAAAAAATAAGTATATTTAAATGAATCTGCATAAAAGAAAGTAGGGGAGGAAAGAGAACAACAAACATTTTAAAAAGAGGGACAATGCCATGAGATAATTTTAGAGATGGATGATCAATGATGCTTTTGGGAATACAGTAGTTTGTGGATATTAAAGGAAATTTTGAAGTGCCTGAGCTAGATAACCCTGTATTTCAAGCTGAATAACATCTTAGATAACAACAGAAAACCAGCCATTCTTCTCTGACTGCAACTGCTATCAAAAATACACAGTATTTTCACAGGCCCATTTATAAATAAATTATATTAATAATTGTACTGTGAGCAACATATACACTGTGCATAGATTTGTTCACTGTGTATTCATAGCAAACACACCTCGAGCTGCAATTCCAGCCTGTTCAGTTTTAAAATAAGCATTTCTATAATTACCTAGGAGTTAAAAATGCAAAATTAACCTTGATGAATAAAACAGCCTCGAAATACAGTTGGCACATTGGAGAAAAACCCAATACCATTAGCACACACCTTCAAACACCTTCTACATTAAATATTTTTATATACAGTTTAACGCAGATATTTATCATTAGATAATTCTCATGTATTTAGTATAATTCTAGTCTGATAAAACCAACTAGATAAAAGTAAAGCAAAAACATTCACAAGTTGAGATGAAGGGAGAGGCAGAAGAACAAAACCATGTCATAAATGTCAGACTCGTAATGCTCTGCACCACCACGTAAGTGTTATATCCTCTCTAAAGGTGAAGAGATGTTCAAACTAACAAGTTCAAAGTTTTGCAGAGAGGATTGCTATGAATAGAATCTCCATGTTCCTAGTCCTTCAGCTTCAGGAATATAAATCACTAACAATTTTTAACAGGATTTTTCTAAATAACTTTGATGGCATCACGGTCTTCAAGTTGACAGATATATATATGCATTCGCACACATATACATAAAGTTCTGATAAGTCCTGGTTGGGTGGTTTACCATAACAATAAATGGAAAGAGAAACAATTGTGTTCACTAAGAAAAAATACCTTCAATGCTTCTCATGCAAAATCCACCAGTTTCGTTCCTGCAATATATCATACTGCTCTTATGGTTAGAAGAGCTAAAAAGCCTGCCTAAAAAATTACATTATTTCATCCCTGGAACAGATTGCTTACAGAAAGTGTGAAGTTACTATCATTAGAGATCTTTTAGAATAAGTTCTGCCAGCACCTACTTGTGCTTTGATTCCATCTTGCAGCAGGAGACAGACTAGACAGTCTCCTGAGTTCCTTTCCAATGCAATCTTTCTGCAGATGCACTTTTCTTCTTCATACTATGAATGCATAAGAGAAATCCGAAAAAGTGTAATGAGATTTTTATTAATAGCAAATAATACTCCAGAAAGTAGAATGTAGAAAGCCTGTCACCTCTATGATTTGACTACTAAACCACAACATTTCAAAGCATGTAACCTCTTCCTTCATGACCCCGCTATGTATTCAGGAAAAAAATAAATTCGAGAACCAGGAATTTATTCCACTTCCAAGACATGTAGTTTATTGTATGAACCAACTAACACAAAATATAAATTAGAATTAAACCCTGTCCACCTCTGCTGAAACTACTTCAGGAAATGCATATCAAATCTGTCTGCTGCAGTTAGTTTTTATGACAGAACTACTACAGAGAAATAAAGTGTCTCTGGTGAAAGGAATGTCAAGCTGCTTTGAATTGGCTAAACAGCATCTGATGTCCTCAAGGATTATAGTGCATTATGACCCTGCCCTGCCAATCTGTTTAGCTTCTGACGCTTCACCATATGGGGTCAGAGCAGTGATTTCTCATATAATGCTAAATGACCTAGAAAAGCCTGTAGCATTTACATTGCAAACACTTACTAACATTGCAAAGACTTAAGCACAGATGAAAAAAAAATAACATATGTATTTTGATAGAGTCTCATTATATTACTATATTTGACTATTCTTATTTCTTAGTGGCTAGGATAACCAAATAAACACCTGTCTATGTGGGTTTCAAATACACATGGCACTTCTTTTAACTGATCTCAGTTAGGAAATAAACACAATGTTTCTGATATCACCTTGAGACTTGGACAGTATCATTTTTCTGATCATATCCTGATCGTGGCATTTCATGGAAATTGTCACAGCTTGGTAGGCCAACAACGCTCTTGGGGAAAACAAAGATAAGGTGATAAAAGGAGAAGAAACTCCTGTTCAAATTTAAGAGCATTCTGAGCAAATAGCACAGTGAAATGGTCATTAAAAGTGAATAAAAATACATTATTGTGATGAGATGTAGTTTAGCCAAGCAAACAGCAGTGTACTTATTCCAAGTCAACAAATTGTTCTTTTTTTCCCAGAAACTCTGCTATTACAACATTATAACATTTATATCTCTGAAGACAGAGGAATGTATGCTAATGAGCAAAAGAGAAAAAAGCTTCCATCAAGTCTGCTGTATGAGTAGATGCAAAGAAACTGGAAAAATACAGGGGCAAAGATGATCTCAGCAAGATGTACTCATGTGTTCTTTAAACATTCAAAACTCATATTTTCAATGGGAGTACCAGTCTAAAAATATCCAGGCTGCAAAACCATACATAAACAATGAGCAGAAGGAGCTTTGAAAGTTAAAAGGTTTTATCAAGATTTTATTTCCTTTTTTTTCAGAAGATAAATTGGTCTGTTTTCATGACTGACATTCATAAACTTATGTGTTAAACCAACAGAAACAATACAATCAAACATTACATTCCTTACAAACAAATGATGATGTTACTACTACAAAACACTACAAAGCTCCACATAAAAAACCCTCTCTTTTGGAAAGTGTGTATGATTTCATCTGGAAGACGAGCATTAACATGCGAGATACAGATAATGAGAAAACATCGGAGAGAAGAGAAATGGGAGGGTAAAAGCAATACAAAGTAAGGGGTAACAGATCAATAGGTTAACCATCTTCAGTAGTTACCTCCCCGTGCAACATGCAAGAGCATCTTAAATTAACAGAAAATTGCCTCAAAGGATACAAAGGGGTATGTACTAAACATCCAAGAAAGCAATTTTGATGTGTTTACAGGACTGTCAGAGGGAGCAATGTCAAATAATAAAGTGGATATGATTTGATTTTATAGACAATTATGGGTGAATGTTGAGTGCTGTGTTCAGGAGCAGAGACCCAACCTCCATTACCGTTAATGGGAGCACTGACTCCAGCAGGATTTGTAGTTGTACTAGAACTGTAATTGTTTGGCCTCCAAATACCAAAGTGCTGCTAAAACAAAATGTATCAAGGACTTCTCAGATGTGGAGGCACTGGAAAGGCCACACCAGGTAAGACACTTCAAGAACACGAAAGGAGTTTAGAAAGAAATTCTAAGCTCCTATTACAGTATTTCCTATTTGAGCATTATACCTCTTCCTATGAAACAATTGCCTGATTCACTCTGTTCTCACTCTTACGTTTTACCTTCCCCTCCTACATAAAAAATGTAATAAAATTGAATTTATTTCCCAGTTTATAAACTTCCCGTACCTCATGTTCACTGACTCTCACCATCAAACCATTACTTATCATGTATGAGCTTCCTTTCCTACCTTTTTTTTGCTTAAGAGAAAAGCTGACTAGAAAACTGGATTCAATTTAATGAGAAACAAAAAGCTGGACAGTTTAGAAAGTTTTTACAAAACAGGCACTGCTTTTACATCCCCCACAAACAGAGAGTAAGCCTTACAGATAAGGCTTTCACCTGCGATATGGCAGACTCATGTTCATATCACTATTCTTCCCAACAAACACAGAAAGAATGTAAGAGCAGCCATACTGACCTATTTAGCTATCTTCTCACTGACAATGTTATATATTAGATATCTTCACTTTTAATACAACAAGCTGCAGCTCAGGAACTTCTTAAATTTTTCTTTATTTAGCAGAACTTAATGATTTATTTTTTCTTCTAAGAATTAGCCCAATTCTCTCTGAACCTACGTAAACTCTTCACATCTAGAGCATACTGTGGCAAGGAGTTCCAAAGCTTTAACTAAAAAGCCACCCAACTGCCTGCCTCAGATCCACTCTCCAGCTCATTGTTTTCAAGGTAGGGCCAAATATCTGAAGCTATTTGGCCTATCAGCAGCGTGCCTTAAGCCCCAAGCTAAAGAGCTCTTATTCTGTTTAGGAAGCATCCTACCTAGTGTAATTACTAACAATTTCCCTAAGGCAGAGCATGAGAGACTAGCTTTGGTCCAGTGATTAAAGCACTTATCAAAGATCTTTCTTGAAGAACCTAATAACTTGCATTTTTTCCAATAGAAAATATATTTTATTGAACAATGAATGTTGAGCAATGTTAAAGAGCCCTTGCTTTCCAGATTCTGGGACAGAGCAATGACCTTGCCCTCATGTTGAGGGAAATTTGACCTTTAAAGTCCACCTCCATAAGAAACTGTACATACTGCCCTTGCTAATAGGAAACACAAAGACAAATCACAGTGACTAGAAGTTACAGAATATTCCTGTGTTTGGAAGAGTGAAAAAGACAGAAATTTCTTAATCCTCATGTTCTCAAAACAGACTACCTACTGAATGGACTGAACCAACACACTGCTGGATACTAGCTACAAGAACAGAAGGTAGCTGACAACATTTATGGTATCATTAATAAATGCAACCAAAACAGTAAAATCAATAATATACTCCTTGGTGGTTTGATTCCTTTGAAGCAATGGGACAGGGCTATCGGGCAATAACTGCAGTTCTTCAAAGACCTGAACCAGTTGTTTGCTCAGCAGTTGATCCTTCTTTGAGAAAAGAATTACCTAATGCAATCCAGAGTTTACTGTTTAGGGACACGATGAAAACAGTGATATAAGTCTTGTGCAGACTTGACCTCTCAAGGTGGTATTAACAGTGGAGTAAGGGAGATCTACAGACTTCAAGACCACTTGGTACAGAACAAATGAGAAAGGCATTCACAATACTGTCACAAAAACTCTGTGGCCCTACTTTTGTTTTTACTTCAAATATAACAGTGTTAAATATGCACCCATCATTCATTTAACACTGATAAACAGGAACATTTAAGTCCTGGACATTCTAGACCAAGAAAGAACAGAGAAGTACATTTTCCTAACAGTTACTTGTGATGAGATGAGCATTTCCCTATGGAAAAGTTTTCCTGTAGTACAAACAGCAATTTGGGTGGTGTGTGTGAGTGTGTGTATAAAATAAAACTTCACACAGAGTCCCTTTTGCATTAACTAAAAAAAATATTTAGTGTAATGAAGAATTCCACTAGCCAAAGAGGTGTTTACAAGCAATACCTTGTCTTCCTTACTTCACGTTAGGCTGTACACTAGAAAAACAACTCACAGAAGTTCAAATACTCGGTTGCATTCCCAAATTTTTACGTTTTTACAAATGTAAATTTTTAAAAATACAAATTTCCACTTGAATATAAGCTTTCACCATGAAAAATGGTCAAAATTTTAAGTGAGGTCAGTTCAGGTGACAAGAAAACACCCAAACATACACAATACCCATCCATTTTTCTCTATGCATTTGAAAATACAAATGCACATACAAAGCCACAATTTTTGCAAGTCTAAATTGTTTAGTCCCATAATTCTAGAAAAACATCAGCAAGCACAAATGGCATTTAAAATAGCAATATTCCCTGAGAATATACATAAACAAGTCAGCACCTATTACAATGACAGGAGCTCAAATTGGTAGGAGCTTTGACAAAATCTGTCTAGACCTTTTCTTAAAAACAAGCACATCTGAAAAGATCAGAACGGCTTTTAAGCTCAAATGCCAGTTTTTTTTGAAAATATACAACAAAACAAGTAATTTTTGGTATGGGGAGAATTGAGAATGACTGAGGGAGATGAGAAATAAAGGAGATTTGTAAACAAATGTCTTCCTTTGCATCCTTACAGGGTTTTCCCTTATTCTCAGGGTTGCTCTCAATCAAGCTATTCATCAGGGCTTCCTAAACTGCAATAAACCATAATACATGCTCCATTATATCCCTGGGTAAATTGTTTCATGTGCTTCCTCAGAAGCCTTAGACCCTGTTGCACTACAGGTTTCCTGCATGCTCACTTCTATTTCCTTCTTGCCCCAGACTGCACACCAGCAGTTTATTTCTTCTTGAACATGTCCATAAAAAGGAGAAAGTTAGTGCCAGGTGGTTGCATCTGACCCTAATCAGGGCAAGACAAACAAGAGTTTTCTCTCTGCCCAGCCACAGCCTTTTAAAGAATGCTATAATGTGCAAAGTAACAAAACAGACTCTTTCTATAGCAATTGTACCATGTACCTCTTCTAATAGTATTCAGCTGGCAGGTTTCAGCAGCAAAATAATATCATAGGATAACAGAAGTTCTAAAAGTAATAGTATTCTAGAAACTGATGCATTAAACAAGTGAGGAGAAGTTCTCAGATTATGCAGCTGAACAGAAGGCCAGAGCATGTAGGTGCCAAAAGGCAGAACTTGAAAAAATAAGATAAAACCAGTATTAAGTGCAGTATCCATATTTTATGAACAAATCAATAGGACAGATGTGCTATTATGTGAGATGTCAGTTTTGAGTTCCTTTCTATCTTTGATGAGTTACTTTGCAAGCTTTTTGATACAGGTTAATTCCATAAAAACAAATAAAACAAAACCAACCCAAAAAACCCACACTGAAGCAAAATCTTCCATTCAGAATTCTAGAATGATATTACAATAGCTATTTTTTCCAACTGTTGCTTACTTGAAAAATAAATACTTTTCTGCAAAATACAGTTTACATGCACAGAAACAGGCAATGTAAATTTTGGTGTGAGTTTATCCAGTACATAGTGGCATTCTTTCCACTTAAAAAGACACAGCCAAGGCCCATCTGATCTATTTATGCCACATTTGTTACTACAGCATAGATCACATAAAGCCACTGGACATTCTTATACCTTTGCCTCTAACAGCGAGGTGCTTCTGTAAACAAAAGCTGGCTTGAGCCCAGGACAAACCTCCACAGATCCGGACAAGCCAAATTTTCCGAGGACAATCCTGCATTCCAGGAGAGTAATAGAGTGCCACATCCATTACAGAAAGTACAGCGAACAAACTACTGTGTAACAACAAACATAAGCAATAAACCTGTCACGATGCAAAACTTTTCCTTAAGTGGAAGAGAGCAGAATGCATTTCATTCTCTAGTTACTCTTAACTGATGACAAGAGTAGACTAAAATATTACCAGCTGGAAACACAACTTGAGATCAGTTTGAGAGTCACCCAACTCCACCTGGCCCAGCTGACATGCTTTTAAATTATATCCACTTAAGATGTTCTCAAGGAGCACTAACTTCACTGAACAGATTTTGCTATAGTCTGAGGTTTCTTCCATTTCCTGAATCACATACAAGCTGAAACAGCTAGAATCATACAATGGACAAGCCTATTCACATACATTTCATTATTTTTCATCTACTGATAGGAGCAAGATAACAACTGTTTTGATAATTATTTTTATTTTTTCTTGTTACTTGTTTCATCTTTTTTTCTTCTGTCCCATCTTAGAATCTCCCACTCATTTCACTTGCCTGAAGTTTGCACAGCCTATGGGAAGTGCACCAGCCACAGAATATTTACACACTACATTTGCTTTTTCAAGATCTCACATTAATGGCAGAAGCATTTCACCTCAAACATTTTCAGCACACTGATTAGAAACATTTTGAGAAGCTAGAAGCAAAACCACATTGCAACAAAATTATGTTTTAAAAGATTCTAACTTTGAGTTAATCAGTGAAGGTTTTTTTGTAATACTGGTAAACATAACCTGGCCCTGCTGGAGATTGTAGAGATAACTACTAATTGGAGACGAGTCATTTCAGAGAGCAAATGAAAGGTTTTGGGTAGGCACACTGGCACTTTGAACTTGAAATTCCACATACCCTGGCTTATTGTATGGTCACCAGAAATGCTCACTGTGATCCTACCAACATCTTACCTGGGGCTGGCTGACAGTAAAGGCAGCAAAGTTAGTGCAAAGACACAGTCACTCTGAATAGACTGCACTGATCTGCCATTGTCTTCTGGGGCTTGATAGTTGGAAGTTCTGAAGCTGCTCCTTTAAAAACTAATGGCATGCTTTGAAAAGGATAAAGCCTTAGGTATTTGGTCACTATGACTGGTTTGTCACCATGCTCAGTCTTTCCAAGGATACTAGCAATTCCTTTCTGTCATCTCTGAAAGAGCTGGTAACATTTTACTGCGCATCCTTGGCTTTCACAGACCCACCTTTGCTGGGAGGAGCAGGCCTGCAAATGCCACTCCAAGGTGTTTGCCCTGTCCATAGCAATCACTGTATCAGTGCTTAAAATGTCGAGGTGATTTTTCTTAAATCTCTCCCAGAAAATCTATTTTGGTTTAATAGTTCACTAGGTTAACATTTATCTTTGTTCCTTACTTTTTCCAGCACTGCACCGGGTGTCTGTGCCCAGCGCTGGCAGCAGGCAGCCGCCAGGGCCTCTGTGCGGGGAGGCCGGGGCCGGTTCCCCACAGCCCGGCCGCAGCCATGTGCTGGCGCCTCTAGGGAAGTGCCTTGGAGACGGGAGGAGTGAGGGGGAGACGTGTGAGGAACAACCCTGGGAGCGCTGGGAAAGCACCTCGGAGACAGGGGGAATGAGGGGAAGACGCATGAGGGACAGCCCTTGGAGCGCCGGGGCCGGTGAAGGCGGAGGGGAGGGGGCGCGCCAGGCCGCGGGGCAGGGGAGACCACCGGGGAGCAGGCTGGCGTTCCCTGAAGGATCAGCAGGCCATGGAGGTGCCCAGGTAGAAGCAGGTTTTCTGCACGGGACCTGTGGCCCAGGAAGGACCCAGGCAGGGGCTGGTTTATGCTGAAGGACTGCAGCCTGTAGAGTCTCCAAACCCCCACTTGCTAGACCCCCAGCCAAGGTCAACCCACCAACAAGAAGCTGTACTCCAGAGAATCACATGCTTTGTTTCTCCTGTAGGCTGTAGTCCAGTGAGAACACGCAGTGACTTCAATGGCAGACATAGCAGAGTGTCAGTAGTGCGTTATAGAACAGGGTTTCTTTTTCTTCATAGGTCAATGGAGATGAGGCTTTTCACAAGTTTTATCAAAATACAACATGAAGAACGTTTGTACTGTGGCTACTCTACAAGGCAATGGGAGGTCTTTATAAGACCATGGGAAATTTGCACTATATTCATCACTATTACATCATAACTATAGTATCCATTGAGTGATCTGGATATCAATTCTAGCACTTCTATTTGTGAATGCCTTCATGGTGTGCTTTGACACCCAAGAAAATTACAAGAACACACTTGTGGTTTAACCCCAGCTGGCAGCTCAGCCCCATGCAGCCGCTCACTCACTCCCCCCATGGTGGGATGGGAGAGAGAATCGGAAGGGTAAAAGCAAGAGTACTTCTGGGCTGAGATAAACACAGTGTAGTAGGTAAAGCAAAAGCTGTACACACAAGTAAAAGAAAACAAGGAATTCGTTCACCACTTCCACTGGGCAGACAGGAGTTCAGCCATCCTCAGGACAGCAGGGCTCCATCATGTATAGCAGTTACTTTGGAAGTCAAATGCCATAACACCACAAGTCCCCCACCTCCTCATTTTCCCCCCAGTTTATATATGCTCAGCATGACATCATCTGGTATGGAATACCTTTCCAGCTAGTTCAGGTCAGCTCACCTGGCTGTGCCCCTTCCCAATTTCTTGTTTCTCCTCCAGCCTTCTCACTAGCAGGGCCCAAGAAACTGAAACGTCCTTGATTTGACATAAACGTTACCTAGCAACAACCAAAACCATCATTGTGCTATCAACATTGTTCTTCCACCAAATCCAAAATGCAGCATTCCACCAGCTACTAGTTAACTCTATCCCAGCTGAAACCCGGACAACGCTTTAATGCCTTTTATATTCTTCAAAAAGATCTGAAAAGGTCTTTTTCAAAAAGATCTGACAGACCTGTCCAGCAAGAGGTCTGAATTACAGAATGTCCAACAAAAGGTCTGAATTACAGATTTTAATCTCAGATTGCTTATGTTCATTTTCTCCATTTTGTAACCAGAAGTTTTGTTCTGTTTATTTTGTTGGAAATAAGTCTTAATTTTCCCGGAATTTCCAGACATTAAGCAAATAATAGTTGTTAAGAAAAAAAGCGTATTGAAGTCCCAGGCCTGCAATCATGAAGGTATATGGAAGACTAAGCACATGAACACTATGTCTGCTATGTCCTGCATTTGATGTGCATGCACTTGAGGGATTTTTGCCCTCCTAGCTATTGTCCAGGGAGTTCTGATAAGGATATACAAGCTCTGTCCTCTCTGAAGAAGGTAAATATGAACAAGAGCAAAAAGGAATTGAACCAGAATCCCTCAAGCGCTTCTGGGACTGCCTGACCCAAGCATGAAATAACCTGACAAGCAAAAGAGTTGTGCTCCTGATGTTGATTTTAACCTCTAAACTTCAAAAGAGGGCATTTCAGTGCAAGGTTCTAATGCAGATTTAAGCATTTGAGAACACAATATATAATCAGGGTCTTACTATCTGAAATGAAACCAGTTCCAAGAGGGTGATTAAATATCTGGAGACTGACTATACAGGTGCATCTTTTCAGAATGAGTATTGTCCCACTCTGGTTACAAGGACAGGATGCCTTAAAGAGAATGCCCCTTAGCTTGTTCAATTTAGTAACAGTCTCCATTCTGACCTGCATTCTGACCCTTTATACAATGGAAGCTACCTTGTAAAAAGCTAGCTAGGATGAGCAAACTATTTTTGAGGTCAGTTTTGGAGTCTGGCACCAATCAGACAATTAGAGTTTTGATGTCAATGTCTGTTACAATGCCTAATATTGACTCAGTGTTTCCTTGTAGTTTCTTATGTTTATGAGTTTTTCAGTTCCTATTCTGTAAGCAAACAGCATGATTGTTGATGGTGGGGTTTTATCTGTTACCTCATTCCTAATTCTGTTGTTATTTTATTCTTGTTTATCCTGTTACACAATTCCTGTTCAAAAGGGGCCTGACACAGCACCATAGTCCACCGCTGACATGTCTGACAATGCCAGGAAAATACCAATGACAGAAACAGGGAACAGCAACTGATCTCCCAAATAGATGTTAGATGCTCCTTTCAAATCACAAATAAGATGAGTATGGCCATTCTTTGCAATCAATATTTGTATTTCATAAAGAGCAGATATTTAATACTTCCCCCAGTGAAAGAAAGATAAGGACAGAGAAGACTAATATTATGGATAAGTAGTTTAATGTCTGAGCAAAATATGCCAATTATGATTCTTGGCCTCGTAACTTGGACAATGAATACTAATGAATCTGGAATCCTTATTTGCCGATGCCAGCTTAATTTTTTTTTCTACAAGTAAACAAAATTGGAACTATCGTTTCTAAACCTACAAGCATAATTGTCACCATGGGAGAAATCTGGGAAGCTGATTTTTTCATGTGATTTGATAGGCAATTGTGAAAAGATGAGCAAAGATTTTTGCAGTTGTCCTTTACACTAAATCTTGAGTATATCTGTAACCTAAAAGTCTGGTATATTTTAATACAAACTTTTCAGATTATTGAGCTCTTGTGTTGGTGGGGGTTTCAGTTTTTATTAGTTTGTTTCTTTGGGGCTTTTTTTTTTTTTTTTTTTTTTCCCCTGTGGGGTGGCTGTTTACGACATGATAAGGAGTTTGTACAAATTATTTTGCTAGCCCAGATAATAATTGAAGAAATCCACCCCCCTGTGGCATACATGTCAATTTCAGAATTATTATAATTTATCATCTAGCACCATTTTAGAAAGTAGAGTTTGATGTTCAAACAGATATGCAAACATTTGTGCATCTGCTTGTAAGACTTTGGAAGCAGGAAAGATTGGAAACATACAAATGCAAAGCACCAGCACCCATAGAGGAACAGAAGTAACCAGAGATACTAAATTTGTTCAATATCTATGAACTTCTTACTGAAATGCAACCAACTCTTGATATTCCAATATGAACCCTTTATTAAATAGAAAAAAGGCAAAACTAATTTATTGTCATCATGAGGACCACAATTCAAGCATGACTTCCTGGTCTTAACAGAGCACTGCTTACATTCCGTTCAATCCCAAAACCTTCAAGTAAAATACTAAAACCAATTTGTAAAACAATTGAGAGAGCAGCAATGAGACCAACAAACTACCTCAGCAGAAGACCAAGGAAATTTTCCATAGCTTTGGAATAAAAATTCTACCAAGTTATAGTGCAGAAGTCATATGCCACTCTAATTTATGATTGACATAAGGAAACTATGTGTCCAAAACTAGAACAAGCATTATAGAAGAAATATGCACTGACTGAAAAACAACTCAACAGCTGCAATGAAATAACCGGACAATATGGATTCTTATTTTTCCAGAGCACTTTTGAGACATTAACATCAGGCAAAAGTAATGGTAGACCTGGAAAATGTAAAGTAAAGATGAAAATCAGTAGATTCATATATTTATTTAAACTAGCGCTTTATAATCTAAAAAGAGGAAAAGGAAGTCTAAGAACTTTCATTTGAGTTTGTGGTTTCATTTTGATAATCATCTTTAAGTATCAGCATTTGGCCCTCTAAACATAATTCAAGAAGGCACATAAGGTACTTACTGACATAATTTAAAGCTTACAGCTCAGGAAAAAACAGACAGCAACACTGAAAGCCACTAAGACATTGTTTCCTTTAGGCATAAAAATACACTAAGGAAATAGCATATGATTGGGAAGCATTGATCTAAACTCAGAAGTTACATTTGCTTTGAAAGAGGATTTAGAGTATTTTCTCCCTTTCTATATGGATGGACAGAAATGGCAAAGTGTAGACCAGCTTATATTTTACACTATATAGAAACAATTCAGCCAACAAGTCCTTCAGAAAGCTAAAGACTGGCAAAATGGGAATCTGGAAATACCTCAGCATTTAATAGCAGAGTTAGTGTAAGGCCTTGTAAGAAACTGAAAATCAGCAGCAAGTGGAGTTAAACACATCTGAATCGTTTGTTGTTAGCAGTTTGACATAAGATTCCTTCCCTTTCTAATAAGCTCTTACCAATTAATGTTTATTATTTTACTTCTTGTTATCAATCACTTGTCACAATTGCAAGCTCCAACAGGAGTTCATCATTCAACACTATCTAAAATCCCTTTAACAGGGAGTGAAAGCAATTTAGCTTTCTCTGGCCCATTTTTACAGTACAGGCCTGCTGTGCTGTGTCTAGGGCACAAAGTGTGCTTGTCTGGAAGCATCTGGAGAAATAGAACATTAATGTTTACTGAGTGTAATTACCAGTTGTGCGTAGTTTAACAGAAACTCATTTTCCCTTGACTTTCAAAGTAGGTATCATATCACCAGCACAAACTGCTGTTAGCTAATTATTCAAAAGAACACGTAATTATTCAAAAGCAGCTGACTTTCTTGAGCAGCATAGTGTGAAGTTTTATAACCAATTTTCTCTGATACAGGTACCATTACCCCATTTAATTTTAAGGTTTAAGCCTGCAATGGGTTTGGACAATGACTTTAGAACATGATAATAAACGCATGCACCCTCCAGGCATGTTATCGCAATTTCTAAAATCAGGTACTAGATATAACAAGGAATACATCTGTGGCTTTGGGAATACATGGTTTTACATTCTATCCTATTACAAAAAGCAAGGCCAAACTGCACAGAAATAGCATACAAGGACTCTAAAGAGGGTAGTAGGCATGACATGTTGTAAGAGCAAACTTTTCTAATAACGTAAGAGATGAACAGAACATTAAGAAAAAAAAAAATCAGTGCATTCCTTACATTTTAAAAACGAACAAATAAGAGTTTCATTTCATTGCCATTGTAGAGGTTCACTGCTATAGCACTAAGCCTCCTCCATGTGTGCTCCCCATAGACATGCACAAAACTTATGCCAGAGAAATGAATGAATAATTCTTGACTTTTGCTTTCATCCCAAATTGCCTTCATTTGGCCCTGTTTGCTTACAATAGGACTAGCAAGGAATCTGTCTGCACACACAGATACCATAAATGCTTAACATAGCCAAAAATTCACTTAGAATCAAATAACATACTTTCCATGAGAAAAAAAGAAAAAAAATTCAAATAGTAAAACTTTCTCATCAGTTACATGTTACAGCTTAATTTGTTTTCAATCAATGTTTAGCTAAGATTTTTCTCTGAAACCTTTGTCCACCCACCATGACTTCATTAAAATGCAAAGTTGTGAGGATATTTTCTAGAAATATCTAGTGTATTAAATAGGTGCAGATAATATTAGACTTTATTGGCAGGCTACCAGGAAGAAAAAGTTATAGCCAGAACATTGTTATCTCAACTACTTTGAATATAACTGATATAAAGTTAAATGACATTCACGTATGTCCTCTTCATCAATCTGAGACACTACATTATTCTATGCAACAACATCTGCTTGATTTAGACCCAGTCTGGACCTCTGAGCTCAGGTTGACAAGGAAAAGCTATTCCTATCACCTCAAAACCATATTGATAGTTCAGAATACTGTCAAGTCCTCCTGTCAGATCTAATCCTTCAGTGGATTTTCAGAAATACAAGAATTTTAAAAATGGTTCTCTTCTTAGGGAAGAGCATGCTCCATATGCATGTTCTATATTAGAGACCTACCCACTGCCTCCTTATTTTTTGCTTCTTCTCTGTTTCCTTGTGCTTATTTTTCAAGTGGCTTCTTACAGCAGAGTAGATATTCCCTTGAGTGTATTTTCTTTCTTTACCGCCACTCTTCTCTATACAAACAACAGATTGCTCTGCTGCTGCCCTTTAAATTTAGAGAAGAAAAATCCCACACCACAGATGTCTCGTGATGGGAGTAGGGTTGCTTCTTCCGCAGACTTACTGGGAGGTCAAACAATTCCAGTCTTCCTCATTGTCCCTCTTCAGAGGATACAGAGCTTGAATTTTCCTCTTATCTTGATGATGGTTCTCAGTCTATGATTTATAGACCATTGTTAGAATGCAATAACATCTTAAACACTCCTGAGGTAGACTACACGTTTTCCAATGCTATTTTTATTAATAGTGCAGTGATAATATTGCATAATTGTCTAGAAGGATTAAGAGTTACTGGTTGAGCTTCCTATAGAATTGTACTAGTTATTTCAGAAAATGATGATTAATTAAAAATAGGGGTGGTTTTAGTGCATACACCACAAATTGCGTTGTCTAAACTTAGTGTCAGTATACTTTTTTTTTCCTTTTAAAAAATAATAGATCTACTATTTAAGAGAAGCAGAAGTGTCATCTAGGCAAGTAAAATTAAGAGTAAGGTTACTTGCATCCCTAACAAGAACATGAAGAGTGAAATGCTTAGAAATTTAGTAAAACTGAACTGCAAGTGGACTTTCCGATAAGGCTATGAAAAGTCCACATACTATCTAAAATTCTCTAACTGCCATTTTAAAATGTTAACAAAGAAGGAGAAAAAGTGCTTAGAAGAAGCATCTTAAAAAGTTTGTTCACACAGGAAACTTCCACCATTGTAAGCTGAAGCAAAAAATTAAAATGTTACAGTGAAACTGCTTCCACAGTGACATAAAACACAAAAGAAATTACTTCATAAATTGTAGTACTGTTGGTTAGACTGGTTCAAGATGTGTGTACACACACAATACCCTAAATAAAAGTACCCTTAAGGAGCAGCTTAAGCATACTCATACATAACAGAAGATGCAGACACATAGGTGTCAACAACTAAATAAAATTAGTAAAGAGGAGGATGAGGAGGAATCTGCTTTTATTACTGAGATAATAAGCATATTTTTTCAGTGTTAGTCAACAAGCATACATAAAAAGACCTTAGTTCCTCGCAACCAAGTGAGCCACACCACCAAGCAACAAACAGAAAACAAAGGCCCACATTTACAGAACTTAGTTGGATACTCCTACACCCACCACCCACCCCCAGTCTGGTGAACCCTATGCATTTCTGTTCAATTTTTGAAAAGTTATTTCAGAAGAAACTTCTCTGTCCTGAGTAAGCCTCTCTCTCTTCCTCCCGCAACCTTCCTCAACAGAATTAAATAATAACAAAATAATAAAAATAGTAATAATATTAATAAAAACCCATAATGGTAATATAACAATAACAGGCAATAAAAGCAAGAAAAAAGATCAGATTGATCTTTTAAAGCAGTCTGTATTATTTCCACAATTTCTATTAAAAATTAATGTCACCCCCTCCCCCAAATCTGTTGCACAGAGATCCACAAAGCTTTAAAGACATAATAAAGCAACAAATAGTCAGAAAATAATCTGATGACTAGCAGCAGAAGAAAGGGGCAGCACAGAAATGAAACTGTCGCTATCAAAAATACTAATACATATATCAAAGAACTAGAATGTAGTTCAATTACATGGGCCAACAGTTAGAGAAGTCTGCAGGCTCATGAGAAATTAGGTGAGATTAAGCAACTTTGATATAATGCTGTAACATATGGTGATATATGTCAATATCTTAATGATCTGATTGAATTTTGAGACCTCATTGATGAGCAAAAAGTCAACATTAAAGTTACCTCTACTAACAGAAATCTAGAAATCTGAAAAACACTTTTCATGTGGTTTCTCTGCAGATTTACAACAATCTTTCTGGAATTCACTTATGATGCTATCTCTCTTGAGTTAATATTTCTTACTTCTTTCCAATAACAACTCTGACCAACTTCTGAAAGAATACGCCCTCCACAGAAAAGCAGTTTCTGACACATCATAGAGAAAAAGGATTTATACTTGCATACCTCTATTCACCTCAACCCTTTTTAGAGGTTCAGAAGAAAGCATTTTATATGAGAAATATAAGCCATCAGGGTTCTGTCACTTGACATAGTACTTCTACCACTTTTGCTCAGTAGTCCATCCAAAAGCATTTTATACAGGCACTGCTCAGGGCTTAGGTCAAAGAGGCCATATAAACAAAAAGCCCTTCTGTCACAGGAGCATCTGTTATTAAAGATAAAATCTGAGATTTGCAGAGAACACTAGTATATGCTATGTGCTTTTTTCAAACATACGTAAAGAGACATTTTTAGCTGCTGATTCCTCAGAATCATGTTAACTGACTAAATTGTTGGGTTTTTTTTTTTTGCCTGAACCACAACAGTCCTCACCACACTAAAACTCCCAATCATATTTTCCCCCAACCAAATTAATCTGCTCTAAAAGTTCACTCCTTCTAAATATGCAGATTAAAATTCAGCGTGACAAATACAGGCCACACAGAAGAAATCCACAAGTAGTAACAGAATAGCCTGGAGAGCCAGCTGCCTCTTGAAAATACCAGAATTCTACAAGCTGTAGAATTGCTTATTTGTGTCAGTTTTTCTGTCCCTCCAAAGTCCGAAGATTACATATTTCCAGGGTGAGAGATGAATCAGGTATTCTCCTGCTTATCAAGACACCTTCCAGACAACATAGCTGTGTGCAGAAGCTCTGACATCTTAAGAAGGAAGGATGACTCAGATCTGCAGACACCATTAACCAGCATCCAGCAAACAAGTGAAGCAGACAGACCTATTGCAGTCTTGAACAATGTATTTTTTCCTGGAAGATTCTCCTTTACATTCTTTGAATTCATTTCTATCATAATTTATTCTTTAAGAACACATTTTAATATTAGCAAATGCGCAGGCATGCACAGTTTAGTCAAGAAAAATGATAGATTTACTGTTCTGGAGGCGTAACATCTACAGCCACAAAATACAGTAAAAAAAAAAAAAAATACCACATGGGTGAATCTCCTGATTATTTTGCCAGAAAACTTTAAACCTGTTCCAATATAAGATCCTCAAGCAGTGAAAATGAACCATATTTCAGTCACTTACACTATTTAGTTAGTTTCCCCTCAAAGAAAAAAATAAAAGCATTAATTTGTGCCAAACATAGCAATTCCACTTTGTGACCTGAAACCTTAAGACTGAAGAAATCATCAGTTGATACAAATTATGAGACATGACTGGCTTTGGCCATCTTAAACACGTACACACAGAGCCAAGTGCTTTTGCATCTAATAATCCTATTTGAATCCTCTTGATTTAGTATGGCTTCATGTGATTTAAGTCAGTTTCTCAGAAAAATAATTTCTCTTCGCTTACTTCGCTCCCCTCTCCGCTATGTATTTACATGTGATTCCAGCTTTATGGAGGAAGATGACTGCATAAACTTAATGTACCTATTGCTGCGCACTGCAGGACACCAAGCATCCCTTTGCTACAATAATACTGTATGTGTCTTGCCCAGATTTTTTTACCCTAAAGTACCTCATAAACAGTTAATCCAATAAAAGAGTAGTGCAATACTGGAAGATTCAATTGTTTCCAGAAGTTTCAACGATTTCATTGCCAATATATTTCTGCTTTGGTTCATTAAAAGGACTGAGAAGCCTGCCAGAAACAGCTGTGAATTTGACAGGAAGGAGATGCTCCAGGAAGATTGTTTCAAATCCCAAAAAGAAAGGAGTAAGCAGTTTCATTTTGCTGCAGTTATTTTCCTCTGGTTCTAAAACTAGTCTTTTTGCTGTGTTTCAGAGAATTTTTCATAATGCCTGCCCTTCTCTAGAAGTTGTCAATGGCTTAGTCAATTTCCAATTTCAACACTCTTTAACAGCCATTGACTTTTTTAAAAAACAAAAGCTTATTTAAACCTCTGGCTATGATTTCTCAAACCAGTAAAACTGTGGTCAGCAGCCCACATCCACAAACATAGCTTTTCTGCTTCCTTACCCTCTAACCACTTGGTGATGACAAATCTGCTGACCCCGCTATCTTTTTTTGCCTCTCTGTTCTCAGAGGAATGTTGGGCCAGGAAGTTTAAAAAAATATACGAATTTTCCCTTTTATCATCAGTCATTGTATACCTCTGAGATTTAACAGACATTAGCTACAAGCCATACCTCCACTACAGAGAAAAAGAGAAGCAAAAGTCAGAAATAGATAAAGTGATAGAATAAAAGCTAGTAAAGTGCTTTGATGACAAAGGTTATGCAAGCGTGAAGGAACACTCTTAGACATCTCATCAGTAAGGAGGAAGGGACTTTGAAGCACAATTTAATGGCCAAACAGAAGTCACGAACTGACCAAAAGTTTCAGTTTGGGTACAAAGTACAACAGTGACAGAATACACAATGCTACCATATATCGCCCTGGACAATTCTGATGTGCATAAAAAAGAATCTGATAAAACAGCAGACCTTTGAAAACATGCAGTTTCCGTGCCTCAACCTCAGACAACACTGGCTGCATACCCTAGAATCTTTTTCTCCAGAGAAGACAGGCTTTGCTGTGCATTTTACAGATTCATAAGCAAGAACATATCCAGCACCAAAAAAATCAGACAATATCTGCCAGATTACTAGAATCAGGAAAAAAACATAGAAGTAGTGTAAATACATCAGAAATTGATACTAGGATATTTTTTAAAACCATTAAGCAGGGCATTCTCTAGCCTGCTTTATCTCTCTGAAGACAAATCTCAAAAATTGAGAGCATGCCAAATAATGCAAAATAAATTAAAACTAGATATCTTACTCTACATACTTTTCAAAATATTCAACAGGAAAACCCTGTCACTTGTTAAAGCCAAAATTATCCAGTTCTGTTTTCTTTAGGATATGACACTAGGCCACTGCTTGCTATCTCACATTTTCCTTCTGGAGCAGCATATTCTCTGCTCCTGTATCATACACATTTAGCAGTGCATGTGAGACTCATATGACCGCTCCCCCACCTCATGTGCTCCAAGAGCCCTTTTCCTGATCC
This sequence comes from Falco peregrinus, assembly GCF_023634155.1. Taxonomy (NCBI): domain Eukaryota; kingdom Metazoa; phylum Chordata; class Aves; order Falconiformes; family Falconidae; genus Falco; species Falco peregrinus. The sequence continues at coordinate 17,743,485 of NC_073733.1, forward strand.
AGAGCTTCATGCGCGAGATGCAGCCAGAAAAAAAGCCAAAGAAACCTTATACTCCCCAGACACATCCTTACCCGCCTCTTTGTTGCATCCATGTATAATCCTGTCTGCCTGAGACCATACAGACCAGAGGAAGTCTCTAGAATAAACCCTAAAGCTGTCAGCAAGACTTGTTCCATCAATCTTTATATCACTCCTTCAGCAGTGAGGTTGTCAGAAACTGCTAATGAAATCCTTTCCCCCATTTAATGAACATGGTAAACAGCAGATGGAAAATATCACGTGGAAGCCACTAAATCAAAGATATAATTTGTTCACTTAACAGTATGGCAATGAAAAGCTTTGAATACACGTACATAAATACAAATAATGGGAGAAAAAAGACCTTTAAATTGTCCATAAAGGTCAACCTCTGCTCCTGTTTTCCAGAGCCTGATTTATAAATCTAATATTTAAATTTCAAGCAAGTAACCTTCCAAAAAAAGGAAGTAGATCATGTAAAAAACAAAACAAACAAACAAAATCCACTCCAAACAACTTCAAACCCAAAAGGGGTTGTTAAAGCAATTTTGGTCTTCCATATTTTTTGTTTCCTTTAACATTATGGTTGCAGTAAATTTTTCTGTCACAGAAAGATCCCCTTTCTGGAAATAATAGGCTCTCTCTATAAAAATAACTTTTATTCTTAAACAAAATTAGATATAACTCAATTGCAGATTATATAAACTTCTCTCCCAAATCATCCTGTGAAATAATTTTGATGGATTTTTATAAATTTTTAAGTAATGTTTACTTCTGAAATGCAGCAGTGGCTTATGACATTTCTTTGATCTATACTGAATTTTGTCTATTTTTATTGTACTATAGAATGTACCTGGTTCATATATTGACATCTTTTGATGTACTGAAATCTTCATATAATTTTTGTTATGCATCATACTTAAAAAAATGGATAAAGAAACATATGGAGAATATCTATACACAGTGCAGCAGATCACAGGCAAATTCAGTCAGTTGTTCATGAATAATAGAGAACAGAATTCTGATTGAAAACAACTTTTCATGTGACTGCATGCATTTAAAACTAACATCACTTATACCAGTAACCTGGGTTCTCTATGAGATACAGTCTGTACGTAAATTCTCATATAGGTATACTTATCCTCCAACGTACATGACTTCAAAGTTTTGCATGCATAACAGATACACTTTAATCCCTTCCTTCTACTCAGCACAGGCAACGTAAGAGGGACCACATCCACTGGCATTTCCACTTCTCCTCTGAAAGAGGCAGGGAAAAAACTGTCAGCTGCAGGTCTTGGAGAATAGGAGTGACAGATAAGCAGGACTTCCAGGTAGAGTCCAGGTCTAATGCCCTCACACTGCAACATACACAAGTTGCTCTTTGCAGTGTACCTACAGCCCTGCTCCTGTAGGGAAGATAAATCTTACCCAGAGTTCAACAGCACTTTAAAGGGAACCACCCCCTCACTGGACCTGAGCCAGAAAAGCATCCAGGTGAGCTTCTCATCCCACAGAGGAAATGTCTGTTGAAAAGAATTTTGTGGCAGAGGTGACTGAAAAGATCTCTGGCGATGCCTGCTCAGTTGAGTCACCAGGAAAAAGAACCCTTGACAGCTGCAATCATCTCCAAAACAAAACAAAACTCTCACGTTGGACTTATCTGAAGCTTAAAGGAATGACAATAATGGCAGTTCTCAAACAAGCGGCCATCGCCAGGGCTGTACAAATACCTGGAACATGGATGAGAAAATTGGCTGCAAATCTCAGAAATGGCACAAGGACAGAAAACAGCCCTCTGAGAAAGCTTGTAAGATTCGAAGAGGAAAGGAAACAACATCAATAGCGTCACGCAGCAAGAAAAGAGGCTGGACAGAACTGGCATGGTGGCAGCTGTGTTTCCCCTTTCATGGCAGACGTCAGGGTGATGGAAGGAAAGGGAGACTGAGCATCCACATGTATCCATGCTGGCAGAGCGCACAGACTTTGAAAGGGGAGTGTTTGTGACACAGTGGTTGAAAGATCAACACAGAACTATTAATAGATTGTGTTAGCATATGCGCTTATACAGAATTCTATACATCATATATATCATATTTACATGTGCTAGAAATAATTTAGAACATTGAAATATTGAATCACGTGACATGCTAAATTTTAATGCAGCTTAATAGTAGAGCCAATAGCAACGACTTTTTTTTATGCCTCTGTGGGATATCTTTCAAAGTAAACAAATAAAGAAGATACTAAGTTCCACAGGTTTTATCATCACTTTTATGACCTGATCTTATTTTTAATTTTGATACCAAAATCTTCTGCTCCTCCCTCCTTTCTTGGTTAAATAATTAGTTACTATGGAAACAAATATATTTCTGGTATGGACCCCAATTTGTGACATTGACATCAAATATCTCCTGTTTCTGTAGGTACATGGGGACAGTGCTGACCATGAAATATACTTCATGTTATAAACAGCTTCACACTGTGATGACAAAGAATATTAACTTTGGATAACACTGCAAAGCTGTGCAAATAATAAAATAGGAAAAAGTAATCACAATTATTTTTCTTATTTTAATGGAAATAGGCTGAGACTGTATTGAGCAAGTATTTCATCTTCCTCAGTTTACAGATCTCAAACTGATTGCTTTGGAAAAGCGAATCACAATCAAACCTAGAAAGGAGGAATCTGGTACCTCTTGGACCTCCAGTGATAACAGAGTGCATCATTTTTTTTTATTTCAGCTACTTCATAAAACCTGTCTGGCTGCAGAAAAGAAGTTGTCCGTAATGCTACCTCAGGAGACTTTGTTTTAAGCAAGTAATCAGAGCTCTTTCATCAACTCTTCTCACTTGAAGATATAAATGGCCCTCAGAAACATGGGGTGCAGAAGCACTAATGTCAACATTTACCCTCACAGGTATTCCTATGCAAATAAATGCATACTACTAGATATATGAGAGCTAGTCCCATGAGTAAGAACGTGCAAGCCTACCCTTTAATTAGAACATAGCTTCCTGCCATTTAAAAACTATTTCATATGCAGATACAGTAAGAGACATCTAAATGAAATCATTTATTCCTGCGCTTATTTCAACATGAAAAGGAACGTCAAAGTATGAAAGTATGACTGAAAATTGACATGGCTTTAAGGTTGTAAATACTACTCTGTATTTTCAGAATTGTAACTGCATAAATACTTATCAATTTTCTTTTTTTTTTTTTGTGAGAAAGAAATAATGATTGAGAAGGTATGAAAGAATATGGCATAAAAAATCATGTTTTGGATTAATTTTGCATAAGAACTCTTTAAAATATTTAAAGCTTCATAATTTTGCACAGTTTTCTTGGGCTTACCATTTTGATCTTCCAAATACCTTGTTTTACATTAGCTTGAATTATCAATTCATTTAAAGTATTTTTCCTGTAACCTATGCAAGTGGATAAACTGGGAAAAGAAGAGTAGAAAGAAACAGGAAGTCAATGAGAAATTTTTGAACAAGCAGAAGTGCTACTGTTTCCTCTTCAGAAGTTAGGAAAGTAGATTTCTCTAAAGGAACTAGGCAAAGGAAATGCTGTATATAACCCATAATGATAAAAGAAGCAGCTAAATACATGCATGGATTGGAGATTCCAAATAAGTTCTCATATTAATTTTTTAAATAATACTTTTGAAGAGCTTATTCGGTTAAAAACATGCTTTTGTATCAGCTTGATTAAAATGTAGGGAAGATTTAAATCAGACATTTTCAATTACCTTTACAGCAAGTTTCCCATTAATATGTTCCTTTAAGTTCCATGTTCTATGCCATCATGTAAATCCCAACATATTAGGCACCCTCAGTTGCTGATATCCATAAGCTCATTAATGAAGAGGATCATGGATGGCACATGCTTCAGTAAGCCCCCTTTTTTCCCCTTTGCTACTACTGTCAGTGGATAAGAATCTGCCTTCCCCTCCACTCTAGCGTTAAGCATGTATCACATAATTCATCCACATACTCATACCAACCTATACCATGCTGCGCTGAACCTTGTTATAAGGGTCCCCTCATCCTTTCATGAAAGAGTAAGGTGACACTCACCCACACCTAGTTATCTCTGCCATTTCCTTTCTGAAAGGTAGACAACATCATAATCTGGATAACAAACTAGAAAGACTGCTCAAGCACCCCTGCCACTGCGTTTGAAAGGAGATACCTGCAAGTTGCATCAGGCAGAATGGCAAGAATGTGCCAGCCTGACAGCACAACAGCAAAAGACAGGCAAAGAGAAACATTAATACACAGAATATCAATGGCTGGACTTCACCTTAACTGGTAGGAAGAAATAACTTAACACAGACTGGCATACAAGAGGAGTTGGAAAATGTAAATTATTTTCTTTACATGGTTTTAGTAATTATCCAAAATGTGTAGCCTTATGCAAATTTAATGGCCTTTCTAAAGTATTGGACACAGTAAAACCCTTGACTATCTATCCAGACACATCCATAATTAAACTTTCAAATCAAGACTGATTTTTGCAGCACTGTACGTTATATTGGTTTTAACTCCTTCAATAATCAACCAACAACTAAGAAAGATTAAACACCTAAGCTAATACATACCAGCAATGACAGAACTACACACATAGCATATGCTTGCAAAACCACAAGCACTGAAATAACAGCAGCTCGATAAAATTTTGTTCTTTAGCACAAAGTTACCAATGTTCAGCTGAAGCCCATTTTACTTTTGCATATGATCCTCACCCTGGAATGTGACCATCACGTTTGAGCAGGATGATTACTTCAGCTGCTCACTCAATCATTTGGTTACATCCACAGTGTAACTGCATCCAAATCATGACCAGGGCGAGTTTATTAATGGGATAACATCACACATGACTACCTATCCATATCCTGATGACTATCTCAGGCCTGCAACCTAACACAGTAAAGGTTTTAAGAGATACTACAAAAATATATTTTAAATATTCACAAAAAATGGTCTCTACATGTTGTTAGAAGGGCATTTTAGATTTTTTTCCTGCTTTTCTAAGAAAAGACAGCTGACACAATCACACTGTGAAGTGAAAATTGGCAGTTTAAGCACCCATGACACTGTTGGATGTCAGTCATACTTGATAACTTTTGAGCTGGTTGACCAATTATAACCAATACAACAAAAGCACGGCAGCTTCACAGACCATTAAATTCTTGATTGGGGGGGGAATAGGGTGGAAGGGACAGGGAATTAGCAGAATAATAGAGATATAATATCAGAATTAGTGTGCCTTGCCACAGGAAAGGCTTCTATGTCAGCTCAATAGTTCTCTCTTCAACCGATCAACAATTAATTAACTGGAATTAATTATGGTGTTTGTTATCTATTATTCAGCTAGAACACGGAGTTTGAGAATGCTGTGGAAGAAAGGGCAATTGGAGGTGGGAGGAAATGCACGATCCTGTTAACACTTCAGAAGAGCTCAGAAAATAAGGAACATGGTGCTGAAGTGTAAGAGACTAACGTAAAAACTGCAGGAAGCCCAAGTCCATTAGTACTCCTTAGGCACAAATCAATTTTGTAATCATCTGCCCTCCGGGCACTCTAAAATGTTTGACAGCTAGTTTCTTCTCATAGGGAAAATCCTCAATGGAACCACATTATTTTCAAACTAAGTCACGGGATAAAAATATGCTGATAAAACATGTATATGTATGCCATCATTATCTGTCACATGCCTATCTCAATGTTTCAGAATTCCATCACCTATCACTTAATGCCATGCTCTGCTAATCATCATCAGTCTCATCAAGCAACTGAGTTCAGTGGGCAGCAAGACAATTTCCCCCCCTCAAGAATTAACATAATAAAGAGCGGATGCTTGCAAGGGCTTAACAAAATATACAAATTTGTACAAAGAGAAAGGGTATACACAGTAAGAAGGACAGAAGGCAGCAGAATCATCAGGCTCAGCAGTCTGAGTAGATTATAGTATCTCAGAGGTTGAAAAGCCGCTTCACCTACAAGGGTGAATGCTTGATCATTACTCCTCCCTCTGTGCCCCAGCCCCCCTTGTTTACTGTCAATCAAATTTTATTCCCCTGAGGAAGGCCGTGATGATGACAATGAAAATGTAACTATTTGGGAAGACACAGCAAGAATGTTCATGTTAATGAGTTAGTATCTCCATTGATCAAGTAGCTGAGAGATTTCAGAGCAACAATTAATTCCAAAAGAGCTGGAATGTGCCTTGGCCCATTGGGGACGGCATTCGCAGGACCCCATGGATGAGCAGAACGATACCAAGGTTTTGTAGGGAATAGTCGCTGGAAGCTGGAGTCCTAGGAAAACACAGGTATGGTAAGTGACGATAGGATGATCGGATAACACAGAAGCTGAGGAAGGTGGAACAATACTGAATATGGTAATGCTGATGTTGCTGGGGAGAAGAGACACTGGCCGGTGACTGGGAAGATGAATGGTGCCTCTGTGCTTGCTTACCCTCAGCTCTTCTCTCTGCTCACCAGCAGCCGTGCTGCTGCACCATATGGAGGATAGAAGTCAGCCCTTCCAATAGTACCTTCCTCCAGAAGAAAAAAAAAAAGTGTAGATGAAAAGATGTGAACAGACCTCCCAGCATGTGCTTGTGCTTCTACACTGATCTGCTTCTAAATATCTCTGCATGTTGGAGCTCCTTTACACACCTCCCCTGGCACTTGCTCTCTGAAAATTCTTAAATATCCCACATCTTGCCTTTACATTGCACAATGAATTCATTTCCATGTTGGATTAAGCTAGTTTATAAGGAGCATAATGGGGCAAATTTCCTTGGCAGGAATTTAGGTCAAGTTTGATTCCACCAAGAGTGCTCAGTAGTTGCATGTGAAATATTTATATGTGGATGAGGCATATATTTTGACACAAAGAGAGCCAGACACAAGCAAATATCTATGATCTGCCATCTTAAGTGGAGGAATAATAATTCCATTTCCTTCTGGACTATAGTCTGTTTGACAGCTCAAGTCTAGAATCCACAACACTTTGACACTAAGCCAAACTGTCACTGACATTTCTGTGTCTGAGAAATCCTGAATCTCACAGGTAAACTGTGAAAGCCGAGAAGCAAGGGAGTGAAAGTGTGAGGTTCATAACTGCGACAGTAGGCAAACTCTGAAGAGTCATTTTGTGTGACCTCTGCTTTCTTATAACTGGGAGCAGCATAAAGCTGGGAAAATAGGAAGGAATAAAAATCCACAGAACTTTTGCAGACAGCAGAAACATATGCTCTGCATACGAGTTTGGGTTGTTTTTTACTATGTGGTAGACAAGCCAAACATTATTTAAAGTGAAATACACCCTTTCAATCTAGGTAAAGAGTGCAAGAATTACATTTATGTTGTCATTTTTGTACACTGTTAAGCAGGCAAGAAGGAACATATTACAAACCTGAATTTTCTGAGCTCCTTTTTATTTATTTATTTATTTATTTATTTATTTTTTCCCTCTCACTGGTAGGGAAGGAGAATGTACAGGGGCTTTCTTAGGGTCAAAAGTAGAACCAAGACTACTGACCTCTATAATTACAATCTATTGATTTAAGTGAGCTGTTTATATCCTGGCAGCACAATTAATTCTGTTAACATTTACATAGTCAGATATAACTCATTAAGCTGACACTCTCTTAATATTCCCCTTTTCTCAAAAAGAAAGAAAAAAAAGCCCTTGTAGTTTAATGCACACACTAGGAAAAATTTAACACTTCAAAGGAGCTAATAAATGTGGCTTAAGAACACAAGCCTAGAAGACAAATCACATGCCCTCTCAGAGCCCAAGTAAAGCTGAGGTTACTCAGACAAAACAGAAGCACAAAAACGAATCTTATCTGTAGTGACTATCACTTCATTTACACAAAACCTTGCAGACACAAAAAAGCTTCCAATAAAAAAGGAGAAGGGCTCAAGATATTTACTGGAAGCATTAAGGACCAGCACTCCAGGAGATATATTTTATCAAGTCAATTAATCCACTACGAAAACAAGTAAAATAATTTTCTGGGAAACACAGCAAATGTACGACTAGATGAAATGTTTATTTTAAGGTATTTGTAAGCATAAATTTATGCATTATATAAAATCAGGGAATATGGCCAAAGGCATCAGTTTTGTTTGTTTGGGTTTTTGTTTTGGTTTTTTTTTTGTGTGTGTGTGTAGGTATGATCAAATACAGGAACATGTTTCCCAGAGGTATATTCAAAACCCAGCTGGGCACAGTCATAGGCAACATACTCTGTTTGACCCTGCCCAAGCAGGGGGGTTGGACCTGATGATCTTAAGAGATCTCTTCTAACCATAGTGATTTTGTAAAACTTGTGACAAAGGAGACACCGGTCATCCATTTACCATTCTAATATATCTGGGCCTTGACCAATATATGGTCTATACAATCTGATGAATAAGAGATAATGAATAAAAACTGAATACAGTTTCCTCAAAATTCCCTAATGTCAAATTTTTCCAGAATTCAATTCACTTTAAAACCCCCAACCAATAAAACACCTCCATCCCAAAATGCATTCAGTTGTTCCAAGTACTTAATATTCTTCAATAACGTATGCTTCTCAAGTCTTCCGAAATCCACTGTGGGTCTCAGACTTTCACCCCAAATCTGCAGCAAAATTTTGGCCAAGTTTCGTAATCGTGTTTTGCAAAGTACATATTTTGCCTTTGCATAATCTTGTCCAATTAACCTGCTACTTCCTAATAAAGATTTTACATGCAATAGTTCTATCTGAGTTGGCTTTCCACAGTACAATCACCCGACCTTGAATTTTCAAACCAGTTCATTCATGTAAGCAGTCTTAAAATACACATTTTACAGGGGAGAGCTGTGAAGCATGGAGGGGCTGAGTAACAAGCTAAATCAGCAGTACAAACAGGAGCAACAGAACTGCCTGCTTCAACAGTTTAAATAATTGCATGATGAATGAGGAATAAAAGAGGCATATTTTCCTTAAAAAGCCATGGAAGGTATCAGAAAAGACCAAAACTTGAAATCCTCTATTCATCAACAGAACTAGTTCAGTTTCAAGGTCCTCATTGTGCTATTGCTCTGTCCTTTGGCATAACCTAAAGACCATCTGTAACGCAGATGAGAAAATGCATAGAAAAGTTCCAGGCTCATTACATTCTTGACCAGAATGGACAGAAATACCTGCAGGTGAGTACTGGTGTAGGCAGAACTTGAACTGGTAACCTCACAAGAGCAGACACATACTTTACCAATTCCCAGAGCTGGAGTTTACAGTAAGGCCCAACCTGCTATTTCAGCAGCAGCAGCAACCAAGAATCTTAACTTGCAAACAAATACCTGTATCTTAATACTCACAAGATATCTCAGACTGTTCAACTTGTATGACTAAATATACGAATCAAAAATATGTAACTATGCTTGCACGATCAGTATCTAAGTGAGTGAACTCAGTATTTATTTTAAACTAGCTTCAAGGAGTCAAGTTCACAACAAAGGTTAGCAAAAGTTTGTTAATGTTTTCCAGAGCTGAGTATTGTGTGAAGAGACTTTGCTAGGCTGCCAAGCTGTAGAGCCAATTTGGATTATTAGGAGTTGATAAGGAGTTTTGTGCTCAGGAAGCATATGACAGGAACTGCCATGCACTTTGTCACACTGCAGAGACAACAACTGCTGATAATGCTGAAAAAAAAATGATACTGTAACCATTCCCAGACACACACATACACCACACAGACACAAAAACCAAATCCACAGTAATGCCTTCAAATGAACAGGTTTTACAGAAAGAAATCTGTATTAGTGGCCTCAGATTTTTAAGATTTATTTTATTCACAGAAGGTAAAATAGATACTGCACACATGCTATTCCCTTCTTCACTTTGCTTGGAAATACTATACCAATTTCCATTCTAGCTCTCATAGAAACTCCATATCTTAAAATGGCATTTGACACTGGACAGAAATGCACACATTGAACAGAATACACACATGATTATACAAATAATACTTGCAATTATTTCAACTTGTAGCTGGCTATACACAAATGACTAATCCAGTGCTCTAAAACATGACACCATACAGAACACACACACACACACACAATAGCTCAGAATGTATGGCGTTTCTATTTCAGCCTCCTGTTTTCATTATAGCTCAACACAATTGAAAATTTTCTGTATTAAAACAAAACCCGAATTATTTCAAGTAACTTGCAAACCAAGTTAGATAACCAGAGTACAGCAGGATATTTCTCAAGTCAGAGTATTCTCCTAGCATCTCATATGGATTTATTTTACCATGCGCTGCTCATGTAAAACTTCAGTAGGACTATTGAGAACACAAACGCATTACTGAAAAGATAACCTGGAAGATGTGATCCACCTTTACATTGTGGAGCCTGTCTGTAGCTGGATGCTTAAGAAAGACCAAGCCCATATGACCGGTGACTTAAACTTTGCAATTTACCCAAGATTCCAGATGGAAGACAGACTTAAGGAAAACTTTAGTCAGGTAAGTAACAGTAACTCTACTTCATGCACCTTTGCCAAGACCAGCTAAAATCTAGGTAGTCCATTTATCTGGATTCCAAAGCATTTAGCTGATTAGAGGCATACTGGGTTCTCCCCTATGCGACCTATTTTATGAGTTCCCACCAGCACTGAGCAAGCTTCTAAATTAAGAAGTAATCTTAATGCTGCTTTTCAAGCTCTTATTAGCGTGCTAGATTTAGTCCTACACAAAATCTTTCCTCATTTTTAATACACGTTTTAGTACATGTTGCTATGAAAACCTTTAAAAGAATCCAATGAATCTTTTACAACAGACTATGCAACTTCAATCAGCTCATATTAAAACATGATTGTTGAAAGTACAAAATGAATTAATATGGTAAAGTTCTGTGTACTACATTAAGTTAAAGAATATTTGGCAGATGTGTATTTATAGCAGAATTACACAGACATATAAATTAGCTGCACAATAAAGTGTCTACACATTCAGTACATTGCTGCTCTATTCCATTTATGTAATGATTTGTAGTTTCTAAAAGTTGTTAGGCATTCTAAAAGCCAAAGTATGAATGGGATTACAATCTATCCTAAAATTTACTGCATTCAGTAAAGTAGCAGAGCACTCAGGCTTTGAAATCATGTACTGCAAAGGCTGTTTATTCTGCACATAAAGTCTTTCAGGATATTGTACGGACAAAGATATAAGGGCTGCAGTGGAACAGACTGCTAAACAGCTCAAATATTAATTTATTAGCTTCCAAACTTGTGTTCAGAGAGCATACAGAATGAAATAAAATAAATGAAGGATTGGTTAAAAAAAAAAAAGAAGAAAGAGTACAAGAATCTGGCATAACTAGTTGGCTGTTCTGCAGTTTAGAGTTTGAGTATTCTACAGCTGTGAGTTATGTGAATGGAAGATGGATGTGAACAAATGGATGTATAAAGCAGGTTTTCTAATACATATCATTAAGGCTATTTCATTTTTCTATGCCTATATATTGAAAGAAGGTAAAAGCAAGCTGAAGAGCTTTAAGGAGAAGATATTGGAACAAGAAAGGGAACAGGAAAAGCAGCTTTGTAAAAGATTATTTCCCCTCCGTTAACCTGCCTAAATACCATAGATTTCCTTCCCTCCCCAAATTTAATGATGATCAAGAAATTGCATTCTTGCTTCCACTTACAGCTTCTGTCATATATTCCTTGAATCATGAGCAGGAGTGCAAGCCTTGTATTCACACTGGTCTATCTCCCCCAAACATCCGAGAATATAGGTCCTGAAAACCAAATACCCTTTTCCACAACAGCTATGATACAAGTTCTTCTAAAAGGTAACAGTTAAATTTTACCTACTAAGGTGGAAGCTTTTTATTTATGACTTTTAACATTGTTCTAACACCTGAAAAGCTGTGGGGCTTTTGTCATTAGGTTTTTGTTTTTTCTTTTTCACGTTAAATAAAAGACTTGGATATTAACTGCAAGGAACCACTACAAAATAGCAACTTGAACCTTTTAAATACATAAACACTTTAAGTAACGTGCATTACAGGTCAACATGTTTCCAATAGTTTCTTCTATCCTGAAAACTTACATATGGTACCATGCCTATGTAGGTGTTCTGTATTTGAAGCTGGAAGGTCAGAGAAAAGGAGGCAGCAGGAGGTGTGTCCTGAGCTCAATTCCAATTACGAAGAAACCTCATTGCAAGCTTTCAGCAAGCAGCTCTCATTTCTCAGAAACTAAAAATTTGCAGAGATGCAAGGGACTTGCCCCCCCAGAAACAGAACTTTAGACCTAGAATGAGATAACCTAAACCTCAAGTCTTATTTTTTTAGCCAGAAGAACATTTTTCTCCCTGAATATTAATGATTATTAGTTCTAAATGAAGCATAGTCGTCTTTGGGTGATTTTCCATACCCTGCAGCTACAAACACTAACAAGACAGCCAACTGATACTAAGAACGCTGCTGGCTTCTGTAATATGGGCATCCATGTGTCAGGAACTAAACTGACAGGCCAAATCATATTATGCATTACACTGAAAAAACCAAAAGAAATCTTTGTACAGACAAATGTCTGGTTGGATTTCATGGTCTGGCCCATAAACATCTTCAGATCTCCCAGAATCTAAAGAATAAAATTTTAGTGCTTTACAATGGCAACACCTTAACACCTTAACCCTTTAATAAAAAGCTCCTTCACAACATTAACTGTGTATTGGAGATGTACTTCCAGTTTAATGAAATTAGCCCATAATATACCTACAACCTAACTGAACCAACAAGCCTGCATATTCAGAGACAGCGGCCGCATTACTAAGACCCTGAGTAATCCCCTGCCTCTGACGACTGTATTTTTAAATAAGAGAGAGAGACAATACCTCAGATTCCTATGCGTTGATACCTTCTGGCCTAAAAGAAGATTGTACAGCATCTGTTGCTTCTGTGCTTACACTAAAGAAAATGCAGGAACTGAAGACTAGAAACTTTCAAACTGCGGGTATCTGGAAGTAGGCACGCTGACTATTTCCAGAGTTGAGGCACAAATGTCTTGCATTATGTGCACTGAGGTTCTTGGGCACGTCAACTACAGAATTTTTTTTGGAAATATGCTATATTGCAAACGTAAAGACTTACCATATCAAGGCACTGACAATTTTCTTTTTCTTGCAGGAATCTGGGCCAACTTACAGTATCAAGGAACAGTCTGTTCACCCACAGAATACTTCTATGTGGCAAAGCATCAGAGGTAAAACAGACAGGAAATCTTTTTCATGCTAGAGATTTTCTTTTTTTGCAGCAACGGAAGACCAACTTCCAATGTTAAAAAGAAACTAACTTCAAGCAGAGGACTGAAAGAGACATGCCATCAAAAGCTAGTTTGATGGGAGAGGCTTCTTGTTTCTTACAATATGCAGCTACTTTCCAGTCAAATCAACACAGATGCTTGGAACAGTAATGTTCATGGAGATCTGTCTGAAAGTAATAATTATTTGCCAGCATACTTTTCCTTCTTAGAAGCTTACAGAAGCCTTGAAAATGTTTGTACAGATAGAATATGGGAAGTTTACAACAAGAAAAGCCAGTCTGCACCAAACACATGCCATGAGCAATGATAAGGACTGACTGATTCCTGTGGATATCCTGTATAAGTTATGAGCACAGTATTCAGTTACACACCTTCTAAACCAAGCAAGCATTAATGAATTGCACCAGGAATATAACATACCATAATTGACAAATCAGATCTCTTCATCAAGTATTTAGAAACTGTGATAAAATTCAAAGCAGAATCTATGATCTACCTCTTTCAAAATCATATGAAGTTATTATCATGGTGTATTAGGGGTAAAGAAATTTAACAAGGATCTGAAAGTTCAAGATTTGCAAATGTCTCAAAATTCAAGAACAAGTATCAAGAAATCCAAACAATAAGGTATTTTTCTAACAAGCTTTCTGGATGATCTGCAGAGAAAACTTGTGTGAAAACTGCATGATCAGTTGTCCAAATCATTCTAAAATACACGCCAACTTTCACTGAAACAATAAAAGAGAAATCCACTAAGTATGGTTCCCTTAGCAACCAGTAAAATAATACCCACATTATTCATATTAACAATATTTACAGTACCCTATAACTAAGAGATACCAACTCACGAAGAGCACACACATACGTCATTACACAACTTGTTAGCTTTAAAAATTCAGTGATAGTTTTAAGTCCTAATATTCCCATTTGATTCTTACCTGCAAAAACTATATCCTGCCATTTTATGTCAAGCTTAATCTCCTTTTTGTTTCCGAGTGCAGTTCTCTTTCACAATGACTATCAACTCAGTTCAAAGGCATGTTTGACATGAATGGATCTCCTTTTTCCGTTCTGAGTATGCTCTGCATACAGGTGTGTTGTCCTTATTCCACTTAAAGCATAGCTAATTTCAGGCAGACGTCTGTTTGTAAGATTTCTTTACAAACTAATCTTAGTAACATGGAAATCCTTCTCACTCCAAGGATCAGTGCCAAGGGATTTGTGGTATTACGTCTGTGCTGTGCATTTGCAAATGTAGGCATCCAGTTCAGTGGGACATTTCACCAGTATCCTGTTGACTTTAGACACGTTAAGAAGCAGTGATGATTTACCACCATTTATAACAGGCCATCCAGAAGAGACTTACGTTTCCCATTTCTGGTTTTAGATATCACACAATTGCCTCAATACTGAACATAAATAATTGCATTCCCCGTACCAGCTATTTACAGTAGTGATGAAAGCAGACTTCTCAATTTCCACAAATATGCAAACAAAAATGTATAAACACCAATATTAAGGATGAAGTACTACTAATACATTACGTATTGTTAATCAGCGTTAACAACTGTTTACAGCTGTACATTTAGAGCAGGAAATGTTGGAAAGTTTTGAGTTCAGAGAAAAAAACATCTATTTAAATTTCACTTAAAAGGAACAAGTAATTCCCTCCCCCTAACAACTAGAATATTAGATCAAATAATGTTTCTATCGCTTCAAATGTCCCATTCTTAAGGTACCAGAGTCATGATTCATAGCACAGAGAGATTTCTGCTTGACTTATGATAATTTCAGAAGCAGATATATTTCAGAATATCTGCTTGACTTCAGATAATTTCAGAAACAGACAGGAAAACATGTGAAGGAAGAACTGAAGAAACTTTTCTCTAATTTCCAAAGTTAAAAGATGCCCTGGTAACTGGATGAAAGTTCAAGGGCTGAAATGAAGTTCTAAATTTTCCAAACACTTCTGTCTATTGCTTCCTATTGTCATTTACACATAATATTTAAATGAAATGTAAAAATACAATGTAAGCGACATGAGCCTACACATATGATTATACACATTGTTACAAACGACATACACACCACAAATAAAGATCAGCATACTGTTTCCATTAGTTATCAATGGAACATTGCTAACATAAGGGTTATAAACACCGAGCTTCAAAAGTGTGCAAGAACATCATGTTAATCTCGTGTTCTTATTGAACAATTTAAATCAGAATCAGGATGACAACAAGATCTAAAACCCCTACATAGTGAACAATTAACCAAAGCTTGCACTAATATACTGCGAGACTCTGTTACCAAGGGTTATTTCAGATGTCTATGTAGCTTTAAAAATAGGATGATAAACTGAGGAAATTGTAAATATAACTGTTGTAGCTTCAGTGAGGTTAAAGTTAATTTTCTTCCTGGTAAGTGGTTAAATGCTGCATGTTTATAGTAATTCAAGGACTTTTCCATTTCTCATGCCCTGCCAGTGAGAAGGCTGGAGAGGCACAAGAAATCGTGAGGGGACACAGCCAGGACAGCTGACCCCAGCTGGCCAAAGGGATATTCCATGCCATACGATGTCATGCTCAATGTAAAAAGCTGGGGGGAAACCTGGCTGGTGGACGTTGATCAGGAGCTGGCTAGGCATCTGTTGGAGAGTGGTGAGCAGTTTAATTGTGCATTGCTTGTTTCTTATATTCTAATTCTTTTATCATTATCAACATTGTTATTACTGCTTGCTTCCTTTTCTGTCCCATTAAACTGTCTACCTCAGCCCACGAGTTTGAGTCTTCCGACTCTCTCCCCAACCCCGCTGAGCAGGGCGAGTGAGCGAGCAGCTCTGTGGTGCTTAATTGCCAGCTGGGGTTAAACCATCACAATAGTATAGCACGTCAACCATCTTTTACATGAAAAGTGCTGTTTCCTTAACGATTAAAGTTTTATTTATAACCAATACAAGATACTCATGTGATTACATCAGCTTCTTAGCTTCTCTTCACTATTGATGACAAAAATTGTTCTCCTTCATGCACTTTGAAAATACAAATTTAAAGAGAGAGTAGACTAAAGTGTTCAACAGCAGATATGTAGGCGTTTGCTGAAACCGGGCCAAGACATATGAATTTTCTGATCAAAGAGGATAAAACTGAGTTTAGGGGGCAAGAATTGTTGTTAATGAGACTAACAAAAAGTGACACATGCTAAGAAGAATGAATAGCCAAGGGCACTAGCTTATCAGACCCAAAACAACTAGAATGAAAGCCAGCTCCCCTTTGCTAAGGCTTTATTCTGATCACATGTGAAGAACGTTCACTTTCACTATTCTCCAGATTAGCTCCAAGAAACCAAGTCATTTTATTGTCATGAAAAAGCAAATGGGAAACCGACTTTCCTCTACTTCATGTACCAGCTAGCCATCCATTCCAGCTACAACGCTCTATGCTAAACAAACCCCGCAGCTTTTCTGGTAGAAATCTGAGATCCATATCACAGCAAGACTTGTCTCATAGGCAAGCCAGAGACATTTCTTAGGAGAGGCATCGTTAGGACTAACA
This sequence comes from Falco peregrinus, assembly GCF_023634155.1. Lineage (NCBI taxonomy): Eukaryota > Metazoa > Chordata > Aves > Falconiformes > Falconidae > Falco > Falco peregrinus. The sequence continues at coordinate 17,760,387 of NC_073733.1, forward strand.
ATGAGTTAGTCACCTCACTAGAGAAGAGTGCTAGAGACAGTCCCGTCAGGCTTCCTCATATATTCTCTCTTCAATATATATTCATTATTTTCTCCTTTAACTCTACTTAAAAGAACTAGCCAAAATAACCTTTACATTCAGAGTAACTTTTTAAAAAGTGGGCAAATGACGTAGGAACTTAAGTCCCATATTTTCAACAGCTTTTTAAAATATCTGGCATCTCAAAATTGATGGAGTTGTTCTCAGTGGTTTCAACCAGATATTTCAAAGTCACTGGAAATTCATTGGTTAAGAACTTCTTTAAAAACCCTGAAAACAAGGAAAAAACTCCACCAACATTGCTAGATGTCTCTGCTTACGTTTGTAATGTCCAAGTTTCTCTGGTTTTACAAAATCTGGCTTACTATTTTTCCAACAGCCCTAGGTTACCTATGTGCTTTTACACATAGTAGTTTTTTCTACAACAGTATTTCCTTCTCCAACAAAAAAGCTGATTTCACACCTGACATAATGCATTTAAAATAATTCAGTAAAAGAAGAACTATAAGGAGTCTGTTTAAGTCCTATTCCTGTTTTGTTCTCTTCACTGTTGCTTAACACATCCAGTTGTGGTTTTTCTGGTGTTCTGGCTTTTTTTCTGTTTGTTTGTTTTTGACACGCTTGTTAAACACGTCCCTCTCATCATCATCATATAGATCAAGGAATATTTCATGATTACTAAATCCCTACAAATCCCAATGCCATAAAACATGTTTCAAGGTGCATTTCAGTACAATTCTTAAGGAGGTGAAAGGAATAGCAAAGAGAGATAGAAAGAGTGTGAACTTAGTGTTTTTACTGCTAATCCTGATTTAAATATAAGTAGTGTTCTGAAATTGCCCAAGTGTCCTCCTCTCTCCTTTAAAAAAGTCTAAACTCAAAACAGAAAATATATGGGTTGAACTTGAAAAGTTATACAGAGGAGATACCAGCATCCCTTCCCCCTATGCAGAACAAATGAATGAATAAATAAATTTTAAGATCAAATACCCTAACTTATAAACTTAGTATCTCAGGGTTTTTTAAAAAAAGTTGTTACTATTAGTTACTCTGGGGGGGTAAAAGATTGATCTGTGTTTTTTTTCCTACGTAACCTTCACATTGTAAAAGCTCAGCACAGATGGATTAGCAGCAGTGCAAATAGTTGTCTCTATCAAACAATACCAGTCTTGTCTTTCTACTTACACTTTTCACCTAAACCAACCTCGTATGTGCAGGGATTCACTTATACTTGCACTACATGGATACACCGGTAGCTCTTTCAGCTTCTGTATTTAGCCTTGTCCTTCAAATACGAGTTAAAGGGGCAGATTTACAATCTGAAAAAACAAGGTGCTTGAACACTAACAGCTTTTGTGGAGCAGACCCAGAAGGCTTGCAATAATTCTGCACGTGGTTTTATACAGTTATTGGATATCCTTCCTGGAGAGGAAAGCCTGACAAGGGAACATAGCATGTGTTTCCACTCCTTTCAGGAATTTGATGTAATGTTTGCTGGGAACCATGGCAAAGGCAATATGAGTCTATTTATCAACTGTGCAGTGTCCTTACTTCAAGCAAGCAGCTAGGTGATCCGTTACATAGTATGACCACTCCATGCCACTCCCATGCATGTTTTAATATACAATATTACACATGAATATAAAGTTAACAGAACATAATAATATTGGCATAAAGATGCAGAATTCACCTACCACGGGAATTTAAAAAAAAAAAAAAAAAAAAAAAAAAAAAAAAAAAAAAAAAAAAAAAAAAAAAGCAGCAAAACCCAAAACCCGAAACCCAACCAACCTGGCCTTAACAGATAGTTATAAAACCACTTAGGTTCACAAAAAAGACATGACCAAATACCAATTATCCATGACTAAGTATCCCACAGTATATTTGAACCTTAAGAATTTACACCAAATATAAATGAGCTCCTAATGCTCCACAGATTAAATAACCTCTAAATACCAAATCTATACCAAAGGATGAGAGTACGTGATGTATTAAGTGTGTCTTTGGACTCATATATATGTCAAATATCAAAGTAGCATAGTTCACAGCATACACATATAACAGTACTTTATGCACACCACATGCACATACTCCTTTCCTTTAAGCTTTCAATATTTTCACATCTGAAGGAAAGATTAATGGATGTGATTCTGTATAAACAGCTATTACTAAAACCACAGGGAAATCACCAAATAAAATTTGGAATGTAGAAACCACAGTCAGAAACCAAGCTACATTCCCAGCTTGGTTTATTTGAGGAACATATTATTGTCTGCCATGTATCGAGTAAATTATACTTCTTGAACCTATATAAGCTTGATGCTTGTTGCAGTGACCCTTCTCCAATTCATTTATGTTATGCTCATAAGGAGCATGAACAACCTGAACCCAACACGTCTTTGGTTTGCTCCATTTGTCTGTATCAACATGTAATCAATATTGGCAATTTACAGGAAAAGAAACACACGTAGGACATGGATTTGCTAGGATTCAATTAATCTTCTTTCTTGAAGTCCAGCTGACTTATACAACTTTGAGGAAAACAGATTGAAAAAACAGAACAAAACCCCAAAATAATCATCATGACAAAGCCTTATTTTTAAATGTTAACTTCTAATAGCTCTATGCATTATGGTAAACATTAATCTTGTTCTCTGAAAGCTATTTTTAGGAAACACATTTACATTCAGGCTGAAATTCTGTATAAACTTAAGCATGCTGCAATTGGAAAAAATAATTAAAACAAAAAAATGGAGTCTCAGAAATACTGCATCAGTTTCTGTAATGGCAGCAAAATGGTTGAAAGATTTTGTAAGCTGTATCTGATCCAGTTTGAATTTATTGGCAGAATCTTACAGGCAAGAGACTAAGCCACTTTAGAATATAGAATTAAATGGTTGGGGTTTATTTAATATCCACATAATACTACTTTGAAAAGAAATCCTTTATTCTATTGCTGCTAGAACAAGAGAAATGCAGATTTTTCTCTACTGGCTGTCAAGTGAAGTCCCTTTTCTTTCTTCTTATGTACATGTGCTGTGTGAAATTCAGCAATTTCATTTCACAGGGTGTCTTTGGCATTAGCCACAGTGTAATGTAACTGGAACTACTGAAGTTCATCTGATTTCACACCTAACCCATGCAGCCTCACAAATTTCACATTGCTTCAATAAAAAGAAACATAAATTGCTTGAGTTTTTCTGGAAACAAAGCTCATATTCCTTTCAGTTTTCTGATCAAGACAGGCTTGTCAATGAACACAACACATGTTTATGCTTTGTAATTAAATGTCCACAGTAAAAACACAAGATTTTCATGTGATTTAATAGATTTTCTGGGCCAATTTTTGGGTTTTTTTTTCCTCAGAAAATACTGTATAATTATGACCTTTAAAAATCATACATCACGCACAAGTTCTGTCTCAATATCATGGAAAAATAACGTAAGATTTTTAAAAGCAGAACAAGGTTTTCCAACCTTCAACTATGTGCATGTTTCTGTCCACCTTGATTTCTTCAACCAAATGTAAAGAAACATATTTGGAGGACACTATACAGACGCAGTTACTAAAGAATGGCTTTTAAAGTTTTCACAGTTTCACCTAGAACACCACTACATTCTGGATGTTATGATCACAGCCTAACGTTCCTGCCAGCCTGCTACCACAAATCCTAAAATATTCCCACTTGGTTTTGATCACTTTCAGTCTTTTGCTCTAATGATACATTTGCTGCCCCTACTTTTTTGAAAGTCCTTCTGCTCCATGCCTCATCCAATAATGGAGAGCCCAGCAGCAGTTCAACCTTTGTGCAAAGTGCTACAGAGCATGCAACAGAAGGAGCACAGAAGCTGAAAGTGCATCCCAACTAGCAAGCAAATAACTCATCCTTGCTTGGATGTTTATGGTGTCCGAGTACAGACTCTTACCTTCAAGCATGTGCTAAACAGAAAAACAGCCCTCAAATCATTCCCATTTGTTTCAGAGTAAAATGCTCTGCACTATCTGGGATCATAAAACCAGAGTAGTAATTTGAAAAACTGAGGTTATGGTAGAAAGCTGCAATGAGGCAACTGTACGCTGCTCATCTTTTACTCGTTAAGGACTACTCTACAGCATGTTTCTAGAAATACAGGAGAAGCAGTGTAATGATTTCTATCATGGTAATTTCAGTTGCTGAAGGATCCTTCAGAAAGTACTTTGGGGAGGTGGTGTGTGTGTGGGGAAGTGGTGAAGCCCAAAACACACATACCAGTCATCACTGGTAGGGATAAAAGATAAGATCGTCTAGGGACATCAGAATACATCTCATTGGGCCAAATTTCTATCCCAAGAAAGATTATCTCTAGGGCAGCTCTGAAGGATATTCACTGCACATATCTTTAATTACAAGTCATCATATGTTTTATTCTTTAGCCACAATTTATCTTCTTTTTATCACCTCTGTTTTAAAACAATGTACTTTTCCAGTTTCATCTAGTATCCACACCATTAGATACCCAGCACTACACAGGAAAACACCATTTTTCTGCAACTCCCTTTTCCCCTTAACAGTCAATCCACACTAGTAAATACAGAGAGACATGGCATGAAGTACAGTTCAATTACTGCCATTCCAGATGTGAAAAGACAGAATTTTCAAGAAGAAAGAATAATACATCAGTAGATAAGGGGAAAAAAACAAAAAAAAAAAAAACCAACCAAACAAACAAAACAAAAAAAACCCAAAAAAAGAGAAGGAGGTGTGTCTATTCTCTTACATCTCCCGTTTAAGATGCACATCTTATTTTCCTTGTTTGTTTCAGCCTTCATTTCTGGGTGCAAGGGAGACCAGCTTCATTTTATCACCCACTGGTATTTAACACCAGCAAGCTTTCTATTTCACCACCTTTTTGACACCTACTTCCAGCCTCTATTTTCACCAGCAGCCTGTTCAGTGGCAAAATGATAGGGACAAGAACACCAACAACGTCACAGGACAGATCGTTACATTCCTGCTATAGCCTGAAGCATAACAAGCTCCCAGCATCCAGGAATTATGGATGCAGGCAGTGGCTAACCAGAAGACACTCCCCCTTGTATAGCAAAAAGTTCCCGAAAAGCTGATTCTTCATCTATATCAATACTTTTTCTTATAAATCACAGAAAGAGAGATACTTCACAGGAATAGAAAATAACCTTGCAGATAAATATCCTGTGTCACTTTGAGACTTGCAGCTCTGCAGTTCATGCAAATAAATTTTAGTTTTACTCAAATTGGGATCACCTAATTTAAACTGATATTGAAGCACATTGATGAATTTAATTAGACAGATAGTCTACTGCCTGAAGTTATTAGAAACACGTATGCTCATGCTGTAGGTGACACAGTCACTGTTTTTGTTATTATTGTATTATAATTTCTGTACCTTCTTCATAAGAAACTCTCCCTGGACTAAGTAATTGGTAGTTGTTCATGAATATTTTAATAGTCTTAAAAAAAAAAATGGTTTCCCAACAAATGCCAACTAGTAGGAAAGGCTACTTGAACTGCATTTATTCCTGTGGCAGCTTTCCCTAGTTGGCCAATTAATTACAAGGTACAAGGGTCTTCTTGAAGTAATTTGAAAAAAAGAATATAAAAACAACATAACCTAAGAAAGACAGTTATGGTTCACTGTTCTTGTCTTGAACTGATGCTGCCAATGTACACAGAACTGCTAAAAATCTTATATTTAATATTTCTAGTTCAAGGCTCCAAGTCATCAAAGCTAGCAAGTAAGGCTACATTTCTACACGCTAATTTGCCCTCATTCAACTAACCACTTAAATAAAAGTGAAGGCAAAAAGTTTTACACATTGTGTCTACGTGTTACTATGTGCAAAGTATACTGCTCTTCATGTACTATACTCAGAGAAACCAAAATTACCCAAGGATGTTACAAACCAGCATGACAAATAAAATGGCATTCTAAGGAACTGATACTGTTCTTTCAACAAAAAAAGCGACTGTAGTGCAAACATAAATGTTATATGGGAACAAAAGACAGCACGACTCAACTTTTATCACTGAAGTCACATATTCTGCAATGTTAATTTCTGCAAATTTGCAGCTCTTCACACTGACATTTTTTTGCACATAGATGTAACAAAAATAATGACAACAAATCAGTTTCAACAAAAACTTTTAAAATAGACAAGTTAGACTTACACATTCAGAAAAGCAAGATGGCACTTTCATCTTGCATCAGAAAAGCAAGAAGGACTGAACTTTTGATGAATCCTTTAGTCTCTCCAGGTGTAGCAAAAGGTCTTCCTAACAGCATGAAAACTTTTGGAATACTGAAATGGAATTTGTAACAATTTCACTTACAAACATGTTGTAAACCCACCAGCTGTCTCCCAGTAAAGTTCAGGCATTACAGCAGTATGAGACATTATAAGTATAAGAAGGACCCCCTGTTTAGGCAGAGCACTACATTCTTGACTTTTAGTTCTACCACTGTGACCATCCCATAACTTCTATGTAGCTGCAGCTACCAGGGTCATAGTGAGAAGCAAAACGTTAGAAACAGTGCTCAGCAATCCAACAACTATTAGAAGCTTGCATTTGGTTTGGATTAACTCAAATTTTAATGCATATGCAAAACCAAAGTTTGGACCTGTACAACTGTAATGAAAGTGTTGGTAGTTACATTTCTAGACACAACCTCAACTACCAAAGAGGTGACCATATAACGTTTAACTTAGGCATGTTTTTTCTCTACTTGTGAATACTATTTCTTTTTGCCTATGCATGCTTTTTGTAGAGCTTTGTAACACTCCTTAAGGACAGGAGATTACTTCTAAAAAGAGATAAGTAGTATATTCAAATGTAAAGGCATGAAAGGTATCACCAGGTTAATACAAACTAATGGATCACCAACTACCAAACTAAGAAAAATACATTAGTGGAACCTCACTTGCATCATCATAATTTCAACAGCAGTAACAACTGTTTTAAGATGGCACTAATGACAGAGGGGAAGAAAAAGCAAACTGTACAGAGCTATTCTGGATGTGCTTGACATAGGATACTGCCAGATCTAACACAGCAACTAGAAAAGTTATTTAGCAGGAATCCACAGTATATACACATGAAACAAAGGCTCTAGAATAAAATGTTCTATCCTAGCCTACTGCTTCTCATTCAAGTGACTATAAGGAGAGCAATACCCAGAGGTTAAGTTAACAAGCTATTTTCAGAAATTCAACAAGCTAAAACATGAGGAATGACCCAACAGGAGCTGAGAATAGGGAATTAATTGCCTGTTTGAATATGGCAGTGAACCGAGCTCACTGAAATAAGCAGCTTTCTAAGCATGACTGTCCTCTTTCTTAATTGCCACTTTTTACCTGTGCCATCTTTGTTATCCAGTACAAGAAAGTGTGGTCGCACTTATCTTGCTTCTCTATCCTGTTTTATCACTCTGTTCTGTCTCCAGATTTTTAGCAGCATATTTCCTCCTGGACAGTATTGAAGCTAGAGGGATGAATGCAGAGGAGTGCTAGTTTGTTATGCTTTTTTATTATTATTTTTTAAATTATTTCTTCAGTAACATCAAACCATAAAATCACTTAGGTTGGAAAAGACCTTTGACATCACCAAGTCTAACCATTAACCCAGCACTGCCAAACCCACCACTAAACCATGCCTCTAAGCGCCACATCTAAATGCTTTTTAAATACCTCCAGGGATGGTGATTCCACTCCCTCCCTGAGCAGCCTGTTCCAGTGCTTGACCACTCTTTCAAGGAAGAAATTTTTCCTAATACCCTATCTAAACCTCCCCTGGCACAGCTTCAGGCTGAAAACACCTCAGAAATAAGTTAGAATCTAAATGAATTGCCAGTAAGCTTAAACAAATCACAGCAGTTCTTGTTAGAAAAACAGTCCGTTCCAATGGGCAACACATCAGTACAATGAAGAATATACATAGCGTGCTGCTGAAGACCGTTTCCTTGGCAGTGTACACCAAAATCATATATCAGAGATATTACAGTTATTATGAAGTTTTTTATCAAAAACTAAAAATCAATAAGCTGTGACCACTCAAGCCTGCTGTACTGCAAGTCATACAGTATTTCAGACACACACACAAAAAACCCAACCCACTATAGTAAAAGTTTCAGTAGTATAATTGTATTGGGAGGAGAAAAGGATAGAAGTGATAGCTGCAATAGTTTCCAACTTTAAACCACAGCGATGCACAGTTTGCTGATAAAGTTACCAAAAATTGTCCTCAGTGCCTGAAAAACTATGCTAGCCTACAAATACATAGAATAATGAGAGACTGGGTCCTTTCTGTTTGCAGTCACCAGTGCTATGGGTCTTTTCCTTGCCAGATGTTTAAAGAGGCTATCTCATATCAAACAGGATTGCCTTGGATCCGATTAGTACGTTCCTGTTTTTCTATGCCAGCAGCATTACATCCATTGCCTAAAGCATAACTGCTCACTACAAATCTAACTCATTTGATTTGCGGTAAGAACTGCAACTGGACCTCTCCCCAAGAGTACAATGCCTATGTGTTAATGTAATGTATACTTCTTTCCAATACAACTTGTATATCATTAAAGCAACTCTACTTACACTGCAATTTTTTTTTATTTTTTTTTTTTTACTTTTCCCATTGGCAAGCAAAGCCTATGTTATTCACCTATCTAGCATATCATAGTAGCACGATAATTTTCTCTGTTTGGAGAAACATTAACATTTCACAAACACTATTCAGACACATATAAGCGTAGCCAGCAGTGCAGTAATGTGAAATATTGAATAAGGTAGGATATTTAAAATTTCCTAATATGGAAAGGATCAAGCTCCAGTTCCATGTTTTGAAACATGGAAGACAATGCGCAACTGGCAAGAGGTGGGCATATAATTATAAAGGAATGGTGTATTCCACCTGATGATCTAGATTCCTCATGACATTGGATGCCGCCTTATTCTTATTCTCTACTAAGGAACAAAGCCCTCCTTTGGATCTTTTTCTTTGAGAGGAATCATTAACTCCATCAGTAAGTTTTTCCAGGAAAAGCTAAGTATAAAAGAGTACAAAAAATCATTGAGCAGCTCTTTTAATTTTGAAAATTTAAGACTGTTCTCAGAACAATACAGTATATATAGGAAGTCTCATGACTATTATAAATATCCATCTTCAAAATCCCACTTTATAGAACCATTAAATTACAAAGTAAACTCTCATTGAAAGAAACAAAACCAAAACAATTTTCAGACTAAGTATCGTTTGGAGTTCAGTGTAAAGTAACAGAAGTTGGAAACCAATTATACTTTCATGATTAAGTGCAAAATTTGAGTTTTGGAATAGCATTGTTCTTAATATTTCATACAGGTTCTTATTCACCTTTTTGAAGTCTATATTTTTCTGTTAAGAATTCTGAGACAATAACTTCACTTACAGAATAAAAAGGACAAAAAGACTCGGAAATATCTCATACAAACCTTGGTCACTAAGACTCCTTGAAGGCTAGATGCCTGACATAAGCAATCTTCGGAACTACATTATAAGCACACAACAAAAACCTATTGCATTCAGCTCCATGGAGTGGCAAAATGTTACTCATGCCCATTCATAAACAGAGGTATTAATGCTTCACACCTTACAAGGTACTCTGTGGGTACAAACCAGTAAATTTAGTGTACGAGAATTTCAGCAAAAAGAGACTTCCAGGTTGTTGGCTTTTTTTAAAGAAAAGAAAACCACAAAACAAAACCAGAAGCTGGCTGCTAAGAGTACTTTTTAAGCTTTAACGAGCATGCTAATGACCCAAATAAAAATGATAAAACCCATAACCCTAGACACTCGTTAATTCTGTACAAAATATATTGGCCAGAAATCATTAATGTTGTGAGAAGCTTCTGTAGCTGTAGCAGTTCTAATCAACTCTCAAATCTTCTGTAATTATACACTTATGGCACAGTTTATTTTATTTATTTGGTTTTCAACTTCATAACAGAAGTACCCATCTCAGATGCTGGATTATTGCTAGAAATGAACATTATTACAGACCCGATACACTACTTCACTTAAAGGTAAGCGTATGTTCTTATGAAGTCTTGTTTTATGCATCTGTAATACACCGTTGTTCTGCCTCTATGGTACAGCTACGCCAAGTACGCTGACAAAACCCTCTAACAATCAGAAGACAGTATACGATTAATCCAGCTACTCTAAATTTTATAAGGTTAAGTGACAACAAACAACAGACTTGTGGAAATGAAAATATTAGTTATTTAGTATATAGTTTAAAAGATACTTCTACTACCCATAATAAGTAATGATATTTTGGAAATTAGAGGGACTAGCAGACTTCAGAGCAGAAACCCAACACTGTTGGAAGCATGAGGGGCATAAAGAACAGCTAATCATCTAACTAGCTTCTTTCATTGGTGAGTGTTTGAAAATTACTCTCTTCAGAAGGAGAATAAGAAAAACTGAGGTGAAGGAAACCTCCTTCGATTGTATGAAGTTCACACAGGAGTCAGACACAAATACTGTTTGTATTTGTGTAACTTCTTAGATAAAAGGAAAAAAAAAAAAAATCTAAGTCTCCACACCAACCTGCTAAATATGCCTGCCTGAGGCCCATGTATTACATTTGCCTAAAACATTATTCCCTGCACTGGAGAATCACCATACATGTACATTTCTTCATAAAGCTTCCTAGTGACAGTGTTCTACAAAGTCTGGTTAGTAGGGCTTTGCCTATTTAGTAAAACAATGCCTCAGACTCAAAATATATTAACTACTTGGTAGACACAAAAGCAGTTTTCGTATCTACATGCACAAATTTTATGTGCAAAAGCTCTTAATTTCAATATTGGTCAACTGTATTAACCACGTCTATTCTCCATTAGCCATGTAGCTAACATATCTTAAAGAAGGCATTAGCACTTTTTGTGCCATAGACAAGGTGACCATAGAAATCTGACATGAGATTCTACAGGCTTTCAAAACAGAGAAAAGAATTCAACTCCATTACCTTCACATCTCAACAACAGAAAAACAGTTTTTCAGCAAGCAGCAAACAAGGCAAGGAGGACTTAGAAGTTTGGATATACAGTTTTATATAAACAACGGTTGGCAGAAAGAAAGAATATTGCAAATAGCAGTTCATTACGGATATTCCATCTTTTTTTTCTTGTCCTCATCATCTCCTCAGAAGTTTGAGGATAGATCCAAAATGACATCCAAAGTTGGAAGAATTTGAAGATACAGATTTTCGTAACTACATAAAACACAGGTAGGCAAAAGCATGTTGCAAAGACAGAGAAGCCTGAACAGCAGAAGTTAAAAGATGTGAAAACACCCCAAAATTAGACTCTACATGTTGAACAATTCTATAATCTCATGAACTTGTAAAGCTCATAAGCAGTTGTTAAGTTTAAAAATCTTTACCTATGCATTATAAGTTTGGATTAGCTCCCTCTGAATACTGCCGTTCATAACTGTTTATTTGAAACAAGAATGTTTTCCTAGAGATTTGCCTAACTCACTCCCTGCCCCAACTCCACTACTGGCCACACAGATCAAATAAAACTATGAGCTGAAGACAGACACTGGCCTGAATACTATACTGACAGAGTTGTTAGGCAAAAATCAAATTGCAAAGCAAAATCAATACAACTCTTAGACCTTGGTGCAAATTCAGAAATCTAGCTAAGGATAGATTTGGCTGGCAGGATCTGTCTTTCTGACAATGGTACACAGAAGCTGGAAAAAGTATAGTTCAATTTCCTGAACTTAGAACAAGCTTTCTAGAGATATTAACCTAAAAAAAAAAAAACCCAACAGAAAACAAACAGACAAAATCTTACTTATAACTGTGAAGTAAACTGAATTTTCTCTGATGTCACTGAGACAACATGAAATCTTGGATAATGGTAGCTTCTATGTCACAATTTTAAACGCTGAACTCAAAAAAAAAAAAAAAAAAAGAAGCATGTTTTAAAAGTAAAATCTTACTATTAACATGCAAATCCCCAGCTTCAGAATTCCCAGGGAAGTAATGAAAACTCCCTTTTAATCATGCACAGCAACCCCAATTCATGGCAAGTCAAGTGAATCTCATTATCGCATCTTTTGCACTTTACAGATGAGGTTCCACTTCATAGCAGTAAACAGGAACCAGTGGGCCCCTTCAAAGAAGAAATGAATTTTGACAAATGATGACTGACAGCTATAGTTCTTGTCCAAACAATGAACAAGCTATTTGGGGATCCTTGGAAGCAAATGGCTCTTCAAGTGAAAAAAATAAATAAATAAATAAATAAATGATGGCCTCTTGCATGAGACTTCTTTTTCTATCTCTCCATGATCCTCCTTAGATCTAATGTGACAAACTGGGAACAGGGATTATTTTAAGTTACTGATCCTAAAAAAAAAAAAAAAAAAAAGACTTGAGGAAAATAAAATCATGAAATTTAAATTCAGTTGATACAGTAAATACATGCTTTGGGGAAATACCAGTCATTTTTGTCATTCTTTTCCTCTAGGATAAATGCTAAATATTAGCTTTAAGAGAGACAGAAGAAAAAACAAGAAATAATGGGAGTTTTCTTGGATAGAGTTTCCCTAAAGCAAAAGTCAAGGTCTTTCATAATTGCTGTAATTGTTTTTGATGTTGGGTAAGCTAAGTGATAAAAACAGGACACAAAAAACTTGCATTTCAATATAAAAAAAATCCTAAGTATATGCCCTCCAGGAACACATCTCTGTTTATAGTTCAATCTTTTAAAAAGTGCTTACTTATTTTTACCTTTAAAGCAAGCATTTTCACCTAATGATACTAACAAAGCTGAAGCAGCATCTGAGCTACAAAACACTGTATTTCACCCATACGGGAAAAGAAGCTGGTCCCAAGGCACTGGTATAACTGGTATGGTATACATAATTATACCCCAGGTTTGAAATCTGCTTTTGACTTCGAGTGGGAGAACCTGGGCCAGAGAAGACAGGACAGGCAGAGCACGAAGGAAGGAATCATCCTAAAAACAACATAGGTTGCATCTTAAGTGCAACATGGAAGCAACGACTGACCTACAGGGGAAGCTGAGGACAAAGGCCAGCTCTCCTCTGCTTCTGGGAATCACCACAGCACCCACATACAAAATGTGCTGGTGATCAACTTCTCCTTGTGCCAGGCCACAGGAAAGCTGCCACTCTGAGATACTGACTTTAAAAAAAAAAAAAAAGTTTTTTCTCTAGCACCAAGTGGGTAAATATTTTTGTTTTCTAAAAGCGTATCACCAAAGAACAGGTGAAGCAGCTGTACAAGACTGGATGCAACTACATGCTGTGAAAACAGTCATCCAAGAAATACATGCACTTTTCAGTATTTGGGTGACATTTGGCATTTCTTTCCAGAAACATCCTGGTATGTGCACAACTATCTTCTGTATCCAACAGTCTTTGCCTCAAAGGGCAAAAGAGGTAAATACAACACAGGATAGGGAACGTGCAGCAACAAATACTAAAACATAACCCTTAAAAGTTTGAAAGAAGTGACCAGGCTGGCAAAATTACATATTTTGCAGCAAATTAATTCACAATTGGGTCATGAGGACTGACCAGATCTAGGCACGCCCATTGGGCAGCTATGTAATTTACAGTCAGCATATTAACTTCTCTTGTATGGTTCTTTCTTCACAGAGACAACCTCTTTCCTCCCTTCTTTCCAGCAATTACAATCCTTCCACTCCTTTCACCTCCAGAATACAGCTTGTACATTAAAATAGTTGGACAGCTTGCAAGCAAGGATGGAGATATGCAACTTAAAACTGCTAGCCTCTGCTGCCATAGAAGAAATAGCTTTGTCTCTCTCCTAGGAAGTGTCCACTAAGATCTCGTTCTGTGTGGAAATCCTGAAATCCCAAGCATAAGCCTCTGACAATGGTACAACCCAGGCTTTATGCAGGTCGCTACATAAGTATAAGCTGACTATGCTTAGCTCAGCTATTAAATTTTACACCAGAACTCATCTGCAAGTTAAAATGTTGTATCAGTAACTAGCCACTATCAGAAGACAGGACCTCTGAACTGTTTATTTAACATTACCGAGTGCATGAATCTAGGAAAGCAACGTGAGCTGCGTTGTATGAGTGTTTTCTCAGTCTCTGCCATTTGTTTTGATGGAATGACCTGCTGTGCAGTATTTATAGCTTATTTCTTCTACTGCATTTCCTTTTCTTCACATGTAGTCCCAGCACATACCAGACTGTCAGTTCTGATATCCCAGCTTTTTAGAATAAGAGGAATAAGAGGAAGGGCAGTGAATGGGTTCCATTGCAGACACATGCACTCAGGAACAACCAGCAAATGCTCTGTACCCTTACAAATTTTGAGAGTTGCTATCAAATCAAACACAAAGCCAGAGAACAGAACTGTTTGAGAACAGGTGATGTTACTGTCTTTTTCAGGAGACAACCTCTTGACCCACTGAGGCTTATGTGTTACAAGAAGCTCGAAAGCTGCAGTAAAAGAAGTTTAACTCCTTAGAGCATTACTCAGGGAGAACAGGGACAGTGTGGATAGCAGGCTGCTAAGCATCCAGGCATGGTGTCTGGTCCATGCCTTCCTGAAAATACAGAGCTAAAGAATCACAAACCCCCAATCATTTAAAGAAGCAGCATAAGGGACAAGGGCAGTGAATGTGATTGAATCATCCAGGTCGTATTTCAGTTTGCCACTGATAAGTAAAAGAGCTGGGGAAAGAAAACTAAAACAAAGCGAACCTACAGACTTTTGTGGGCGAAAAAAAAAGCACCCCACAATTTCCAGGATATTTTATAGCTCTACGATTGCGAATGTTGAAAATAAATGCTGTTACAAAATTGAATATTCAAAATTTCTACATAACTTTAGATACAGAAATTGATGTGTCAAAATACAATTTAAACTTCAGAATTTCAAAATGCAAGAAAGGGAAAAATCCTGGCAACATTTTATTTAAGTGTAAAAGTCTTGTATCTCCAATACTTCTCCTTTCACTGCAAAAGCTCAATAATCCACAAAGCACCTGATTTCAGAGTCTGTATTTCAGCTCCCAGTTCAGGCAGTTGTTAAACTCAAGTCAGCACACATTATTCAGCATTTGAAAGAGAACGTGCTGGTCAGCTGCCACTCAGCAGCATCTGACAGCACCGCTACTGCCCGTGCAGGATTTGCTTCCTATGACTTCTGTTCTAACCTTCTTTCTGACTTTGAGAGTGAAGCTCACTTTCTGGCTTTCGAGCTCACTACTCTCAGCCTAGGTGACTTCAATTTCCACTTTAATGAACGTCTTTCCAGTGCTTCTCATTAACCTTCCTTTTCACTCTCCAGCTCTGGACTGTCTTTCACAGTCAGTGGCTTGTTGATTCAGGGCCTGACCCAGTAAACTTGCATGCTCATGAATAATTTCACTCCTGGGAATAGCCAGGCTGACTTTTGTACAATTTCTCCCAGAAGTTAAATTACTTAGATAGATATGTTGAACAGGATAGAGGGATTTTTTTTTTTGTTCATTTTTTCCTTTCTGACCTTTCAAGTCTTCGTTCTAGCATCTTCAATATTACAGATGTCCTCTATTATTTTATTTTTTAGGCTTTCAGGCTTATTCATTAGACCACAGTGAATAATTTATAAAGTATAATTGGAAAATATTGGAGGCATACATGCTATACTGCAGGTAAGGACATACTTATGATTATACAGCTATCATAGATTCTCTGAATGTTTTTTATTATTTAATTTGATGAATTTTAAGTATTTTAAAGGCAAACTGAATTGTTCTCAAGTCCAGGAAACAGAATATTCAAATTTCCAGGTGTTGCGCAAAAGTCACGCGGTGCATGACTTGTGCATACTTTGCATGCAGTAAGTACCTGGTGGAATCACACGCACCCATTAACACACAACCTTTGCATTCACTCTCTGTGAACATTCACCTGGTTAAGCTCAGTGCTTTGACTGTTAGTAGAAACAAACAACAGAAGAAAGGGAATGAAACCAAGAAGATTTGTTTAGAAATCTGAACACTAATTTGCAGACATATTTTTGCAGGTTTTAGCCAGCTTTAGCTTTGTGTTAGTCTCCTTACATTTTTTGTCATAAGCAATTTGATCCTCTCTTCTTTGAATTAATATTTCTATTAATAGTTCTATAGTTCTTTATGCTTTTCCACCTCTTTAATCATGTTCCCCCAATATCCCTATGTTCATCCATGCACTTTCACTCATTTTACCCCCACAAGATACAGTATGTTCTTCCTGTTATATTCTCCTCTCTATTCATCTTTATAACCTGCCAATTTTTATACTATTTAGTTTCTAATTTTTGGACCAACACACTTTCCCTTTCCTAAGTTGCTTCCACCCCACCCCTGGGTACCTAGACTTTGAGCTATACAATTTAAAAAACCCAGTGTCATAACTGGTAAAACCATCCTTTAACCATCATTCTCATTGATCTTAATGTTAGATCTAACCAAATACAAACATGGATTTCAGGGCAACTCCCTAAGAATATCTTCATGGAAGCATGCATTCCTGCAGAAGTATTTATTATTAACACTACAGATATACAAGAAATACTTCTATAACATCCAATTTTATATGTACACACTGGAGAGGCTGAAAACATAAAATACTAAAATTTTATTCTAAAAAAATTAAGAAGATAGAAAGCTATCCACGTGGCAAGAATTAAATAACATCTCAATATCTGAAAATTATAGCAAAATGAGCATTGTATGCTGGAAGCTGAACAGAGTGGATTGTCTCGACCCTTTGACAAGGTGGTTGACAGTAATAGCTACACTAACATCCCAGAACATCCTTGATTTCATCACTTCATCCCTGATTTTACCATGGGTGTACCTTCAAAATTAAATATTGCTCTCATTATTGATGCTGTCTAATGTGAAGACAATGCACTGCACTAATCCAATGGCAGCAATTCCGTGCTGTTGCCCTGCCTCGGAAGGCACTGGTTAGGAAGCTCTCAATAGAGAACAAATCAGAAGCAAACAACAGAATATTCAGATACATCGCAACGAGTCAACTCAATCACCTAAAAAGATACTCATGCATTATTCATTCTATGAAATCTGGGATTTATTCCAGAGAATGTGCCACTGACTAGAGATAGGGTTTATCAACTGTTTTAAATCAGCATGTTTTATCTAATACAATAACAATTTATTTACTGAGGATATTTATACCATCAGAGCTTTTCCAGGCTTAATTGATTCTTTTCATCAAGATCCTCTGCACTGGGAAAACCAACTCACAAAGGAATTTGAGAAGAGACTATGCTGAATATCTGCAAAATGATTTAGACAATAATGGGGTAAAGTTATGGATCTGTTAGCATTTCAATTACCAGATTCTTTTTCGTTGGAGCTATTCTACAAGGCCATCCTCATTTAACGGATAAGTAAAAATAGTTTTTTCTTTTTAGAAAACAGTTTATATGGACTTAAATAATCATTAATCACCAAAGCTACAGTTAGGCAAGTCAGTTTATAAATATACCACTTGCATTGACAAAAAACTTAACAAAAAGCTAACAAAATGAAAATTTTAACTACTAGTGTATCAAGAATGATATAAATACAGACCAAGCACAATCCAGTCCAGTATTTTTCCCCTAAGCCTGCCATCCACCACTTCAGTGAAGTGAATACTACCACATTAAGAAAAAAGCAGTAGGTCAGTGTTTATCCTCGCAGATCAGTAAGATTAAGTACTGCCAACCCCAAACGTCAAAAATCAGGAGACAGACACCTAAAATTAAGACATTATTTTAAAAAAATAATTAATAATAAAACAGTCAAAAAGCCAATTCATCACTTGATATTCAACCTTAAATCTTTTGATTTCGGGAGCTAGTGTTTTAAGATATAAAAACATTAAATCATGAGAAATAGAAGATACTGCACAATTTAAATGAACAGAATTAGGCTTGTCAGAAAAGCTGCAGTCACTAGTATGCCAGCAGTAACTCTGGCTGGATTAGTAGGAAGCCAAATCCTTGTGCCAGTCTGAGGCCAGTAAAGTCAAAGGGAGATAATTAACATTCCTTTTAATTATAACAGAAGTTAATACAAGAGAGAAACACTCACAGACTACATTCTGTTCTAATTTAATAGAATAATTGCAGAATAAGGTTTTATATACAAAAACAAGGACACTTCCTAATTACCTATCTTCAGATGGCTAAGTGCCTAGTAGCAGTGTAACAAATTCTGTTGTGGATGATGTTTGGATAAATCATAGTGAAGAGGAAAGTCAGCACAACCTCCTTTAACATATTGCAGCTGTTTAATTGCATAAAAGCAAGCAGATGTTGCTGCAGCAGGTAAAGCAACTGCCTTTAAAGACAGCCTACATGATTACAGAATATCTTTTTCATTTATGTATGAAAAGTATGTATGTAGGAAGTTTCACTTCTGTGTGAAACTCTAGCTAGAAAAATTAAACTCTCTGGTAAAGAGATTTTCTTTCTCCTTTTTAAAGCATTACCAACAGATTCTAGTATAATGTAAAGAGTAATTGTAATACGATATTTCTAACAATTTTTTTAAAAAAATATTTTTGACACAGAATGAGGCTCCTGCTAGGCACTGGCCAGACTACAACTGAATGATGAAGCAGCAGGATGGTGGTGTAACAAGGAATTAAGAAAGTGTTCCTCTACCACCTGTTGCTGGATCCTGGCTCTCCATGCCATGCTCTTTGTTCTCAGAATGCAGCTAACATCTCTGCATACAAGTTCTTTTCCATGTTTCTTGCCTGCAAGATTTACACCTCAACCAAAGGAGCTTTTTTGTTTGTTTTATTTGTTGGTTGGGGTTTTTTGGAGGGGGGTGTGTGTGTTTCCTTGCTTGTTCTGTATTAAACTTAAACCCCCTCTTCTCTGGCAAGGTAAATGTTCTTAAGTTCTAAATATCCCAAGGTGTTGTGCTCTGAGGCTACTTTTCCTAAGGCATAGTTTCACAGCTTCTGAACCCATCCCTGAACTAATCTGTCTGCAACTAGTACCATATCCAGGCAATAATTGCATGTCCTAGTAAGGCCCACTAGTCCCAAAGGACTTGTCTTTTAAGGCAAAATAACTTGGAGAAGGGACAATACGCAAAATGACAGCAGATTAAAGAATGATGGAAATTAAAAGTTTAAAAAGCATGAGAAAGCAATTAACCAAGGAACAAAATGATGTTTCTAAGCATATAGAAGCTCAGAGTCTGTGACAGAATCAAAGTCTTCCAGAAAAAAAAGAAGAAAATAAAAAGGCAGCTACTTAAAAATGAATATTTTTAATCTTTTTTGCATAGAGTGTAAGATAAGTGCTATTTCAGCTCCTAAGTATTAGAAGTATTAAAAGAAGCAATGCTAGAATGAAGTTGGGCAGGAACCATCAGCAAGGAGCCAGAGCCTGATGGACCCCATTGACAGGGTTTGCCTGTTTCATTCAGGATCCAATTGTCAAGATACTAATAAAACATTCAAATGAACTCTAAGAACTGCAATTTAATGGCTTCCTGGTCTGAAATGAAAAATAGATCAATAGATTGATCTCAACCTTTATTTAGTCTTAACTGTTTCCACATATTTTACATGGAGGAAAGAAGCAACAATTCTCTAGATTCCGAGGGAATTTTGCTCCTTTACTCAGGCAGTTTTCTTCCTCTGAAACAACACGAAGATAGCACCTGTCTGCTTTCAAAAAGCCTGTAACAAAGTCAATCACAAAAGTTTGCAATGAAAAAAAGAGTTGTGGATGAGAGGTAAGACATTTCTGCTCACTGAAAGTGCAGAGAATAGAGCAGAGAAAGGGCTTTTTAGGAAGGAGTAAATGAAATGACTAAATGCTTAAGCAGTATAAAATTGAACTAGCATAAAATATAGTTGAGGAAATTTGAAGTGACCTGTAGAAGACAGTTAATCAAGTATCATGATGTAAGTGGATGTGCAACATTCACAAATGCCAGGTAACGTAGAGATTTTAACCAATTGCGTATAATGCTGGATTCTGAGCCAGCTATTGCTTAGAAAAAAGACCCGCACACTGCTGTGAAAAGTCAGCAAGACCATTTACCTCTCCTACAATACTGGATAAAGAACAAAGAGAATTACGTATCAGAGAAAAAAACTTCTGGAGAATATGTAACCATGATATAAGTGAACAGTACAGCCTCCTCTGTTATAATCCACGTTCTTTTCACCCCGCTTTAAAGTGATAGCAAGAAGAGAAGCTGCTAATTAGATATGAACTGCCCCAGATAAATAAAATACAAACTTTTATTCCCTGATGCTTTAGTGAGTCTCCAGTTGAATCAAAGATTATAACACAGTCCAGTCCTTGATGATATCTAATGTATGTGCTAAAGTGAAGCAATACATGGCTCAGCAAATTAAGATCATGGTTGTTGTCTGGGTTCAGTGACTTGCAAGTTACTTAACCTTTCCTTACCTTAATTTCCTAACCTTTTTAAGAGGGTAAGCACATTTTTGTTCAAAAACCACAGCCAAAAAAGATGTTGTGATAATTATCAAAAAATTAATAAGCATTTAATTAGGCTAATTCAAAAAGCTAAGTCCTTCATTCAGTGTAGATGAAACACCATTTGTAATCAGACAACCATCTGAGTAGAAACAATATAAATCAGCAAAAGCTATTCCAGTAACAACAACTGTAGCTACATCATTAAGAATTTTAAATGCTTACAGCTTTTGTAATAATTTGTATTTTCAAACTTTTTTATTAGAACATTGACTAGTCATTATCCTAGCATAGCTAAAAAAAATGGGACAGAATCAATGCCCTGTAGACTCTCTCCTCTGCTGTTTGTGATCAACACTGTCTAACACGTTAGAAAAAATCTATTTTGAAACTGCTTCCCAATTAAACCTGTTAAATGGTTTTTGAATGACTAAATTTTGTTTGTTTTTACACCTATATATGTTGCTAAGTCAATATTTTAAATGGAAGAGTACTGTAGCACTTCTAGTCACTTTCTTATCAAAATTTGAAGCTAAGCAAATCAATTGTAATTTTTTCCTTAGGATTCAATGCAAGTTATTATGTACTGGGTTACTTTCAAATTTCTAGTCGCTCATTTTCACAGCAGCAGCTGACCTAGATGCACACTTAGGAAATCATGTCATTAATATCATGCTATGAGGCAACCTTTTTTACATGTGCTCAGTAAGAAGCATACAAAATAAAACAAGCAAACCTCAGCAACCAACACTAATGCTAGCCCCATTTAATCATATCACAAAAGGCAATTTTCCAAGAATCACAGATGGTTTGGGTTAGAAGGGACCTTTAAAGATCATCTAGTTCAACACCCCTGCCGTGGGCAGGGACACCTTGCACTAGACCAGGTTGCTCAAAGCCCCATCCAACCTGACCGTGAACACTTCAAACAATAGAGCTTTCACAACTGCTCTGGGTAACCTGTTCCAGAGTCTTACCATGCTCAGTGTAAAAGAATTTCTTCCTCATGTCCAGTCTAAATCTACCCTTCCAGTTTAGAACCATTTTCCTTTGTCCTGTCACTACAGGCCCTGGTAAAAAGTCTTTGTCTTTCTTACAAGCCCCCCGTGCAAAGTGAAAGGTCACGATAAGGTCTCCCGCAGAGCCTTCTCTTCTCCAGGTTGAATGGGAAGAAGTTTTCTCCACATTCATTTCGGAACTGTCCACATCACTGAAATGCACTGAAGAGTGAAGCTTACACACAGGCTACAGGCACAGACACTGCTCAGCTTCATGTGACTTCTCTGCAAACCTTTACAAAGTCACTCTCATTCTACACTTGACTGGTAAATTCCAACACTACTGTAACTCTAAAACATCCAGGTCAAAACAAAGTTTATGTCAAACCTGTTAAACAGTAGATTCTGATTTTTTTTATTTTCACTGAAGACCATCTTCACATGAAATTAAAGTATCTAATACGCTTTTTTCTTCACATTAGTGAACTTGGGGAACAGTCATTCATTCAATATTTTTTGTTCGATCTGACCTCTGCCCTTCCTTCTTTTACCCTTTACCCTAACTTCATGTCACGTTGTGTGTCTGTATTAAGCTTATACCGCTTTACATTTGCAAATTCACTTAATCATCAATGTAACTTGCCTCTAAGTTATGCGTGCTTCAGTTTAATGAAACTGTATTTTCAGATGTTAACTGTCTGGGTCACCAACTGAAATGAATATTTAAAAATGTAAGCAAGCCTATAAAGATCTAACTAATGGACCTGTTACAAAGAAACAAGAATAAGCCAAGCAACTTGAGCATTCTCAAAATTCTCTATTCTCTGGGGGCTATTAAGACATAATCTTAAAAAAGAATGAACTGAAGATGTTAAGTTGTTTTATTAACAAAACCAAACATCTGTGAAAGAAGTTATTAGATTCAAATGAGCAGTCTACCAGGACTGTTCATGTCTGTTCAGTGTACTTGGAGCGTTTAAGACCTGAAGTGTTTCCACTCCATCTAAATTACTGTTTCACTCACTGCCATTACACCAGTTCACACTGAACACATCCTACATTTTGCACTGACTTTTCACTGTTCTTTCTGCTAGCAACCTTCCTGAACCATTGTCTAAGGTATTATTAATGACTAGCATCCAAGAAAAATTGTTTTGGAAACCTGAAATCCATTATAGCTAAATGATCAGATTCTTCTGATGGAGTAGAGAATAAGGATACGCTGTACTCATTTCAGGTAGTGCCAAGTGTCTTAAAAAAAATTTCTAAATTGAATAAAATTTTAACCCACAGAGTATGACATAGTCAGAAGAGACAGAATATATCATTTCAGTGCAGAAAGATTTTATATGCAATTTTACATTTAACATAGATGGAAATTCTCTTATTTTACATTAAATGATTATTAAAGTTACACCAAAAATTTACTTGGAAAGACAGAAAACCTGAATTTGCTGCCGTTTATACCAGCCACTCAAGAATAAATTACATTATCAAACCAAAAGTATTCTTCCCAAAATATTTAAGATAACTATAGAAGTTCAGTGTTCAGAAATGGCTTTTGAAATAATTTTCCATAGCAACTGATGGCTATCTTTGCTATAAATAATTGCTTTCTGCTGCTTCTATTTACTTTTCCTTTCTTTCATGTTACTTTAATACAGTAAAAAATCCACATAAGGATTTTGTAGCCACTGATGACTTTAAGATTCTTTGCAATCTGTTTCAAAAAAAGAGAGCAAGAATTTCTGGGCAAAATGCAAAGAGGACCCTACTCCTGAAACAAGAAGAGCAACAACAGAAACTTTAACAGATACCCCGGAGCTGTGTAGACCATGGGAGCAGGCATTTGCAGTCAAACTTTATTAGTTCACAGGAATAAAATTGAATTCTTAGTACTAAGTCAAAACAACTATTTTATCAGAGTAGCATTTCTTAAACAATTAACAGTGACACTTGTTCAGGTTAAAAAAAAAGTTAGGGAGTACTAGGCAGCAGCTATCAGTAACATTTTCATTTCATTATGGGAGAATGGGAAGAAGCTCTAATTACTGCATACAAATGTTTACATTAGAGTGAAAACTGCTAACTACCTTTAATTGCTAGCAGGAATTCATATGCTTTAGGGTTAAATGAGTAAGTATAAACACCTGTAGCCAATAAATAATTTAGTTGTCATTCTCACACCCTGGAGAAGTTGAACTGCTGCTGACTCAGCATGACCAGAAACGAAAGTACTCTTCCAAAAGGCTTCAGAAAGCACTGTTATAGAGACTAGATATGACAATGTACAAAAAATACATGGGACAGGCAACTCCCTGTGTTATTTGCATTTTGAAATTTTAGTAACATCTAATATGGAGAAGAAAATTGCCAAGCTCAGCATGATGAAGTTGTTTCAACAGCTAAGCCTCTAAATTAATTTGCAATGGACGTGCTTCTGGCACCAGAAACAGGCTGCTTTGTGACACTTACACATCCAGGACCTGTCTGCTAAACCATGACCCAAACCAGCATCAAACTGTGGTATATAATTTTTTATTTTCTAAATCTATTTAGGAGTCTGCATCAATCTTGGTCTCCCAAAAAGTCCTAGAGAAAAAGATATGAGTACAGAAAAAAAATCTTGTATTAATCTAGAGCTTTTGGTTTTCTTTACGTTTTAAAGAACACATAAGTCTGAGATCCTTTGTCACTAAAGAAACACCACCCTGAAGGACACTGTTTGTCTGTCTTTTAGGAACAAATTAGGTCAAACCAATGAAGTAGACAGTGAAGCAGCCTGAGCTGGATCTTTAATTAGCAAACTGTTTATAGAATTAGCTCTGGGTTTTGTTTTTGGTTTTTTCCCAGTTCTTTGGTTTATGGAAATCTGTGTTCACATGAGAATAAGATTACCAGTGAACCATTTGTGTACCAGTGATTACACTGATTGCCTATGACATCCATAGGATGGCAACACTACCAATCTTGGGAGAGTCTAAATGTACCACAGTGATTTCCAGTTTAGTGACCGTTTGTAGGAAAAGCAAGTGAACTTAACATTCAGGACTATTCTGCTTCTTTCACTGTGGTCGCTTTAATCATGAAATAGCCAATTCCCTGTACAAAATGGTTTGTAAGCATATGCAAACCAACTAGCAACTGAAGTCAGCCAGCCTTATCAACCAGACATTGTTGATGTCTTACCTCATGTCCAGATGGAATATTTAAAAAGTTCTTTTTTTATGGAAATTAATATCCAGGTAGTTTTCACTCATCCCATTTGTGACTACTAACCATAAATCCCATTTGGTACTCTTAATTTGCTATGTTTTGTATTCTTTAGAGGTATTCTGCATTGCAAAATCTACTGCTTAACCAAAGACCTTCAGTTTCTGCCACTCAGATGAGCTCTGGCTGTACTGCTGATGAAATGTATTGCTAATGCTTGAGCTGACATATTTTCCTGGGCTATGGAGGTATGCATGTATGTGTCACAGCAGTGATAATTTGTGAATACTTATGAACTGATCCACATGCACAGTATTCAAAAAAGTGTTAAAATGTAAATTATGAAGCATCAGTAACAATAGCTTGACAATATTACATTTAAAAGAGGCAAAACTATGCAGTTCAAGAACATTCACCACTGAAATGAAAAATTTTGAAAAAGTTAAAGTCATATGCACTGATAAAGGCTAAGGAAAAAAGCAAGAAACTTCAGGGAGGAATGAAAACAAAAATGGAGCTAATAAACGTGATACTAAAAACATAACGCAATTATAAAGACTGATAAAGATATTTAAAGGAATTAGATCAAACATAATCTTAGAAGATTAAACAAGTACAGAGAAAAAATCCATCAAATGGATTTATTAAGGCAATACAGACAGTAGAAGGACTAAAACAATAACAAATTATTAAAAAAAATAGGACTGAAGTATGAACAGATGATCAATAATCAGGTAAGTTCTTTCTGAAAAGCAAGAACACTTTGCAGGAAGACACATCACACAGCTAGAAAAGGAGAAAGGGTCAGTAGCAATACACGAAGCAGATACATTGCAAGATTGAGTGTCCACAAATGGAAGATGATATTCTATATATTTCTGCAGATGGACATGAAATGGTAAACAAAACTATTGTAATTATGCCAGAGCAGGCATTTAGGTAACAACTCTGAAATAACTTCACTCGGAGGAGGGTGGGGGGACGACACACACAAAAAAAACCCCAAACAACAACAACAAAACCCACAAACCCAAAACTCAAAAAAACCCTACAAAGAAATACAAGAAATACATTCTAAAACCTCTGACAGAAGTTCCAGCAGAAATTCCAATGAGAGAATTTTAGCTCTAAAGACTGAAATACCCCTTTCTTTCAGAGGTGTTTGGCATATGACAAACAACAGAAGAGAAATAGTCTTCTGCCACCGCTTACAACTGTTAGATAACATATCTTAAATCTCCAGGGTTAGCAGGTTGTCATGAGCCCTATGTTAACAGAAGGAGTATTTTATTCTTGAAGACACTTGCTATTTCTAGAAGTTAAACAAGATACTCCAATAAAGTAGAAAAGATCATGAGGGGAAGTTAATAATCCATTTCTCTTTCTGTACTGATTTTCAAGATACATATTGAAATAATAAACAATTAAATCACATAATTTTTGGACAGACATTTATATTCCATCTGTATCAGCAGAATGTTGGATTTTGATTAGATTTTATTTTGTTAACTGTGCTTGCCATTTGGCGCAATTTATGGATGTTTAATGTCAGGAGCAACACTTGAAATGACTAAACTTGAGAACAGGCTGAAGTCACCTTTCCTTATAGAATCTTTCCATCTTTACACAAAGATTTTCAGGAGCTCTCAAATATTATTTTCTTTTTCTACTTATATGATCGTGAAGAGTCAATAAAAACTACTCAAAAATACTCAAAAAGATAACTCATCTTGTGCTCCCCATTCACACAACTCTGCAGGGCTTCACAGTAGGATTTTCGTTTCTTCTTTTTTTTTTGTTTTTTTTTTGTTTGGTTTTTTTTTTGGTTTTTGTTTTTTTCTAAAAAAGAACTATGTACATTGAATTCTGTTGCAGAAGCTGTCCAAGGGTTTTAGCAATGATAATTTATCCATAAAACCTGGATGGGGTCATAACCTTTGCTGCCATCAATGTGATATCTTCGTGAATGGATTTGGTTTTACAGATACTCCTGGTGGTGGCAATAATAAAGAAATAATAATTCTATGGCCAGGGACATTTCAAACAAAGCTTTTAAATTAAATTAAATTAAATTATTTTTCCAAAAGCGTACAAGTTTCTTGAAGGCATTCAAAATTTTTCTGCAAACAAACTGTTGTGCTCCACTCTGTTAAATCAACACGTCTATATTCCTATTTTTGGCAAGCTCTCCCCTTTAGTTAAACTATTACCTACTAAGGACAACAGAAATGGGTAAATTTAAACTAAAACTGTTTAGCACTCTCTCAGTTAGCATTCTGCAACATAAAATTAAGAGTAAAAATTATATGCAAAGCCTCCAAAACACATGTAACTCAACGAGGGACTTTTCTTTTTCTATTTTATAGTGAAACAAGTGTTAACAAAACCTCCAATATGCTATGGACTCTGTAGAGATTAGAGATGAACACAGCTACTACATAACCCAGCATTTCTGTCAAGGAGGTCCTGAATGTAGATTTGATTTTTGGTCTGCCTTGCTCTATAATAGCCAAGAAAACCCTAGACTCCAACTAAAATTATTTGTAGTTGAGCCTCAGGGTCATGGCATATATTCTTCTTTCACCTGTAACAGGGGAAGATGTAACAGTAAAAAACTCTGCCTATATAGGGCTTAGGTAGGTATGTACATTTACTAAACAAGTCCTTTAAAAAGGACAAGTGTGAAAGCACCTCTGTCTCAAAGTGTGCTGTGACTTTCTAGAAAACATTACCCAACTGAGAAAACACTTACTCAGATCTGTTAAGAGGTTTAAAAAAGACCCAGCATAAGATTCATTATGCAGCAAAACTCTGAAATACATTGTATCCTAATTGAATGTTTGTGAGGAAAGTCATATTTTGTTGCATAGTATAATTTTATGGATCATCAATTAGCAATTGGACCAATTTAAAACTCTGAACCCTTGAAAGCTTCAAGTATCAAGTAAATGTTGTAGCCTACATTAATTTCAAGAGCAAAGTGACAAGTAACGCTGAGCCTGTTACATATCCTGGAATATCTTTTTCCTGTTGCTCACACACACCCACACCCCAAATAAAAAAGAACCCCCCACACTTAGAACAACCTAAACCAAAACAAAACAGCTCTCATCCAAAGCTCAAAGAGAACCTGAACCACATATTCTAGAATAAATGACATTTCAATTAGTACTTTGGATTATTCACGGTTTTATCTCCTAGGCTCTTCTTATATAAGTCCTCACCAGAGCTGCATCAAACTCTTACAATATATGCAAATTTACTGGATCAAAGTCTTTCTAATCCTGTTCTGAAGATCCACAGGATACAGATGAGCATTAGATATTGCTTTATAATGTCATCTTGGTTTCTCTATCATATAGGAATGTTTGTACACAGAACTGACTGAGAAAATTAAAGGGAGAACAAGAATGAAACGCCACAAAGCCAGGAAGAATGCACAAATTCATAGCAGATTTAGTTTGAGATAACTTTTTCAAGTTAGGTTCATACAGTTTAAATATATTTATATGGGAATAACTATGTACTTGTTAATATTTATTCACTACATATGATTTTCTCCCTATAGAGTGTTCAAGGACAGAGCACTTAATTACTTTGTCTTGTGACCTGAATGAAATTTGGGACGGACACTTCCTCTCAGTCTAGAAATGGTAACAACAACATCTACAACAAAATCATTCCACCATTTAAAGACAATTAATATGTTAACTCACATTTTCTTCATTTCACCTCAGCATGAGCAGCAAAATAATCTCAACCATCAGGAAATAATCTATTACATTAGCAGCTATTGGAGGCACTAGCAAAACTGTACCTTAGTTTTCTTTGAATTGACCAACATGTCTGTTTCTGAATAAGAACAAAAAAGGAAAAAAAAAATATGCAAAATTCATTCCATCTGTAGCTTGGCTTCCAGTATTTTCTTTCACCTTTTCATCATGTTTATCAAATGACCTTTTTTTTCCCTCCTTTGTAAAGCTGCGTGAGAACAACTTGATGTTGGTACTGTGCTTTATTCACATGAAAATGTCAAGCCAAGTAAGGAAGCAATAAAAAACAAAGAAGAAATATGATGGGAATTTATAATATGATCTTAGTAGGCATCTTGGTTCTCTGATGTTCAGTGTTGTCTGCAAAAATATAGACCCAGACTAATGAAAGCTATGAGAAGAAAACATTTCTCATGTATACCGTTTTAACCAATAAAAGCAGTCATATAGCACCTACTCTCACCACTAAACAGAATATTTCTAGTGTTCATTTCTATATTGATAAAATAAGAAATGTAGCTATGTAGCACTGTTTGATATTATTTAGGTTGGTGTTTCCCCTGCATGTGTTTTCACTTAGCAGTCACAGGTCCTGGTTCTGTGTGTGGATGTAACAGCACTAATGTAAAGTGACACAGATGTGTACATCACAGAATGCAGAAGACGTGGAATTAGAGTACTACACGAGTTGCTAATCGCAATCCCAACCTCTGCAACAACCCACAGGGTTACTAAGCAGTTACAAAAAAAGCCCAGGCTAACCCTTAGTACTGTTCTCGCCTGTGGCAGGAGCTGAATCAGTCTCTAAAACAGCAAAGCATAATAGCAATCTTGTGCAAGGATATTTACACTGCAGTAGCACCTCTCATTTATCTCAGTCTATGCCATTCTGTATCCAGTATTCCATTTACATTTGTGACTCAGTGTTGGGACAGTGCATCATTAACTGTGTTTTCTTACAGCAGATAGCATATTACTCTTGCATATGATTTCTGTTTGATAGATATTGTTTGTGACTATTGATGTTAACCAGGCTTTAGCTGCTCATATTGCAGCACTACTGATTTGTCTTTCCCACCGTAGATAACAAGCTGCTCTGTTTACAAATATGTTCTGTCCTCCTGACACGGACAAGTGAAACAGGAGATACCAGAGCAAGAGGTGGGATTCACGATGGGCTGTGAAGTGACCCTAGTTCACAAAGCGATGTTGGGACTGGAGACACTGGGTCCTGCCACTGCATGTTCTTCTGCAAACATGTGAATTGGGGGATTTTGCCTTTTTGCCGCAGTATAATCTTTTCTTTATTTGCTCTTAGGTTCTTCCCTGTTGAGAACCAGTTGCACATGTTTGAAAGCACCTATGGCAGGCAGACAACTTTCTCAGAGATTCCATTAATGTCGTTATGCCTCACCAACAACGGCCTCTCCTGCCTAACACAGAAGATGCAAGAGAGCAGAAGAGGAGGAGATATGAAAAGCAAGGCATTTAATACCTTTAACAGGCACATAAATGACCAAAAATTTTTCCCTTTTCAAAGTAGCATATTCCTAGGAATACTAACAAAGAAAAACTCTTGGAGACTGAAGAGTTAAAGCAAGCATTTTTTTTTTTCTATCTGTAGCCAAATAATCATGTTTTTCTTTAGTATTTCCCAAATTGTACACATGGAAGAGCGCTCTGTATATTTAGCCTTTCAGATATTCCTCTCTCCTTCTCCAACATACTTTTTGTCATACGAAATATTACAACTAAAAAATGCCCAAGTTTGCTTCACTCAACTCCAGTGAGAAAAGTTCAACAGGATTCTTTGACTCTGAAGACCGCAGTTGGATCACGTTCTCAAGCTTTCTTTGGAAATACCATATCCAGAAATACTTCATATACATAAGCTGCAATGCTTTTCAAAATTACCTTCATACTCAGTGCTTCTAAAAAATTAGAGAAAAAACCCACAAGAAATGTGCTGTACCATCAGAGTGACTAGCAATTCCCTCATTCTAACAGTGCCATGTTCCAGTCAGCCTCAGCCAGTTTACTCCTATCTACCTACTGTGAACTAAACCACTCCACATAGTGTTTCCACACAATTTAGCCATGACTATTATCTCTATTTTCATTTTTACTTGCATTCATTTTTATCTCTCTCTTTCTTTCCTGCTGCCTTCTATATCCAGCATTTTTTACTTCTGTATTTCTTCCTGTTCTTCTATTCTTAAAGGCATATTCCACATCCTATTAGTCACTGTCCTCTCTCCAATTTAAATTCAAATAATCCCATTTCAGCTGTAAAATGTCTACACTAATCTTTACAGCACAAGGCAGGCAAATTCTTCTCTCCCACTAACACAATCCATTACAAACTATTTCTGAGATGCAGAGGTGAGAGGGACAAAATTAAATTCTGATGTCTGGGTGCTTTACCTTATCACTTCTGATTGTCAGCAGTATTAATTTGATTGTGCTTCATGAAAGACTTACTTTCTTTTATATTGGTATGAGTTACTTAGCAGGTTAAAGAACAAGAGGGAATTTCCTCCTTCTCACCCCCACCCTCCACTTTCTGTATAATGCAAAGCACTATGTGCATTTATAATTGTTTTTGTTTAATAACAATATTTCTACATCTTGGCCTCAAGATGGAAGCTAGAAGTTTGTGGACATGTAATATTTGGAAACAACTTTAATTGCTTCATTCTCATTAGATGAAAAATAAACAGAGTATATTTTATTTATTTTACAACCCTTCATAATTCAGAGCAATTTTACAGATTTTCCCAACTGGCAGCAGAAAATTCATTCTAAGGAGCTCCATAAAAAGGGCCAAAAAAGCCATCTAGAGCTGTAGTCTAAAAAGAAGGAAAATAATGACCCACTTGGAAAGTATCCCTGGTACAATTCATCAAACAGTGGCTGAAGATAACAGTATATGCATAGAATCTCAAACAGGAGGCAGTGTGAATCTTCCATGTAATTTTAGCCACATTCCTTTTAAAACCTGTTTCATGGGCACAGGCAGTAATCAAATAAAAACTGATATTTGTTTATTCATGGTTGAAAGCCAGAGCAGAAATTACAAACATGATTTTTAGGACCAGTTGACCAAGAGAGCTACTTTTTTTTTGCAACAGTGTTAATTATATTTCATTCAGTGTGCATAAATAAACACATGCTCACATGCATATTTTATAATATGAATAAAAATAACATTAAACCACAATGAAATCCAAAGTTTGTTTACAGCATCGTCTCATCCTTCTTTTATGGTTAAGGATACTCCCATGAAAGGTGACATTGATTTCAGTAAGAGAAGACAGGACATACATGGGAATACATTTTCCTTTAAGTTCTACAAAAGCTCACTGAGCATCTTTAAAAAGGGCAGCAAATACATCTTTCTAAGTTCAAATACTGCTGGAAAGCATTAGATAAAATATTCGTTTAACAATCCAAAAACTGAGGTCTCTTATATTGTACCACACAAACAAAAAAACCCCACCCAAAACAACAACAGAAAACAAACCCTAAAAACAACAAAAAACCCCACAACCTAAAGTAAGCCAAAGGTTGGAAATCACTTATTAGAATAAAAGGCCTGAGAACAAAATAGATTTGGTGTAATAGGAAACAGAAATGCCTTTTACATATTCTCTACTCTAGGGTGCAACTTTGGCAGGAAAAACTTTAACGTTCTTCAAGTCCTGTAATAGAAAAGAATTGTGGCAGACAATCAAAACATGGCAAGACAGTAGGGATAAACTAGATTCAAGTCTTCCTGTTTGTATCTTCATTTTGGGCAAGCAGTAATTACTTGATTCTTCCTTTCAAAGTCTGTCTTTCTGAGAGCCCATGCTGTTGCCCTGTAGCTTTGTCACTGTAATACTTTTCACATGTAGTAAAATGGCATATCACGAATCTTTCAACTTCCCTAATTTTAGCAAGATAAGCACTTACTTGCACTCTATTTCAAACTGTGTAAATATATTCCAGGAAATTTTATCAAAACTAGTGGGAAACATTTACTTTTTCACTGTTAACTAAGAAACCACACGTATCTGGGCACGCGACAAACATGCTGCTTTTTAATGGATAGCTTTATGTTGATGCTATGATCTAATTCAGAAAGCATTTTGAGACTGGAAGACTTTTACCTTGATGCAAATAAAAGTCACCACAGATGTTACTTATCATTGAGACCTAGAGGTACAACGTAGTGTAGTAGTTTATCCCAGTATCTGCTCCACTACCAAAATGGGAATGGGCACGTACAGTATTGAGTCACATACTGTTCTGCATAAATGTAGAGTTGTAAGAACCATTAATTTCTTTTGCCAGTCAGATTTGTTTACTATTATTTACCAATTTTTCTTCTCCTTATGTATGCAGAGGATTGTATTGGAAATACTTTTTCCGAGTGCTAAAATTTTCACGTACCTCAATACCAATTATTCAGCTATCAGAATCATACATTTTTCTCTCCCTGCCCCCCAAGAGGTCTTTGCAGTCAGTTAAGGAGCAGGAAAACACTACTGATTTATGAATCAGGCAGGCAGTAGAAAAAACAACACAGCAACCTAGCAAAGGCACTGATTAAGGTAGTCAAATCAGTTTTAAAGATATTCTCCAAGCAATGAACACTTTCATAGACATGACATTGACTCTTGAGTACATGAAGTTTAAAAAAATGGTTAGTTTTGTAATAAATATCCACTTGATTAGGCAGTTCCTGCTGCTGGCTAAAATTTTTTCAAGGCATAGGCAAAACGGAGTTTTGCTGCTCCAGAAATAAGGCACAGAGGCTTAGCTAGGGAATGGCAGCCTCTGTTGTAGGACGGGATGTGAGAGAATGGGTCAGACAGGGAGAGAACTGCAGAGCCTGGCTTGTTCTTACCATCACTGAGGCAAGCAGAGTGTTTAAGCACAGCTACTGCTCCTCAGAGGAGCAGCCATCCCAGTGCTGAAAAAGGCTGCTCTCCTATATGTTGACCTTTCCCTCTACAGCAGCAGCAGCTCAGCTCTCTAGAGCTCTAATGCAGCTAAATTAGTCAGAAAAATTATTCTGTTGCCCTAGGCAACCACATACATGACTTCTTTTGTAAATATGAAATTTTCTGTAATGTTTTTTTCTGTTTGTGCGTATTACAAAGTCCAGACAGATTCTTGAAATCCCACCATTAAACAGTATTTCCTACTAGCATCCACTTAAGATCACTACCACGTACAAGACCCTCTTATGCTTACAGACAGAAAAATTCATTTCTACAGACCCTTATCTGGACAACGCACAAACATTTTAGAAACTGTCCAATCTATGCTCATAATTAAAGTTTTTACACCATTCTTATTTTCATCCAGTATTGAATATTTAGATGTTAATAGTGTTACTTTTAAGGTTCTTTTTTTTTATTTCTGCCTTTACCCCATCATCTGTAAATAAGTCATGGGAAGAAGTGTTCTTTTCCCTTTCAAGCAAGTGTTTCAAGCTGAGTTGTCACATAATAAAGTAGTTCATCGTATCTGACTATATTAAGAATATAACTTTCAATGTATATCCTAGCTTCTAAAATTTCTGAATACATGTATGTTGAAACTGAGCAAGTGTGACATAGTTCTTGCTTCCCATGGGAACAACATTCAGAGCTCATTTGAGTTGTGACCTGCTTATACTGCCAGGGAGTATTAGTATTTTTGTTGGATCTTAAGAAAAGAGATATGGAGTGAAGGACAAAGGCAAAAAATAAGACTCTTTAACTTCACAGATTAAAGACAGAGATACTGCTCTACTTCAGAAGACAGTGTTGGCTTTTTATAAGATCTGTCCCATTTTGTAAGCTCTAGTGAAGAGATTACTCTTTCTCATAGTAAAATACTTTAGACAAACTATGCATGGAGAAACCTACAGCTGTCCACAGCACACAAGTCAAGAAGTCTAAATAAGTTTCAATAAAGAAACAAGAATGCAAATTAACTTCAGAAGTTATTTTGCAAAAAGGATGGCAATACAAAATGGAATACGTTCACAAATCCTACAGTATTGCCTTTTTCTCCTAACACCATCACCTGACATAGATCAGACTTACAAAGATTATCCGTTACATTAAATAGTTCAGTTGTGTCTGCTTACAACACAGGAGTACATACAATTTAACCCCTGGCTTGAGCTCTATGAGTTTACATTAGTACAAACAGCATTTGTACATCCTCCCTTCAACTAAGTCTGACTTCTAAACTTTGCTTCTAACATGTTAACCTTGCAGTCAATTGATAATGACAAAATCCATCCTCCTACACATACTTCATGTGTATATTAGCATCGAGCTCTTTTTCCAACAGGCCATGCTTGACTGATAGTTTAAGCAACCTACTTCTCATGCACATGGTCATGGGATCACTTAAATAAATAGCAGGGAATAAAAAGGTCAATTCCAAAACTTCTGCTTCTAGAATCTCCTTTACACCAGAAGTGCAACACGTGTAGACATTATGCAGTTTCATCCTTGATAATTTAGAAAAGAAAAAGTTTATGAGCTGCAGCTTACTGAAGCCTTCTTCAGTTACAACCAGGTTCTGGATCCAATAACAGAAAGCAGCTGACAGGTCAGAATAAATGTTTAAATATACTAGTTAGATACAAAGGAGTTTTCTTCCAGTGCAGATAATCAATACATTTCTGTTAACATAGCTTAATTTTTAATACTGTACTGAATCACCTCCATCTCATTAAACTGCCTCACGTTAAAAGTTTCAGACAGCTGTATTCAAACATGAAAATGAGTTGGGGGGGTGGGGAATATCCTGTTTCTAAAGACAACTGCCAATATGAATGTGTTGCCATTAGTTTTCAAAACATCTTTGAGTTTGCCTTTTGTTGTCGCATTTCTTTTCCCCTAAAAGGCAACACTGAACTTGTTCCTCCTGAATAGGGATAGTTCATGATTGTTTTGTTTAATGTAATTGTTTTGCTACCTTAAGGTTTTTTTTTCAATGCCTTTTCAACAGCAGAACAAAAATCTCTTTAAAGTTCAACCCGTTAAATTAATAAACTGTGTTTTCAAGATTTAGTTCTGTGTTAAATGAAGCTGCATAAAATTGTTATAACACACCCATAAAACACCAGCAGATGCAGGATGTTCAAAATTATTTTCTTATCATTTTGTAAATATAGAGTAAGTTGGCATTATAGCCTATCATTAACCATATCCCTGCTGTAAATTAAAGACGTGCCAAATCAACTCCAAACACATTTTGTAGTCAACAAACAACGAGAGGTCGTACACTGTGAGATGATAGCAACAAGACATTAAGGCAGAGTTGCAAGCATTGGCCAGTAAAGCATAATCCTCAGTCCCTGGAGAGGATTGTCAGCAAACCAGGTTTACCTACACATGCCATAACAGTTCCCACATTCACTGAGAGTAAGGAAGACTGCACTCAGAGGAACTGTGGTGAGGAACGGGTTAATACATGGTGGCATAGGCACCCAAATAAGAGCACAAATAAAGAACCGATAACAATGGAGCGGGGCTCAAACTGACCGTAACTTAACAAATAAAATATTTTGCGATATTTACAATAGAAAACTTCTTCAGGTATGGGAATGTGATCATGTGTCTTTTTGAATAAGGTGTATCTACAGACCTCAGGCTTTTAGGAAAGCTAATGCAGGATTTCAAAAACCTTTACAAATCATCTAACAGTCTTCTGGAAAATCAGGTATCTTTACAGTAGCTGTACTGTGAGGACTTAACATTTTCTGATAGTATATAGAAATAGTAAACCTGTAGTCTTTTAACACCAATTTGAGGTTCTTGTAGGGTATGGGGGATTTAAAAAAGAAAGGACACAAACAAAATTGCCACCCATTTGTGCTCTTCTGTATGTGGGTATGTAGCACCTTGTGTTATCACGTTGAGACATTCCAGGGGATTCCAATATGTTTGTGGCAGCAAGGTGTGCCGTCTTTGCACCTATTAGTCCTTGTTACTACAGGATTAGATATAATGAGGTTCTCTGAGCGTGGCATTAACCCAGATATACACAGAATATTTATACGTCCTATTTCGTGGGAGGGGAGTTTAATGAAAGACAGTCAACCTCAGGCTAAAAAATGTCAGCCTGATAAACATGCAGAGCAACTCTAATCTGCTTTTTATTTATTTTATTTTTAAGTGGAAATACTAAGAATTCTGTGGAGGACATTTATAATTACAAGGTGGAAAAGAATTTCCCCTTTAAAACTGGCCTGGACTTCTAAAAATAATGAGTTATTCCAAAATATTACACATATACAATTAATAAAAATATCCATAATTCCTTTGGCATACATTATATCAGGGTAGTATTTCATTAAAATACCACAAAATCAATCTATTGCAAATAAGAACCTTACCTCCTCCTAGTTAGTTGCATGCAGAATTTTTTTACCTGACTGAAAAGCTGTTAGGTTTTTTGGATTTTTTTGTTGGTTGGTTGGGATTTTTTTGTTGTTGCTCTGGGGCCTGGGCTTGGGGTTTTTTTCTTTGTTTTGGTTTTAGGGTTTTTGGGAGGTTCTGTTGTTAGGGTTTGGGGTTTTTTTTAGAGGTGGGTTTTTTGAATAGAGAAATGCATTTCATTCTCCAAACATTTTAAACCAGGTTTTTGCAGACCAGCTCATCACAGCATTGCAAGGGTACTCAGCTCTTCATTCAGCTATTTGGTACTAAATTGGCAGAATAAGAAAAAAATCAAGGAATTCAAAGAAAATACACTTAAATTGGTGTCCATATGTAGCATTCTTTTTTCTAGCAATCTAACAGTGGTAAAAAAATATATAAGGAAATCATGATTCAATGCAGAATAAAGCATTTCACAAATCTAAAAATAAATAGGTTTAGATCTCTATATACTTGGGCAAATAACTGATGCCATAACCGTATTTTAATCACTGGTTTACACAATATGAGTAGAGTCTGCAGAGGTATTTCACAGATAAGGCAAGGAATAAGAGAATTTTAATTTCACACCCCAATGTTATCCTCTGGGACCAGAACAAAGGGTCTCAAAGGCTCAGAAAATATTTAAGATGTCAGGGTACAAGATAAACTGGGATTGACTCTTAAAGAAAACTGTATGTCAAAGAATGAGACTTGTGTGTTTTTAATGGTAGCAGTAACAAAGTTTCTGCATGATAAACAATTCTATCAAAAGTCCATAAAATATTCTAGGGTAGAGTTATCTACTCATCAGTAGAAGTCTGAGTAAACTAATAACAACACAAAACAACAAACCTCTAAAAATATGCAGAATCATATCTCGAAAGGAATACCCCTCCCAAATTACCAAAACATAACAGAACACACACATTACTGTACGCTTTAAAAATAAATCCATATTTGTGTATAACATTTGTACGTGTTTTCCAAAAAATACATTAACTAGCCTAATTTGCTTTAACTTAGCATTGCAATAGTGTTCAAAATTCATGTAGTGTTTCATAGATTTGACAACTACAAAAAATTGATCCAAGCTTCAATCAAGGTAAGAGGAGATTCTACACTGACCTCAATTAGCTTTTGATCAAGCCTTAAGAGAATTAACAATCCTCTAAACAGTCGTCATTCATGGGTACACACATAGAGAGTACCAAGTGTTAGCACCTTTAGAATAAGAAAAGTTACTCTAATTGAACAAAAGACCAGTCACATCAATTTTTTTTTTTTTAAACAACAATTTCATTAGAAGTCTGCCAAGTCAGGCTTGCCTTATTGCTGAACTGAACCTCAAGGTAACCTTAAAAAAAAAAATGCAGAGAAGACAACAACAGGAGTTGGTGACCTCAAGAATTTTCAAACTCAACAAAAGGCTACGAATCAGACTTATCTTCATAACTGAGGGCCTGGGCAGCTGGCAGCTTGGAGTAACTTCTGCTCTAGAAAAGTTCATTTTAAGAACAGCAGTGAAGTATCAATGACTAAGAACAAACAAGCACGCTTTCCTACTTCTTTAAACCAACTCTTCACTAATAATTTGTGTAATCTTGTGGCCCTAATTCTCAATGTGGGCAGAAGCAGAGGTAATGTAGGAATTGAGAAAGCAGCATATGCATTCATGCTCAGCTTAAAAGAGGAACCACCACCCACATTAAGCCCTGATACACACTTCTTCAATAGCAAATAAAAAAATATGTTTGCTTGCTAGACATTCTCTCTATATACAAGATGACAGTTGATTAAGACTGTATTACAGAGTTCCAAAATTCAGGTCGAGTAACCATGGCCAACTGTCAAAAGTAGTAACGAAAGCAGAGATATCGCTATAATCAAAAGCAACAGGGAAATGAAGAAAACTGAATGCTAATTATTTGTGATTAGTTTCTCCTTTCAAGGAAATAAAGCACTGACTTGCTGAGGTAGTTAAAACAGAAGGAACAGCACATCATTTTAGTGCTTCATATGAACTATATTCTCTTAATTTCAAGCAACCTACATGGTAAATGAGATAAAATTTCCCGTTTAATCAGATACTGAAAATACAGACAAACTGTCAATAGTTTTGCTATATGTTGGCCCTACACACCGTTCAAAAGATGCCAGGTCAAAGTAGTACCTTGCATCTTTTTGACCCTCTGGGATCTTGAAAAATCTTTCTAATGGAAACAGGAATTCCTTTTCCCATGGATATGCCCTTAACTTCCTCTTGCCCTAATTCCTCCCGAGTAGTGACAGTGCTATAACCCCTCAAATACTTCACATTGCCATCTAAACAGGTCACTTGTAATATGCCACACCCAAGTAAAGTCCTTAGAATCTCTAATGAGACTTCCATAAATTTACAAGTTAGAAAAGTTATGAAGAAATTGTTCCACTAGTATTTTAAGTATTTTTTTTTTTTTTGTAAGAGACACACACACAATGTAAGAAGAATGTAATGAGTACTTCCTTTATTCATTAAAAAAAACTAAAGGAGGAAAAAAGTCACATTTGAAAATAGATCCAATTTGAATAAACACATTAAGCATCTTTTGGCACATACTGAGAATTTAGGGGGAAGACTGGGGAAACTAGAAACAAGAAACCTCCAACATATATATATATATATATTTTCTACTAAATAACTAAGCAATGTAAAGCCTTAACAACTCTATTAAAAATGTGCCTTGTGGAAAGCGTGATGTATACGGCAATGTGAATTAGAAAGCGAGCGTTTGTAATTCAGTCTAACAGGAATGACTAATATACTAACTACAGTGAAAGGAGAATACACAGCTACCCTAGCAGATGTGCACAGTCATTTTCCATCAGCTGTGGCCTACGTTAAATCTCAGCCAAGTCAGAACAAACCCCTATACCCAGCAGTGGGAACACTATTTTCTCACAATTATATTGGACGAAATATTAAAATATGCTAAGTAGTTTGTAGGGAAAAAGGTAGGATGATTTAATATAGTACACCTTCCAATAAACCATTTGAGGTATTTTAACTAGTCCATAGCCAGTTTCCTGAGCTACCAATTCTCATTACACAAAATATTTAAACCACAAGCTATTCCTCCCTGATTTACACCACAAGGAACCCCAAGTATTAAAAATCTTTTAGCATTTAACAGAGACTGAGGCTTGTATCAGATTGAATATCAACACTGGGCAGCAATGCCATTGGTAACTGATTAGACTTAATCATCTTATACTGAAACCTTTGTGTTTTAGTTTGAGAAAAGAAAGAGCTCCAAATCTAGACTGAACTCCAAAGTACATGTACATTAATCATAGCTTATTTTTTTAAATTTCTTTTGGATAAACAAAGGTTTTAATTATACAGGTCCCTGTTTGTTCTGTTTGTTTCCTAATTAGAGAAAAATGGCAACTCTCCCAATCTAAGCTCTTTCCCTCTGAAGAATTTAACAATACATTTGGACAGGCACATATATTTATTTGGAGACTGCACAATGAATAAAATCCCATTTGCACTTAACAGAGCAAAGTTTGCCAGAATTCAGTATGTGCGCCAAGGCTCCACGCTCTGCTAATGGCAAAAATGGCTGTCCCTGCAGTCAAATACTGGATTATGTACTTTCCTCTTGGCAAGTGCATGCCTGGAAACACCCACAACACCTGTTGTTTATTATAAATGGCTGTATTGAAAATAGACATGTTCCTACTGTGAAAGAAAAAAAAATAAAAAGAAGAAAGAAGCATGTGCGTGGGTAAATTATGGACAAAGATGGTAACTGTGAACACCTAACTGGTCCTGCTGAATGTGCTTAACTGCAAAGTGCATTTATATAACAACTTTCACCTAGAAATCTCAAAACACAAAAACTTTCTGTAAAGATAGTTAAAGATTATTGTTAGAGCAGGTTATAAAGCAAAATGAGATGAGGAAACTTATGGAGGTCAGGAACAAAGCCAAGAAATTTCAGTTCTAGTGACAAGGCAAATGACCAGAATTCTGTACTCTATTAAATCTTGACTAACACATGTTGTTCAGTAAAAATTCTCTTGATGTGTTTAACCAATGTATAACTAAAGTCAGTACATCTTCCATAAGTTGTGTGTAATTACTTTCTAGATCCTACTTGCATGAGAATATTGTAACACTACCAAATAATAAAGATATGGAATGTCAGCACCTTAATGAATACCAGAATAAAAAAAAGAGGAGGGGGGGGAAGAAAAAAAAAAAAAAAGTCGCTGCAAATTTCCTACAGCTCTTACCAGTAAGTACAATGAGATCTGAGTCCTATGATGTCTCCCTACTCCCATTTGCTTAGACTGACTCATTTTCGTAGTTGATTTCCCTACTCTATCCTCCTTCCTAAAGCAGCCATCTCCCAGGTTTTCCTTGAGAAAATCTTTCTGCAGCCGATAGCAGCAACTGCATTGTTTTTCCTTTGTCCAGAGCTATTGAGATGATAATAGAATTATGCTGGCATGATTTTTAATTATTAATTCGTACCAGTACGTTACTGTGACCAGATCCGAGGTCCTGATCTGCCTCATTCCTTTTGATGAAATAGGTCAGTGAATATCTCTTTCAAAAATTCTGTTTACATAAAAAAAGTAAGAGCAATAAAAATTACACTGCAGATCAGATACCAGTTATTTCTTTTATGTTGCAAACAGCCACAACAGTAGGTAACTCCTACCAACAAAATTGAATACCTTACAGCACAACCTACTCACTCTCTCAGGATCTTTATGATTAAGCAAGGTGTTGTTACCAACCTCTATTAATTGTTGATGAAACAAATCTGAGAAACAAAGGCACAGCAAAAGCATCCTTAGGTAGGATATAGGAAATCTACAAAGGTTCAGATATTAAAAGTAGACCCTCTAAAGCCTACCAAATATCCAGTCTGTAAGATTTCCCCCTTTTTTTTGGCAAGCAACCTCAGTAAAAGGAGCTTTCTTGTTTTTATTAAAAGGGTCTTGGCATACTTTGTTAACACACTAAAAAGGTCTTATTTGTTTGTACTCAGCCTGGGACAGTGTCTGTCAACTTCAGCCCCGTGTTTAACAACCTGGACTTCTACTTTAGTACTTTCTTTTTCCAATCAGCTTCTCCATTGTTCTTTCAAATTAAACCTTGCTTCTCCCACTCCTCATACCTTACAACCAACCATCACAATAGACAATTCACACCCCCCAATATATCTTTAATACTTTGTCTCCTACAGTACACTCAGTGTATTTTCCCAGTTCCAAAATTGCTTTTGCATTTCTCTAACCCGTCATAAAAGGAAGCAAACCTGTTTTATGAGTATTTTTGTATAACTCAGCTTTGAGTCTGGCTTCCACACCCATCGACAGAAAGGCAGACCTGCTTAAAGCTGTCAACAGAACAAAGTCAAGCTGAGCTGTGCCATGATTTATGCAGGTAGGGCCAGACCTGTCAGTTCCACTGTCATGACAGCGGGGAGGAATGGAGGTGTAGAATTCTTACTGCTGAAATTCTGGATTCACGACATCATAAATGCAACACCAATTCCAAAATGACAGAATGCAGTATGTAATTCAAAAACCAAATTTCCCTAGCACAACAGCAGGATAAAGAAACTGGGAGACAATCTATATTAATATTGGAATCCTAAGAGCAGACTGCTTATTTTCCCCCCATTTAGCTTCCAGACTGAGGGTAAAATATTTTGGTTAAACAAAGGCACAATATAGAAAAAAACAGTTTGATTTATGATTTAAAGAGAGATCACATGTATTCTAATATTACTATTTGTTAGCATTTCTCACAACTCTGTTAGAATTTAATACCTTCAAAACACCAAAATGCACCTTGACAAAGCTACCTGCATTTCACCCCAAGCAGGGTTTATGCGGATGAAGCTGTACTTAGGTTATGAAATGATCACTTTGCTACCAATTTCCCAGCGTTACCCAAGTCATCTGATGAAAATCGGTCTTTAAGTATT
Organism: Falco peregrinus; assembly: GCF_023634155.1. NCBI lineage: Eukaryota > Metazoa > Chordata > Aves > Falconiformes > Falconidae > Falco > Falco peregrinus. Next base: position 17,803,336 of record NC_073733.1, read on the forward strand.
GCAGTGGTCCATTTTCCAGCTCCTGTCATAACTAATCAATCAAGTCATCTGGGCGGGGGGGGGGGGGGGGGGGGGGAGAATTCTGATCAGCTCCCAAGATTAAACATACTAAATATAACATTTTGCCTTGGTGATGCATTCCTGCTTATTCTCACAATTAACACATACATTAGCAAAGTGGATCCATGTATTATGCTTTCAGACACCTCTGAAACTGAAGAAAATCTGTCATTCAATGTGATCAGGAAATTTACAAATGCAACCACTATTTCAAGTGTAAGAAACACTTGCACACACTGGTAATCACTCCCAGTGCACATGTCCACTTGTGGGCGCATTTTTGTGGAAGACTTGCAAGACATCTCTGTAACACCAAGCTAACCAAAAAAGCTTCACTGGTCTTTCTGTCTTCAGTAGGAAGAACACTTCACTGGTATTATGGAGATTCATTGAGAGTACTTTTTCACTAAATTGTCTTAATTTGAGTGTTTGGGGGTTTTTCAATGTACTGAAGCTGTAAAGTTCTGGAACAGAAGACTGACTCCTAGCATACAACAGCACTGTGCCTAACGTAGCTGAATTCTGATCTTGCCCGGGGACTCTGAATGTTGCTGTAATAGCTACTTGCTGACACTATTTGACTACTGTCTTAAAAGATACTGAACTTTTAGCTTTAGTAGGTATAATTCCTATATATATATAGGTAGGTATATATATAGAGAGAGGTATACAACCTATATATATATATATATATAGGTTATAATACTTGCAAATATGTTTGGCACGCTCTTAAGTTTATAATCAAGATATCTATAGCAGGTACTTGAAGGACTACCAGATAATCAGCCTAATATAAATTAGCCTTAATACAAGGGAAATTATTTTCTCTAAATAGATTAACACTAATTGGGGAAGATTATTTAACATTGTAAGTTTCCTTCACATGATCTGTTCTGAAGCTTCCTTTTCTCAGTTCATAAGTGAAATAATTCATGCACACAAGAATCACAGACAATTAAGAAGAGAACCAGAATGACCGGTTCCAATTTTCCCAAACCAAGAGGAAGAAAAAAAAAAAAAAATCCACCATCATCTGCCCTCTTCCTTATCTCAAGGAATCACGTCCATGGCAGTTTCTTTGTTAGCATTTTGCTTCCAGCTACTTGTTAGATTACCTCCCCATCCTAGTACACACACACCCCTACTATCAGACTTTAGCTATAAAAATGAAAACTCACTGTAGGAAAAAAAAAAGGGCATCTAATTGCTTCCTTTCTTGGAGGTGCATCATTCAGTTCTCTTGTACAACTGATACAATCTGACATGAGCATTGTAATTCAATGCATCAACTAGAAAATGTATAAAGACAGCTTTACTGAAAAGGCAACCACATTTTTTTTTAGAACATAAGGAGGAAATAGTAAGTAAACTTAATGCATGCATTATCTTTATCTTGACAGGAGGAATATATAAGATGTACAACACCAAGCCATATTGTGTGCATCATTACACACAAAAATTTAAGTACCTATAAATGTGGACAATAGTCTGATATCCTGTCAAAGTAACATACCTGGATCTTGGAAATAGACAATATGTGGCAGAGTTACTTACTATTTTTTAAATTAACAATATGGAGATTATATATAAAAGCCAGGGGGAAAGTGCTTTTCTGCAAAATAGTAAATATGTATTTCTTGTAACATTTGTTGAAGATTATGGTTTCCTATAAACAATCCAATTTTAACCAATCTACTCTATGTAT